>NC_135574.1:191719041-192379041 GCF_965152235.1 Eretmochelys imbricata | reverse complement strand
AGCTGACTTTGTTTCATATATTATGTATTTTATGTGCACTGATAGAAAGGGCCAAATCTCACAAGATTTTAAGGGGAGAAAATGGCCCAGCAGAGAGGGACTGGAGTTCTGTTCAGCCTACATTTGGCAAGCTGGTCAACTGACTGGTGAAATAATGTCAGTTAACCACTTATTATTTGATCATGGTCAAGTATTAGCAAATATTCTAGCAAGAATGCCCGGACATTTTTGGTTGCATCATGATGCCATCTGTTAGCAAGCCTATTTAAATATCTTGATCGCTCATTTTATTACATGCTTATACCACCTGTTGGGGAAAAGGTGAACTCTTTGCCAACCAAGCTCTTGATTGGCTGGAATCTTTTGGAACAAATATTGTGTGAACGTATATCTTTAGATATATACCAGGCCATCAATGTACATGGTGGTTTACAAAGTACATTAAACAAATTGAAAGCTTACAATCTAAAATGACTAGACAAAAGAAATTAACTCAGAAAGCAGGGAGAAGAGGATTCACAGTTATTAAACCTCCTACCCTCAACACAAAGAGAAAAGATGCAGTTCTTAAGCCTCACAGTTTCACAGTTATTAACCCCACCTCCCTCACCCTCAATAAAGAAAACAACCTCAGTTAAATGCTCATGGAAATAAGCCGCCACTCTTTCATCTCTGAAGGTGAAGTTAATTCCTTTATCTTCTAATAAGCATTTTGCTACTCTGTCTGCTTCAGCATCAAAAACTCCTACTCCTGGAAAACCTTCAGATGTTCAGCAAATTGGTGTTAAGAGGTTTTTAGACAGAACACCTCATGACCTGAATAATAAACTTGAGGGTATGTTTGCAAGCAGTATTTATGCCAGCAGTATACCATTTCATATAGATGAAAACTTTTATGTTAGAACTTTTTCATAAATTGCATCCAATTTGCAAAATACAAAGTAAATTAATGCTTTAAAATATTTTACCATTTTTGACATCATTTGGCCAATGTTTGCACAGTCAATTGACCAATTGACCAGCTGAGCCCCATATAACAAGTACAAGTGCAGGGGCTATGAACTCTTTTTTCCAGAGTGGAATTCCAGTGAGAACTTTCAGTGGCTTTCAGTAGTCACATAACCCCATAAACAGGGTAGGAGGAAAAGCTAGTGGAGACTGCTGGAAATGGTGCTATATCCAATCTGGACCTGCTGGAGAATTAGCGAGTCATGAGCAGTTAATTCCCTCCAGTGAAGCAGTGGTAGAACTTGGGTGATCTGTTGGAAGGCTTCCTGCTTCAACATAATATTAGGATGCTCAAAAGGGGGCTATTAGAATCCAGCAGAGCACCACGAGAGCTGCAGAGTGTTCACCAAAAGTAGGAGTTATGCACATCCTTGGGAAATTTGGCAATTATGCGTCATCTGTGAATTGTGTTGCATTTGTTACCCCAGACCTGTGAAGAAACTGACAGGAATGGTGCAACAAATTAAAGCTGGAAAATGAAAACATGGTGCTATCCTGTTGTTTAATGAGTTGTTTATTCTGTGCTTGTCAAAATGAGTCCAAAGTGCCTTCATCTCATGTGTGTTGTCAGTCATTATGAAGGGTGCTTGTGCAATCCCAAAAGCAATTAGTCCTAGTCATTAGAGTGAATTCAAAGTACAGCCTAGTCATCCAATTTTTCCTTTTAATATTTAAATGTTTAAATAAAATGGTGCTTTTGGATTTTGAGTCTCTGTTTGAGGGTACACTATTTCAGTCAACTATTCAGCTATGTAAAGAGACTGAACATGGGAGGCCGGATCCTCAGCCGGTATAAATTGGCATAGCTTCCTTGACTTCCATGGAGCTACAGCAGTTTACATCAGCTGAGCACCTGGCCTCAGTGTCTTTTCAAATTCCTTTTAATTAACTCTTTTCATACAGTAAAGCATGTAGCTCTGCTGAACTTGACTTCACTTTAAAATATTGTAAGCGCTGGTAAAAATTCTGTTAGATTTTCAGCTGCAAAGACTCTGCAGCATCTGGTGGTAGCAATTACCTTTGACATTACCTGATTTAGTGATTGAAGGGGCATAGAAAACAAAGGAAAGGCATTTTCTCCTTGTTTCAATGGAATAAAAGCATCCAAAAGCAACTAACTAAATCCTTTCTCAGTTTCCCAGGCTTGACATGGTACTAAAATTAAATGCCATGCCTCTTGCTATCAGTTTATTTAACATAGCTGGAAATCATGTCCCTAGCTGGAAATCATGCTCAGGATAAGGCAGTGCAAAATAACAATAACAAAAACAGTTTGAGGAAAGATGGCTTTTATATCTCTTACATTTTTTAAAAGGAAAATGAAACCGTCTCAATGACTTTTCTGTGGAAGAGTGCACTTGGGCCACTGGCTATTTTCCCCTCTTTTCTTGGTAAAAAAAACATTCATTTCAATGGCTGGAGTTAAACCCCAGTCTTTAAAGACAGGTCCTCATCCTTTAAGTTGCATGGTATATATGATTATTATGGGTATTACTGTAGCATCAGAAGCCTGAGCAGGTATTAGAAACTGGGCTCCATACTAATACATAGTGAGAGTCAGCCCCTCCATGACGAGCTTACAGTCCAAAGAGACACAATAGACAAAGGGCAGGAAAGGAAATATTATTATCCACATTTTACAGCTACAGACTGAGGCCCAGAGAGATTTAAGGGTAAAATGTATAGAAGTGCCTAAGTGGCTTAGATGCCTAAGTCCAATTTTTAAATGCAACTAAGGGCCAGGTTGTCAAAGGAATTTAGGCACCTAAAGATGAAGATAAGCAGCGAATGAGTTTTTGTATAGCACCTAAACAAATTAGGCATCTAACTCACTTATGCGCTTCGTGAGGTTTTCAAAAGAGTCTATCTGCCTAAATGTCTTTGAAAATCTTATCCTTAGGCACCGAAGTCCTTTTGACTTTCCAATTGACATGGGCTCTTAAGGGCCAGATGCAGGTATTGAAAGATGCAGATAGGAACCTAGTGGAATTTTCAAAAGTACCTAGATGCCTAAGTCATTGATTTCCCACTAGGCATCTATTGGGTAGGCATCTGTCAGCATCTTTCGGCATCTAAATACCCTTAACAATCTAGTCCAAAAATACCTAACTCCCATTGATTTTGGGAGTTAGACTCCTAGGCCTAGATTTGCAAAAGGATTTAGGTGTCCAAGTTTTAGGCTCCATTGTGTTTCACAAAACTCTTGCTGAGCCCGGTACGTGCCTAAACTCACTTGGTGCCTAAATTTTTGCAAAGTTCCCTCGGTTCCTGCCTCTGCCCTTCCAACCTAAGGGTTTATGTCTCTGGGCAAACTGGAAAATGCTGTCCCCTCACACAACATTTTGATGGCCTGTTTGGTGGTGCGAACTCTGTTGCAAAGACATGAGGGCAAAGAAAGCATGCATTTAAGACTGTAATTATGGTTAATTAAACAGGGCTGGGGTGCTAGGGAAGGGGGAGCCAGTAGCCTTCATCTCCTATCCAATGGCTAGCCTTACTTGCAGTCTATACACATCCTGGGTCACGGACTACGCCCTGCTAATTCCCCTGGGATATAAACCACCCCTAAAGAGGTAGGGCAGGAGCAGGGCTGTCTCAGTACTAGCAAAGTGTTCAGCCATGGAGTGCCCAGAATGTGCAGAGAAAACAACATCCATAGAAGGACACTCCTGTTTGTCTATTCTAAGAACAAATGGACAGCCTGTTAGAACTTCTTTGGTGTATAACTACACCACAGTCCTGCCTGTTGTCAGAATGCAAGAAGGGCTGTGTTGTTTTGCAGCCACAATGCCTGATGTCACAGCAGATGCAGAAAGAATCTGTTTGGCTCTCATTCCTATGACATACTGTGGTGGGGCAGCTTCCCCATATAGGTATATGCAGGGTTAAAGCAGTCCTCAGGGAGGCTGTGCAAAACCCAACCAATGGGAGGAGGGTGTGTAGAGAGCCAATCAGGAAAAGGTTTGTTGGAGAAGCCAATCAAGGCTAGGGAGAGCCGTATAAGAAGGGCTACTCAATAGAACAGGGGCTGTCTCTCCCTGGAATACAAAGGAGCAGGACTGGCCGTCTTAAAGGAGTACCATATATAAAGTAGTGCTAGGCAGGGTTAGGGGATCAATAGTGAGCTCTAGCCTGAGGACTGCCAGACTGAGGCCCCTGATACAAAGGGCTGGAAAGGTGCTAGGGCTATGGGGAAGTTGCCCAGGAAAATAGGCAGTGGGAGTTGGAGGAGTGGCAGCATGGGGCTGCTGGCTATAGGGTCCCTGGGTTGGGGGCTGGAGTAGCGGGCGGGCCCAGACCCCCCCCCCATCCTCCCACTTGCCATGGGGTGGTGGCCAGTACTCAGACTGCAGTTCACCCCTTGACGTGAGGGGCTAGACCAAAGGCTACAGTAGGCCAGAGCGGCAAGTGAATGGACTAGAAACAGCCAGTTCCCCCGGAAGGAGGGAGAAAGTGGAGTGGGGCTGTGCCCAGAAGAGGATGCCAGGGAGCGACATGCATCTTAGAGGTGGAGCGGAAGTGACGGTGGTGAGACACCACTAGAGGAAGGTGCACTGGCAACCAAGAGCTAATTCCCAGCACAGCCAGCAGGAGGTGCTGAGGTGGTGAGTCCTGCCCTGTCACACACCAGTTTCAGCTGGACCCAACACCAGGTTGAGGAGAAACTTGGCTGTGCTTATGGGTTTCTGCATAAAGTTAAAATGTGGAATATTGTGATGCCTGTACGACAGAAATTTCGGCGCTTACCATTTGCAGTCAGGGAAGCTTTTTCAGAGGAACTTAGAAAACTTGTTCAAAAGGACATTATTGAAGAGATTAACTCCTCGGAATGGGTTTCACCTACAGTAGTGACGCAGAAGAAGGGTGGAGGCATTTGCCTTTGTCTGGACTTAAGGGAGCCAAATAAAGCTATTGTGATTGACAGCCATCCTCTTCCTCACAGAGAAGAAGTATTTGCAGAACTCTGTGGAGCAAAGATGTTTTCTACTCTTGATTTGCAGAGTGCATACCACCAGGTTATGTTGCATGAAGATAGCAGAGGCCTCACAGCATTTATTACACCTGAGGGACTATTCCGTTTTAAACATGTTCCATATGGTCTCACATCAGCCCCAAGTACCTTCCAAAAAATGATGTAATTGATTTTGAAGAATCAACATGGCGTTCAGTGCTGTCTGGATGATATTATCGTGTTTGGAAATACTTCTGAGGAGCATGACAATAACCTGCAGTCTGTACTAAACTGCATCAGCAAAGCAGGCCTCTAGCTCAACAGGTCCAAATGCAAATTTAGACAAACCGAACTCTCCTTTCTGGGGCATACAATTTCACAGGCTGGACTAAAATCTGATCCAGCTCATATCCTGGCACTTTCAAATGCTTCTCTTCCAACAGATTTGCAAACCTTACGTTCCTTCTTGGGTCTTACCTCCTGGTATGCAAAATTCATTCCCAATTATGCTTCTGTCATTGAACCGTTACAAGAATTACTACAGAGAAGTTCAACCTTAGTGTGGACAACTGATGCACAAGCTAGTTTCGAAATGGTGAAAGACTTGATTGTACATAGTCCAATACTTGCACTATTCACTCCTGCATTGCCCACAATTGTAACTACTGAGGCTTCGAATTATGGACTTGGGGCTGTCCTCACACAACTGCATGAGGACAACACAGAGAGGACTGTTGCATTTGCTTCAAGGACACTGAGTAATGCTGAGAGAGAATATTCTACAGACGAAAAAGAAGCACTTGCTTGTGTCGGGGCTACTGAAAAATGGAGAACTTACCTGTGGGGCTGCGCGTTCAAGTTGTGCACAGACCACAGCCCTTCGATGACGTTGCTCACCACGAAAGGACTGGGAAGAGCAGGATATCGTATTGCTAGATGGTCTGCAAGACTACTCTCTTTCAATTATGAACTGGAATATAAGCCTGGAAACCAAAATGTGGTAGCTGATTGCCTTTCTCGCCTGCCTTTGCTTTCACCAGATGGTCCACTGGAGGATGAGGACGTAGTAGTTGCAATTATTACAAGCACTCTCACTGCAGTTACAAAAGAACAACTTCAAGCCGCTTGTTCAGCATGTCCAATTCAACAAAAACTACAGGAATTTCTGACAAAGAGATGGCCCAGTAACCCTAAAAACCTTGACCCAGTTTTGCTGCCTTATTTTAGAGTTCGGGATGAACTCTCCTTGCTCGATGGCTGTGTGCTACAAGGTACACACCGGCTACTTGTGCCAGAAGAATTACAGTCAAAACTCATACACCTGGCACACGATACTCAGCAAGGAATTGTCAGAACCAAACGATTATGGGATCTGTATTGGTGGCCAGGGATGGACTCTCAAACTGAAGCACTCATAAAATCTTGTGTCACTTGCCAAATACATGATAAGACAGCAGTGACATGTACCCCTCCATTATAACCTGTTCCTCTTCCTGAATCTGCATGGGAAAAAGTGGTGATTGACATTGTAGGACCCTTTAATACTGCTCCAGTTGACTGTGGTTATGCCATCACCTTAATAGACTATTTCAGTAAATGGCCTGTGGTAGCGTTTACATCTCAAATCTCTTCTGCTACAGTAATTAAGTTCCTCTCTTCAGTTTTTAGCAGGGAAGGTAACCCCAAGAACTGGTTTCACATAATGGTTGTCAATTTACTTCCCTGGAGTTTTAAACTTTTCTAGCAGAGAGGAACATTTTACACAGAAGGTCATCCCTATACTACCCTCAAGCCAATGGGGAAATCGAATGGTTTAACAGAAGTTTGAAAGAGTTTGCAAATGGCTAAACTGGAAGGGTGATTGTGGATAACCTTCACTACTGATTTCTTGCAAGTATACTGGGCTACATGACATGCCCATGCCACAACGCAAAGATCACCCCTAGAGTTACTGCATAGGAAACAGATGAATACTAAACTGAACATTGGGGCTTTCATGAGAGCTCCAGAGGACATTTTTCTCTTTCTACATGAATGCAACAGTACATGTAATTTTTGAAACAGAAGTCACTTAAGCAGTCTGATTTGCCCTTACAGCAATGGGTGAATAAGATCCATGTGAAAGTGGTTTAAGAATCCAAACCAAAGAAAAGGAGGAACAGGTAGAGGAAAATAATTCATTGCAATAAAGCAGGATTTTGTAATAGATCAAGTGGTTAAAAAATTAGGAATGGCATACCTGTTTGGTTAGCATAAGAGCTGACCTGAATCTCAGGCCAAAACTGGAATCAAATTGAACTTTTTGGGTCTGAAAAAGTTCAGGTTTTATTTTTCCCTATTCTTTTTCATTTTTGCTCTCTTTTCTACCACCTGGTTCTGGCCAACCATGACAGTGGAAATGCTGGAAAATCTAACTAGAGCTTGTTCTCCTGAGTATCACAGTCTAATTTTACAGACTCAAAATTTTTGGATACCATGGACAAATATCTGAGCCTACCTGAACATGTTTATTTGCAGTAGATTATTCAGCCACTAGGTGTTTCTGTGCTATATAGAGTTCCAGACAGAGCTGAGGTCCTGGTAAACAACAAAGAGCAAGCTGGAACTCAGCTGCTGTGGAAGCCTGTTTGCCTGTAGATGTAATTTTCTGTGTTTGTTTTTTTTTTTTTTAAAGCCTCCTGTTAAAGACTGTGAGGTAAGAAAAATTCAGGGTCCCATTCATCTTGTCAGCACAACAGGCCCTGGATTTTGACAGTCACATTTGAATTCCAGAGAGGCTTTTTTTAGCTAAATACAATATAATTCATTATATCAATTACTGTTTCTGATGGAATAGTCTTATCCCAGGGTGTTGAGATTTTCTGATCTAGCTCCCTGCACAGTTCCAGGAAATTAGTCTATTTTTACAGTGGTATAAACAGTGACCAGAATTTGGCCTCGTATCCCTGACTCTTTCCTGACACCCCCAGTTTGATCCACCTGATTCATTATAATACAAAGAAATAGCTCCATCTGGCCTGTTTCTTCCTTGAAGAACTGCTTGCCTATGTGAAAGGATATATTGGTTTGTTGTTCACCAGTGACCTAGGATTACAGAGAGGCATTTCTCTTCCACATATTTAATTAGAAATTGGCATTTGTGATGGTGGCAGACCTTGGGCTCTGCCATGAGCTGGCATCTGGTCAATTCCTTTGTGAATTAGTATAGATCAAAGTGATTGTTAAATGTGTGAGAGTGTATTTGGCGCATAAACTTAATGAAAACTAGTGGGATATTACTTGCATTGTTTTCACTTATTTGTATCTCATTATAATGCTATAGTAAACATTTACATTGTGTATATCCCTGTAACTAAATAATCCATCAAAGGGTTTTTTGATTATGTAAATCATCTCTTTAAGTTCAATGGGTAAAGCTACCCACATGTTTAAATTGTGTGAGATCAGCCCACTGGGCTAGATATTGGAAATGCTTACGTTAAATCAGTGTTTACTGAAATGTCATTATACAAAACAAGGAAACAATCAAAACAAACATCAGTTAAAGTAATTAAGATAATCTTTAAATCTCTGTGGGAGCAGGTATGCACAGGCCATATTTTCCAAGGCATGTTATTTATGGTTGCTGTTATTCTTTGAGATTTCTGTGTACTGGACAAGCAAACTAAAAAAATTTCTTTGAAAAATTCCTAAAGACAAATGAAAATGTACATTTTAAACAACTTATTTAAAGTGGTTTAGGGGATCATCCCGGTCAAAATATTCTGCTGGACCTATGGTATGCCTGCTATTTGTGCTGACCCTGAATACAATAATTATGCAAAAAGAAAAGGAGTACTTGTGGCACCTTAGAGACTAACCAATTTATTTGAGCATGAGCTTTCGTGAGCTACAGCTCACTTCATCGGATGCATACTGTGGAAAATACAGAAGCTGTTTGTTTTTATACACACAAATCATGAAAAAATGGGTGTTTATCACTACAAAAGGTTTTCTCTCTCCCCACCCCACTCTCCTGCCGGTAATAGCTTATGTAAAGTGATCACCCTCCTTAC
Source organism: Eretmochelys imbricata (assembly GCF_965152235.1). Classification (NCBI taxonomy): domain Eukaryota; kingdom Metazoa; phylum Chordata; order Testudines; family Cheloniidae; genus Eretmochelys; species Eretmochelys imbricata. The sequence continues at coordinate 192,370,026 of NC_135574.1, read as the reverse complement.
AGAGGGTATGATAATCAAGGTGGGCCATTTCCAGCACAAATCCAGGGTTTAACAAGAACATCTGAGGAAGGCGGGGGAGGGGGGGTAGGAAAACAAGGGGAAATAGGTTACCTTGCATAATGACTTAGCCACTCCCAGTCTCTATTCAAGCCTAAGTTAATTGTTATTCATTGCTATTACCAACAGGAGAGTCGGTTTGTTTTGGGGGGGGAGAGAACCTAGATTTGTGCTGGAAATGGCCCACCTTGATTATCATACACATTGTAAGAAGAGTGATCACTTTACATAAGCTATTACCAGCAGGAGAGTGGGGTGGGGGGAGAGAAAACCTTTTGTAGTGATAAACACCCATTTTTTCATGATTTGTGTGTATAAAAACAAACAGCTTCTGTATTTTCCACAGTATGCATCCGATGAAGTGAGCTGTAGCTCACAAAAGCTTATGCTCAAATAAATTGGTTAGTCTCTAAGGTGCCACAAGTACTGCATTTCTTTTTGCGAATACAGACTAACACGGCTGTTACTCTGAAACCTACAATAATTATGTCTGTTATAAAGAACAAGCCCGAGGAAACCACTGAAATGTGAACATCTGGGGTTTCTGAAAGCCAAAGCTCCAATGGGATTACTAGAAGCATCATAAACAAACCTGCAACAAGAATCTAAACTGATTTTTTTTTTTTTTTACTTTTATTTTAGATGAAGGGATGGGGGTTGGGGTGGAGGTGGAAGGAAATGGACTATCGACAGCGGTGACAGAGCAAGGAGAAAAACGAAGGGCGCTTGCAGCAATGAAACACTGAAATGAGGAAGGGAGAATGAATAAAGGTGAAAAGTTGAAGCTCTCAAGCCAGAAATGTTAAACATGTACCATACTCATACAGAACTCTTACTGAAACCAAAGGCAGCTTTGCCTGACTGAGACAAAAAGGTGTTGATCCTTATTTAAGTGACAGAGGAGTAAAGAGGAAACATGACTTCATCATTATCAACCTTGAGCACTCAAAAGGCAAGCATCGATCCCCCCAAAATCATGAGATTGATATAGAAACATTACATTAAAAAATCAGGTTCTGGTTCTTTGCCTTCTGAACTTTAAGGGCTCAGTAGGGTCATGTTTTCAGGCTTTTTGCTACAAACATGATGGATAGCTCAGTGGTTTGAGCATTGGCCTGCTAAGCTCAGGGTTGTGAGTTCAATCCTTGACAGTGCCATTTGGGATCTGGGGCAAAAATTGGGTCCTGCTTTGAGCAGGGGGTTGGACTAGATTGACCTCCTGTGGTCCCTTCCAGCATTGGGATTCTATGATAGAAATTTACTTTTTTTTTTTTAAACGAAAGCTGAGGTTCTCATATATTCAATAATTCCAGGAGCTGGGCGTTAAAAAAAAAACCCACCAAATATCACTGACTTTATTTTTAGCTATTAGCCTAAACAACCACTAGCTCAGAACCAGCTCCAGCAGGGAATTAATTGATAAGTAAAAGCACTTTACAGCTCCCTAGGTTGGCTCCTAAGGACATTCCGCACAGCAGAGACATAGGGCTGGATCCTCAGCCTGTATAAATCAGCATAGTTCCATTAATGTCAGTGAAGCTACATCAGTTTACATCAGTCTGGAATCTGACTCTGAATCTATTTTAAAAAGTCCATACCAACCCCCCCAAACAAACATTAAATCTAATTTCTGGAGTCCAGCTCAAGATATCTGTGCTGCGGACAAGATTTATTTTGATTCTTTATTTGGCTCCATCTAGGGCCCTGCCACGTGTTAGACCAGCACCCAGCACAATGGCCCCTAATTCTGATGGGAGCTTCTGGATGTGTTACAGTAACACCAGAAACCTCTTATATCAGGGGTCCAGATAGTCAAATAGGCCCAGTTCCTTAAAGCTATTTAGGTGTTGCTCTGCTCAGCATTGCAAACAATAACCCTTACATGGCCTGCTGGCCAGTGGAATTTTCAGCCCCAAGTTAGGTGCCCAGGCTCTTCATACAACGCATACCACCTAAGATAGCCAGGAGTGAAATGCTAAGCGGGGAGGGGGAAGGTTTAAAGTGCCTCAGTGAGTGAGCTGGTGCAGTTGGCTGACATGCCAGATGCAGGCAACTCCTTCTGCTCAGGATCTGCGTTGTGAACCCTCTCGTAGAGTCAGATAACAGACCCAGGTCATTTGCCCTCAATCTCCCAAACCTCTAACTAAGCACTTAGGGAAGAAGAGGGAGACAAAACTCAGGCAGCCTCTCAAGGCAATTGATTACCAGGGTGGTACTGCAGTATTAAAGAATAAAATAATGTATTAACCCTCAAAGATAATGTATTTTATTTAACTGTGGCAAATATCTATAACCTTTGATTTAATGAGACCTACATATAACGCAGTGCAACTCACTGTGGATTGGAAATACTCTTCATTTTATTTAGTGGGTTCATATCATCACACATGAGAGATCACCCTGAAAAGAAATAGCTCTGAAATCAAGAGCAGGCTGCAGCGTTTTATGATGTGGCTCTCAGTCAAGACACAGGCAGTCAAGACACTGTGTGGTTTATAAACTGAGGGACACCACTAGGTAGATGGCAGGTCATGGTTTAAAAACCAGCTTGCGGAATGATTTTTGCATCACAAAGAGGAATTCCATCTGACATGAAACACTGCAAAATCTTGCTGTCAATATTGATAAGAGAGGCAGGCATGTGGTATGCCTTAGCTTGGCAATTTCATGTCAGCAGTCCTGCCTGCTACTATCCTAGAAACCCGGCTCCTGCTACAATGGCTAGCCTGCATTGCTCCTGGCATGATCGCCCACCTAGACACAGACTGTGTACCCAGCCAATACTTACCGTTGGCTGGCAGTTATTCTCTATGCATGGGGGCAGAGAGAAGAAGCTTGTCATCCCTTTATAGCAGTGGTTCTCAGAGCTGGTCCACTGCTTGTTCAGGGAAAGCCCCTGGCAGGCCGGGCTGGTTTGTTTACCTGCCATGTCCGCAGGTTCGGCCGATCACGGTTCCCATTGGCCACAGTTCACCGCTCCAGGCCAATGGGGTCTGCGGGAAGCGGCTGTGGGCCAAGGGATGTGCTGGGTAAAAACGTTAGGCAAAAATGTCAGTGTCCCAGATATTAACACAACCTCCATCTCCAAAGGGATTTAACTTTACAGTTCCCATTGCCACTATGTTGTTGTTACTATTTATTATGAACATTGCAATATCACTAGGTCTCCTAGATCAGGGGTGGGCAAACTTTTTGGCCCAAGGGCCACGTTGGGGTGGCAAAACTGTATGGAGGGCCAAGTAGGGAAGGCTGTGACTCCCCGAACAGCCTGGCCCCTCCCCCTATCCGCCCCGCCCCCTGACTGCCCCCCTCAGAACTCCCGACCCATCTAACCCCCCCCGCTCCTTGTCCCCTGTTGACCACCCCTATCCAACCCCCCTGTCCTCTGACTGCCCTGACCCCTATCCATGACCCCTAACAGGCTGCCCAGGACTCCCACACCTATCCAACCTACCCCCCATTCCCCATCCCCTGACCACCACCGCCAGAACCTCCGCCCCATCCAACTGCCCCCTGTCCCCTCACTGCCCCGACCCCTATCCACACCCCCAGCTCCTGACAGGACCCCCGGGACTCCCACACCTATCCAACCGCTCTCTGCTCCCTGTCCCCTGACTGCCCTCCGGGACCCTCTGGCTCCCTTACCATGCTGCTCAGAGCAGCATGTCTGGCAGCCACGCCACTTGGCCGGAACCAGACATGCTGCCACGCTGCCCTGCAGGAACTCGCAGCCCACCATCCAAAGCACTGCCCGCGTGGCTGCGGGGGAGGGGGAACAGCTGGGGAGGGGCCAGGGGCTAGCCTCCCTGGCCAGGAGCTCAAGGACTGGGCAGAACGGTTCGGCGGGCCGGATGTGACCCGCAGGCCATAGTTTGCCTAGCTCTGTCCTAGATGCTAGACCAGGACACCGTTGTGCAAGGTGCTATACAAACACAGAACAAAAGATGGTCCCTGCCCCAAAGAGCTTGCAATCTAAGCATAAGACAAGAGACAACAAGTGAATGTAGACTTTTTGATGGGGGAGTACAAGGAAACAATGAAAACAACTGGTCCACAGGTTAGGCAGTGGCCTCACCACTCCAGCTATCTAATCGTTATCAGGTTAAGTGTAGGCATCATCGGAAAGGAGGGATGTAAAGGAGGATAGTGAGTGTTGCCGATGTTTATAGGAAGCTCCTGCCAAACATGAGGGGCAGTAGGGGAGAAAGCACAAAGGTGTTTGTTTGAAAATGCAACAAGGCATGCTGAAGGCATCCCTGGTAGAGTGGCGCCAGGAGTCAATGTCTCAATAGTGAACGCGAGATGATAGGTGGGATGGGTGTAAGCCATGAAAAGGAAGAAAAGTAGCTTATATTTCATGCGATGGAGAATGGGGAGCCAGTGGAGGGATGCAAAGAGAGGTGACATGGTCACTATGGCAGCATTCGAGTGCCCAGTGTCAGAGTGCTGGCTAGTAATTGCACCCCTCCACAGGTCATTGATGGAGGGGAGGCAGTGTTCGAGGGTGTGGGGATGAGGGTGTGCACAGGCCAGCCAAGATGAGCAGCACTCCTCATGGGCATGTGCAGTTTTCCAGAGTGCTAGCAGAGAGTGACCACAATTGTAGTTACTTCCCAACAGTGTTGCTGTGTATTTTGACCCAACTCCAGGGCAGGGGGCTGGAAATTCTGCAGCAGCATCAGGTAAATTAAAAACTGAGGGATTTTAAAATTTGAATTTAAATGTGACACTGAATAATGCAATCAATACAGTATCCCTTGTCTTACTTGATGGGGACACTGTGCCAGCACAGACTTCCTCTGAGCCTCAGTCACATGATTACGTTTCACTGATTACTTAGTGTATGTGTAACAGATATTAGCATTCTGGGCAGAATGAAAGATTTGCTAATGTTAAAGATATTAATTGTTTTCTGTATCCATCAGACCGTTTTTCAGAACACGTCTGCATTTTCTTTGTAACTGAAGATGTTTCAGTTCTCTTTAAATGCCACTGGCCTTGAGTCTGTCATTTCTTTCTGCCCATTTCGTCTTTTCCACTGTTGAAGATTCCTCTGGAGGTTTTTAGTTACTTGTATAGAAATAACCAAGATTATCTCTGTTCATGGTGGGGGGGGGGTTAAGAAGATAATCAAGACGGTCTGCTGAAATTTAACCGTTAGACCTATGTTTCCACAAACAGAATTCATAGATTAGAGTGAATTTAAATCTTTCAAAATGATTCTTTTTAACTCCTTATTATTCAGAAATAATTTCAAGATGACTCTATGGACTAATAACAAGGGTTAATTATACACTATAATGATCATTCAGTTACAGAGCCTGTAGAACACCAATTCCGAGGGCAGGTTTTTTTAACCTTTTGCTAGTACCTATTTGAAGCCTCATAAACCACCAGTACCTGAAAAATATTTATGATAAAATAAAAATGCACATAAATCTCATCCAGAAACCGGCAGGAACAACCTGCGGAGCTGATGAAAAAACTTATGGACCTCTTCACATACCCTTGTCTACTGTACCGCAGAATATTGCATGCCCATCTAGACACATAGTTCCCACACATCACTTGTTGAGTCTTCACACTGTCATGCAGGTTGTTATGGGCACAGTAAAATCAATGACACAACCATGGCTTCTTATACTGGTCCATATCCACCATGTCAAATTTGTAGCAACATGAAGATTCAGAGCAGGCTGCACAGTGGGGACAGAAGGATGGTGAAGAAATTTGGCAGCATGTGACCTCCAGAAGAAGAAAAGGGAGCGTCCATGTACCAACAATGCAGATACAGGTAAGCAACCATTTTCATGGTCTCTCCACAGGTACTAATGCGGAGAGTGGACTAGATGATACATCTGAGGGAAGGAAGCAGAAGGAGACTCCGCTGATTGGAAGGCATGAGATGCATTGTCCTAGGGATTGGGTTCTACGACCACTGCTCCCAAGAGAAGGAGGCGGGTGGTGGTGGTCAGGGACTCCCTCCTCAGGGGGACTGAGTCATCTATCTGCTGCCCCGACCGGGAAAACCGAGAAGACAGCTGCTTGCCAGGAGCTAGGATTCACAATGTGATGGAGAGACTGCAGAGACTCATCAAGCCCTCGGATTGCTACTCCTTCCTGCTTCTCCGCGTGGGCACCAATGATACTGCCAAGAATGACCTTGAGCGGATCACTGCAGACTACAGTGGCTCTGGGAAGAAGGATAAAGGAGTTTGAGGCCCAAATGGTGTTCTCGTCCATCCTCCCTGTGGAAGGAAAAGGCCCGGGTAGAGACCGTTGAATCATGGAAGTCAACGAATGGCTATGCAGGTGGTGTCGGAGAGAAAGCTTTAGATTCTTTGACCATGGGATGGTGTTCCAAGAAGGAGGAGTGCTAAGCAGAGACGGGCTCCACTTAACGAAGAGAGGAAAGAGCATCAAGCAGGCTGGCTAATCAATTGAGGAGGGCTTTAAACTAGGTTCACCGGGGGAAGAAGACCAAAGCCCTAAGGTAAATGGGGAAGTAGGATACTGGGAGGAAGCACGAGCAGGAGAGTGCAAGAGGGGAGGGCTCCTGTCTCATACTGAGAAAGGAGGATGATCAGCAAGTTACCTTAAGTGCCTATACACAAATGCAAGAAGCCTGGGAAACAAGCAGGGAGAACTGGAAGTCCTGGCACAGTCAAGGAATTATGATGTGATTGGAATAACAAAGACTTGGTGGGATAACTCACATGACTGGAGTACTGTCATAGATGGATATAAACTGTTCAGGAAGGACAGGCAGGGCAGAAAAGGTGGGGGAGTTGTATTGTATGTAAGAGAGCAGTATGACTGCTCAGAGCTCCGGTATGAAACTGCAGAAAAACCTGAGAGTCTCTGGATTAAGTTGAGAAGTGTGAGCAACAAGGGTGATGTCATGGTGGGAGTCTTCTATAGACCACCAGACCAGGGGGATGAGGTGGACAAGGCTTTCTTCCGGCAACTAACGGAAGTTACTAGATCGCAGACCCTGGTTCTCATGGGAGACTTCAATCACCCTGATATCTGCTGGGAGAACAATAGAGCAGTGCACACACAATCCAAGAAGTTTTTGGAAAGTGTAGGGGACAATTTCCTGATGCAAGTGCTGGAGGAACCAACTAGGGGCAGAGCTGCTGCTCACAAACTGGGAAGAATTAGTAGGGGAAGCAAAAGTGGATGGGAACCTGGGAGGCAGTGACCATGAGATGGTCGAGTTCAGGATCCTGACACAAGCAAGAAAGGAGAGCAGCAGAATACGGACCCTGGACTTCAGAAAAGCAGACTTTGACTGCCTCAGGGAACTGATGGGCAGGATCCCCTGGGAGAATAACATGAGGGGGAAAGGAGTCCAGGAGAGCTGGCTGTACTTTAAAGAATCCTTATTGAGGTTACAGGAACAAACCATGCTGATGTGTAGAAAGAATAGTAAATATGGCAGGCGACCAGCTTGGCTTAACAGTGAAATCCTTGCTGATCTTAAACACAAAAAAGAAGCTTACAAGAAGTGAAAGACTGGACAAATGACCAGGGATGAGTATAAAAATATTGCTCAGACATTCAGGAGTGAAATCAGGAAAGCCAAATCACACTTGGAGTTGCAGCTAGCAAGAGATGTTAAGAGTAACAAGAAAGGTTTCTTCAGGTATGTTAGCAACAAGAAGAAACTCAAGGGAAGTGTGGGCCCCTTACTGAATGAGGGAGGCAACCTAGTGACAGAGGATATGGAAAAAGCTAATGTACTTAATGCTTTTTTTGCCTCTGTCTTCATGAACAAGGTCAGCTTCCAGACTACTGCACTGGGCAGCACAGCATGGGGAGGAGGTGACCAGCCCTCTGTGGAGAAAGAAGTAGTTCGGGACTATTTAGGAAATCTGGACGAGCACAAGTCCATGGGTCCAGATGCTCTACATCCGAGAGTGCTAAAGGAGTTGGCAGATGTGATTGCAGAGCCATTGGCCTTTATCTTTGAAAACTCATGGTGATCAGGGGAGGTCCTGGATGACTGGAAAAAGGCTAATGTAGTGCCCATCTTTAAAAAATGGAAGGAGGAGGATCCAGGAAACTACAGGCCAGTCAGCCTCACCTCAGTCCCTGGAAAAATCATGGAGCGGGTCCTCAAGGAATCAGTTCTGAAGCACTTAAAGGAGAGGAAAGTGATCAGGAACAGTCAGCATGGATTCACCAAGGGCAAGTCATGCCTGACTAATCTAATTGGTTTCTATGATGAGATAACTGGCTCTGTGGATGAGGGGAAAGCAGTGGACATGTTATTCCTTGACTTTAGCAAAGCTTTTGATACGGTCTCCCACAGTATTCTTGCCAGCAAGTTAAAGAAGTATGGACTGGATGAATGGACTATAAGATGGATAGAAAGCTGTCTAGATCGTCAGGCTTAACAGGTAGTGATCAATGGCTGCATGTCTAGTTGGCAGCTGGTATCAAGCGGAGTGCCCCAAGGGTCGCTCTGGGGGCGGTTTTGTTCAATATCTTCATTAATGATCTAGAGGATGGCGTAGACTGCACCCTCAGCAAGTCTGCAGATGACACTAAACTGGGAGGAGAGGTAGATACACTGGAGGGTAGGGATAGGATACAGAGGAACCTAGACAAATTAGAGGATTGAGCCAAAAGAAATCTGATGAGGTTCAACAAGGACAAGTGCAGAGTCCTGCACTTCGGACGGAAGAATCCCATGTACCGCTATAGACTAGGGACCGAATGGCTAGGCAGCAGTTCTACAGAAAAGGACCTAGGGGTTACAGTGGATGAGAAGCTGGATATGAGTCAACAGTGTGCCCTTGTTGCCAAGAAGGCTAACAGCATTTTGGGATGTATAAGTAGGGGCATTGCCAGCAGATGGAGGGATGTGATCGTTCCCCTCTATTCGACATTGTTGAGGCCTCATCTGGAGTACTGTGTCCAGCTTTGGGCCCCACACTACAAGAAGGATGTGAAAAAAATGGAAAATGTCCAGCGGAGGGCAACAAAAATGATTAGGGGACTGGAACACATGACTTATGAGGAGAGGCTGAGGGAACTGGGATTGTTTAGTCTGTAGAAGAGAAGAATGAGGGGGGATTTGATAGCGGCTTTCAACTACCTGAAAGGGGGTTCCAAAGAGGATGGCTCTAGACTGTTCTCAGTGGTAGCAGATGACAGAACAAGGAGCAATGGTCTCAAGTTGCAGTGGGGGAGGTTTAGGTTGGATATTAGGAAAAACTTTTTCACTAGGAGGGTGGTGAAGCACTGGAATGGGTTACCTAGGGAGGTGGTGGAATCTCCTTCCTTTGAGGTTTTTAAGGTCAGGCTTGACAAAGCCCTGACTGGGATGATTTAGCTGGGCATTGGTCCTGCTTTGAGCAGGGGGCTGGACTAGATGACCTTTTGAGGTCCCTTCCAACCCTGATATTCTATGATCTATGAGAATTCTTCAGGAGTTCCATTGTATTCAAGGAAACAAGGATCTTCCAATACATGAAGACCTAAATAATCTGTCAAGATTCTTGCTCAAATCCAGAAAACCTTTTTTGCTTGCAGGAGACGAGCTCGAAGACCAATGGTGAGCAAGGTGGAAGGACATTTGCATAGCATTCCAAATAAACACCTCATCAAAAACCCAACCAAAGAAAACAGGGTCTTTTCACTCCTATGGAAAATATGGTCCACTTTGAATCACATCTGTACATCACATGGCAGATGCTCCTACTTTCTCCATAAATGGGGAATGAGACACAATCCTATATATGACTGTCCTATTATGACATTGGATCATCAGTCTAGACTTGGACATCTAACATTGCTGGTTTTTAAGCCATATAAAAGGAGTCCCTATTTTTCTATGTAGTACCCAATGCACAATGGGGGATATTCACACTTGTGCAGAGGGCTGACCCAAGGTCTGTGTACCATTTTAAACCCCAGGTAAGTCCTTGAAACAGGTCATGAATGGGACTTAAGTGGTGTAGAAAGTCAGCAGACATATCTTTTTTTGCACAGACACAGGGCTGTATTCAGGTTACTTTGGTAGACGTGTGTCAGATGGCCATTGTAGCTATATAAAAGATATCAGCGCACATTTGAAGAATGTGATCATTCAGGAGATTGGGAATATGTGGAGCCTTCCACCTCTAGGTCACTGCTTTGAATTTAGTCCTGTGTGGAAGTGACCAAAAGTCATTGCTAACTGTGTGCTGTTCCATCATGCTGAACTACCCTCCTGCCCCTATATCTTGTCCTTCTAGGTCAATGGTGGCACTGTTGCTGCCTGTGTGTATCTGTTCTTTGAAAATAGAGAGAATTTCAGTACATGGGGTTGTTAATTGTGCAGCTTACACAAGCAATACGTTTGCTTTTAAAATGTAATGCAAAGAGGGCTGGGTGTGATTAGCTTTATCATGTCTCTCTCATAAGGAGGATGCTTACACTGTTTTCCATTGTTACCTCTACTTTCTTCTGCATTTACTACTGTGTTTGTTACTGTGTTTCTGAATAGAGGGATACACGGGTTTAAGGGTAGCCTCATCAATTACTACCCGTATAAAATTATTTGTTGGGGTGCAGGACGCATTTGCCACAGATGACAGGTTCTTTCTCCAGGCAGGTTTCAGAGTAGCAGCCGTGTTAGTCTGTATCCGCAGAAAGAAAAGGAGGACTTGTGGCACCTTAGAGACTAACAAATTTATTTGAGCATAAGCTTTTGTGAGCTACAGCTCACCTCATCAGATGCATTCAGTGGAAAATACAGTGAGGAGATTTATATACACAGAGAACATGAAACAATGGATGTTACCATACACGCTGAGTTAGTGGAGAAAATGGAATTTGGTGAAACATACAGAGAATCTTTATTCAATACAGACAACTATAATTGAAATCAACAAAAAGATCAAAATACAGAAATATAAGAATAAGATAAGTGCAATAATGTGGTTTCCTGTATTGTTGATACTTACAATCTTGCCTTATACATACTTACAACTTATGGAGACCATTCAAAACCAAGATAGAAGGCAAAGTAAGTGGAGGCTATCAAAGCGGAGTTCCTGATTCAGTTTACTCTGTTCTGGGGACCTGCACAACCCCCAAAATGGGTATAGGTGTGGTATTTTATACCCTTCTTTATGAGAAGTTTGGATTTATACCCATATTTGATCCTTCACCCTGGTTATTATACAGGCATTACCTGCCCTTATCCATATGTGACCTTTGGGGTGTCCATAATTAAGCATCTAGCATTAATATGCATGATTTACACCAGTCATTGTTTAATAATTTATATGCATAGATGAGATTTAACTGTCTTGATACGGCACAGGAACCTGATTTCCAGAGCCTGCCCCAAACTAGAATTCTGTGGTGTACTGTATCCTTCGTGAGCACTTGTCTGTCTTCTCAGAATAAGAGTGCAGAATTTGACCTAGAGTTCTCTCTATCGGCAAAGACTATTTCAGCTAAATCACAGCCCTTAGCATAATTGCTTCCACAAGGCCTCATGTTAATACGACAGGCCCTTAATCATAGCAAGCCTAATAATAACTGTTATTTTTTATCCTACTTTCTGTTATAGATTTTATAACTTCCATTAAACATGCTTAACAAAGGAATTATATGTTACCCAAAACGCTAAACCCTCCAAGATCAGATCAGGGGTCAATGGTCAACCCACTGGTGATGTATGATGGATTGCAGGAACAGGGCATGCATTATCACAAAAGAAGTCAGATAGCCATGAGCAAAGCCAGACTGAACAGGGAAAGCTGAAGGAATAAGAACAGACTGTAGGGAGAATAAATCCTGGCTATTTTGCCAAAACACCTATCCACTCAATAGGAAGTGGCTGAACAACTGGAGTCAACTTGACTCCTGGAGTCAGGTAATTTTCTGGTAATCTCAGCTTTCCTTGAAAAACACCAACAATAAAACCAAGTGCATTTTTAAGGGCTTGTCTACACAGTGCCTGAATCGCGTACTAACTGGCTCATGTGGACCCTGTTGGCATACGTTAACAGTTGAAACAGGACTATGTCAATGTGTGCTAGGCCAGGAGTTTATCAACCTTTTATTTCTGAGCCCCTCGCCCCCCCACCCAACATGCTATAAAACCTCCAGGGCCCCGCCAGGGGAGGGGGAGAATCAGGGCTCCAGGCCAGAAGTGGGATCCTTGGGCATAGGCCTAATTTGACTTCTATTTCAGGGTGGGTGGGGACACGAGGCAAAGGCCAACAGGGCTTGAGTCAGCTCCGCACTGCGGGGTCTAGGGAGGAAGTGCCACCTCCACCCCCTTACTCAACTTAGCAGGCCACCCAGCCTGTCTGGGTTGTGGAGGGTCGCAACCAAAAAATTTAACTCAAAGAGGGGACTCAGTTCAAAAAGTTTGAAAACCACTCAGGGGTAGCTAGGAGCTGTGTGCAGTGAGGGGTGTAGCTCAGGGTGCGCAGGCAGGGGATAGCTAGGGGCTGTGTGCAATGAGGGGTGTAGCTCAGGGTACAGGCAGGGGGTAGCTAGGGGTTGTGTGCAATAAGGGGTGTAGCTCAGTGTGCTCAGGCAGGGGGTAGCTATTTGCTATTTGTGCATGGGAAGAAGTGTTTGCAAATGCAAAATAGGCAATTGTACTTGCAATTGCTTATTTTAAATCAACAATATTCATATGCAAATTTTGGATTTGTAAGCACAATGGATGTGCACACGTTTTGTGCACATCACCTGTTGTGTGGGTTAATGAAAACTTGGCCCAAAATACAATTTAAAAGATTTGAGGGGTCTACATTTATAGAGCTAGAGTAGAGCTCTTTTTCCAAAGGAAAACTAAAATCTTTGTATATTTAATTTACATAGATGAGGATGGATGAGCCCTTACTGAGGGGATGGATGGGGGAAAGCAAAAGAATTTCATACTGTGGCAAATGTAGCATCTATCCCTCCTTGACTGTGCAGATAACAGAAATAGAGCTAGAGAAAATACTACAAAATGCATCCCTAGAGTCATTATCCATAATGTTTTTGCCGAAAAGCTCATAGGAATTGACCCATAGAGAGAGAGATACATTGGTCCTGATTCTTAACTGCTGTACAGCTTATGCATCATTTGTGCCTGCACAAAGTGAGCTCTAGAGTAGATATAAAATAGTTGACATCCATGTTACACTCACTGTGCTGTGGTTTAAATAAATACACAAAGTGCAGGTCAGTAAAGAATCAAACCCAGTATTTTCCCAGTTTATTGACAGTATGAGCCTGCAGGTAAATGGATTTTTCAGTATCTCTGCTTGGATACTCTGTGGAGTGTGTGGTGGTGGTGGTGGTGGGGGGGGAATGGAAACTTTTGACAAAAATGAATTAAAAAACTTGAAGGTTCCCAGCCCGGTTGACATCTCCCAGGAGGCACCCGGTCTCCCCTCTTGCTAAATCATCACAGTGTATTATGGGAGCCCCTGGTTACCGTGCATCATGGAAGATGTAGTCTGATTGGGGAAGCTGACCCATAGCAGAGAACAGAGGCATGAAGCACCCAAACTACAACTCCCATGAGAGACCACAGCAACATTTCCAAATAGGATTTTTAGGGGATTTCAGGCACAATTTTTCAGTTTCTGTCTGAAATAGATTATTTATTTTATTTTGGTTTTCAGGTGTCCAGCTTTTTGACTAAAAGTTGAAAGCAGACTCTTCTTGTAAAATATTTTATTTAGGCAAAACTGAAAAATAGTTTTGATAGAAATCTTTCAACCAGCCCTAACCTTCAGTCAGAAATAAAGACAGAGCTGAACTGCCTGTATGGTAGAGTACAGTAAATGTTCACATTTGGCTCCCATTCATACAATTGTTAAATGAGATTTATATTTGAGCCAAACTAGGAAAAAAGTTTCAGTTGAAAAATTTCACTCAACTCTTCCCCTAAGCCATGTAGTCCTCCTCAGAAAAATTCTAATTGCTGTTACATATTTCCTCAGCAACTGATTTGTAAGTTGAATATACATCAAAGTTTCCAAACCCTTTTGCTTCTTACAATGACAAAGAGAATTTGTTCTAATTAAGGATTGTTTGCAGAAGTCATTCTTTTATAAATTATTGTCATCTACTGAGAGAGAGGCCCAGGAAAGACTCTAGCCAACAGCAACAAACACCATCTACCCAACAATAAAAATCGTTCAATGGATTCTGATAATTTTTGCAAAAGGGCCTGTAGTTTAATAAGCTTTGGCCTGATTCATGTTGGAAAGAAAAAGCTAAGATACTATACTATTCTCTTGCCCCCATCTTTCATATTCTCAGATGTGGCTTATATAATTGAAACAGCTAGTAACCCTTAACTTAAGACACGTTGGCCATCCCCTTACAGCCCCTTCTCACCTATCTTCTAAATAAATAGTTTATGCTACATGGTGTAATCCAAAGCCTTATCAGTACTGCTCTGCTGACTCATCTGCAACAGAAATGCTAATATCTCCCAATGGGATTTCAAAGTTTACTCTTTTATTTTTGCACCTGCTTATTAAAATATGAAAGGCTGGATTGCCTAATCATTCAAAAAACCACGATTCTACTGTTTGCCATTGGTGATTATTCTGCTGTATGTTTTCGGTGTTTTAAATGTTACTTTTTGAATATTTTTAAAAAAACAAACTTGCCATGTTACCTCCCTGAGGTGAGATAAATGCTGCCATTCAGAACATGAGTGACAAAAGCTGCATGACATACATTGAAGCGGGTGACAGCAATTGTGTGGCTGGTATAGAACTGAAGACTTCAAAGAAAATGTTAGTGACAAACATGCCAGGAATACAAAATCCCAGGTGGCAGTTCCACTCTTGAGGCCAAGCTGTCATTTAAATGAAAAGATCTTTCTATTTAGGCAGCCTGTTTAGCTGCTCTCTTTGATGGTATATGAAAATGATGTTTAACTTATGTAACATCAAATTTAATTGCACTAGACTTTAATCTCTATGACCTCTCCTAAATCCTTTCAATTCTTTACTAGCACTTCTAATTCTAAGCAATGTCTGCACATCCCATTGAAGCTGAAATTTCCCTTAATACAGGCAATCACTTGGCTAACTTCAGCACTGTGAAAATGATTGTGTTTAGTAAGAACACACAATCAGCAGCCCGATTAAGAGGCAATAGAAGATACAGCACAAAGGGCAAACCTGTCATAATTGAGGTTTGAACTCCTATGTTTACTGTGAGATCCTCATGCCCACTCCAGCCCCTCTATGCCAGGTAGAAGATCCAGAGTGGCATAAAAGGGATCTGAAATTCTGTATCTGGCCAGGGGTGGGTTGGATGGTGGTTTCCTTGGCACAGGTGCAGTGGAGACAGCCATAAGCCTGCCTCTTGAGGACCCCCTTGCAAGCCCCATCAAAGGGAGCATGTTGGGGGCAGGAGGGTGTGTCAGTAAAGAGGTTGCAACTCACAGGGTTACAGAGATTCCAGGCACTGCTGTGGCCCACAGGCAGCTTGGGGAGGTTGCCTGAATTTACACAGGCCCAACTGCTGTCCCATGTTATTCCAATCATTTCTAGTCCCTAGAAGTGCACAGGATTGGGAAGGTCCAAGCGTGGTTTAAAGCAGTCTTAGCCTCTCCACTCCAGGCTGCAAGTTCTGTGTGGGATATCTTAGGCTACATGTACATTGCACATCATTGGCACCATTGGGTAGAGTATGTGTAGCTGTGTGCCGCAGTGAAAAGCAGGTTGCATCCATGCTGTAGTGTGTAGCTAGCTATCCCTCTCAGTGCAAGGCTCCGGCAGAGGGGAGGCAGGGGAGGAAAAGCTGATTCTTGCATCTTTCCCTGTGGCAGGGGAAGGCTCCTGCAGCAGGGAGGCAGCGAGACACCACACTGCTAAAAATAGCAGTGTAGATGGGGAGGCAAGGCTTGGGTGAGTAGAGCACTGTGTAAGGTATGTATTTGTCTATATACCCACGCCCTTCAAGCCTTTCTTTACTCTACTCACCTAAGCTGTATTGGGTAGTGGGTACACTACGTGCGTGCAGTACAGATGTGCCTTTATAGAGAGTGCAGAATCTTACCCCTAGTACTGTGCAAAGGTATGGGCCAGATCCCTAGCTGGTGGAAATCAGCCTAGTTTCACTGACAATCAGTGGAATGCAGAATGAGGATCTGGCCCATTCTGTTCAATATCATTTAAGATGTTAAATAACATTGGAAATAATATTGATCCTTGCAGAATGTGCAAGGAGACACTTCCCACATCCTGATATTTTTCCTGTTATCATACACTTTTTCCCATTCCTCAGTCCATTTTCAGTTCTTCATCCACAGATTTCCTATCCAAGCTCCTTTGGAGTAATCATGGAGGATAGGTCCATCAATGGCTATTAGCCAGGATGGACAGGGATGGTGTCCCTAGCCTCTGTTTGCCAGAAGCTGGGGTTGGGCAACAGGGGATGGATCACTTGATGATTACCTGTTCTGATCATTCCCACCAAAGCACCTGACATTGGCCACTGTCAGAAGACAGGATACTAGGCTAGATGGACCTTTGGTCTGACCCAGAATGGCCGTTCTTATATTCTTAATTATAAGATAAAGATTTCATGAGACAATATATCATGGGCTGATCAAAAGGACTTTGAAATCAATAAGATTCTTTCTTTGAGTTTCAATTGGTTTTGAATAGATTCCAAACACTTTTTACTGAAATCCAAATATATCTACTCCCACTTCTTTCATCCACTAATTTTATTAGGCCAAATTTTCCAAAGTGCTTGGCACCCACAATTGGAATCTGATTTTCAAAACTGCTCAGTTCCCATTCAAGCATCTAAATACAGTGGCATGATTTTCAAAAGAGTTCAACAGCCACTAGCTCCCATTGTTCATTTCTTTGCTCTCAGTAGGAACTTCTGAGTTCTGAGCAACTTCATGAAAATGTGGGGAGTTCATTTAGGTGCCTAATTAGGAGCAGTTAGGTGCTGAGCCTTTGAAAATCTGACCTTTAATGTGTTATTTAAAATAACAGCAATCAAGATTAGAGAGACATAGTGGTTAAGGTAATGTCTTTTCCTGGACCAATTGCTGTTGGTGAGAGACAAGATTTTGAGTTACACAGAGCTATTCTAGCACAGCTCAAAAGCTTGTCTCTTTCACCAACAGAAGCTGTCAAATGGCATCTAAAACTCTTAATGACAGGTTTCAGAGTAGCAGCCATGTTAGTCTGTATTCACAAAAAGAAAAGAAATACTAGTAGCACCTTAGAGACTAACCAATTTATTTGAGCATAAGCTTTCGTGAGCTACATCCAATTAAGTGAGCTTTAGCTCATGAAAGCTTATACGCAAATAAATTGGTTAGCCTCTAAGGTACCACTAGTACTCCTTTTCTTTCTGTAAAACTCTTAAACAAAGCCTACAGCACCCTCTCTTAACTCATTGGGCTTTGGAACACATGTCCCCTGCTTAGCGAGTGCCATTCTGTTGAGGGTGAGTCCCTCCATTGGGGTATGCTAGATACAGTTCAGCTGCCCTTGGTTCACTCAACAAGGATAACAACCCTTTATTACTCCTGTCCAAAAGCAAGGAGACTGAGGATCCAACACCAGCCACAAGTGATCATTTGGGCAAGCAATCCCATCATGCCGAGCACCTAGGTAGGGTAGGTGTGTCCATGCAAACAAGATCAGCTCCTGAAGTCTTTTTCCACAGCTCACCACTAGATGTCAGGGGGGAGCTCATTCAGACTCTGCTTATATATAGAACTAAAGTACACCCTGCAATTTTGTATGGCGCAGAACCATGGGTGGTAGAGAAACAGCAGGTTCAATACCTACAGGTGTTCAAGATGAGATGTCTTCACACAATCAGAAGAGTTACACAAAGAGACAGATTTTTAAATGAAAGCATTAGGATGGAAGGCAAAGTTGATGATGTGGCTGACAAAATCAAGGAAGTGAGACTTTGCTGATTCAGATACATACAGAGGATGAATGAAAAGGACCTGGTGAAGTTACCATGGCAGGGGAGGGTGGTAGGAAAGAGACCCAAGGAAAGCTGAGGAAGCAATGGATGGATTGCACCAATGAAGACAGTAAGCAGGTGGACCTTAATGCCACCTTGGACAGATGAATATGGCTGACACTTGCATGATGACCTGACACCAGACGATGGGACAAGGGGAAGAAGAAGATCCAGTTTGAGTGGCCCTGCAAACTGTGTAGTTGTGGCAGAATGTCACAGGGAGAGAAGTGATCCCTGAGGTAATTTGTTCCCAGGCCATTTAAGCCTTTATAGGTCATAAATAGTAACTTAAACTCCATCTGGAAACCAATGAACAGTGCAGATCCGGAGCACTGGAGACATGTGCTCCCAGCAAAATGCTTCACTCAGTAAACAAGCTGCTGGATTCTTCACCAACTTCAATATCTGAAGGGTTTTAAGGTGTAGCCCCATGTAGGGTGCATTTCAACTGTCTAAGGTGACTAAAGCATGGATAGCAGTGGCAAGTTCTGCATCTGAAAGGAAAGGTTGCAGCTTCCTAGCTGGATGGAGGATGCTGTAATGTGATTATCAAATAGCAGTTATGCATCTTGGGATACTCATTTTACCTTTCTGTGATAGAAAATCAGTGTCCATTGCTGCCCTTTTTCCTGCCCATCTTAGCTAATATTTCACTGCTACTATTTCTAAATGTTTTTCTGATTTGGAATATTTCCAGACATCCTCTGAATATTAGGAAGTACCCTGTTATGCTCTGCACCCCAGAGCAGCAATATAGTTCTCAGCGTGAATCGACACTGCACTAATCTTGATATTCTCACAGCTTTGTGAATAATCATTGCAACATCATGAAATTTGGTGGTGGAAGGAATCCTTACTATATCTAAGATCAGCTTTTAAAAGCCTGTCAGAATCAAAGCTGACATTCAGGTTTCTAACATTATCTTGTATTGGTCTGATAGCCATTTATGTGTCACTCAACAGGATTATAATTATAATAATAATTGCATTGGAAATCTAAGTAGAAAGGATTTTATTTTATTTGCACTTACTCAAAAGAAATTATCTTACATCCATACTGCTATATTTAGCAGATGAGAGAGAAAGCTGTGCTGACGTTTATGTGTGATATGGAAATATGAGTCTCAGAAGTATATCAGATAAAGCAAACGCCATGCTTACAAATGCCTTGCAACAACATTTATATAATGTAGACACTACAAACAACAATGGATCAGAATACATTCCCCTAGAGAGCCCACACAAACAGTAACAGGCACAGCACAGCCTAAGAAAAGATAATCTCCTTCTAATGCAAAGTGACATCTGCTAAATGAAGAGCAAAACCATTTTTGCTGGTGCCATCCACCCACACAATTTGAGCATTAGCTCAGGAAGGTGCTATGATCTGCTGTATCAAAGGCAGGGCTGATATCCAGGAGAATTAAACAAAAGAAAACAAGCTAAGTTCACTTTAGTGAACCATTAAAAATCAGAAGTAAGGCAATGTGTATCAGTGGTGTGAAAACCCTGAAATGCCTCATAAAGATTGTTATTGACTGTCGAGAAAAGAGTTTTTATTTAAGTACCTTCGATAAGAATACTAAGCTTAAGGTATGTTAGGTCTAGGGATGCATAAAAACTCCCTCTGTATGTTTGCTTTCATACAGTGCTTTAATCAGATGCGTGACAGCCAAAACAATGACAAATGCTAATACAATTTTCTATACAGCCATATGTATATGACTTTTAAATAATTTGCAGTGTAGCTGTAGCCATGTTGGTCCCAGGATACTAGAGAGCCACGGTAGGTGCAGTAAAATCTTTTATTGGACCAGCTTCTGTTGGTGAGAAAGAGACAAGCTTTCAAGACACACAGAGTTCTTCTTCAGGTACCTTTCCCAGTCTTGAAGAAAAGCACTGGGTGGCTTGAAAGCTTGGCTCTCTCACCAACAGAAGCTGGTTCACAAAAAGACATTACCTCACCCACCTTGTCTCTTTTAAGTAATTTGAGAGAGGGAGCATGCACCATCTGAAATTAGCCAATAGGATGGTAGGGCATTCTCTTGGGATGTGGGAGACCCAGATTGAAATCCCTGCTCTAAATTAGGCGGAACAGGGACATGAACATTTTCTCGGGGCATGTCCAAAACGTCTACTCTGGATCTGAGAAACCTTCTCAAAGAACGTATGGTCAGTACCAATATGTTCCCCTGCAAAGTTTCAATTTTGACAAATAGGAATTTTCCAACAAAGAAACATTTTGTCAATAAATTCCTGACCAGACCCACAGTCTGCTAAAGTCAACAGGAGTCTTTATTATTATTTCAAAACTCAAGTCCACTACCTTCAAGTTGAATACACAGTGGGCCAGACCCAAAGTCCATTGAAGTTAGATTCTTTCAAGTGACTTCTGTGGGTTTTGGATTAGACCCTTTGGACCTGTTTCTTCTCTCAGTGAAGCTAATCTGAGTTTAGCTCTTGACTTGAATAGTAGTAGAATCATCTCCTGAGTCCATGGTGTATTCAACTTGAAGATAATGGGCTTGAGTTTTGAAATAAGATTAGTATGGATCACAGGGCCTTTCCTATTGGCTTCAGCTATGCTCCCACTCACCTTCCAGTCCCATTCAGAGGGATGAGGTCTTCCTGTAGTGCTGAGCACAAACCCTCTGAAAATCAGGCCCATTTAAGGTGTCTCAGGTTGAGCATCCTAAAAACAGAGGCATCCGAAATCACTAGTCACTTTTGAAAATGTGGGCCATTCATATCAAATAATAAAATAGCAAGCAGTGACTAAACTAGATGAGACTTTTTTTTTGAAGGGGGGCGGGGTTAAAAAAAAGGCATTCAGAGTTCTTTTAAAGTGGGGAATGATGGACTGAGACAAATATCCAAGGAGGGGAAGGTGCAAAACCAAGGAAAAGTCAAAACAACAGCCTGCATACAATTTTCACTCAATATTAAAGAAAGCTTATAATAGAATAAACAATTGCTGACTATTGAGGTGCTTATTATAATGTATTTTTTGTTTATAGAGCATTATGTACATGGTACTTTAGAAACACAAAGGCCAAGAGTTTCAACAATTGCCTAACATTAGGCTTCTAAATCCATAATCAGGCACCTCTGCTTTTCAAAAGTGCTGAGCATCCAGCAGCTCCAGTTGGCTTCTGTAAGAGCTGATGAGTACTGAGCACTTTGAAGAACGGGCCATTTATATATAGGTGCCTAAATATGGATCTAGAAGCCTAATTGTAGGCAGCTGTGTTCCAAAAACTTAGTCAGTGTCCCTACTGGAGGAACTCAGTCCAACTCAGAAACACAATAGAACTGCAGAAGCTAGAGCTGGGGGCAAGGGTGGTATTAACATATGGATAGACACACACCTATGGAAAAAGACCTGTTCGGACACTTAGTCCTACAGGGTTTAGTCAATACAGGACTCTTCCCTATGGAACATTTTCTAATATTTTTGTTAAGTCTAATATTTGGCATTAACCACTTCCCTTAGGAGCCTATTCCATATCTTAATAGCTTGTTTACTCCATTTACTTCAATACTAGATTATATCCCCTGGTACAGACCTTTCATCCCAGTTCAGTCCCAGCTGTACCCTCATTGGCTTATAGGGCATCGCAACAAAAGGTGATATAGCTACAGGATTTGTAATAGAGGCTTGTTGTGATTTAAGACAGATGAAACGATTAATCTAATGGGGTCACATTTCCATTTTAGCCATGGATATTATAGTCAACTTTCTTTATGGACAAGTAGCAGTTCTTTTGAGATGATCCCTCTGAAGCTTTCATACTCAGATCCTGTAGTGATGGGGGCTGTATAAATAGACAGGCAGACAGACAGGTAGAATGATGCATTGGCTTAAAATCCAGAGAAACAATTATGAAGAGAGACTTTGCCCTTATCAGCTGCTGCTGGATTCAAGTATCATCCAGATAGAATCTCTTCTTGAAAGAACACCCGTCACATTTTAGTGTAAGGGGATGAGAAGCTCAAAGCATGACCTGTGAATTTTTGTGATGTAGTCAGGATACCAAATCAGAACAACCTTCCAGCATGAAGGGAAAAGACTGACAGTCCAACCAGATGGGTTAGCAGCACATAAAGTTGTATTATTATAGTTATTTATCACTTCTTATAGGAAGATTAGAGCTGGTCACAAATTTTTAGATGAAACATTTTTTTGTCAGAAAACACCAATTTGTCAGAACTGAAACTGTTGGTGAGAAAGGGTTAGTTTTGGCAAATTTCTTGATTCAAAATTTTGGAAGCAGAAAACTCCAGTTTTACTATTCACAATGAGTTTTTGTTTCAAAATGTAAGCTAATTATGGTGGAAAAAAACTAAAAATCAGAATAGAAACAAAATGTCAAACAATATATTTCAGTTGACCCAAACCATTTTTTTTTTTATTGTCAGTTTTCAAAAATTCTCAAGATTTTTGTTCCAATTCTAGATGGGAAAAATGTTTGAAATCTTTTGAAAATTTCCCCAGGATAGGAAAAACCTTTCCCACCCAGTACTAAAGCAGCATTGTTCCCACTGCTTTCCAGTGCACCCACTGCTGCAGGGATGCAGCATACACCCGAGAACAGTACAGTGTAGAGGTAGAACCATGGCACCACTTTTTACCACCTCTTCATATATCATTTGGGGCACTATATGTCCTTAGGGTAATATGGAGGGAGTAGTTCTTGTGCTTCCTTCAGCTCTTGTGCCTGACTCTTTTAAGAGCCTTGTAACTAGGAAGATGGTTCCTTCCACCCTCTGTTGCTCTGCACACCCGCATAAGGACCAAACCACTATGTCGCCACTGGACTTTCATAATGGGCTCTTCTCTTGGATCTACTGAATTATTGCCTTCGAGAAGTTCAATAAAATAGCCCATTTTGCAACGCAGTCCTTCCTAACTGCGCCAATAGAGAAGATGGTTACTCCATATTTGGGTAAAATTACATAGATTGTTCTGGTTTTACCCAGCATCATATCCATCTGGAGCAATGCAAAAATTAAAAGGGAGGGTAGTTCTCTTTGCTGATAGATATGGAAAATGTAAAGGATTGTTTCTCTTAGGGACTTATATCTGAAGTGTTTACCAGCTACTTTTCCTTCCTTGCTGAGTAATTTTGCCTTGGGAAGTAGTCAACAACTGAGTTGCCATCTCATTTCTGTTTGCTTCTATTTGTGCTTGCCTAGAACCCTTGCATAAATGCAGGTGTTAGATCGTGTATAGTGCATGCAGATGTTAATATCTTTCCAGTGCTTAGGAAGATGTTTAAACCTGCAAAGAGAAGGGCGCACATTCAATAGTTACTGTTAAAAACTTACTTCTTTTGAACTGCACAGAGCATCTTAGATAATGCTTAGGGAATTACATGACTTCACCTCAGAGGCATTCCCTCTTCTAAGCATAGGAAAATACTGAGATAACCCTATCTATCAAAGGCAACACTGGCAAGATTTTTAGTGAGACTGTTTAATAGAATATGCCTATGCAATTTTGCAGATTGGTGAAGACACAAGTGAAAAATCTATCCTAACATAGTGAAAGCATATTCTACCCTTTTAGAGCAATTCTAATTAATATTGTATATTTGATATGCTTGGCTTGTATTTATTTCACAAATGGTGACTGAGGTGGGGAAGACATTCCACATAAACCCTCTTTGCTGTTTCACACCTGGTTTCTTCAACTTAATGGTCACAAAACATGCAAGAATGTCATCCTGGGAAATTGAACAGAACAGGCATAGCAGATGCAATGGCAGTTTAAGGATCCAAACACTGCCTTGCCAGCATGCCTCATCTTCAAGCTGAAATGTCCATTTCTATGCCAAATGAATCCTTGACCTTTGAGATCTATTGATGCCCTTTGTATCAGAGTGCTTTGCTATCTAGTGATGAAAAGTGTTTAAAGAGCTAGGTATTAGTTATTTATTACTGAGGATGCCAAAAACAGGAGCTAATTCTGGTTGTGGTGTTTTGTTGTTGTTTTTGTGATGTGGATACAAGTCCACAAAGAATTGGATAGACACCACCATGCATTTTCTTTGGCCACCAAACAAGCACCAGCTGATAAATAGTGTTAGTCACATGACACCCAAACATGAATTGGATGGGCATCTTACATTGCCGTATTACCAATCCTTTAAAACCGTTCATTCCATAAACTCACTCCATCAACTTTTTCATTGTGCAGTATGTCAGAGGGAAAAAATGTAAAAATATGTGACTCTGCCATTTTAATTATGGAGTTGTTTTTTTTAAATGTGGCTGTGTTACATTTTGTCTGTGTGTTAACGTATTGTGCCTAGAAATTATTTTTTGTTGTATTATGACACATCTGATTTTCATCTGGTTGTTGTCGGTCAACTGATGCAATAGCATCTCCAGGATCAAAGAATTCATGACAGATTATCCTTGCTAAGTATTTATAGACATTCTTCCCTTTTTAAAGATAATAAAACTCTACAAGGAGTTTTTTAAAATAATAAAGTAAAGAATTCAATCATAACAGAATATCATATCAAAATACCTTTAAAGAACTGTATAAAAAATAAGATATTTTTCTGAATAGATAATTCAGCATTGAAATTATACGATTCATAGATTCATAGATACTAAGGTCAGAAGGAACCATTATGATCATCTCGTCTGACCTCCTGCACAATGCAGCCACAGAATCTCATCCATCCACTCCTGAAAAACCTCACCTATGTCTGAAGTATTGAAGTCCTCAAATTGTGGTTTAAAGACTTCAAGGACCAGAGAATCCTCCAGCAAGTGACCTGTGCCCCATGCTACAGAGGAAGGCGAGAAACCTCCAGGGCCTCTTCCAATCTGCCCTGGAGGAAAATTCCTTCCCGACCCCAAATATGGCGATCAGCTAAACCCTGAGCATATGGGCAAGATTCACCAGCCAGATACTACAGAAAATTCTTTCCTGGGTTCATCTTACTTCGATGAACCTGCTAAATTAGGATGCAAATTTTTTTAAAGAGGGATGATACAGCAGCATATTAAGAGAGTAGATGAAGCCTCATTAATTGTGATGGTGACAAAAGCCACCCTTTAAGTTATAATTCTTACTACTTCTATCATCAAATCACCTTTTTAAAAAATGTCAATGTTTATGGCTACTAAATCTGTCTGGTACCAGTAGATTAAAGACTTTGAAGCTAAAATATATCCTTATTTGTTGTGTTTTTTCTAGCTACATCAGACACAGGAAATTTTCCATTCATGATTGCATGAAAGGAAAACAGTGTGTTTTCTTGGGTCAAGTATGTTTCTCATTACTGCATGCATATGTACACCTATGAAGAACAAAAATAATATGAAACTTTCCTTTCAGTCCCAGAAACTCCTCAAAACCAACTTTAGTCTGAACCTGTGGAAATAAAATAGTGGAATATTATTCTGCATGAAAGGTTTGCTCTCCAGGCAAAATGTTCAAAATGGACACCGATTTTGGGTGCCTCAGCTTCTGGGCACTCAACTAAAGACAACTTGGGCCTGATTTTTCACAGGTACTGAGCTCCTACAACCAAAGTGAATTTGTCAAACATCACAGACATACATGGAAGCTGTTAAACTTTTTTGCACCTCTGTGATAGCTACATCTCTTTCAGTGACTAGTGTGGAATGTAGCCTTATTACGGGGCATGTCTTCACCACAGCACTCAGTTGGTGCGACTGCCATCGATGCAACAGCATTAATTTAGCAGGTCTGGTGAAGACAGCCTAAGTTGATGGGAAAGCACTCTCCCATTGACATCTGTAATCAACCTCAATGAGAGGTGGAAGCTATGTCAATGGGAGAGCATCTCCCGTCGACATAGCGCAGGGTAGACACCACTTTAAGTCGAGGTAAATTACGCCAACTTAAATTACGTAACTTAACTAGCGTACCTTGGATTGACTTAAAGAGCTAGTGCAGGCCAGGCCTGAGATGTGAACTCAAAAATGTTACCTTAGCTAGATAGATTAAAATTTTATTATTATTGGTTTGACATTAGCCAATAACAAAATAGTGAGACAGGAATAGTCAAGCTTGATTGCATATGCTTAATTTAGTGGTTAACAATTATTTTTGGCATTGTCACCAGTACTAGAGGTTCTGCAGGTACAATTATATGACTGGTTAGATCCCCATTGTCTTCAATTATGTCTTTGATTATATCTGTGTAATCTCGTTGCTACTGATGTTAAGATGGCAAAGCAAAGATATGTTTTCCAGTCTGGTGTACCATCACAAGTATTTAAGATTCTGCAGATAAAACGTAGCTCATTACAATCTGTAAACCAAAACAGAATCTAGCTCACATTCTTATAGTTGTTTTGACTTCGTAGCATGACAGGACCAAATAGGAGTACTTATTTTAGGTTGGGAATTTTCAAAGGACCTGAAATTAGTTAGGCACCCAACTCCCATTGAATTTCAATGGGAGTTGGGTGCCTAACTCCCTTGGTTTCCTTTAAAAATCCTAGCCTAAAATCAGTAGATATAATCTTGCAAGTATACTAGGCACAGTTCTGTTGAGTAAGTAGGTACCACTTTTACATTGTCACATCTCATCGTAGAACTGCATACTAATAAGGCACTATGATTGGGTTTAAAAAGTACATTATTAATGACTGCCATTTTATGTTTGGCAGGTGTCCGTACTGTGATGTGAACACCACTTGTAAGTTTCTCACTGGAAAGCGAAAAGATTTCTCAGAATAAGACTCTAAAGAGCATACTATCAGTTATTGAAACAGCATTCAAAGTAAGCTCTTTTAACTGATTTGAGTCAATTTTTCACATATGTTATGTTGAAAGATGTAGTATCCTCAAAGTATCTCAGAGAAATCCCTGACATTAGAATCAATTACATCAGTTTGAGCCAGGTTGTCATCAAGTGCTTTAAAAAAATCTTTTAATCTCTGTTAATAGCCTCTAAATCCACTGTCCTCATCACTGCTCCTCAGTTGTACAAAGTAAGGATGCTGGAATTTTTCTTCATAATATGCTTAAAGATATAGTTCAGATGGAGAACATCACAGCAGAATTTTAGTAGAGGAGATAAGTATAGTTTGTATATTACATACAAAACAAAATACATTAAAAAGAATTAAGGTTGCAAAGTCAAGTAGTCAAATGTTAGGAAATGCCGGAATTAAAGTTGTCTGTGCAACCTTAATTTGCCTTGCTTGTGTGTATGCATCATAATAGTCTAATTACATGATCACATACTATTCCCCGCCCTTGTCTCCTTGTGTCAGTCTCCCTCCTCTGTGGCTCCTCTCACAGTCTCTTTGCCCAGCCAGTCCCAGTCCTCCCCACACCCTGCTTCCTTGTCAGATGTCTGTCCCTTCTCTACTCCCTTTCCCCTGACTTTTTCCCAGCCTCCTTGCTTAGCTAGTGTCAGTCCTGCCACCCCTGGTTTTCAGTCACAGTCTCCTTGCATAGCCACCCCCAGTCTACTTGTCCAGCCAGTCCAAGTCTTCTCCCCGACCCCTGGCACATGTCCCTTCTAAATCTGAGTCACATGCTTCCTTCTTCAGGCTGCCTGGGCACCAGCAGAGGGGTCATTTAAAGCAGAGGAGAGACAGCCTTCCTGCCCTCAGATCTGATGCCTGACCACAGCAGCTGTCTTTTGCAGCCCCTGTAAGCCCTAGGCTGGCATGTGCACAGGTGCATCCAGTCACATGTAGGTGCTGTAAGGGCTGGAGCATGTTCAGGGCAGGTGGAATCTTTGGGGAATTTAACTGCCAGACTGTAACAAGTCTCTGCTGACCACATGTGAGTGGTGATTTTTTTTAAAGGCTTACCAATTTGGCCAGATTTGGGTGGATTTTCATAGCGACAGCAAAAGGTATGTCCATGACACCAGCACATTCCCCATTCAACTCCTCCCAGCCAAATTTCAAGTCACTTCTCCAAAGCTAGAGCTTCCCAGAGAAAAGGGGTCGCCAGAAATATTTTTACATTGGCAAAAAATGTATTTTCCCTAATCTCATAATGAACCATTTTAGCTGACACTGCCGCCCAAAACTTCAGCCTGAGGTAAATACCCAGCATGGAAAATTTCAGTTCAAACTGTTAAAGTTTGGCAAAGTTATAAGCAACTGGAATCAGGATGTTATCACAGGAAGTTTTAGGTAACCTGAACTAAAGGCTTTGTTACCTGCACTGCATATAATTGAATTTTAATAAATCATCTGATGCCATGTTGTGCTACTGTAATATAAATAATAGATTTTTCACATTGTCTTATGAGAACAATGTCATATGTATGGACAACTGCCTGAAAGCTTGTTAACAAGAAATGATAAATGGCAAAATACTGATCTGAGGGGTCTGTAGGGGGATGGTACAGGAATTGATACTAGCTTTGGCCTTATTTAATATCTCCCTCACTTATCTTGCAGAGGGAGTAAACAGCACGTTGATGAAATTGGCAGAAGTCAAACGGGGGAGTGAGAATACCAGTGAGGACAGAAAATAACCCAAAGGTACATAAAGTTAGACAGAAAATAAAATGAGATTGAATTTGGAAAGGTGCAAGATACTGCATCTGAGGAAAAATAATTTCAGACAGAGGTATTCAGTGGGAGAGAAAAAGCAGACAACCTGAAAGGGCCCTACCATAAAGGTGGTAGGGGGCATCAAATGTGGGTACAAGTTTCTAGCATTAATTATTGGTCAAAGTGGGTTGTGGGTTCCTGGGGAGCAGTCTGTCTGTATAAAGCAAAGGACAGGTGTTCCTTTTATTTTTCTGCAAGTGTGTATAAAGCAAAATAAGTAAATGGCATATGGCAGCAAAAAAGGCCAGTGGAATGTTAGATTGATTTCACAGCGGCTTCATGCCATAGATGAAGGAGTGATGATAATATCTAACTACCTTCCTTCAGTGAACGTGCACTTGAAATATTGCATTAATTTCTGGACAGCTAATTAGCAGAAAGATATTAACAAACTGGAGGATGTTCTGAGGAGAGAAATAAATATGTTTGGAGATGGGGGGAGGCTGGAGTTTATGAGGCAGGATTAAGAGAGCTGAAAATGTAACTTTTACATAAACACTGAAAAAAGACAGAGATATGGAAAATCAGTGATGTACAGCCACCCCTTCTGGGATTAATTTCTGACACTGAATGAACTTCAGATGGCCATTTTTTATATGAAAAAAGTCTCGTGGAGAAATTTTCAACCAGCTCCACATAAAATACATCAGTTGTCCCCAAAATCTTCAAACTTGGGTGCAGAGGCATCCCTTCTTTTGCACCACCAGTCACTGAGCTTCGGGGAGTTTGGTGGTTATCTGTTCTCTTAATCTTTGCTTGATTAAAAGTAAGAATACTGTTGTGACGGGTTGGATCACAGAAACCCCCTGGGAGCTGCCACCTGATGTGCCAAGACTACTTCTGCCCCTGCTTTCCTGCCCAGTCAGATTAGGACTTCAGTGCCCTGCCTGGTTTGAGCCAGACCCGCTAGCCTGCTGCAAACCCAGACCCAGGTCTGAACCACGTCCCCTAACAGCTGTAGGCTTAACTGAAAGCAGCTTGCAGAAGCGTGCCTGTCTTTAACACTCAGATGCCCAACTCCCAATGGGGTCCAAACTCCAAATAAATCCATTTTACTCATAAATTGTTCACCCTCTATAACACTGATAGAGAGATGCACAACTGTCCCCCACCAAGTATTAATACATACTCTGGGTTAATTAATAAGTAAAAAGTGATTTTATTAAATACAGAAAGTAGGATTTAAGTGGTTCCAAGTAATAACAGACAGAACAAAGTGAATTACCAATCAAAATAAAATAAAACACGCAAGTCTATGTCTAATCAAACTGAATACAGATAAAAACCTCATCAGTTCCAGTAAGCTCTCTTTTACAGACTAGCCTCCTTCTAGTCCGGATCCAGCAAGCACTCACACCCCCTGTAGTTACTGTCCTTTGTTCCAGTTTCTTTCATGTATCCTTGGGGGTGGAGAGGCTATATCCTTAGCCAGCTGAAGACAAAATGGAGGGGTCTCACACGGGCTTAAATAGACTTTCTCTTGTGGGTGGAGATCCCCTCCTCTCTCCTATGCAAAGTCCAGCTCCAAGATGGAGTTCAGGAGTCACCTGGGCAAGTCACATGTCCATGCATGACTCATGGTTTTTACAGGCAGAAGCCATTGCCCACATGGTATCTTGAATATCTCCAGGAAGACTTCTTATGTGGATTGGAGCATTCGAAGATGCATTGTTCCTTAAGTGCTTCTTGATTGGGTACTTAACTTTGTGAATTCCTTTCTCCAGGAACTGACCAAATGCTCTACTAAGGTTATTTAGAAATCAAGCCAGTACACAGCCAATATTCATAACCTTTGAATAAAAAAATGATATATGCATACAGATATGATTAATAGATTCAGTAGATCATAACCTTTACATAGATATCTTACATGGCATATGTAACATTGAACATATTCCAGTTATGTCATATATATTCATAAGCATATTTCCATAAAGCCTTATGGGGGCACCGTCACAACTGTCATTCATCATGTTGTTAAATTATTGTCGGCATAAAATGAGGACAAAACTGGATATCCGGTAAATTCCATCTACCGTTTCAGAAGCAAAGGAAAGTGGCTTGGAGAGTGTCCCATTGCAGTAACATGTACTGTGCCATGAGAAAAGAGGATTCATTATGAGATTACTGAGATTCTGTGAGGGAAGCATCCGGTTTCCCATCTGGGCACTCATGTATGCTTGAGGCTTTTGTGCCTTTTACTGTGTGCTGGCCCTTACAGCCAGCATGCATTTGTGGGAGAGTGCAAGATGGGAGATGGAGGCTACACTTCATGGGCAGCACTGTGGCATCCATTGGCTAGGGGTGGGGGCATGCTTTCTAGTTAAGAAGGACCTTATTGGACAATTCTTGGTGCCTGTTACAGGCATTAGAATTGGTTCAGCGGTGGGGGGGCTCATCTCTCATAAGCAGTTGGGCAGAAGCAGGCATTTCCTTTCTTGGTCTTGTGTTACCTTCTGCTCTCTTTGCTGTTGCTAGGTCAGGTCCCTTTTCAGGAGTTGGACCTGATTCTTCTCTCACATCGGTGTAAATCCAGAATAACTCCACTGAAGTCAACCAGTGTTTACTTTGGTGTAAAACCACTGTGAGTGAGTGGAAAATGGGGAATATCCTATGTACTTTGTGTTTGTTTGGTAAATAATGTTATGGCCCCTTGGTCAAAATTCCAGATGTCCATTTCCATCTAAATTGGCCTTCTCCATTTGTTTGAAAATGTTTGTATTTAATATCGAGGTGAATGTTTGTTTTTCTCCTAGAAGAGGGCTTAAAGTATGGATAAATGTCCTCTGTGATCTACAGGATGGCTGCAATACAGGCAGCAGTCGTGCAGGTTTACTGATGTCACCAATGTGCCTCATTTTTCACTGGGAGGAACCAAATTCTTCCTAGAAGCATGGAAGGATGGTCTTACTGTTTTAGCACAGAACTGGGAGTCAGGCAATATGGGTTTGTCACATGCTTCCTCTGGCACCTTAGTCAAGTCATTTAACCTTTAGTCACTTCAGTATCCCTATTGATAAAATGTGGGGGGGGACACTCAGATGTTGTTAGACCTGGGGCTTAATCAATTGCTACTGACTTCAGTGTGTGCAGTTTATAGCCTTTGATGCACTGCTGTTTGTAAAGCAGTTTGAGATCCTAAATTGGAGAGTGCTATCAAAGAGAAAATTGTTGATGGTGATGATTATGATATTATTATTATTATTAATAATAATAATAATAATTAATAATCAGTTCTCCCAGTATTCCTACATTTTTAGATATTAAGGCCAGAAAGGACCACAATGATCATCTAGTCTGATCTCCTATGTAACACAGCCATAGACCCTCACCCAAAGGCTTAGTCCAAAACCCGCTGAAACTGTGGTTTCCCCTCCGAGAGGTCTATCAAAAGATATTGATTAGTGAAGGAAACAAAAAGGCATGATAATAATGAGAAATATTCAAGATGGTTTAATATCACATATATGAAGCAAAAAAAAAAATTTAATTAAAAGGCATCTACCCACAATCAGCACCTGCTTCCACATCTCCAGAGCCTTTGATATAATGCAGACAATATGAATGTGATTAGATAGGTAAAATTCAATCCATTATTGATTAAGATGGAAGTGATAAATAGTACAGTGATTGAGGAGATCAAAGCAGATGAAAAGTCTTAAATGGAAAATTAAGCACAAAGCATTTGAAATCAGAATTTCTCAGAAAACCATCACCATAATTAAATCCAGAGAAGCCATTCTGAAGTGAAAATGAAGGGCCTAAAGAAAATTAATGTAATCTGAGCAAAGCACCTAGCTCAGTTGAGTCCTGGTCCATGATGGGCTCCTAAGTTGTATTGCAATGTAAATAATAATAATAAGTAATAATAAAGACAAGGAGAGAAATAGCAGGATGCATTATTAGATGTATGAGTGATACTGCAGTCAACCAGCATTTCTGAATGATGTTCATGGTGTTTTTCAAGGAAATGATAGCTAAACGCTGACTCAGTTGCTGATCAAACACATACTTGTTATAATGAGAAATTTATTAAAATAATACAGAGAGGAATTACATCACTAACGAGCCAGAATGCAGAAAGAGCTGCAACTGCTTTGTCGATGAAGTTTGAAGTCATAGTAACAATCCAATCACTTATGTGATCCCTACACAAGAGTTTGCCTTCAGTGACTTATTTTAATTTTCAAAGGTTCTACCATTTCTAGTAAACTGGCTTTAGAGAACTGAAGATACACCGGTGTATTTTCATTGTCTGCAATGGAGTGACTTCTGATTGAGAATCAGGCCTTTATTCTGTTAAGCCTTAGTACACACTGTTCTTGTCCAGTAAATAAGGGATTTATTTATGTGTTTGCTCACAAAAGTCCATATTATGCCTGCAAATGGTGTCTACAGCACCACTGACATTAATGGGACTTTACAGCACAAGGTATGCGACCCTGAGTGTTTGTAATTTAACATTTCTTTCCTTTTTACAACCAAAAGCTTCAATAAGCAAATCTCCACCCTTCCTAGACAATGGGACAAACTCTTCTGGTTTCAAAAACACCTTTTCAGCCTTGACTATAGTGTTCACTACCAGGACTCACTATTACACAGTTGTAGGGGTACAGGAACCCATTCTGCTACAGAAGAAAAACGAAGGAACTGATTGAGGTGTTTGCTGATTTGCATGCATAAGTCACTGCACTGGCTACTGTTTATTGATGGCAGCATTATTAATTTGCATTCTAAACATGGTAAGCAGGCTATTATTTTGTTCTGATTTGGGCTATGTTTCCTGTTTGGGTAGGGTGCATTATTGTACTGGTCACCCTAACTGCTGGAAAAATGCAAGTGGACTGAGCCTTACAAGTGGCAAGGAGCAAGCTGCTGCAATGTGAGGCTGGTGCTAACATAATGTGGAAAAAGGACAGTGAGAAACTGAGCCAGATAAGCTCAGTCCCAAAGTTTTCAGAGGATGGGAAAGCCATTTCCTGCCTAGCTCTACTTAAGAGTACAATAGTGCAACTTCCCAAAGATGGGAAAGCTCCTCAGCTGGTGTAAATTGGCATATCTCAGCTGAGAATCTGGCCCAATGTTTTTTTTTCCCTTTTTGACCTGAAGAGCCACCCAGCTGAGTAGCAAATGTAATTTCCATTTTCCTGTTAACTGTTTAAGCAGTCTAAGTCTCAAACCTTGACTAAGGAAGGTAAGGTATGTTTTATGGTGTTTGCTGGACGGTCCACCTGATTTGGATTGAGAAAAATATATTTAATATGAAGCACAGATTGCATTTGAATTACCAAACAGTCTTAGCTGCCGCGAGATCTGCTAAACTACAGTGCAAAGTTTCATTTGTTTTGGCTGCTTTAGTAACAAGACTTAGTGTATTAGGGAGAATAGCTCCAAGGGATATCTGCAGGGTTGACTTCCTAGGTGATCATTAGCTCTGTAGGAGCAAAATAGGTCTCTTCTTTTAAATCTCAGTTCAAACAGCTTCTCATCATTAAAAATCCAAAACATCTCCCACATGTCAGAGAAAAAGAAAGCTTACAGCCTGAGGTGTCTGCAGAATAATCCGGGAAGAGTATCAAATGTAGACTTGGTTTAGGTGGTTAAATGCATTATTCATGTTGCCTCACCTCAGAACAAACCGTTCGTTCTGATTGTTGCTGCTAGATTGGATGGCAGCTCGTAAAGATTTGCACTCTGTGTAGCCAATGTTTTGCTGATGTGAACCATTCACATCATTCTGCAGAAAATTGGGCAGTATCAACAACATAGACAACAATTTTGGTGCTTGTAAATTATTTCTCCTTGCCAATAACTAATTTGATTTGGCTTTATGTCGCTGATGCCGCTGGAGGGGATATTTTAAAAAAAATTGTTACTTCAAAACTTTGACCTGGTTAGTGAACAAAGAGTTTGGTATATACTATTTAGGCATCAACATCCCACCATGGGTGCTCCCAGCATTTGGTATGGTGGAGCTAGGGACCTCTGTCTCAGTATGCTCCAAGGAAAGCAGTATGGTACTAGGAATGCTGATGCAGTTTGTTTCCCTGCTAACTTCATAAATGTCCAACTGGAGCTCATGCGGGATCCCCTGCCATGACTGCCACTGTGCAGCTGGGGGAGGAGGCAGCCACTGGTAATATACATTCAAAAGGAGTCACACTGCTAAGGAGGAAAGGGGCCGGCTGGGCAGGCATGAGCGGTACTGGACCTATACAGGTGGCTCTCAACACACAGAATGAGATAAATGAACATTAGTGTCTGGGAAAAGCGTAAGGGAAACATTTTGCAGCTACTGACCGCCATCCTGTGTTAAATTGAAGGTCTTGCAGATTTGGCTGGTTAAATGTAAATTGCTGATTTGTTTTGAATAGTTTTCTTCGGTTGGGAGGATCTTGTGCAGTCAAAGGTTTTTTGCAAACTACCCAAACTGTTTTGCGGGGTGGTTTGTAAAACTAGCTTGGGTTTGTGAATGCTTTTTTTCTTGTAATCTGAACCCCAGTTGTTTTCATGTTTTAAGATAGTATGACCTCTAACAACTAGGCTGGTATAAGTGGCTGCCTCTTACAGGTTGTATACACAGTGTTTATTGTTCCATTCAAAGTTGTTGCTGATTCTGCTAAAGTTCTAATCCCTTTAATGGCTCCTGACATCAGACATAGTACTTAGACATCCACCTGACCTTAACCATGCCCACTAATAATTGTATTTTGGAATACTGCATGCTCAGAATTTCAAGTGCAAAATCTGAAGCCAGATTTTGAACACTTGACCTGAGAAAAGATAGTAGAAAGTCTTTGTAGGACTGAAATCTGAAATGTGTTAAGATTTTTCTCACTAATTTGCCTTTTTATTTCTCCTTATTTGAGTATGGCTTAAAACTTGAAATGTATTTCTTAAATAATGGACTCCCCATAGGCTTCATCCAAAATGATTGGAGTCAGTGGAACTTCAGTGGGCTTCGGAAGATAGTTGACAACGTGGACCAGATCCTTAATAATTATTCATGCCTTGTTCAGGTAGAACTCCCATTGAAGTCAATGCAAGTTGTGCTTGACTAACATCTGGTTCCTTTAGCCCTATTGTTTCCACAGAAAGATGCAATACTTTATTTATATTTTGATTTACCCATGCAGAGTTCTGGTGGTATGTCCAAGAATTAAATAATACACACAAAGATTGGGACCAAGGTTTAAAATATAAGGACTATCCCAAATTAAAACTCTCCCACCATCTACTACAACTATCCCAGAAAATACACAGGGAAAATATTATTGTTATATATTCCATATACAGTTGTCATTCATATATCATTTATAACTTTCTTTTTTACCTCATCAGGATCTACTGATTCCAGCCAAGAGAATGATTATAAATATACTAAGCTTCATATATTTTCATTGATTGTTGTAATAACTTGGTTCTTCTTGATGGAGATGGAAAAGAGGTTGCTAGATAAGAAGGATGAATAAGCAAATTCATATAGAGTTAAAAAAAAGACCTGTTTTCACTCAAAATTCAAAATGTACTTTTTTAGCAGTTCAAAAAAAAAAAAAGTCTGATTAATGATTTTTCTCCTTTAGCATCTCTCTCCACTTTCTGCATTTTTGCAATATTTACAACCTGGATAGAACATGGGAAACAACGAAATGTCATCATACACTGTTCTTTGGAGATAATCAAAACAAATCTTTATCTAGATTAAACCTTCTGAATTTGACTCATTATTTATAGCATTCCTTTGCTGCAATACCACCTTGTATCACCAGTTTAGGACATTGCTACTTTGGATTGACGTATTGATTTTCATGGAGCGTAAAGATTACTTATTTGGAAATATATGTAAACTGTTCCAGCTCACTATATTAATATCCTTTCATCAGTATGGAATGGTTTCCAGCCATCTCTTACATACTTGGCCCAAAATGCCTTAGTTTAAAATCTAAATACAATATATGACTGTGATGGGATCCCTGGGGTGCAGCTTGGGACTGTGGGACCGCTGTGCCCTCTTAGCTCTCCAGTCTGGGCTGTTGCTCACAATGCCTTGCTAGTGACAAGCAGCAAGCCCCTCCAGGTGCTGTTATTACTCAGCACAGCAGCTTGTGGAGCCCCATACCCAGCTATATTGCATGAATGCTCCCAGAGCCACTCATGAATCACATGGAGAAAGGCATCAGCTAAATCTCCGCAGCTCCCAGCACTGTACCTCAGGAATATACCATTTTGCACTGCTCAAGATGAGCAGTGCAAATTTATTAATTGGTTCACCACTTCATCAATGAAAAGTGGATATACACCAGACTTTGCAAACCTGAGCAGATTTACCACACATTCAGGCAATCTCACTGGTAAAGATAAACACTAAAACAAAGTTATTGATTATAAGTGATAAGCAAAAAGTCAGAGTTAGTTACCAAAAGAAAAGAAAATATAAGCATGCAGTCTAAACTCTTATCCCTATTAGACTGGGCAACATCTAGATTAAGCAGTTTTTCTCACCCCACTGTATATTGCAGTCCTTAATATACAGGTTTGTCCCTTAAACATGGACCAGTCTCCTCTGTTGGAGTCTTCAGTCTTCTGAGTGTCCTTGTGGCTTGCAGCATAGGTGGGGGCAGGATAAAGGCCAAGCATGGGGCTCCTGTGTTCTGTTTTATACCCTTAGTCAATGTGCTTGGAGAACTCATCACCCTCACTTGGAAACTCCAGCATAGAGAGCATGCTAGGGGACTGCCAGGGTACCAGGGGATTGATCTCCAGCTGGCGTAATGGCCCGTAGGGGTCTTCTATTACAAATTGGTACAACTCAGTATGGACCAAGGCTTCTCTGATTTATGCCAAGGACTGAACTGGACCTCAGCTACCCCAGGGGGTGAAAAGGAGTCCCCTGCCCAACTTGGGTCTTGCATGAAGTGAAGCTTGGCTGCACTTAAGGATCAGGGCCTTTAAGTTATACTTGAGAGGATCAGAAATCTCCATGAGAAAAATGAAGATTCTCACAGATCTGTACCATTAACAGACTCTTAACTGAGGCAAATAATACTATAGTTCAGGCGTTGTTTCACTTGCTAGTCCTAGTATGCAGCAGTTTGGGGTGAATTGATATTTGGATATTGGTCTTTATGATATCTGAGGAAGAGATGTTTTTTAAAATATAAAATAAAATATAGAACCTACTCCACCACCTTTATCTTTAGTTCTCTCTTTCCTGAACAGGACACACCCATCAATACTTGTACTCTAGCCATAGGAGGGGATTTCCCTAGGGTTCAGATTGGCAGAGACCCCCCGGGTTTTTCACTTTCCTCTGCAGCATGAGGCACAGGTCACTGACAGGTTTAAACTAGTGTAAATGGTGAATTTTCTGTAATTTTGTCTTTAAACCATGATTGGAGGACTCCAGTAACGCAGCCAGAGTTTGGGTCTCTTACAGCAGGGGGTCTGCAATGTGCAGGAGGTCAGACTAGATCAGAGTTTCTGAAAATGGGGTCCGTGGACCCCTGGGGATCCCCGAGGGCACTCCAGGGTGTCCACAGGCCCTGCTGATCAACTCTTCCCCTTCCCTCACTCAACAACTCCCCCGTCCCACCCAGTGCCTCCTACTGAAGCCAAAAGTCCGGAGGCTTCCTACCTGCCCAGAAGTGGGCAGCATGTCCCTGTTGTCCCTGGGGTGGTATCTCTGCACGCTGCCCCCACCCCAAGCGCTGACTCTGGAGCTCCTATTGGCCAGGAACTGTGGCCAATGGGCGCTGCGGGGATGGTGTCTGGAGGCAGGGGCAGTGTGCGGAGACCCCGACCCTCCTCCCCCACCTAGGAGCCACTGCCAGAGGGATGTGCTGGTTGCTTTCGAGAGCCACCCGAGGTAAGCGCCGGCCGGAGCCAGCACCCCACACCCAAACTCCCTCCCAGAGCCTGCACCCCTCCCCCCCACCCCCAACCCCCTGGCCCAGCCTGGTGAAAGTGAGTGAGGGTGGGGAAGAGAGAGCAGCAGAGAGAGGGGGGATGAATTGAGTGGGGGGCCTGGCCTCAGAGAAGGGGTGGGGCAGGGCATGGCCTCGGGGAAGGGGGTGGGGCCAGGGAAGAGGCTTACGGGTCCCTGAACATTTTGAAATCGAAATGCGGGTCCTCAGGTTGCTAAAGTTTGAGAACTACTGGACTAGATGATTGTGATGGTCCCTTCTGGCCTTAAAGCCTATGAGTCTATAAGTTAGAATGGGAATATGTTCCTTATGAAACCTTCATTTTTCTCTCATTAGGCCAAAGAAGACACTTAAGCAGTAGCTTTTGGGATGTGTTTTATTGACACCTGTGCCACCCTAGTGAAAGTGATTATCACTGAGAGCTTTAGAACATGGTGACGATACAAAAAGAGTTAAAGTGTTGGAAATAAGGTAAAAATACAAAGTAGGCCAAATTTACAAAAGGCGGGTACTCACAAAAAAATGCATACAGCTGCATAGGCACTTACCATAATTTCATAAGCAAAGCTGTAAAGTGACCATTTCAATATGCAGTTACACTACATGGACATGCATATTTTTTATGAAGACCTGCACCACTTTTTTTTTTAATATGGCCTATGGTATTATGGAGCAGTAATGGAAAGACACATTCTCTTGTGGAGATTTTGGAGTTGTGAGCTGCACTGTACTTTTGGTAATATGCCTGTTTTACACTATTTTGTGGAGTATTACAAGAATCTATCAATAATATAAGAATAATAATGCCGAGCTCTTATTCAGCACTTTTCATCAGTAGATCTCAAAGCCTTTTACAGAGGAAGTCAGTATCGTTATCCCCATTTTAGAGATGGGGAAATTGAGGCACAAAGAAATGAAACTATTTACCTAAGGTTACACAACAAAGTAGACAAGGATACAATATACTCTGCCAGCTTTCATTTTCTCTCCCTCCCATCCCACTGGTGGAATTCAAACTTTCCCAGACACTCAGAAGTCATGCCTCCAACAACTTCCTCACTTGCAGTACCCTCCTTTCAGTTGATACAGCAAAGGACCAGAATGATACTGTTTCTAAAATAGGTTTCAGAGTAACAGCCGTGTTAGTCTGTATTCGCAAAAAGAAAAGGAGTACTTGTGGCACCTTAGAGACTAACCAATTTATTTGAGCATAAGCTTTCGTGAGCTACAGCTCCGATGCATCCGATGAAGTGAGCTGTAGCTCACGAAAGCTTATGCTCAAATAAATTGGTTAGTCTCTAAGGTGCCACAAGTACTCCTTTTCTTTTTGTTTCTAAAATAGAGAAGGATGGAATGTGATGTGAAAAGAGAGACTGTCAAAAGGGAAAAGGTTAATACTGACTGAATTTTTTCTTCATCAGTTCTGAAAGGGAAAAAAAAATCCTCTATAATAAAAATACAGGTCATTCATCCTCAAAGCCTTAAATGGAACCCCAGTTGCAGTCTTACAATTGATATATATATAAATGCATGTCAGTAAATGCATGTCAGAATTCAACAGCTGATAGAGTTGGGATTCAGTTAGGGATGGGAGAATCCAAAAAGATTACTCTGACCTTAGTTCATATGGCCTCAGGATTTGAAGAGATTCTCGAATGTTGATATTAAATGAGAACATTTAATATTGTGACTTGCATTATAAAAGTAAAAAGAGTTAATTTTTCTCCCCGCAAAGGCACTCCACTTCGCTTTTATTTAGCAAGACAGTCTTTTTGATCCTTTTCATACAGTGCTTTGTTATCAAATGATGATAAAAATTTCTGATTTAAAATAGCCAGGTTTCCTTATTTGTTTTTTTTATTATTTGCATATTTTACAATGTACAACTCTGTCTCTCAGAGTGTGTGTTTGTAATCTGCCTATCTTGGCCTCTTTAATGAGTCGGATTGGGCCATATTGTTCACTCGTGATTTTGTTAACATTTACACCAGGAGTGCAGACTTGGCCCAATCTTTTGCTATGATTGACTAACAGCAACACTTCGGGTAATTGCTAAGAATTTAGAAGTAAGGTAAATAAGATGTTCTAATCTGTGTAAAGCTCACTCCAGGCTGTGGACTGAATGATATGTAACATAGAAAGGAGATTGTAAATGCTTGAACGATGTTAAATTAGACTGTTAAAGCATTTCATTTTGATTTATTCCATGGCATATACTGGAAAACCAAGTTGATGGGAGTTGCACTCATTAAACCCAGGTCAGAAGTGGACCTTGATGATTTTATATATTTATAAATGAATACTGAAAACAACTGTTTTGTCCTCCCAAAATGGGGATGGATTTATGTGTTTATGTAGGCATATAAACATACAATTTGTTTTCTTAAAGTCCGAGCATATATAATGATCCTGATTCTTCCCTCTGAAAAACAAGCTTTAAGGTAGTATATAACTCCACTGACTTCCCCATACCCCGGCAGCAACTTCCATATTCAAGTATATTAAAATGCACTGATAGTTCTGTCGAGCCTACACTTTAGTTTGCCATTTTCTCCTGTTTATGTGAAACTGCTAAACTCATTTGTCATTAAGATATTTAATTAGATAATGCCATAGGCAAGGCAGTGCACAGCAAGTGCAGATTATAGGGAGTAACACAATTCATGCAGTGCCCCGATATAGAGTCATTCTGCCTCTAACAGAGGCAGAACACAGGAACAATCGAATTCCAATAATGGATCAGACCCCAGGTCCAGCTAGTCCAGTTCTCTATCCTGAGACTCTGTCCAGGCAAGTAATGAGTCTGAAAAAGACTTGGTGGTCAAGGTGGATAATCAGCTGAACATGAGCTCTGAGTCTAATGCTGTGGTCAAAAGGGCTAATTCAATTCTTGGATGTATGAACAGGGAGTACTGAGTAGGATAAGGGAGGTTGTATTACTTCTGTATTTGGCACTAGTGCAACCAGTACTGGAATACTGTGTCCAGTTCTGGTGTCTACACCTCAAGAAGGATGTTGAAAAATTGGAGAGGGATCAGAGAAGAGCAACAAGAATATTAAAGGATTTGAAATATGCTTTATAATGAAAGACTTAAGAAGCTCACTCTATAAATTTTATCAAAGAGAATGCTAAGAAGTTATTTGATCACAGTCTATAAGTACCTGTGTGAGGAGCAGAAATTTGATAATGGACCTTCAGTCTAGCAGACAAAGATCAAACAGGATCCAGTGGCTGGAAGTTGAAGCTAGACAAATTCAGACTAGAAATAGGGTGCACATTTTCTAACAGTCGAGTGAGGTCTTGACTCTTCCCCCCACACCATACTGGTGAGAGCAGCTGAGATGGCACAGAGGGGAAAATCATATGTGCCTGGTAAAGTTCTGGCACAGAATACTTGCTCCCAGAGACAGGGGGAAGCAAGGACTCTCTCAGTCATAATTTGGTCCCTGGTCTGCTTCTGCACATTGCCCCTTATAGAAGGTGATTGGTAGCTCACAGTCTAATGTCACATGAGAAAAGAAAGAAATCAGTACCACATGCATAAAATCTCTACATTTATTTAAGCAAATTTTGCTGTCCTGGGGCTTAATTAATTTTGAACTGCTACATTTTAAGATGTTATGTTGCAATGAGCTAAATATAAGCTGACAGTTAAACATAGCTTTGGGCAGTCTTCTTTTTGTACTTACACATGGCCAGTAATTTATCTACATCATTTCTTTCATCAATTTGCTAACTGTTAACTATGTAAATCCTGTTTTAACATTTTTAAACAGTTTAAAAAATAGATGAAATTTAAAGGATTTCATTATAAACATGCCTCCAGATGCAATTTAGAATAAATGTGATGTTCTAATCCCATATAAGCCTTTTTTCTTTGATGCGGAGATCAATACACTGTGTTAGAAAAGAAAACATCTAAAGCTAAAGTCTCCATTAAATGGCTGCAGGAAACTATGTAGCAATTGCTTTGCATAAATTCCCTGTTTTCAGATTCACCGAGTTAACCTCCAGCATAATTTTGCCTTAATTTGGTTTTAACATTGGATATTGTACTCAAGAGGAGTGAATGGGGAAAAACAAACAAGCTGGCTATTATATATGAAAATTAAAGTTAATTTCTTAATAAGATGCAAATGATGCTTGTTATAAAATAAATGCTTCACTATCAAAAAATGTCCTGGAAATAAGTAACCTCCAAATTCCTTTACTTCATTCTTTGATTAGTAAAGGCACTTACTGTACTGAAAATAGTCCCTATTATATTCAATATATTACCAAATCAACAATCAAATACAGCAATTGGATACTTTTTCGACTCTTTTTTTAAATTAAAAATATCCAAAATCCAACATTCATTTTCAAAGTTATAGAACTTAAAAAATAAAATTAAAACCACTCTGAATAAGTGTTTCAATCAGTAGTCTTTTAAGCCATATGGTAAGGTGCATTGGATGTAAATCTAAGGAAATATTTTCAACCTAACTGTCTTCATTGACAGGTTTCAGAGTAGCAGCCGTGTTAGTCTGTATTCACAAAAAGAAAAGGAGTACAAATTGGTTAGTCTCTAAGGTGCCACAAGTACTCCTTTTCTTTTTGTCTTCATTGAGACTACTTGTGGGTGTAAGGGAAACAGGATTTGATTCACAGATCGCTCTAGTGTGAGATAGTGAGTTAAAAATGTAAGTATGGAGAAGATAGCAAGATAGCAAGGAAGATAGCAAGAAAGTCTGCAAATCACCAAAATGCAACATTCCCTCCCTGACTTTTCCTAGGCTCATGTGAACCAAAGACAGAAGCTGGAACACCAGTTTAGTTAAATCTGTCAGACAGTGAGTTCTTAGTAATACAAGCAAATTCAGAGGCTCTGTGATTAAAACAGCAAAAATGACCCTTGACTCTATTTCTTTATTTGGATCAGTTTGTGTCAATCTTCATATAATCTACTTACAAAAGAAAAACTATATTATTTACCCTTGAAAGTTTCCCCCACTATTCTGCCATTGATCATCTTTAGATAACAATTACATTTCTCTGTTCTACACAATCATGTTCAGAGAAAGAAAGCATCCACTTACCAAAAATGTGTCTGTGTAGCACACTTCAAAACATTCTGTCTTATTACAATATATCCATGAATTTAAAATCCAGAAATCTGATAAAGATGGTTACCAAAGCAATAACTTCCATCTTTCAGATTTTTCTTTTGAAAATTACTTAAAATTGCCATTTGCTAGAAATAAATATTTAAATATCTCTGTCACAGTATGAAATATTAAAAATATTAAAAAGGTAATATACTTAATTACCTGATTCACATCGTGTGTATAAGATGTGGAGACACTACCAGTGTGCGCGACAGATTGCTGACCTCCAGAATGGTAAAATTAAAAACACACTACTTTTCATAGAATCATAGAGTTAGAAGGGACTGCAAGCATCATCAAGTCTAGTCCCCTGCCAAGATGCAGGATTTGTTGTATCTAAACCATCCAAGACAGAAGACTATCCAGCCTCCTTTCGAAAAACTCCAGTGAAGGAGCTTCCATGATCTGCCTAGGCAGTCTGTTCCTTTGTCCTACTGTTCTTACAATTAGCAAGTTTTTCCTGAGATTTAATCTAAATCTGCTATGCTGTAGTTTGAACCCATTGCTTCTTCTCCTGCCCTCTGTGGAAAGAAAGAACAACTTTTCTCCATCTTTTTTATGGCAGCCTTTCAAGCATTTGAAAACCACTGTCATTTCAGCCCTCAGTCTCCTCTTTTCCAGACTAAACATACCAAGTTACTGAAGCCTTTGCTTGTATGGCTTGCGTTCCATCTTTTTGATCATCTTTGTTGCTTTCCTGTGGACCCTCTCCTCTCATCCATGAGTTTGCAAATATTCCTGCCAGTGGCGCCGAGATTTCTTCAGCTTTATTACCCTCAGGTGAATAGTATCAGGCCCCGCTGATTTGAATTACTCCAGATTGGTCAGATGATCTCTGATGTGTTCTTTATTTATCCCTATCTGCATCCCTTCCCTTTATTGTCTATGCTAACTTCGTTAGACATCCGGTCACGTTATTTTTTGTGAGAAGACTGTTGCAAAGTAGGCATTGAGCAGCTCACCTTCT
The DNA here is from genome assembly GCF_965152235.1 of Eretmochelys imbricata. Lineage (NCBI taxonomy): Eukaryota > Metazoa > Chordata > Testudines > Cheloniidae > Eretmochelys > Eretmochelys imbricata. Next base: position 192,325,377 of record NC_135574.1, on the reverse strand, counting down.
CCATTGAGCAGCAGACCCACACCATCCTTGATCTTTCTTTTTTGTCAGACCTATTTGAAGAACCCCTTCTTGTTGTCTCTAACATTCCTTGCCAGCTGTAACTCATTCTTTGCCTTGGCTTTCCTGAATTTGTCCCTACACACTTGTGCTGTTCCCATGTATAATTCCTTGGTGACATGCCCCTTCGTCCATTTTCTTTTGGTTTTTAGGTAGCTAAAAAAACTCCTTGTGCAGCCACATTGGCCTCCTGTGGCTCTTCTTATCTTTTCTTTGTGCTGGAATAGCCTACTATTTCTCTGAGTTGGTTGAAATCTGCCTTTCTGAAATCCAGTGTCCTTGTTTTGCTGTTCTCATGTCCTTCTTTCCATAGGATTGAATTCTATCAGATCATGATCCCTTCCTCCAAAGTTCTCAACCACCTTCATGTTTGCAACTAATTCATTTCTGTTGGTCAAAACTAGACCCAAAATCTAATTGTTTCCTGATTCAGAAAGTTGTCCCCTACACATGCTAAAAAACTCATAGGATATATTATGTTTTGCTGTAATAGTCTTCCAACAGATATCAGGGAAGTTAAAATCCCCTGTTCGTATTAGGTCATGTGTGTTAGCTAATCTTGTTACCTTATGGTAGAATGACTTATCCACTTCCTCTTCCTGATCTGGTGATCAATAGATCCCCACCATAACATCACTACTGTTCTTTTCCCTTTTTATCTTCACTGAGAAACTCTCTGTAGGTCTGTCACTCATTTTGTTTGAAGCAAATAAAGGGAAAAAAACTTTTCCTTGTACTATTTGTACTTGTACTTTTCCTTGTACTAATACTATTGTGTTATCACTTGTGCCTTTAAAGATGACACTGAGGCTAAATTTCTCTCACATCAATACTTAGACATCCCTATTAGTATCTCAGGGCTTACTTTCCAGTCACAGATAATTTTGAACCAGATACCTCTAAGTCAGTCTCAGATGCCTGTAAAATACAGAGAACCACAATCATACTTGGTGAACCTTCATGGACATCAGTGGAATTATACCAGAAAGGAATTTAGTCCAGTTATGTAATCTATTTTATAGTGGTACCCATCTGTAGGGAGCCAGGATGGTAAAGAGCCACCCTCTCATCCTGAGTGGGTGGGGCCAGACCAAGCTCACACCAATCCCTGGAAGGGGAGGGGTTGGACAGGATGTAAAAAGGGCAGGGCCCTTTGCCCAGCGAGGAGAGCACCAGGGAGGGAGACAGACACAGGCTGCTCCCTCGCGATCCTGCTGCCAACCCAGGGGAGGTCCTGGGCCAGGAGGAACTTGACCGGGAGGAAGGCCTGTGGCGACCAGGACTGCCAGCCGCTGAGTACCCGGAGGACTGGGAGGGGCCCTGCTGTAGCCCGGGCCAGCGTGAGTCTGACACAGAGGGGGAGCTGGAGCTGCCAGCAGCGGAATACCCGGACAAGCTGGAGGGACCGGAGAGACCCACTTGAGAGACCGGGTAGGAAGTAGCCCAGGGGCAGAACTGCACTGTGGGATGGGTGTATTTGGTCAGCGGGCGCAGATGGCCCGCCGCTGACTGAGTGGCGGGACCTTCGCCTCCTGCCGCTGTTAGGGCCGTGGGCTGGAACGCAGTGGAGTTGGGTGGGCCTGTGTTCCCCTACCCCGGCCAACCTGCCTTGGGTAGCAGAACTGTGTGCTACAGACTCATACCGACGCTCCCCTGCCTGAGGGGCGCGCCGCAGGCTCGGGCCGGTGCTCCCCTGCCTGAGGGGCGCACCGCAGGCTCCGGCCAGTACACCTTTCCCACTAATTCCCCAGTGCCCGAAAGGTGTGACTAAGGCCTGCCAGTGGGACCATAGCTCTCCATTGCCCCCTTAGGGGCTCAGAGGACCGATTGAAACCTGTCACACCATCACTGAGGGACCCCAATATAGATATTACATATAATAAAACTACATTACAAGAACATTATTAAGATTACAAATTCAAGCACTCAAAAGTAGGAAATGCCAGAATTAAAGTTGCCTGTGTCACTGAATATGTGGCCTCAGGTCTTATTTATGACAAACTTTTCAAACTCTGCTCAGACACAGAATTATGGGCTTTGTGGACTTACTCATATCACTGTAGTATCTGAGGACTTCACAAACATTAATTTATTTATTTTCACAACACTCCTTTGAGATTTGGGGGGATTATTATCCCTATTCTACAGATAGAGAATTGATGCAGGGAGATAAAGGTCAAAAGAGTCCACTAATTTTGAATGCCCAGTTTGAGATGACTAGAACCTGATTTTTCAGAGAACTTAGCATTATATACCATATTATATGTTCAAAGCACAGCTCCCATTGATTTAAGTTGCAGCTGAGAGTGGTCAACAGTTCTGTAAATGAGGTTCCAGGGTCTTCTCTCTCACCAGGCCTGGGTCCTCACCCCTCCAATGGGACAGCTTCCTCCTTCTCCTTCCCTTGGCCTGAGCCACAGAAGGGAGAGAACTGAGAGCACAGGAGAGACAGTCGCCTTGCTCTCAGTTCCTGTTCCTCAGCCTTCAGCAGCTGGGAGCAGCAATTCCAGGGAAAATCCAGCTCAGGCCTGGCAGCTGGAGCATGCTCAATGCAGGTGGAATCTTTGGAGAGTTTATCTGGGAAACTCTAACAAGTCTGGCTCATAACTTGACCAAATGTAGGTTGATTTTTCACAGGGACAGAAAAATGTACCACCCTGATACCAGGCTTCATGCCAATTTTCAAGTCCTTGCTTGAAAGCACAGAGGTGCTCGAGCTTCTCAACTGAACAGATGTACGCATTTTTCAATTCATGGGCCAAAGAACATATTTTCCCTTACATAGCTCTGAGAAATGGCTGAACTGTTTTTGTTGAAATAATAATAAATATTAGAAATAATAAATAAATAATAATTCATCCAGAGGCAGAACTCTGGCATGGAAATTTTTAGCTCAAATGAATAAGATCTGGCAAAGTTATAAGCAACTGAAAACAAAGTCTTATCAGGGACAGTATCAGGCAACCTTAACTGTAGGTACTGCTTCATACGCCGAATAGAAAATAAGGTAATAGTCTCCCTCATTGCCTTCCCAGTAGGTAGGAGTAGGATGTTTGAATAACATTAAGGCTGTGAGTGTGTATGTTCATGTACGGAGAGTGAGTATTATGGTGTGTACAACCACTCTAGGTCCCCTGAGAACCTCAAGTGGTTGGGGCTGGGATACATCTGAATGGCCCTAACTTGCTATTTTCCTGCAGGGCTGTGGAAGCAGAAAGACATTTAAAAAAACACAGGCAGCTGAGATCACTAGCCTAATTGATATGACAGATATAAAAAGAGGAAGGTGGGACAGTCTGGTAGGCGACAGACCATAGAAAGGAATATTGCTCTCCTGCTCGAACCCTAGAAGGAAAAACTTCTATTCATGGTTATAATTTGTAGGAATTAGGTAGCATCTCTTTAAATAGTTTGTGAGCCCTCTGGTAGCCATCACTGTGTTCTGTATTCCAGAAGCCACCAGAACCCTGCCAGAACAGCAGTGGACATTTGTAGCTAGGCTTTGTATGTTGTATGTAATTTGTAAACATGGTATTTGGACCCCACATGGCTCCTTTGTATTACATTTGTTGTGTAAAAAGAAAAAGCCACAGTAGTATTCCATGTGAAAAAGAAAGAGGATAATAGAATTAGGAAGTCGTAACTCAAACTGTATTTGCAAAGAATGAGATTCTTGCAGTGTGACTTGCAGTTTATATAGCTTGTTTAATACTAGAGCTGGGGAAAAGCAGAATGTGATTTTTGCAACACTGTTAATGAATAATTAGCTTCCATTTTCATCAAAATGTTGACAGAACTACAAATGCCAAAATTCCAATTTTAAATCGTTGACCAGCTCTATTTAAATCATTGCATAGATTAATGTATACAGCATTGAATGGCTGCAGGCCGCTGAGCAGTAAGATGCAACTAAGTACAGAAATGAAGTTAATAAGACTGATGTGCACAGAAATGGCAAAAATCAATTTGGAAAAAACAATTAAGTCTTGAACTGAAGGAAATATTCTGAGAAGTTAAAAAAAAGAACAGGAAATTGTATAGATTTGCTGCTGTATTTAAACCAAAGAATGAATATGAATGTAACAAGATAACTAAGTGGAAGGGACTGAAAGGTGTCTGGCATCATGTCACTGAAATGCAGAATATTCAAAGGTAAAAGAGAAGCTACAAGGTGAAAGGAAAGCTGATAATGGGTGACAGAAAAATGTTCTCCCTCAAGGACAATGATACAAATGTGACTACAAAGAGATGGTGTCCTGTACACAGAGTGTCACTGGGGTCAAACAAACACATCTATGTATACTAAACAGCAAACAGCAGTTAAATTACCACTATAACTTTGCCTGATGTAAATTGGCATGGCTCCATTGCCTTCAATAGAGCTATGCCAGTTTACACCACCTGAGGATCCGGCTCAGCTAAATGTGATGTACATAAAACAGATCCTTTAAAATCCCAACCATGCAGAAGTATGCTAAAGTTGCAAAAACACTTAGTATTATATTTGCTAAATATATTTATATTATGCTCACAAGTAAACAATAAAGTCAATGTTAGAAAAATCTAGCAGCAAACAATGAAGTAAGGTATCATGACCAGATCTGGAGAAGTAGTTCACAACTAGGACTGCTAACAAAGGAGATAATACAACACTTTCAGATTAAATTACAACCACTTTTTTCTACCAGAAACCAGAATCTTTTGATTTTGGGGCAGTTCCTTGATATATGGATCATGGAGCCAGATTGCTCACCACAGAAATCACTAAGTACAAAACCAGTCTATATAATCTACTTGTGGATAAGGCAGGGACAATATAGGATATGGTAAACACAGAGAGACATTTTTTCATGCATTAGTGGTCAAAACTTATTAGGTTTACAAATGTTAATGTCACTTCAGCAGGCTTCTGTGTGAACACAGTTAAACCATTTTTGCTTAGAAGGTAATAAACTGTATATTTTCACTGACAGCATTGCTGTTTTGAAAAAAGCAACTCCAGTTTGGCAAGGGGTTTTAATAATGCTGTGCTACTGTACAAATATGTTCCTTGATTGTTTGGTGCTGTAATTTGAGTAAATATATATATATATTTCATACAGTTGATCATGGGTGAAGGTATTGTTATTGCACATAAGCAATTCTGACATCCCTGATCCTCAGTTCCTACAGAATAATTATTCAGCAGAAAACTATTCACTTACCACCTTCAAACAACCTTAATTTGGTCCAGGGATTTATGTTTGTATTTGATGGTTTGATCCACCTTATGCTGAAGCCAGTAGTAGTCTTTCTATTAACTTTAGTGGGTTATTGCACTGAGCCGTTGTAGGACTTTTTAAAATTATAAACCTGGATAACTGAGACAATGTGTATATTGTTCTATTTCCAAACTGGATTATTTGTTATAAAATGAATAGTTCATGTTTTAACATAATGGGCATATCTTTATGTCCTGGAAGATTTCTGATTAGCATACTGTGACACTGCGCCCCATATTCTTCACAGTGATATTATTATGATATGATCATGGCATAATTATGATGCATGTTGTACAAGACAGGTCATGTGAGGTATCATTGCAAAAACTATGATTTGCTGAACATTATTATTTTATTTGTATGCATGTATCATTTTTGTATCTGAAGTTATGAATATTGACTATGTATCTACATTTCACATGTAGTCAAACCTGGGTAACACCCACTAATCTAAATAGCTGGTGTAAAGGGCCTATTCAGGGTAATGGGCCATTAGAAAAAACAATAGGCCTTAGGAGAAGCTCATTCCCCACTGGGTGAGCCTTCCTGAGACCACTCCAGACAGTCCGTAAGTAATGGCTGTTATGACTCTACAAGGACATGTGACCAGTCCATGTGATTCTGGACTCCATCTTGGGATGTCAGTATTTTTCCACACACTGGTCTGGGAACCAAGCTCTGAAACAAAGGGTTCCCGCCATATGCTAAAACTATATAAGGCAGGGAGTGACATCATCTGTGGTTCTGCACTCCCCACACTAGAAGACACCTGGAGACATCTGAGGAACAAAGACTGAACTGAAAGAAGTGCTGGACCCAGGCTAAAGGAATTTCTAACCTGTGTATAAAAGACCTGGGGATTCCAATCTGGAAAGCAAGTGAGCTTGTCCCATAAGAATCTGCAGCCCACCAGTCTCATCAGCTAGGCTGAAAATTTGCTAGTTCATATCCTATCTTTGACTTAGTTAGTGTTTTGTTTATTAACTATGTAATCTGCTTTGATTTGTTTGCTATCACTTATAATCACTTACAATCTATCTTTTGTAGTCAATAAACTTATTTTATGTTTTAGTCCAAACCAGTCAGCTTTGACTGGAGTGCTTGTGGAAAATCTCTGCTTGGTTACCACAAGTGTGCATTGTGGAGAGGTGGAGTGGGTATTAAACCCATTTACTGTCCAGATTTGACCAGGACAGGACAATACTGTTCTGGGATCCTACGCTGGGAAGCTGGTGGTTAGAGAGCCTGCATGTAACTGCAGCTGGATGTGTCCCTACCTGTGTGAATGCTGGTGAAAGTGCAGGCTGGAGGGCTTTGCAGCTTGTCACAGCAGCACAGTATGAGAGGGAGCCCAAACTGGTGGGTCAGAGATCTCAGTGGTATCCCAGTTCCAGGTGGCACCCCGGGGGGAACCCGTCACAGTGGCATAGTCATACAGGATTACATGCATAGCTTGTTGTTCTGAGCGAGATCTGCATTTCATACACTGGTGGTGATTTTTAAGTGAGTTTTAAGTGTGGTAGCTTGAGATCAGTCAAAGAGGTTACCAGTTTGTTATTTTCTGTGTGCTTATTTCAGGAAAGAGAAGTAGGGACAAAAAAGCAGCAAAATGAGTGAAAGTGAAACTAGTAAGAAGCTGGACCTGTACAGATTGCAGGCAGAAGAGAGAGAAAAAGAACACAAAAGACTTGTGGAATTAAAACAATTACAGATAAAAGAAATGGACGCAGAGAATGCCAGGCAAGAAGCTGTACACCGAAGAGCCATGGAAGAAGAGGAGGCTAAACAAAAAGCTGCACACCAAAAAGTTTTGGAACTGAAACAGAGAGAGGCTGATAAAGAAATGGAGATCCGGAAATTAGCCATGGAGGAAAAAGAGAGAGGAAGCATCAGCTGGACTTGATAGAGAAGCAGATCCAGAATCCCCACGCTCCAGTGAGACCCACTTCTCCAAAAATCCACAAATGAGAACGGCTGTGTCCTGCATACAGTGAGAGAGGGGATATTGCTGAATACTTTATCACCTTTGAGAAGCTGTGTGTACTTCATAAGATTCTTGAGGACCAGAAGTTGCCCCCTTTGGTTGCAAATCAGACTGGTACAGCTCTGGATATAATCAATAACATTTCAATTGATAATGCTTCAGATTATGGTAAATTCAAGGAAATGGTTTTTAAACCATTTCAGATTACACCTGAAAAATATAGAGTAAAAATTGGAAGCCTTAAGAGGGATTCTGGGATGAGTAATATGGCATATGTAAACCGGATGAGATGATGGAAAAGTGGGTGAAAGGAAAAGGTGTTACAAGCTTTGAAGGAATGTGTGACCTTGGTGCTCAGGAACATTTCCTGAATATATGTAAAGATGATGTAAAACAGTGTTTATGGGACAAGGAGATGAAAACTGTTGAAGAACTGGCTACCATAGCTGAAGAGTTTGAGAAAACTCAAGCATCTATTGCAAACAAACCACAGACATAGTGGAAAGCAGGGTTCCCATTTTACCCCTTGGAAGATGGAGGGCGGCGGGGAGGCTGAGCACTTATCCCCCAAGAAACCTACTTCCAATACTCACCCCAAGCCACTCATGAAAACAGAAGAACCTAGAAGGTGCTACCACTGTAATTCCACAGAGCACCTGAGGAATAAATGCCCCCAATTGAATGAAAATAAGCCTCCTCTGACCCATGTTAGCATGGTTGTTCTCAGCCCCAAAACTCCAGAGGGTACCCAGGTGGGAACACACTTAACTTACCTCACAAGCTTTGGGGAAACAGAGCCCAGTGAACCAGACACGAAACACATTAAGGTTGTCAAAATTAATGGCATAGAGTGCCTAGGGTGGAGGGATACTACGGCCCAGATCTCTCTGGTTCAACTAAGTGTGGTCCCAGAGGCTAGTATTTTGCCTGGCCAAACAGCCAAGATAAATTGGGTGGGGCCAGATAAAGTGGATTCCCCAAGCCAAAAGCAAAAGTTCATGTGGAGTGGGAAGGTTAGAAGGTGATTTAATTGTGGGAATGCTAGAGGACATGTAGGTAGGAAGCGATTTTTTCCACAAGGCCAAGTCTGTTGGTATGGTAACCCACAGCAAGAAGGAGTATTGTGTAGGGTCCTCAGAGGGGGAGGAGAGTGTATTGTCTTTCAGTGAGAAGGCTGTTCTAGCTGGTAGCTGTAAACCTGTCACAACTAAACCAGAGATAGATCCAACTCTAGAGAGCTCAGAGGGGAGCCTGGATAAGGGTGATGAAATCTTAGAAACCACTGAGGAGGTGGGTGAAGGTATCATTGACACGGCAGTGCAGGGGGACAGCACGCTCCCAAATGGGGAAGAGGCGGAGTCAGGCCTCTAACCAACCGAGGGCAACACGTCCCTAGGGCTGGCGCAGGAGAGGTGTCAGTAACTGTGGATGCCGTCCCCAGTGTTAGCTGTTAGGGATTTGCAGCCAAGCAAAAGGCAGACCCCTCTCTAGAGAGCATAAGGGAATGTATACTAGAAAGAACTCCAGGAAGGGAGAGGGGTTGGAAATTTTTTTGAAGAGGATGGGAAGCTGTATAGAGAGACCCCTGTTGGGAAATAACAGAGGCCCTGGGCAGCCCTATACGCAGTTGGTTGTATCCAGCCAACACCATGCGGAATTGATGCTATTACCTCATGATGGTCCTTTTGCTGGTCACTTGGGGGTACAGAAGACATATGACAGGCTGAAGAGGAATTTTTACTGGCCAGAAATACAGAATGACGTGAGAGACTATTGCAGGTCTTACGCGGTGTGTCAGAAGAGGGAACAACCCACTGGACCCCAGAAAGCTCCCCTGCATTCCTTACCTGTGATACAGGAGGCATTCCTGAGGGTAGCAATGAACACTATAGGCCCCATGTGGTGTCCCACTCAGAGAGGGAACAAGTATATCTTTTGCCAGTAGGTATCCTGAGGTGGCCACTCTGTCTAATATAGAAGCTGAGAATGTGGCACAAGCCCTTCTCACTATATTCAGCAGAGTGGGTTTCCCTAGAAAAATTTTGTCTGATTGGGGGGCAAATTTATTCAGATATTCAGTGAGCTATGGAAGGTGTGTGGCGTGAAACAACTTAAGACTGCCCCCTATTATCCCCAGGCCCGTGGTTTGGTGGAAAGATTCAATGGAACCCTAAAATCCAGGCTGGGAATATATGCCAAGAAAAGGGGCCAAAATTGGGATGAGTTGTTGCCCTTTCTGTTGTATGCTTACAGGAAGGTAACCCAAGAGTCCACGGGGTTTTCTCCGTTTGACTTTTTATATGGGAAAAAAGTAAGGGGATCCCTCAATCCCATTAAAGACTCATGGAAAGGATGCAATGAGGTGAGGTGAGGGAAGAACCAGTAACTGAGTATGTTCAAAGGTTCAGGAAGGAGTTAAAGGACATGATGGAAGTTGTCCAAACCAACCTCCAAGACAGTCAGGACAAACAAAAGGCATTGTATGACAAAAATACTTGTAAACACACTTTTGACATTGGAGATTTGGTGATGGTACTCAGCCCCGCAAAAAAGTCCAAAATGCAAAATTCCTGGGATGGGACCTTCGAGGTGGTGGAAATGACAAACGTGGACATGTATCAAGTTTAGAAAGCCCATGATGATATTGTTCACCAGCTGGTACACGTGAACCAGCTCAAAGCCTATCACAGCAGGGAGACCATAGTAAACGGGATCTGTTGTGTGGAAGAGGAAACGGAGGTACACCCACTCATTGATTTCATGACTGAATGCCAAGGTGGTTCAACTCTGGAAAGCATTGAAATCTGTGGAGAATTAACACTAGTTGAAAGGAGGGAGGTGTTAACAGTGCTGCAAGGATACAGTGGGGTGTTTTCCAACAAGCCAGGAAGAACACACTTGCTAAAACCATAAAATCCTCACCAAATGGACACTACCTCCCCCTTCCAGGCCTTACGGGGCCACTAGCAAGGTGAAAGAGCAAATTCATATGGAGATACACAACATGTTGGACCTGGGAGTAATTAAGGAATCTGACAGCTCTTGGGCATCCCCTAAGGTTTTGGATGACACTGTAAACTTTTGTGTGGACTATAGAAAATGTAATGCTGCTACTGTAACAGACACATACCCTATGCCGAGAACTAATGATATGCTGGATGTTCCAAGCCAAGCCAACTACCTCCGTACTTTCGATTTAACTAGAGGTTACTGGCAGATCCCCCTGCTTAGTAAGAAATAACAAGCACAATTGTAGAAATTAGGATCTGCTAAAGAAAGATTAATGAAACGGGCTGAATTTACTGTGAGCTTGTCTATATTGGGGGGGGGAAGCTGCAGTAGCTGCTGCATAGTAGGTACTCTGCACTAATTCCCCAGGCACTCTTACAGTGCATTAGCTTAATATGCTTTGGAAGTGTACTAAGCTAAACTGCACAGTAAGAGTGCCCATAAGGGGAGTTAGTGTGAAGTAGCTAGTCCTCTTTAAATTCACATCCTAGCTTATTGAGCACTAACTTCTCCATATAGACAAGCCCTGCAACTCAGGACACATGACCACACAAGGGAGTAAGAACTCCCCTTTATAGCCCTGCATGAGCTACCCAGACCCTTGGTCTAGGCATGTGGGAGTAAGCAGATGGTGAATGCACTGTGGAGCAGGTGGATGAGGATTGGGTGGACCCTTAGCTCCATCCCCACTACTCCCTGGCCAGCACAGCTGAGCCAGTGTGAGGGGACATCATAATTCATTGTCTAGACTATCCGTAAGTTTTTACCCCCCAGAACAAAAAAGAAGCAGGAGAGGACTTGTGATTCAGCAGTCTATGTCTGAGGCTCAGTGCCCAGTGGGGCTACTCCTGTGGTGGTGCAGTTTGTGCCTCATTGTGACAGGTTGGGGGGAAATTCAGGCCTGGAGGGGTGTTTGGATCACCCTGAAAAAAGTAATTGGGCAATGGAAGCCAGGGTGTGACCTACATGCTTGTAGGCTGGTTGTTGGTGTCCGGGCTGTGAGCCACAGCAGCATTTAAGGCAACCAGAATAGCAGAGCAGGCAGTGATACAGCCCCTCTCTGTCTAGGTTGAACCTCAAAGTGTCACAATCACCCCTTGCTCTGAGCTGGGCCTACTCACAGGGTAGCCCTCATTGAGTATCCCTAGGCATTACAATTATAATTTGACCAACTCTGTAGGTTCTTATAGACTGTGAACAAGTTGCATCTTAATCTTCTTTTTGATAAGATAAATAGTTGCTGCTTCTTCAGTGTCTCAACTTTGTAGCTCTTCCCAAGCCCCATGTAATTTTCAACATCCTTCTTAATGTGTGGAGGTCAGAACTTGTCACAGTATTCCCGGGATGGTCTCATCAATGCCATATGTAGTACTACCAACGCCTGAATCTGACTTCATATTCTTCTTTATACATCTAAGGACCCAACTATATTATGTCAACACGGTTACCTTTATCAAACACATTTGCAAGTTTGTCAAAGAGTGATATCAAAGATGCTCAAGAAACCTTTTTGCCTGGAAGCCATGTTTATTGGCCTTCATTATACTCCTGTCCTCTAACTCTTTACTGACAAAGTCCTGTATTGCCCGTTCCATTATTTTGCCTGGGCTAACCAGCCTGTAATTATCTGGAATCATCTTGTTTACCCTTTTAAAATATTGGAACAATATTTAATTTCTTTTAGCCCTCTGGAATTTCCCAAGATTTATTGAAAGTTCTGATAAGCATCTCTTGACATCAGTGTTCTGTTCTCTTGATAGGTTCTTTCAGAAGGCACTAAATTCCCACCATGTTCCACGCACATATGGGTTGCAGAATATTTTAGTTAAGAACTGAAATGGACTGGAGAACAGAATTTTTCTCTTTATGCTGCAGTCAACTTCATTTGGTTTGGACTTTTATCAGAAAAGTGTTCCACGGACTGTTTCCCCCAGAATAAATATTTATGAGCAGACTAAATTCCTTGGAGGAGCTCAGTTCAGACTTAGGCTTTATTTTTCTTACATCCCATGTGTATCCAAAAGTTATGTCTCATCTCTCATTCTCATATCTGCAAATTAAAGTGGTAGCTCTTTTTCCATTTTCCTTAGTAACACTTAACGTGCTAAGAAACCTCAGTATTCTGCTGTATATCATATTTAGTGATAACAGAAGATGTTATCTGCACAGCATCTTGACACAGCTGGCTGTGCCTTCCATAAATATTTTAACAGGTTTTTTGGAATAAGAACTTATAGTGATCCCATGGTTTGCTTCTTACACTGCTATTTACACCTGTTATAATCCATATACAACATGTGCGAGGGATACAGAGTTCATTGAGCTGGAAGAAGTTGAGAGGAAAACCAATATTTCTTCAGTGTGTGATATAATAAATATATTCAAGTTTGTTTCCTTCACGAGGAACAGACACAATGTACATCATACTGTGAGCTTCTTCCATATAATTTTTTTGGCACAGATTGCTAGAGCTGGTGGAGTCCCATCTGTGCACGCTTGATTGTTACTGTTATGTGTTGTTCAACATTATTGCCAAGGTTTAGATCTCAACACGGCACTGTCACTGACAAAAAATAGCTTTTACTGTATTCAGGCTTTGGGAAATCACTGGCATTTATCTTCACCTTCAAATCACTGGCCATGAAATCTTCTACAGTGGCTGGAAAATATATGTTGCTCTCTATGAGCTTGATTATGACTTGGCTTACCCAAAGTGCAGGGGTGTCAGGGCAAAAGATTCCCCATTACGTCCTTGTGTGAGCTACCTGGACCTGAGATGTAAGTGCTCATGTATATGTGGGCACTGTATGTGTGTTGCTACCCCCATCCAGCAGGTGGGTAGGAAGGGGTGGGGAGTGGGCACAATGCAAAAAACAGCTGAGCGAAGCTAGCCCTGAAGAAGATTTGCTGATGCTATGAACTAGCAATAAAACTACTACGCTCCCAAAGAGCAAGGGAGCGGCACTGTGGGAACTGAAACTCTCAAAGGCATTAATTACTTTCTGTGCTGCTCCTGAGATAGCCCAGCTAGGCAATGCCCCCTACAGGGGATTTATGGCAAAGCCACAATCTAGCCTTAGGTCACAGAGTTGGATTGGTGCTGCTTTATTTGATTTCAGCCCCAACCCTGCAGGGTGCTGATGTAGGGTTGCCAGGTGTCCGGTTCTCGACCGGAATGCCCCTTCGAAAAGGGACTCTGGAAGCTCCGGTGGGCACAGCTGACAGGGACGTTAAAAGTCTGATTGGCTGCTGAGGGGCTAAGGCACCTCCGTGCCCAGCTCCGTGTGGATCCTGAGAAGCGTCAGCAAGTCTGGCTCCTAGGCAGAAGGGCGGCCAGGGGGGTCTCTGTGCACTACTCCCACCCACAGGCGCTGTCCCGAGTGCCAGCTCTGCAGCTCCCATTGGCTGGGAATCTGCAGCTGGCATGAATCCTGGGCGCTCTGGCCGCAGCCAATCGGGTAGCGTGCAAAGACCCCCTGGCTGCCCCTCCGCCTAGGAGCTGGAGAAACATGTTGCCGCTCCTCGGGAGCCATGCAGACTTTCTCCGTCCCTGGGAAATGCCGAGGCAGCACTGGTGCGGCTGCTAAGGGGCCACCTGAGGTCAACGCCTTCCAGAGCCCCCACAAACTGCACCAACCAGAGCCACCTGGAACCCTCTCCTGCACGCTGAACCCCTTGGCCCCAGCCCAGAGCCCCCTCCTGCACTCCAAATCCATCATCCCTGGCCCACCCCAGAACCCTCATCCACCCACTGCACCCCAACCCCCCGCCCCCCCTGTTCTCTGAACCCCTCATTTCTGGCCCCATGCCTGAACCTGGAGCCTGTATCCCCTCCCACATTCCAATCCCCAGCCCACACCCTGCTCCTGCACCCCTAATACCATCTCATATCCCCAACCCCAAGCACCCTCTTGCTCTTCCAAGCAGCTGCCCCAGCTAGGTGGTCCTGCTCCCCACAAGTGGCCAGTGGTGGTTTGGGGAGGAGGAGTCAGGTGGATAGAGTCTGCTCCATTATGCTTATCAGCCGCTCCGTGCTTTGGTGCCGGCGATCCGCATTCTGCTGGCCGATCCTCCTTTCACTGTCCCGCCACTCCTGCACTTTTCAATTTTCATTACTTGAATGCTGCATTACTTCTTGCAACATGTCTTCCTTGCTTTTACGTGGCCTCTTTCTGATTCTTTGGAGTCTTTCGGCCGGTGATAACACGGACGGCTGAGATCTCAAGGTTGCATCTGTAAAGGCAAAATGCAACACTTAACAGAGGCAGCATTGTTCACACCAGACAGAGCAATGATTCCCCCATACTCAAGGGCAAGCACAATCTACACAATAGCATAATTTGGCCGTCCCAAAGCGAGTGCACATAACCCACAGGAACCCCAAAATGGTGAGTAAGCACAGAGTCAAGTGTGACTGATCGTTTCACGGCTGTACTGTCCTCTGGTTTTCTGCGCCTTGGGGAGAGCCAACAGTGGCAGGGGGCCCCATACTGAACACTGTCCCCACATTTTCCAAAGGAGTTTGTCCTGGAAGATATCTCGCTGCTGAGGGTGACCTGGGAAGCAAGAAAGGGTCTTCTACTGCAATGAGGCATCTGCCCTGGCCCATATGCAGCTTGCCTGTGTGTAGCAGTGGTCCGCCCGCCCCTCATGGCACAGTGGCACAGACACGTTAGCCTTACTGGGACAAGGACCACAGTGGTTCTCCCAAGAAACCTACGCAAGCGCATTGCCCAAGTTCTGGCTGAGACCTTTGAAGAGATCACTGAGGCCGATTACCGTGATGTGAGAGAGCACATCAACGCCCTATTCCGCATCTAGGCATGCATGTAGCCCGAACCCTCCTCGCCCCAAGAGCCCACACCGAATAACTTCCTTCCCAAAATAAGAGCTGCTTACTGGGAAACTCCTCTGGTGTTTGTCCTTCCCCAAGCACTGGCCGCTGAAACTGGCTACCTTCCTCCTGGCTTAAGAACAGCTCCTGGCTGCATGCATGTAGGGTTTCTGGGGTGTCTTCCTCCGCCTCAGCACCCTCGCTCCCGCTTTGCTCCTCCTCCTCCTCCTGCCTTGTTGCACTGGCCTCTGAGGTGCCCATGGTGGTCCCCGGAGTGGAGGTGGGGTCGCCCCCAAGTATCGCATCCAGCTTTTTGTAAAAATGACAGGTCGCAGGGGCACCACCGGAGCACAGTTTGTAGGCTTTGTGGTAGGCACTCCACAGCTCCTTCACTTTAATCCTGCACTGCAGTGCATCCCGCTCATGGCCCCTTTCCATGTCCCTTGATATCTGCCCAAAGGTATCATAATTCCTACGGCTGGAGCGCAGCTGGGACTGGACAGCTTCCTCCACCCAAACACTGATGAGGTCCAGCAACTCGCCATTGCCCTATACTGGGGCTCACCTGGCGCGTGGAGGCATGGTCACCTGGAAAGATTCACTGAGAGCACTCCACGCCTGGCTGAGCAAACAGGAAGGGGATTTTCAAAATTCCCAGAGAATTTAAAGGGTGGGTCTGACAGTTGGTCACCCGAGGGCAGGGCAGTAGAGTTCAAAGTGATGACAAGAGTGGCTAGAACAGGCATTGTGGGACACCTCTGGAGGCCAATCACAGTGCAATATACGGCCAACGCGTCCACACTGGCGCCGCAGCGCAGCGGGGGTGCAGCAAACGTTATTCCACTCGCCAAGGTGAAGTACCAGCAGCGCTGTAGCTGTGGAGTCAGAGCGCTCTATGTGCCTTACCACATGGGATGGGGAGTGAGGTACAGCGCTCTGGGCGGCTTTATTGTGCTGTGACTCACAAGTGTAGCCAAGGCCTTAATGTCCCAGTGTAGACAAGTCCTTTCACTGAGAAAAATAATTCCCTCCACTGCAGGAATTTTGGGAGAAATTCTTTGGCCTGTGTTATACTGGAGATCAGACTAGACAATCATATTGGTCCTGTCTGGTCTTAAATCTCTATGAATCCAGTCCAAGGTGGAAATCACCAAGACACAGACATGGGCTTTGACAGTAGACATGCAGTGGAAGGGACAAACTTTGATGTTTTCCTGGGAGAATCAATAAAATTTAATGTAGGGCATAAAGGAAAGAGGGGATAATGCTAATGTTGCCACTCTGGAATATGGGGAGGATGGGGGTTTAGGGTCTGCTTGTGCTGCTGTAGTGAAATGACTGAGACAGCAAAGCCAGCATCAAGATCCATCCCGATGTATTTCCTTCTGTCTCTGGAACTACCCTCTTGTTCTGGTGCTCTTATTCAGAAACAACACACATACGAGATTTCCACCATTCTTATCATCGCAAAAAGAAAAGGAATACTTGTGGCACCTTAGAGACTAACCAATTTATTTGACCATGAGCTTTCGTGAGCTACAGCTCACTTCATCGGATGCGTATGCTCATGGTCAAATAAATTGGTTAGTCTCTAAGGTGCCACAAGTACTCCTTTTCTTTTTGTGAAGACAGACTAACACGGCTGTTACTCTGAAACCTATTCTTATCATCGTCATTGTTCTAACACATTTCAGGACCTTTGCTCTTGGCTGTTGTTAGAAGCTTGTTTTAACCCTATATCCAATATTATATTCTGGGCACAAATAGCAGTCTGCCTGAATGTGGCATTTCCCGTTCTGTTTATTTCATTCACATTCTCATGTTACAAGAGATGCCTTCCTGCGTCAAAAACCACATGCTGTTACTTTGGCTTATGCAATGTTTTGCTCGTTCTCAGTACCATGGAATTCAGCAGAGTCCTTTGTTCCAATTTCCTCTGCGTGTGGGTCATGAAAACGTCACCTATGAAACCAAGCATTTCTGTATAGCCATCTGTATGACTGTCAGAAAAATCAATTTCTCAAGGAACCATCTAGTTTCATCCGAAAGTCACAATGCTCTGATGGCTTTTATATAAGAAGGTTGTGAATTGTGTTACAAACTCACCTTCAGCTTAATCGCTCATGTGGAATAAGAACGATCCAGCCGTTAGTAGTTCTTGTAAGGTATGTTGCTGCAAACTGGTGACGATATCCTTTCACCGAGTTTATTGTAGGCTTCTCTGCTGAAGTGACACATCTAATTAGTGAGTAAGTATTGGCATCCATGAAAGTTACCACTGCCGGCACTTCAGATTCATCTCATTTGCTACTAGACATTCCACAAAGATGGACCATTATTCCAGTAAGTAAACTTGTCTTACAAACATAGGTTGCCAATTCAAGGTAGCTATTGTATACATCCCTTCACTTCATGCTGTGCAGTGCTGGGTTGGGTTTGTTTGCAGTTCTCATGACCAATTACATTATATATATTTTTTCAATTGTGTGGTTTTATCATTCTTGTTATAAACAGCTTCCTTTTATAAAATGTGTATTTTGCCTCCAGGGATAAGAGGGTAGCTTCTCAGCTGGTGCTAATTGATACAGCTACATTGATTTCAGTGCACCTTTGATTTACACCAGGTGATGAGCTCTCCCAAAGTATCTGAGACTTAATGTTGTCCCCTTCGGTTATGTGAAGCAATAATTAAACTAATTTCATTTTGTCTCAGCCCCGGTCTACACTAGGACTAGAGGTCAAATTCAGCAGCATTAAAGCGATTTAACCCTGCACCCGTCCACACAACAAAGCCCTTTTTTTCGACTTAAAGGGCTCTTAAAATCGATTTCTTTACTCCACCCCTGCCAAGGGGATTAGCGCTGAAATCGGCCTTGCCAGGTCGAATTTGGGGTACTGTGGACGCAATTAGATGGTATTGGCCTCCGGGAGCTATCCCAGAGTGCTCCATTGTGACCACTCTGGACAGCACTCTCAACTCAGATGCACTGGCCAGGTAGACAGGAAAAGGCCCGTGAACTTTTGAATTTCATTTCCTGTTTGGCCAGCATGACAAGCTGCAGGTGAGTGCAGAGCTCATCAGCAGAGGTGATCATGATGGAGTCCCAGGATTGCAAAAGAGCTCCAGCATGGACCGAACAGGAGGTACGGGATCTGATCGCTGTATGGGGAGAGGAATCCGTGCTATCAGAACTCTGTTCCAGTTTTCGAAATGCCAAAACATTTGTCAAAATCTCCTAGGGCATGATGGACAGAGGCCATAACAGGGACCCGAAGCAGTGCCGCGTGAAACTTAAGGAGCTGAGGCAAGCTTACCAGAAAACCAGAGAGGCAAACGGCCGCTCCGGGTCAGAGCCCCAAACATGCCGCTTCTATGATGAGCTGCATGCCATTTTAGGGGGTTCAGCCACCACTACCCCAACTGTGTTGTTTGACTCCTTCAATGGAGATGGAGGCAACATGGAAGCAGGTTTTGGGGATGAGGAAGATGATGATGATAAGGTTGTAGATAGCTCACAGCAAGCAAGCGGAAAAACCGGTTTCCTGACAGCCAGGAACTGTTTCTCACCCTGGACCTGGAGCCAGTACCCCCCGAACCCACCCAAGGCTGCCTCCCAGACCCACCAGGCAGAGAAGGGACCTCTGGTGAGTGTACCTTTTTAAATAGTATACATGATTTAAAAGCAATGTTTAATGATTAATTTGCCCTGGCATTCGTGGCCAGTACAGCTACTGGAAAAGTCTGTTAACATGTCTGGGGATGGAGCGGAAATCCTCCAGGGACATTTCCATAAAGCTCTCCTGGATGTACTCCCAAAGCCTTTGCAAAAGGTTTCTGGGGAGGGCAGCCTTATTCCGTCCACCATGGTAGGACACTTTACCATGCCAGGTCAGTAGCATGTAGTCGGGAATCATTGCAGAACAAAGCATTGCAGTGCATGTTTGCTGGCATTCAAACAACATCCGTTCTTTATCTCTCTGTGTTATCCTCAGGAAAGTGATATCATTCATGGTCACCTGGTTGAAATAGGGTGCTTTTCTTAAGGGGACATTGAGAGGTGCCTTTTCCTGCTAGGCTGTTTTCCTGTGGTTGAACAGAAATGTTCCCCACTGTTAGCCATGGGGAGGCTGAGGCTGCTGGAGGATCAACTAATATGCTCCAGCATATGGTTGAGCTGCAGGAAACGAAGCAGGAGCACAGACCACTGCTACAGCTCCTGTGAAACCAACCACCCTCCTCCCCAAGTTCCATAGCCTCCTCACCCAGACGCCCAAGAACGCAGTGGGGGAGCCTCCGGCCAACCAGCCACTCCACCCCAGAGGGTTACCCAAGCAACAAAAGGCTGGCATTCAATAAGTTTTAAAGTTTTAAACTTTTAAAGTGCTGTGTGGCCTTGTCCTTCCCTCCTCCACCACCCCTCCTGGTGCTTCTCTCCTCCACCACCCCTCCTGGGCTACCTTGGCAGTTATCCCCCTATTTGTGTGATGAATGAATAAAGAATGCATGAATGTGAAGCAACAATGTCTTTATTGCCTCTGCAAGGGGTGATCAAAGGGAGGAGGGGAGGGTGGTTAGCTTACAGGGAAGTAGAGTGAACCAAGCGGGGGGGGCGTTTCATCAAGGAGAAACAAATAGAACTTTCACACTGTAGCCCGGTCAGTCATGAAACTGGTTTTCAAAGCTTCTCTGATATGCACCGCACCCTCCTGTGCTCTTCTAATCGCCCTGGTGTCTGGCAGCACATAACCAGCGGCCAGGCAATTTGCCTCAACCTCCCACCTCACCATAAACATCTCCCCCTTACTCTCACAGATATTGTGGAGCACGCAGCAAGCAGTAATAACAGTGGGAATATTGGTTTTGCTGAGGTCTAACCAAGTCAGTAAACTGCGCCAGCGTGCTTTTAAACATCCAAATGCACATTCTACCACCATTCTGCACTTGCTCAGCCTGTAGTTGAACAGCTCCTGACTACTGTCCAGGCTGCCTGTGTATGGCTTCATGAGCCATGGCATTAAGGGGTAGGCTGGGTCCCCAAGGATAACTATAGACATTTCAACATCCCCAACGGTTATTTTCTGGTCTGGGAATAAAGTCTCTTCCTGCAGCTTTTGAAACAGACCAGAGTTCCTGAAGATGCGAGCGTCATGGGCCTTTCCCGGCCATCCCACATTGATGTTGGTGAAACGTCTCTTGTGATCCACTAGTGCTTGCAGCACTATTGAAAAGTATCCCTTGCGGGTTATGTACTCACCTGCTTGGTGCTCCGGTGCCAAGATAGGGTTATGGGTTCCGTCTATGGCCCCACCACAGTTAGGGAATCCCATTGCAGCAAAGCCATCCACTATGACCTGCACATTTCCCAGGGTCACTACCCTTGATATCAGCAGATCTTTGATCGCGTTGGCTACTTGCATCACAGCAGCCCCCACAGTAGATTTGCCCACTCCAAATTGATTCCCAACTGACCGGTAGCTGTCTGGTATTGCAAGCTTCCACAGGGCTATTGCCACTCGCTTCTCAACTGTGAGCGCTGCTCTCATCTTGGTATTCTTGCACCTCAGGGCAGGGGAAAGCAAGTCACAAAGTTCAATGAAAGTGCCCTTACGCATGCGAAAGTATTGCAGCCACTGGGAATCGTCCCAGACCTGCAATACTGCAGTCCCACCAGTCTGTGCTTGTTTCCCGGGCCCAGAATCGGCGTTCCCCCGCATGAACTTGCCTCATTAGCACCATGATGCCCAAATTGCCAGGGCCTGTGCTTCGAGAGAAGTCTGTGTCCATGTCCTCATCACTCTCGTCACCGCGCTGACGTCGCCTACTTGCCTGGTTTCGCTTTGCCAGGTTCTGGTGCTTCATATACTGCTGGATAATGCGCGTGGTGTTTAATGTGCTCCTAATTGCCAAAGTGATCTGAACTGGCTCCATGCTTGCCGTGGTATGGCGTCTGCACAGAAAAAAGGCGCGGAATGATTGTCTGCCGTTGCTCTGATGGAGGGAGAGGCGACTGACGACATGGCTTACAGGGTTGTCTTACAGGGAATTAAAAGCACAAAGAGGGTGGCTTTACATCAAGGAAAAACAAAAACAACTGTCACACAGAATGGCCCCCTAAAGGTTTGAACTCAAAACCCTAGGTTTAGCAGGCCAATGCGCAACCCAATGCTCAACCCACTGAGCTATCCCTCCCCCTGGTATTTCAGGCAGGACTGAATCTCCATTAAACTCTTCAAGGTGCCCCGACGGACTTCACCGAAATGATTGCCGGCCATTGATTTCATGGAGGGAGAGAGGGGGCAGCAAATGAATACAAAACAAATCTGGTCTATTTCTTGTTTTGATCCATTCCATCTATCTTTTACATCTTTGGCTGGCAGCAGACAGTGCAGTAGGACTGCAAGCCATCCACATCTCCTGGCAGCTCGGCAGAAGATGGTACAATAGGGCTGCCTGCAGGACTAAAGAGAATGACCTGGTTGAGTCACTCCTATTTTAGTCCCTACACCCATGTCTGCCCAGGCACTCCTGACTGACCTCACTGAGGCGGCCAGGAGCACCTCGGACATGATGATGATGGTTATCAGGCCTATTGCACTATCTGCTGCCACAAGGCAATGGGTTGCTGCTGCTGTGTAGCAATGCAGTCCCGCATCTGCCAGCACCCAGGAGATGTACGGTGATGGTGAGCTGAGCCGGCTCTATGCTTGCCGTGGTATGGCGTCTGCACAGGTAACTCAGGAAAAAAGGCATGAAACGATTGTCTGCTGTTGCTTTCATGGAGAGAGGGAGGGAGGGAGGGCCTGATGAAATGTACCCAGAACCACCTGCGACAATGTTTTTGACCCATTAGGCATTGGGATCTCAACTCAGAATTCCAATGGGCGGCGGAGACTGCGGGAACTGTGGGATAGCTAATGACAGTGCAACGCTCCGGAAGTCGACGCTAGCCTCAGTACTGTGGAAGCACTCTGCCGAGTTAATGCACTTAATGCACTTAGAGCATTTTGTGTGGGGACACACACAATCGACTATATAAAAATGATTTCTAAAAAACCGACTTCTATAAATTCGACCTAATTTGTAGTGTAGACATCAGATAAAGTATGTTCTGACTGATCCTAGTGTTAATTCTCTGCTCCCTTAAATTTACCTTTATAATAGGTTCCTATCTCTAAAATACCTCTTTGAGAACGTTACAAAATTTGCTTCACTACATAGCCAGGTGATAATAAAATCTTTATAGGATCCTCTTCCTTTCAAAGCACTATAGAGCATTAGAAAAACTAGACCAGAGGTTGGCAAACTATGGCCCGTAGGCCACATCTGGCCCATGGGGCCCTCCTGCCCATCCACTGAGCTCCTGGCCCAGGAGGCTCGCCCCCAGCCCGGGAGGCTCGCCCCCAGCCCCTCCTGCTGTTCTCCCTCCCCCACAGCCTCAGCTCACTGCACCGCTGGCATAATGCTCTGGGTCGGGGGGCTGCGAGCTCTTGCCGGGCAGAGCAGCCGCAGAGCCATGGCCTGACCCGGTGCTCTGTGCTGTGCGGTGGCGTGGCTGGCTCCAGCCGGGTGGCACGGCTGCCTGGCCTGGTGCTCTGGGTGGAGCAGCTGTAGCGCCATCAGCCACCAGTGCTCCAGGCAGCGCGGTAAGGGGGCAGGGAGCAGGGGGGGTTGGATAGGGGGCAGGGGAGTTTGGGGTGGTGGTCAGGGTTCGGGGGTGTGGATAGGAGTTGGGGCGGTCAGAGGGCGGGGAACAGGGGCGTTGAATGGGGGCAGGGGTCCCGGGGGGGCAGTCAGGAAGGAGGGGGGGTTGGATAGGGTGGCAGGGGGCAGTCAGGGGCAGGGGTTCCGGGGCAGTCAAGGGACAGGGTGAAGAGGTGATTGAATGGGGCAGGGGTCCGAGGGGGCAGTCAGGAGTGAGAGGAGGGGTTAGATGGGGTGGCGAGGGGCAGTCGGGGCGGGGGGTCTGGGGGTGGTCAAGGGACAGGGAGGGGTGGATGAGGCAGGGCCGGTGCAACCACTAGGTGAACTAGGCAGTCGCCTAGGGTGCCAAGTGGCTGGGGGGCGGCCAAAAGCGCGCTCGGGGGAGGTGGTGGAGCGGAGGTGAGCTGGGGCAGAGGGGCGCGGGGAGGGCCACCTGCAGCTAGTCACCGGGGGGGGGCTGGCGCACAGGGGAACTGCTCCCCGCCCCAGCTCACCTCTGCCCCGCCTCCTCCTCTGAGCCCGCCGCCCGGATCGGCTTCTCTCCCTCCCAGGCTTGCGCGCCAAACAGCTGATTGGCGCCGCAAGCCCGGGAGGCAGAGAAGCGGCAGCAGCTGGGTGCTCGGGGAGGAGGCGGAGCAGAGATGAGCCGGGGCGGGGAGTTGCCGCAGGGTTCCTCGAGGGGAGAGGGGGTGGCGGGGAGCTGCCGCTGAGGGGAGTGAATGTGTGCAAGTGGGTCTTAGGATCCTGTAGGCGGCCTGCAGACACAGCAGGGCTCCCCTCCCGAACTCTTCGGCGGCCGTTCAGCTGCCTTGCGGCCGACGCCTGATCAACGTCCGTGAGCCAGAGCGCCAGAGGGTACAGTATATAGCAGAGTGCTTGAGTATGTGTCGCCCTGTGTCTGTCTAGACAAAACCGTCGTCAAGTATTCACGTCATAGGCTTGCCTCAAAAATATAAAAAGAAATGGAGTACTTGTGGCACCTTAGAGACTAACCAATTTATTTGAGCATGAGCTTTCGTGAGCTACAGCTCACTTCATCAGATGCATACTGTGGAAACTGCAGCAGACTTTATATATACACAGAGAATATGAAACAATACCTCCTCCCACCCCACTGTCCTGCTGGTAATAGCTTATCTAAAGTAATCGTCAGGTTAGGCCATTTCCAGCACAAATCCAGGTTTTCTCACCCTCCACCCCCCACACAAATTCACTCTCCTGCTGGTGATAGCCCATCCAAAGTGACAACTCTTTACACAATGTGCATGATAATGAAGTTAGGCCATTTCCTGCACAAATCCAGGTTCTCTCACTCCCTCACCCCCCTCCAAAAACCCACCCCCATACACACACAGACTCACTCTCCTGCTGGTAATAGCTCGTCCAAACTGACCACTCTCCAAGTTTAAATCCAAGTTAAACCAGAACATCTGGGGGAGGGGGGTAGGAAAAAACAAGAGGAAATAGGCTACCTTGCATAATGACTTAGCCACTCCCAGTCTCTATTTAAGCCTAAATTAATAGTATCCAATTTGCAAATGAATTCCAATTCAGCAGTTTCTCGCTGGAGTCTGGATTTGAAGTTTTTTTGTTTTAAGATAGCGACCTTCATGTCTGTGATTGCGTGACCAGAGAGATTGAAGTGTTCTCCGACTGGTTTATGAATGTTATAATTCTTGACATCTGATTTGTGTCCATTTATTCTTTTACGTAGAGACTGTCCAGTTTGACCAATGTACATGGCAGAGGGGCATTGCTGGCACATGATGGCATAAATCACATTGGTGGATGTGCAGGTGAACGAGCCTCTGATAGTGTGGCTGATGTTATTAGGCCCTGTGATGGTGTCCCCTGAATAGATATGTGGGCACAATTGGCAACGGGCTTTGTTGCAAGGATAAGTTCCTGGGTTAGTGGTTCTGTTGTGTGGTATGTGGTTGTTGGTGAGTATTTGCTTCAGGTTGCGGGGCTGTCTGTAGGCAAGGACTGGCCTGTCTCCCAAGATTTGTGAGAGTGTTGGGTCATCCTTTAGGATAGGTTGTAGATCCTTAATAATGCGTTGGAGGGGTTTTAGTTGGGGGCTGAAGGTGACGGCTAGTGGCGTTCTGTTATACATCATGTGCCAGCAATGCCCCTCTGCCATGTACATTGGTCAAACTGGACAGTCTCTACGTAAAAGAATAAATGGACACAAATCAGATGTCAAGAATTATAACATTCATAAACCAGTCGGAGAACACTTCAATCTCTCTGGTCACGCAATCACAGACATGAAGGTCATTATCTTAAAACAAAAAAACTTCAAATCCAGACTCCAGCGAGAAACTGCTGAATTGGAATTCATTTGCAAATTGGATACTATTAATTTAGGCTTAAATAGAGACTGGGAGTGGCTAAGTCATTATGCAAGGTAGCCTATTTCCTCTTGTTTTTTCCTACCCCCCCACCCCCAGATGTTCTGGTTTAACTTGGATTTAAACTTGGAGAGTGGTCAGTTTGGACGAGCTATTACCAGCAGGAGAGTGAGTCTGTGTGTGTATGGGGGTGGGTTTTTGGAGGGGGGTGAGGGAGTGAGAGAACCTGGATTTGTGCAGGAAATGGCCTAACTTCATTATCATGCACATTGTGTGAAGAGTTGTCACTTTGGATGGGCTATCACCAGCAGGAGAGTGAATTTGTGTGGGGGGGTGGAGGGTGAGAAAACCTGGATTTGTGCTGGAAATGGCCTAACCTGACGATTACTTTAGATAAGCTATTACCAGCAGGACAGTGGGGTGGGAGGAGGTATTGTTTCATATTCTCTGTGTATATATAAAGTCTGCTGCAGTTTCCACAGTATGCATCTGATGAAGTGAGCTGTAGCTCACGAAAGCTCATGCTCAAATAAATTGGTTAGTCTCTAAGGTGCCACAAGTACTCCATTTCTTTTTGCGAATACAGACTAACACGGCTGTTACTCTGAAACCTCTCAAAAATATATATACTCATTTAAGTCATATATGGATATAGTCATTTAAAGTCATGTAAGTCGGTATAATCTTTGCTTTTTGCATGCTCTTTTTATTTCTGTATTTGTTCATAGTCCTTGTGACGATCGTAATAAAAGTCATCTATTGTTATCTTCACCTGTTGTCACGTGATTGCTGAAAATTCTCTTACTAATATAAATTTAGTGAGGCGCGCTTACCACCCAGTGGGAAGTTGTGGTCCATCCCCGGTACTGTCTCTTAATCGGACAGCCGTGGGCTAATTTCCTCTTGCCACGTTCCCTTAAACGTTTTTCTAACGTTTCACTGGGGGGCGCGTCAGGGCGGGGGGGGGGTGGCGGGAAGCTACTGCGGGGGGCACCTCAGGGTGGAGGGGGGGTGTAAGGTGGAAGTTTCGCCTAGCGCGCAAAACATCCTTGCATCGGCCCTGTCTGGGGGAGCCGTAAGGGGACATGGAACTGTGTGTGTTTGGGGGGGGGGGTTGGATGGGTCAGGAGTCCTGGGGGGGCTGTCAGGAGATGAGAAGCAGGGGGGGTCAGATAGGGGGTGGGGGCCGGGCCACGCCTGACTGGTTGGGGAGGCACTGGCCATCCATACAATTTTGGAAACCCAATGTGGCCTTCAGGCCAAAAAGTTTGCCCGCCACTAAATTAGACCATCACTTATGTATCATACTTCATTGATCTGTATAGAAAATAAAACTCAGTTCCAATTTTCTAAGAGCCTGAAGCAAAGTCCTTCCATTGCCTCTAAAATTTCCATTGTTGGGTTTGGCCATAGACTGCTGATGAATCCTCTGTAACTCCTGTTGGATATCTGGCAATGTGCACAGTTTATGGTATTTATTTGTACTACCAAGACTGGGGCCTCATCGTGCTAGGCACTGTATAAACACATAATAAGAGAAGTCCCTGCCCCAAGACAAAGGGTGGGAGACAGGAAGTCTTATCTCAGTTTTATAGGTGGGAAACTGAGGCATGGATGGATTAGGTGACTTGCCCAAGGTTACTCCGGAAGTCTGCAGCAGAGCATGGAATTGATTGTAGAACTCTTCATGAGTCTTAGTCCAGTGCCTTGACCACCAGACTGTGGGGTAAGCAGTGCCCCCCAGGCATCAGGAATACGATCTGATGCACCTGGTTTATTTACAGGGCATATAAATATAAAGGAGAATGCAATAAGTCTCTTTCTGTATCCTTTACACTGTGCTGAACGCATGCTGTAGTTGTGCAGATTATAAGTGAACGGGCTGGCTTCCCCTCTCATTATGCATAAGCCAGGAGTCACTCCATTGTGAATAAAATGAGTGTAAATAGGAGACCTCTAGTTCTTAACCTAAGACACTGTTACAGCATACTCTTGCTGTAGTACTATAGCCCTGTGATGTTGGCTAGAAGACATTTTTTGAGTCTAGTTATGTATCAGCGCTAACTAATGCACCTGTATAGTTACACAGGGCTGTCCCTAGTGGGGTGCGGGGCCCGGGACAAATCAGCCCTCACCGGCTTGGGGCCCCACTCTGCATCGGCGGCTGGGCCGGCAGGACAGATCCAGCCTGGTGCTGGGCTGCCTGCTATTGCTGGCAGTTGCCAGCACCTACCACGGGGCTATTGTTGGCCATAGCACCACGGCAGCTCAGGGCTCCAGCCAGGGCGGGGGACTCACTGCACTGAAACATGGGCGGCCAAGCTGGCTGCTGTCTCTGCTAACTGCCAACAAGATGGCGGATCCTGCGGAAATGACGGATTTGTCTTCTGCGACCAACCGCACTGGCCCGTGGGGCCCCCCAAAGCGCGGGGCCCAGAGTGGTCACTCCAATTTGCCCTTCCCAAGGGATGGCTCTGTCGTCACTGCTGTCTTTGGGCCACATTGTCCCTGGCCCTTTTGTTGGGCCTGGGAGGATGGAAGTTTACATCTTATGCTCTTCTCCCATAGCACATATTGTACAAGGTCCAGAAACATTGCACAATCCCCTCCTGAGCTCCTCTGGCATCAGTGCTAATCTGCATAGCCCTAAATAAAGGACAGCCCCTCCCAGGCCCAGTTGAGTCATTTAAGAGCAATAACACTTATTGCTGGGCCAGTTCTCTGTTGATTACATTTACTGGACTCCATTGGGAATGCATCTTTTCTAAGTCTGCGTACAGTTTGTCCTGCTGTTTTTTGTCACATGGCACAAACCCAGTGTGTTGCAACTTAGGCTCCCTCAGCTACAAGTGAGTAAATTTCAAAGCAATCTAATGCACAATGAAAATTGTTCACGAAATGAAATAATACGGGGGCAGCTGTGGCTTTGCCACAAGCCGCATGTGATAAATAGTGCTGATGAAAATATGAATCTGTTGAAATTGATGGGACACCTTGCACGAACAAGACTTAATCAGCTACAGAATAGCTTGTGAGATCAGGTCCCTAAATGAAAAAATAAAAAAAGTTCATGGAGTCTTTGTTATGCTCTCAGTTTCCATTCAGCGAGACTTTATTGGTATGATGAGCTATAGTAGAGTAGTCTAGTATGAAGTTTGGATCCAGGATTTAGGGATATTCAGCTCTACAGTACTGCATCAGGCCCCATACAAAAAATATACATGCATACGTGCGTCTTTATGTATTAGAGGGAAATGTTCAGTTTGGAAAACAAAAATAAAGAGGCCATCTCTTCAAGTCCTGATTCAATTGTTATTCAGTCCTGATGTAGCAAGAGACTGAATGAGGACAGAGTGATCACTGTGGTCTTTGACCTGCTGCCCTATGGTGAATGATGGTGCATGGGGAAACAGGAAGAGCGCAAAGAGCTCCACCCTTTTGCAGTGCTGTTCAGCAACAGGGGGCATCTGTAGTTGTGGCATTCCCCAGAGTGCACATGCTGTTTCCTCTATGTCCTCTTGTGCATAAAACCCTCTAAAGAGACAGGGAGAGAGGTAGGGCCAGGGACCTATTCCTGCCTCATCCCCTGGCAATGGCCAGCAAAGCTGGTCATTTTGATAGGAGACTGTGTTTCATGAATGAGGGGTGTAGCAGGGGACCCTGTCTCTGGGATCCAGACAGTTCCAAGCACCTGGGCTGGCGCATCCTAAGCATGGAATTGTGCCTTCAAGGCACAGCAGAGCCCTGAGCAAGGATTTTAGGACTGGAGCCCATAACGCTTCACACTGGTACCTAGAGGTTTTCATTCTCAGAGCTTGAGACCTGACCACAGCTTCACTGGAACAAGTTCAGAAGTGAATCTCGATTGTCAGCTTGACAGACTTTGACCAAGTTGGTGCTTGTTCTTAGGAGAAAGTGGAAAGGAATGAAAGAGAAACCTGTCTTGTTTTGGCTTAACCGAGTACGAAGGACTGCAAGCAGATTGATGGTGCTGTCAAGAGAAGGCTAATGCCACGTTTCACTGGAATGGTCCCGGAGCTCAGTTATCCATCCAGCCGAAAAACAAATTAGCTAACAAACCAGTTTAATAGGTATTTGCTCTAATGATCTACAGGACTGGATAAAATCCAGAAGAGGCGGGAAATGGAAAATACCCATTTTGGGGGGCATTCTGATAAACTCGTAAAGTACATTTAAAATACAAAGCACTGGTCTGAATACCTTGGTACTCAGTTATTCTCAGGAGGATTAGTGAGAAATAATTTGTGATGATGAAGGAAAGATACAAGTGTCTTCTTTTAAATAATTTCCCTTTTTGATATTGCAGGTCATAGATCAAAAGGATATATATGCGCAGCACACTATTTCCAAAGAGAGACACGGGTCTCACAAACTTCCAGGTAACAATTTTCCATACATTTCATCAATGAACACACAGAGAACAATGACCTTTCAGAGATTTAGAACTTTGTCTGAAAAGCGAACCCATACAGAGCCCAGAGGTGGATGATGTCTTTGTTAGGGAACTACCAGGAGTGCAATTAAAAACAATCCAGCATTTAATGTGGTAGTTTAATTTCCCATAATATTTGTGATGTTCCCCATTTGAAGTAGAGGGAATTCTAGAAGTATGGCACAGTGAAATACTGTGGCACTGAATGGGCTAAATCCTCAGCTGGTACAAATTGGTATAGTTGCTTTGACTTCAGTGAGGCTACGCTGATTTATATCAGTGGAGGATCTGGCCCTAAATGTTGACTTTTCTTTTAATTGTACCTTCTGCGGTGCTGCTTTTGACCATTCATATAGGCGTTTAGGTACCTGTATTAGGTACCTGCACGCTTAAGTGTTCCTTCTGCACTCTTGTGCAGAACCAAGTCCCCTATCTTAGGCACACAAATGTGAAAAGTGGATCTACAGGGCCAGATCCTCACTCATGCGAACTGGTTCTGGCTTCAGTGGAACTATTCCAGTCTACACTAGCTGAGGATCTGGCCCTTTTCATCAGGTATGAGCTGTGATCCTTTCTATTTGGGAAACTAATTTGAAAGCAAATCCATTTAGTTAACACACATGTGCACTGAAGTTTATAGGTTAAAGCAGGGGTTCTCAAACGTCATTGTACCGTGACCCCCTTCTGACAACAAAGTTACTACATGACCCTGGGAGGGGGGCAGAGACCGGGCCCGGCTGCCTTGGGTGGGGGGATAGGAGGCCACAGCCCGAGCCCTGCCACCCCAAGTGGGGGTGGAGCTCAGGCTTCAGCTTCAGTCCTGGTATAAGGCTGGGCTTGGCAATCCCATTAAAATGGGGTCGCAACCCACTTTGTGGTCCTGACCCACAGCTTGAGAACTGCTGGGTTAAATTTTGCTGAGATTTACCACACAAAAATTGCACTGAAAAATTGGTCCTGTTAGGATGCCTCCTTGAGCCCTCTTTACTGAGTCAATAAAGAGATGCAGCCAAAAAATAAATTCACCTCTTTTGGATGTAGCCGAGAGAACTTCACAAAAATCCCAGAATTCCTATTTTATTTGTGAACACATGAGAAAAGGAAGTTTATCTTCAGTGCAGAATCAGTGCTACTTCGGATGTGCCGTGCAATGAAATCCATGTCCATGATGCTAGTTGTGAGTCAGTACTGTACACATGTAATTATGGGCATTATTCTACAAAAAGAAAGAGGGGACATCTACCTAAGGCTCTATGCGCCACGCAATAAAATTATGAAATCAAAATTAGATCATCCACGTAACACCCAACTTCTTTCTCTCGAGTCCTCACTCATCTGATCTCTGTCAAAGGCCCACTTCCACAGCAGCTCACAGAGGACTATGTTGCTCCACTAGGTATCCTTGTCCAACTTAGAGAGAATGTAGATAATAGCCAACCCTTGCAGCCACAGCTGTATGGAATTCAGTGGTCTCTGCTCAGTATTAACTGTGGGTCTGATTTTCAAAGATGGATTTTTTTTGTTCAACACGTCTAAAAATCAGGCATTGTATCATTGTTAATATGGTGCCAAAAGAACGAATGGTGCTTTACGTGCTGTGTCAAATAAATAGCATCCTTCTCCCAATGAGCATACAAACCAAGGACCAAATTTTCAAAAGAGCTCAGCACTCAAAATTGGGGTCAGATTATCAAGAGCCCAGCTTCTAAATTGGCATCACAGTATTTGGCCAGACTTTCAGGAGAACTCAGCACACTGGCTGTGTGGTGGGTTCTGAGCAGGTTTGAAAATCTGGCTCTTATTTAGGTGCCTAAAAGGGAGCTGAACTCTTGACAATCCAGGGCCCAGATGGGGTACGTTAGCGGGAGGAAGTCAGGGCAGCCCCAAGGGGTTGATCCCGTGCAGCGTAAGTGTGGAGTGCTGCGCATGTAAACACCAGGGAAATGGTCAGGAGCTGAGGCTTATAATTGCAAAACCTAATTTTGTTTCTTTGTATGATTTAGAACCCAATTTCAAGACGTATCCCCCTCAGTTACTTCCACATGCGGGCAGCTAGATTTGCACTTAGTTGCCTGAAGCGTCTCTTGGGGTATCTCAGTGTTGATGAGGGTTCTCAAGTGTACAAGCTGGGCCTCTAACGTAGATGTGCCCCTGTTTGAAAAGCAGCCTCTGATAAAAGGATTATTGACAGAGGCCTGATGAGACGCCATCGTAGTCTCTGAATCCCTGGCTGTGGTGCTGGGTGTGGTTCTGGAGGACAGAGCATAGGACAAGTCCTATTTTGCCACTGGAAAGAGAGAAAAGCATTGGAGTCAATGTCTCCACTGCTCACAGGGCAGCGAGTTGAGGCAGGGCTCACTTGCACTTTCTGTATGCAGCTCCCCTTTTGTTCTGGAACAATCACAAAAAACATTAGACCAGGCAAAAGGTAAACATGACTCTTGCTCATCCCCTCATGCAAAACCTCTGATTCAGCAAAAGGATTCCATACACAGTCCTCGTACAAACAACCCCAAGCCCAAAAAACCCCAGCCACCAAATGCTTTGAACTCAAGCCTCTAAAACTGCAAAGTCTTTGTTTTGTGGTCGCTTTATAGCATTCTAATCCACCGACAAAGCTGGACGCCACTCTCTCTTTCATACTGGCCACACACAATTGCAGCTCATGGAAAGAAAGAAAGAAAACAGTCCCCCAAACTGCTGACAGCCTCTGGAAAGGGAGAGAGGAATGAGGCGGGGCTATTTGATTTTATTTAATTTGCTGCTGGTGGCTGGCATTTAGTGCCACAAATTGCAGTGGAGAGAAGTCATAGGCATTGGGAGATGGGTGGCCTCGCTTCTATTTCTCCCCCCTAAGTCCCCCAAACACATTTCCGATCCAAACTGGAGAGACAGAGACACACAGAAGAGGGGATCTTGGGCCTGCACGGCCTCCCCCAAGCCATGTATAGAAGTAGCTACCTGCGAGAAGTGCGCAAGGAGAAGTATGAGCGATCTGATGCCTATGATGAGCTGCAGGGCACCTCAGACTTCAGCAGCCTGGCCCAAGCCCAGGGCCTGGAGAACCTGCAGGAGCTCAATGAGAGGTTTGCCAACTACATCAATCGGGCCCGGATGCTGGAGCAGCGCAACACTATCTTCCGTAAGCAGCTGGAGACCTTCCAGCGCATGGATGTGCTGGCCGGCTTGGAGGAGGCCTTTGCTGAGCAGATTGAGCTGAATCGTCTGCGCATCCGTGAGCTGTCTGCTGACCGGGCCAAACTGGAGCGAGAGGACAAGGATTCACAGCGCATGCTCGATGAATACCGTAACAAGTAAGCCAGCCAGAGTCAAGGGGTGCTGCCCAGCTCCTCGCTCTGGGTGTCTATTACCACTACATGTTACCACTCTCTAGGGGTGTTTATCACTGTTAGGGGTACATACCCTCTTTCATCTCTAGAAGCACTTTACTCTGAAACAACATGTTAATTTTGCCTTGCTCTGGCTCCGGAAAGCTCTCTTAGTTAGATGCATTTCTTTAGGGAAGGGGAATGAGTCCCATTTCTCATCTTCACAGTCTCTGCTTTCAAATTCTGTTATTTGCTAGCACTCCTATACCAAGAGAAGGCCTGGCTGACAGCAGCATACTCTAATTGCCTAATAAGTCCAAAAGCCATAAGACGTAGTACACGGGGCCAGGATCTGCCCTGGATGTTGGTGCATGGCTCCTATATTGACTTCAGTGTGCCCAAGAGCAGGGGCATTCTCAAGGGGGGGCAAGCTGGGGCACGGGCCCTCCCAACAATTGTCAGGGCACAGAACTTCTCTGGCCCTGGGGCCACGGAGGCATGGAAGAGTGAGCTCCTGCCGGGGTGCAGGGAAGAGTGAACTCTTCCCAGAGCCGGAGTGGGGGGGAAGGGTAAAGTGAATTCCTGGTGGGGAAGAACTAGCTCCTGTCAGGGACAGGGCAGGGTGAGGGAGGAAAGAGCAAGCTTCTGCCAGGATGGGGGGAAGGAGTGAGCTCTTGCTGGGGCTGGGGTGGTGGAGGCAGTGAGCTCCTTCTGGGGCAGGGAGAAGGTAGAGCAAGCTCCTAGGGGGAGGGCACAGAATATGCCCCTCCAAAAGGGGTCAAAATTTTAATTCCTGTGCACGCCCCTGCCTAAGAACTAGGAGTTGATGTCAGAGGGAGCCACATGGGAGCATCTGAGGGAAGATCTTGACCCTAACTGTATTTGTTTAGGACTGTCCATATTCACTGCATGAAAAGAGTTACAGCACCACAAATTGCTTTTATTTCTTAATTCCATGAAACCCAGAAGAATATACCTGAGTGTTTTCTTGAGAGATTGCCATATCTAGGCCAGTGCATTTCAATTACCCTAAGCTAAGGATACAGTTATTACTTGCACTGATCTACAGGTTCAAATTGGTGGTTTTTGCTTTGCTTTTGCTATTGCATGTGGCGTCCCTTCACACCCAGCCCTGCACAGCACGTGGGCAGAATATAAGGAGAAGAAGAAAAGTGATGAACATGACTAGGCACACCAGGGAACCCTTAGGCTGCATTTCATGAGAGTACTGCTCTGTGGGCCCCGGTTACTCCTGCCTGTTAGCAGTAGAATGGTCTTTGCAGGGAATGCATAGGTGAGCACCCTTTTAGCTTTACGAGCATTGTGCTTATGCCTGCAAGAAGCACAGTAAAAAAGGCACAACCCAGTTGGGAGGATGAGGGACAAAGATGACTTTTGTCTGATGTATTTTCATGTCTCTCTAGCACAAAACCAATTTGCTGGTTATTCTTAGATGTTTTAAGTCTATCTGAAAACTCATTCATGAGCTCTATGTGAAGACTGAGATTGTGAGGAATAATAATTATCAAAGATTTTTTCCAAGGCCCAGTCATGCAGCCAATAATGCAAATGTACTCCTATGCTAAGGCTATATTTACTATGTAAGCCCTCAAAAGGTAGGGAAATGATGCCTAGTCCTTTGACCTTCTGCATAACAGTAAATTTTACCCATTAAGGCATTAAATGTGTGTGAGATGGTTGTCCTCAAAGGCAGATAGCATCTTGAATGGACATAAAGCTTCTTCTATATGGGATGGTTAGGCAAGAACATCTCTAAACTCAGGCACTAGTTAGGTGAGTTAGGATCTGTAGAAGCAGAGTCCTAGACCAAGCTCTGCAGATGTGCTTATTAAGGAGAGATGGTGGCCTCTCATCGCTAAGATTACAATTACTCTACAGCCGTGCTGCTCAAAGTGGTGGTCCTTGGACCGGTGCCGGTCCGCGAGCCATCAGCTGCCAGTCTGCGTGCACATTGGGGGAAAAAATTGCCGGTCCCCCACATCAGATAGTTTGAGAAGCACTGCTCTACAGGACAATTTATGAGACTGATTTTGATCTCATATATAGAAGAAGAAAGAGAATAGAAAATCCTTGTGCTCTCAAGTGTTTAGGGTTAAGTCAAAAATAGGGATAATGTTACTGATTCCTCTGTAAAGTGCTTTGAGAGCTCTTGATGGAAGGCACTAAAGACAAGCCAGGTATCATTGTTATTGTTACTAAAAAAAAATGATGTAAATCAAGTAAGAACTTTTGAAACTGAAATAATGTTAAATGTCTCCTTTTTGATTTCCCCCCCAAAAGTGTCTAATGCTTCTTCCTAGTCCTCTCTCCTAGTTTTTAAATACATTGGGAAGTAGATCGAATCTATTCTTATCTATTAGTGATATGAAAGAATTACTGTGAAAAGTATGTTTTCTTTATTATCCATATAGTAGAGTGTATTTTTTAACATATAAGTTAATTATATTTTCAGATTCATAAAGTTCTTAGTAGGTTCTATGGGGGTCTTGGACCATCTGGGCTTGGTTCTGCAATCCCTATTCACATTGAGTAGCACTTAGTCTCAGGAGTAGTCTTGTTGAGATCCCTAGAAATATTCACATGAGCACATGCTGCCCATTGTAAGGCATGCGGCAGTGCGCCCTCCTTTTTGTGTCTCTCTTTCTGGGATAGAGATCCTAGAGTAACTACACTGATTACTTTTTGTCCTTCTGGCTTGGATCCTCTGGATTTAGCTGCTACCTGCTTGTTGTGAGTACTCACCATGACCCACTAGAGAACTACAAATCAATGCTCCAGTAGAAAATACTAGAGCCCAGGAAAGAAAAAATTAGCACAGATTAAGGACATGATAGGCACTAATTCCTTCTGGCAAACCAGGAAAGAGTTTAAGCCAAATAAGCAAAAAGAAATCCCAACAATATAGATTTGCAAAAATCAAGGCATAATGCTTCTGTGATTTATATAAAGGAATTCAACCTGGATAGTTGACACAAGAATAAAACAGCATCACTAGAGAAAAACAGTTGCACCTGAAGACATCATTAGAAACTACCATCCCTCCTGGTCCTCCTTTAACAATACAGGAACAAGAAGAATCCTTTCAGAAACTCATACCTATGTAGCCCAAATAGAGTAACAGACTCAGATTGGGTTGCATTACAGGAAAAACTTCTGTAGCGCATTTACACTCTAAAGAATATAATCACTCCCCAAGATCAACATCTTTAACTTCCTGATCATCAGAGCAAATAAATTTGCCCAAAGCCACAAAGTACTCCAGATTTTAATCCGATATCTAGATTACCAATATACAGGTCACTGGGAAGAACCAATCAAAAAAAGCAGCAAGCTAGACGGCTACAGAACTGTCAGGCCATCAGACTACCTCACTACAGTAAATGTGCAAAATGGAAACAGCCTCTCCTTGAATACAGAATGTGATTATAGACTAGAGATCAAAATAGGGAGGCACAAAGCAGTCCAAACCCAGAGAGGAGTAACTATGCAACCATTGTGACACAGTGACAACATAAAAATGGTCATACTGGGTCAGACCAATGGTCCATCTAGCCCAGTATCCTGTCTTCCAGCAGTGGTCAGTGCCAGGCACTTCAGAGGGAAGGAACAATACAGGGCAATGAGCAAGTGATCCATCCCCTGCCATCCAGTCCCAGCTTCTGGCAGTCAGAGGTTTAGGGACACCCCGGAGCATGGAGTTGTGTCCCTGACCATCTTGGCTAATAGCCATGGATTGACTTATCCTCCCTGAACTTCTCTAATTCTTTTTTTAATCCAATTATTCAGTTGGCTTTCAAAACATCCCCTGGGAATGAATCCCACAGGTTGACTGTGCATTGTGTGAAGAAGTACTTCCTTATGTTAGTTTTAAACCTTCTGCCTATTAATTGTGCTATGTGACGGGGTAAATAACACTTACGTATTCACTTTCTCCATACCATTCAGACTTTTGTAGGCCTCTATCATACCCCATTGGTCGTCTCTTTTATAAGATGAGGAGTCTCAGTCTTTTTAATCTCTCCTCATAAGGAAGCTGTTCCATACCCCTAAACATTTTTGTTACCCTTCTCTGTACCGTTTCCAATTCGAATATATATTTTTAAAGATGGAATGACCAAAATTGCATGTAGTATTCAAGGTGTTGTAATACCATGAATTTATATAGTAACACCATGATATTTTCTGTCTTACTATCTATCCCTTTCCTAATGGTTCCTAGCTTTATGATAGCTTTTTGGACTTTTGCTGCACATTGAACGAATATGAGACAGAAAGGCACTCTGCTCCAATGTGCAAAGGATGAAGGTGTATGAGGAAGACACTTCCTAAACTGTCAGGAATCATGAAAAATCTCTCATCAAAAAGCAATAAAGAAAATCGGTACCTAACCCTGGGAGAAAGGAGAGAAATGATAGAGATGGCATCATGCTCATGTAGCCCCCTGGAATAGACATTGCTAACAAATGGGAGCATGGAGCTAGCATGAGTGAATTGTGCCTACCTCTGACAGATATTTAAGGGGTCTGTCTGGTTTTGGTTTGGTTTTTACTCTTGTATAGCTTTTCATGCTAATAGAATCTCACTGAGCTGAATTGTGTACTGTCCTAGCTGCTCTATGTTTGGTTTCTACTGGCTGGACTGGCCGCTCACTGATGTTTTTCTACCCCACCCACTCATGGTACCCACAACTTACAAATGTTTTATATCACTTTTTTACAGTACAGAATACTTACTTCTTTCTGTGACCAAAAAGCAAAAATAACATGGCACATTTTATTACTTATTTTCAAATATACCACCTCTCCCTCCCCTGCGTCTTACAAATACAAAGATTTTAGCATGAGGGCACACACATGCACACACAAACACACACACACACAGAATGTATCCTATTGACTTGCATCATTAGCTAGACCAGTGGTTTTCAACTTTTTTTTCATTGTGGACCCTTAAAAAATTTTGAATAGAGGTGCAGACCCCTTTGGAAATCTTAGACATAGTCTGTGGACCACATGATCCGTGGATCACAAATTGAAAACCACTGTGCTATGGAAACCACAACCCTTTGCGGACCCCTTAGACAGTCTGAGGACCTCCAGGGGTCTGTGGACCTCAAGTTGAAAAACCACTGAGCTAAATCACATGTACTTCTGAAGTTACATTTTAAATGCACTAGGGCTGCTACACTATTTGCAGAATTAAATCCTGATGAACCACTTGCAAACAGATCTTACATTCAAATTCATTTTTTGCTCATCTTTAATGGGATTCACATCTCTTTCTATTAGCATGAATAATTCAGATTCTGTGTCAATGGATAATGACTTCTTTCTCTAGAACTCACTTAAGTATTCCTGGGGACTGCCTACCACAGCTTGCAATATCATTTTGCTAATTATCTTAGTTGTATTAAGCATAATTATCATAGCAGCATTATATTTTGTGTGTAGGAAGGCTGAAAATACAGCGTATATTTCTCTCTCTCTCCGTGGTATCCAGAAAGTTATTATAAACTAGATTATTTTAATGTCAATGTCTAAGCATAAGTAATTTTTAAGTGAAAAAAAATTAAAAGTTTACTCATTAAAACAGAGTGTTTCATTTAAAAGATATTGAAAAATAGAACTCATGGGGTTTGTGTGTAGTGTAACTCCCTGGAAATTGCTAGATATAAAGCTGGGCACTGGATTCTTCAATAATTCTTCATAACTTTTTTTTTATGATCAAATCTAATTGATATTCCTCCCAAATTGGAACCCTTTTGTGAAGCCAGGGTGACCGTGTAACTGGTAATCAGAGGTACAGGCCACAACTCTAGTAGCACAACAGCTGGAATGTGTGAGATAAGAAGAGCTCCATAGTCAGTAACCATCTGTGAAGCCACTTTCCAAACCGCATCTGCAGAAGCAAGTGCTTTTGGCTTGCTCAGAGTGAGAAGCGGCCAGGGCATATGGTATTGTTTAATGCTCTGCGGGAAGGTGCTCAGATACTTTGGTGATGTGCTCAGTATAAGAACCTGAACAGAATAGAATAGACTAGAATAGAAGAGTAGACATGTCCTAGCTCCAGTCTTCTTACTCCCCTGTTACCTATGACTTGTTTGATGTACATACATGGTGACTGGACCCATAAAGTGCACCATGACTGGCGCATCAGGCACTGGACAGCAGTGAGCCTTAGTAAGAGGTTGGAGGAGGTGGCTGTACATGCCTTCAAAATGCCATCCAGCTAAACAGTCCCAGACCATCCTGTACACATTCTGCTGCCCTCAACATCCACTGGCCCATGGTAACCTTAATGCCTCCCAATGCAAGAGGGCAAGGGGCTCACAGATTTTTTAGTAGTACGTTTCAGCTGGCCTGGCCAGTTCAGTGTACCCCAACACACTAATTTCATAAGCTGTATCTAACAGTGTTATGTAAGATATCAACAGAAAGCTAATGACATACTGATCATTAATATTAGTGTGTGGTATACGTATGGAGGACAACTTTAAAATTATAAACATATTAGAAATAATGTTATCAAAGTACGTCTGACAGGCAGCGCTAGACAAAGGAATGTAGTTCCGCCACCTGGAAGATATTTCCAAGGTACATTAAGAGACAATGGGCATGCAAATTCCATAAACGGTCAGTAGGACCATCAAGACAGCAGGGGGAGGAGATTGCAGGAAACAGATCAATTTGCATTTTAGGAAACTCTAGAGTGGGAAGAAGCCAGCATGAAACTCCCTACACCAAGAGACTCTATATCACTTTCCTCACAGCTTGAATGAATGATACTTTGAGGGTGTGGGGGACCTGCAGAAGAATTCATTTAAAGATTCACTGGACTACAAAGGAATGAACAGAGAACCCCAAGTTATCTTTCACCTATGAAGACAAAGGAACTGAGCACTTTGGACTTTGTGGGAGATCCTGACTAGAGGGGTTAGTCAGCCATCTTGCTGGAGATAGTTTTCTTACGAATCTATCATGGACAAAGGCTGTAGCCTGTTTTGTTAAGTCTTCACTTCCAGAAAGCATTTTTCTCTTTTGTTTGTTTGCTAACTTTGTCCTTTATATGTGAACTCATTTATAATCTGATCTCCTTTTGTTAATAAACTTGTTTTACTTTTAATCTAAACCAGGCAGTGCTTTGTTTTGTTTAAAGCGAATGTTAGCTCTGGTTAATGTGGCAAACTGTTAGGTATTGTGTCTTTAAAGGAACAAATGAACCTTAATATCTGTCTGAACGGTCTAGGGGAGAGCTGGACATTGCAGAACACATGGGTTTGGGGAAAATTTGGGACTGAGGGGTGATGGGTCATTTTGCCAGGTGTAACCAAGGCTGCTGGAGTCCAGAGATGGACAGGGTATAACAAGCAGGGCTGCTGGAATCAGAATTGTTGAGTCAGAGCTGCTTAAAGACATTCAAGTGCATGGTTGTATGTTGGCTGGAAGCATCTAGACAGAACCACAACAGCAAAGCAGGGGAGGCGGTGACACCACCCCTCAGGGGTCTGGATTGCACCACAAAATGTGATACCACCTAGAAGAGGGATGCCTTTACACATAAAACACATAATTAGGGCCCTACCAAATTCACGGCCATGAAAAACGCATCGCAGATCATGAAATCTGGTCTCCTCCCATGAAATCTGGTCTTTTGTGTACTTTTACCCTATGCTATACAGATTTCACAGGGGAGACCAGCATTTCTCAAACTGGGGGTCCTGACCCAAAAGGGAGTTGCAGGGGGGTCGCAAGGTTATTTTAGGGGGGGTTACAATATTTCCACCCATACTTCTGCACTGCCTTTAGAGCTGGGTGGCCGGAAAGTGGCGACTGTTGGCCAGGTGCCCAGCTCTGAATGCAGCACCCCGCCAGCAGCAGCACAGAAGCCAGGGTGGCAATACCATCCCATGCCACTCTTCCTTCTGTGTTGCCATCTTCAGAGCTGGGTGGCCAGAGAGTGGCGGCTGCTGACTGAGGGCCCCGCTCTGCAGGCAGCAATGCAGAAGGAAGGGTGGCAATACCATGCCATGCCACCCTTCCTTCTGCACTGCTGCTGGCAGTGGCCACTGCCTCTCCCAGCCAGCTGCCACTGCTCTCCAGCTTCCCAGATCTGAAGGCAGCATCGCCGTCAGCAGCAGTGCAGAAGTAAGGGTAGCAGTACCGCAACCTCCCCCGTGCAATAACCTTGCGACCCCCGCCCCCAACTCCTTTTTAGGTCAGGACCCCTGCAATTACAACATCGTGAAATTTCAGATTTCAATAGCTGAAATCATGAAATTTACTATTTTTAAAATCCTATGACCATGACATTGACCCAAGTGGACCGTGAGTTTGGTCGGGCCCTACACATAGTGGAAGGGCACAGCTGTGCCCTGGTGAACTGAACTATCCAAAGGGGCAGCATAGCAGTGACACTACTTCACGGAGAGTGGTGTATGGTAAGAACTAAATAAGGAAGATTTTGGGATTGGGCTCATTGTTCTTGTTAATACAAGCAGTAGTCTGTAGCTCAGAGATAAGCAGTATAAGCCATGTCATGTATATTCTTAGTCTGCCAATCACAGGTACTGAGAGATGAAATGCAAGTATTTTAGACTTGTGCATCATCTTGGTAGGACTTGCATTCCATAGTTTGTCTTTTCTTTGGCAGAGGTATCTATGGGGAAGAAGGACTAACCAGCCAAAGCATTGCTGTTTCTATTGAGAAAAGGTTAGTGAAAGTACATGTCTCCTTCATTGTGCCATAAGGAGGCAAGACATGGGGTCATCCTAACCTCCTGTACCTCAGAGTTCCTCTGCTGGGCACGCTTTACTGAAAATGTTTTGTCTCCAGCTCTGGCAATCTTCATCCCAGATACCTTCATCTTCATCTTCCTTGCTGATTTTAATATTCTTGGAGTGGGTCAAGGGAGAGGCAGCTTTTAGGCAGCTGGGCACGTTGAAGGCCAGGACCAAGACCATGAACTGAATCCAGCACTGAGTGACTGAATGCTGAGTAATGCTGTGGTGTTTTCTTGTCTACTGTTCTGCTTAGGAGACAAGATGCAACATTTTGAGCCACACTCAACTCCTGGAAGCCTCCCAGTGTCAGACCCAGGGAAAAAACATGGCCGTAGTCCAGCTTTGAATAATAAAGATATGGATCATTGTGACAAGGTCTACATCTGTGAGGAACAGGTTCACTCTACTTGTCCACTGGAGAAGGGAATAGATATTTCTAGCCACTGCTGAAGCCCGGCATTTCAGAAGTGGAGATGAGTCCAGTATAACTTCTAGACTGTGCATGTCCCTCACATTCAATAGGCAGACCCCCTCAGCTAACGGGAGTGCTCATGGATTCTGCTAAATATCTGAACTCTGGGGTGCAGTGGCAGAATTCCCACATTGGTAGCTCTCTGACAGCTGAAAGAGGAAAGCAGTGTGGTGGTGGATCTTTTAAAGGTCTGCTCTAGCTTACTTGAATCAGGCAGCTTCTTCAAAGGACA
This sequence comes from Eretmochelys imbricata, assembly GCF_965152235.1. Taxonomy (NCBI): domain Eukaryota; kingdom Metazoa; phylum Chordata; order Testudines; family Cheloniidae; genus Eretmochelys; species Eretmochelys imbricata. Next base: position 192,282,889 of record NC_135574.1, on the reverse strand, counting down.
TCTACTAGCTTTTCCCTACTCTTATGGCAACTAATACCCTCTATGCAGCAACACAATGCTGACTTCTGCTTGCTGCTTGGCAGTGGACGAGGCACGAAGAACAGGGCCACCACTGTCCAGCCCTGGATCCACGCTGCCAGCTAAGGATCACATTTATATCAGGACTAAGGATCTCAGTACCTTTATCTGCTTCATGAGGGTCAAAAAATGACTTTGCAGACCTTGGCCTTCATCTCGTCAGTTTCAGCCCCTCACATACCTACCATATCAGCACAGGTACATCAGTTAGTCTGTCCTCTGACTGGCTTGTCCTTTTGCTTTTCAAGATTTTCAAAAGTGACTGGAGATTTTGGGTGTCACAATTTCCAAGTGCCCAACTGGAAGCAACTTAAAGAGGCCTGTTTTCAGAAAACACTGATTTCCCAACCTCTGAAAATCAGATCCCTTTAAGGCGGTCTCCAGTTGGGCACTAAAAAATGGCACAGAAAATACTAGTCACTTTGAAAGTCTTGGCTAGCATGTGATTTGTTCACCTTTGGGGATGGTCAACTGGTCATTGCACTTCTTCAGCACAGTTTCCCATGTATTTTTATATTGATGCACTTTTTTTTTTTTTTTGCATGATTGGGCTCCAGGGTAGAAGAAACAGCTAGAGAGAAAAAGAATAGAATAGAATTTTGTTTTATATCGCGCCTTTCTTATGGGAAATGTACTAATGAGCTTTATAAGGCAACAAATACCGTAAGATCCTGGCAATATAGTGAGTGTATAAAGCCAGTGCAGTAACCATGCATTTAAACATGTGATATCCGTGTGTATGAGTGAAAGACTTTTTCAGATGTCTTATAGATCTCTTAGTGTACAGAGAAGAGCAGAACAGAATGGGGATTGATTTAAATCTCTTCCAAGAGATGGTCACGCTAACATCACAGTATATTGAGTGTAAAGCTCTATCCCCATAGGATACGTGAACTCACAAGGGAGTGTGGAGTGGAGTAATGTGTGTGTATTATAACAGCCTTCTTATGCCATTAGCTTTTGGGCTAAAGGATAATGATGGAAATAGCTGCTAAATATATTTCAGTTAATGGGGCTATATGGAAATTCAAGCAATAGACCAGAATCAGACATCTCCTCCCCTCCCAGATCAGAGCAGCCCTGAATTGTGGTGGGGTTGAGATCTGGATTCAGACTCTGTCAGCCTCATCTCTATTGAATTCAGATGGTTATATTATGGGGAGAGCAGCATTTTATCATGGCTATATGATTTTCATGATGTGTTGTGATCTTCTTCATTCTTTCCCAGTTGCCAGAATACATCTATGCAAATTAATGAACTGTTTGTTTTCAACTGCACATTGAAGAGATTTACAAGGTCCAACAAAATTTGTTTTAGGTCAGCAATTTAATAAAGCTCCATACTGAATATGGTCTTAACTCAGAGGATGAATGGTTTTGCTGGTGCACTGGGAAACATTTGGACAGCTGTTGTGATTTAATGACAAGCTCTGCTTTAGGAAGCTATAGAACAGCATTTCAGCAGAAGAAAGTCATGAACGTATGGAAGCGAGGGTGAAACTAAGCAACCTTTTAATTTTTTTTACCAGTTTGCTAGCAGTTCCCAGTTCCCTACTGGCACTGAATAATAGCATTCTGTCCTGCCCTTACAACACTGTGTAGGGGAGTAAGGAGGCTTATTTAGCCCCACCCCCTCCCTTTCACTTTTGTAGACTGTCTGCACTGTGTGGAAGTGAGGGGCTGCAGAGAGAGACAGGATAGCCCAGTTCTTGGGTGCTAGCTTAGGACATGGGGTAACCCGCTTTCAACTCCCAGCTCTGCTACAAACTTCCTGTGTGACCTGGGCCAAGTCACTTGGGGCTAGACCCACAAAAGGTAGTTAGGCTCATCAATGTGATACTTAACTTCAGGCACCCTGCCACCTCCTGGAATCCTGAGCCTTGAGTTCGGCACCCAGATGCTCCTGTTGAGATGCATGGGGAGAATTAGGAGCCTTAACAAGGGGATGCACGGAAGCCAGCATGCTGAGCAGGGAGCTGCCTAAGTTAGACGGTGATAAATGCCAAGGAGAGGAGTGTGACCTATGCCCCACCCCCACCCCCTGGGCTGGAGGAGCTGCCTTCCTCTGCTCAGGATTCATAGCTGTGAAACCTTTCCTGGAATGAGGTGCCTAAGCTAGATCAGTCCTTTCTCAAGAAACATTGAGAAGGAGAAGTCCCTTTATACTCAATAGCCCAGTGGTTAGTGCACTCACGCAAGATGTGGGCGATCAGGGTTCAAGTACCCATGCTGCCTCATTGGGAGCAGACTCTTCCTCCTCCCAGGTGAGTGCCCTAACCACAGAGCTATAGGGTTTTCTGGGAGTGGGTCTCTTTCTATCTCTCAATAGTCATTGGGTCAGAAAGAGGGTGAGAACTAGTGGTTAGCGCACTCTCCTGGGAGACCCATGTTCCAGTCTCTGCTCCAATGAATATTTAAGTATTTTATACAAAGTGGGACAGCGTCCACAGGAGAGAATGAATCTAGTGTTAAATGAAAGGAGTTTTCTAGTGACTGGACAGGTGCCTTGGAAACCATGAATTCACCTGGAAGGAATTGATGATTTCGGGAGAGAGCTGAAGGATTAAATTATTAGGACAAGAGAACTTTCTTCTAACTCTTTGATGCTTTCCTCCTAGGTTAAGCCTCAAGCAGTGTTCAGTACCATAGCCTATGTTACACCTACTCTAGAGATAAACAGATTTCCATTCCCTGGGCTAACAAACCATATTTTAAAATGTTTAAAGGAGAAGATGAAAAGATGGCAATTTTGTTTTCTGTACTTCTGTAGTAGAAATTACTTCAGGGAGCGAGGAATAAACAGACAGGCTGTGTCTTTCTCACTCTTCAGCCACCAGCAACAGCTTGACTTTGATGAGCAATTTGTTCAGAGTTTGATGATAAAATCTTGTTGCTCAGTATTGTAATACATTTCTAATTGTTTTTTTAATTGCATTCTCTCATTAAATTGCTTCTCTGGTGTAGCAGTTTATTTACAGTCTTGCTTTTCTTAAAGGAAAAGAATCCACAACAGGATTCTTTGGTGCCATCTCCAAAGAAAGAACTACAATCAATCAATCACCCTTTAGGGGTGATGGTGCTTGTTTCTTTCCATGAGAAAAATCTCCTTACAAGAGAATTCTTTGTATGTTACAATACAAAGCTGACATTCTTAAATTATAACTTTTTATGCCATGTTTATCTTAATTCAGAGAGAAACAGCGTAAACTACAAATTATTTCCAATTTTTCTCTAATATAGGAAATTTCACATATACATTTGTGTGTGTTTCTGTACGTATACATAGGAATATATTATAATGGTATAGAAAAGTTCATGTGTTTTCTAGTTTCAGCAGGCAATGTTAATAATGTGCTCATTAAAATCTGCCTTGGAGTTTATGAACAGTATTAAACGGTGGGTAATATTAAAAAAGAAGACCTAAACCCCAAGAAAATCAAAATGTATCCTCATTCTGCACTTCTTTCTCAGATGAAACTCCCATTGAAATCAACTGTACACCACAAATTGCAACATTATTTACAGTGCGCATAACTCAAATATCAACATTTATCATTGATTTCTGTACCACACCAGATTATCCCAGATACACTGTCACAGTTATCTCCTCTAACAGCAGAATGAAATATTGTGATATCTCAGCTATCAAGTCTGGTAACTATTGGTAAATAGTGACTTTTAAATGGTGAGCACTGTTGTCTGATATAGTTTTGTATAATGTAAATCACTGACATTTTATTGGAAATGATCTATGCTCAGACTTTCTTTGGAGAAGTCATGGCAAATGTCCATCCACTTCATTGTGTTTGTTGCTTGATGAAAAGACTTGAGGGACTTAATCAAAACAAGAATTACACTCACCATCTGAAGCCAAAGATCTATGGTTAAGTTATGAATAAACCTTGTGGGCCCGGTCAAGATTCAGAGTCAACTTAAATGTGACGCTTCTGTACTGCAAGATATTGTAGATGGAGCACAGTATGTGAAGAGATAAGCCACTCGACTTCATCTTCACTTTGTCCTATTTGCAGGTACAGAAATGAACGTGAATATCAGCAGATGCTAAAAGAGACCCTTGAACGCCTTAATAAGGTGAGCCTGTTACAGTAGGAAGTGTGCTGTTTGCATCAGCTGCTTCCTTTCATTTCATTTACTAGACAAAATTGCTTTGATGTCCATTCAGTTTGGTTCGATTAACTTTTAAGCAGTTATTTTAGTTCTGATGGAATTTATTTTGGTAATATTATGTAATATCACTTCCCCCCTCACCCCCCGCCATAGTCACACTTACAGGTGCTCCCACAAATCATGAAATCACTACTTTATGTGTAGTGTTCCCATCCTCTCTCCTATTTCTGGCCATAAGCTATTAGTGTGTGCAGGTAACTTTTCTGTCAATAGCATTAAGAAATCAGAATCTAGGATAGTGAGAGAATTTGGGACCTTTCCTCATTCTCCAGTGCTGGGTGATTTTTTTTCATCCTGTAAACTTTGAAGGGGAGCCCTTAGGCACAGATTTTCAAAGGTTGATTTCAATGTGAATTAGGCACCTAACCTGCTTAGGCCCTTATGAGAAGGCCGTTAGGTGACTATCTGCATCTTTAGGCACTTAAATACCTTTGAAAATCTGGCCCTTAGAGCCTGATCCTAAACATGCTGCAGTCTGTGGGAATAGGTTTTGGAGTAGGCCCTTAGCGAGAGACCTATCTGATCACTAACTGGACTTATTGTCTCCTTTGTTATCTTGCATGTCCCTAGACCCATGGAATATAAACTTTGTAACTGATCCAATAATATGGGGCCCCTTTAAGTTACAGTTATGTGCATTAGTAAGTGTTTAGCTGGATTTGGGCTATTAGGCATGAGTTTGAGTTTACTGAATTAAATGAGAGTTTTTCCTGAGAACGGAGTTCAGGACCAGGTCGATAGAACAGACGATGGCTTGATTTACAGTTGTCAGTAGGGTTCCTTAATATCTAGACAAATATAGTCACAAACCAATCAATAAGAGAAATGAAAGCCCAAGAGAACAGATTTTAAACTCATTTCCTCTACAGATGTGTCTTGTGTGTTTTCCCATACAGTGCCTCATTTGCCTGGGATTTTTTTAAGCCCTTGACAGGCCTTTATGGCAACCTACATATCTCGTAAGGATCCTTCACTAAGCTTTGCCCTGAAAAGCATTCCTACTGTATATCTCTTGCTGTTGTGTGGCTCTGGCCACCTGTGGGAGAAGTCTACTGATATGATGATAATGATGTGGAAAAGTGGAGCAAAGATAGTTACATCTAAATATGAATATGTATCGTTTTGGCTATAAGGTGGAAAGAAATAAAAATGACTGTTCTGGTTGCTGTAAACTGCCACTGTCTGCATGGTTGAAAGCACCATACCAATGAGCTCCTTAAGAAAAGAGCTCTGGGCCAGAGGCAAGCAAAGTGATCCTAGAAAAAAGGCAGTTTTCCCTAATCATTGTTTTTGTTCTTTTTGCATTTATTGACCACTAATAGCTGAAAGCCAATGTTGTCACACTGTTGTAATCTATAAAGTCAGGTGTGTTAAAAAAAAGGGGGGGCCAAAAATGGCTGAGAACTTAAAAATTGGATGATAACAGACCATGGATCCCAGTGATGATCGAACCTGGTGATATTCTAAACAAAAAGAGCTCTCAGCCATGCTTGTAGCTGTTTCCATCACTTCCCACTGACTCAACAAACCTTCTAGGCTTCAGAGTGACACAGAGAATCCTGGAATTTTATTATATAGATTAGCAGTTCTTCTCACTGTGGAAGGGATCTCACTTAACAAAGATCCCGTCTTTATGTGTAGTGTCCTGTTTTTTAAAGAAATCCCTTTAATCTGATGTATTGTACTTATTGAGCTCCTGGTCAGAGAAACTGCATGAGTCTCTCCACGCACAGGTTTGTCAGTTTTTTGTCAGTCCTGTTATGACAGTCTGGGAGCTTCAAGGAGATTATCTGGCTTTGAGGACTAAAACTGTATTCTATCCTGCAGGAAAAGGTCAAGTCCATTAAATAACACCAAGTTCCCATTAACCAAAAAAATAGACATTTTATTCCTCAATTCCTGCAGATTAAGAGGATTTTGAAGGGCCTGATCTCTGGCATACCTTGAATGCTGTTGTAATCAGAACCCTTGAGCAGAGGCTTATCTTTAAGGAGGCAAACAACCCACTGATGGAAGCTTGATTTTGGTTTTGGAGTGCAGATGGGTCAATACCTACGGAAGGCCATAACACAGTTCCCTAGCTTGGCCCTGTACCAGTGTTGTCCTGTTTCCATGACAAAGAATAATACCCAGTCCTCAAACTGTGCTAGACAATCATGAGCCCAAGATGAGGGACCCAAATGTAGGCAGAGTGCTGAAGCTATTCTGTAAGTCATACAGTGAAGCCAAACGGTGATCAAATGAACCTAAGACTATTAAGGGAAAACACAGAAAATAGCAGATGAATCTTAAAAAGAGTTAGTGCCAAGCTCCCCAATTCTTATCACGGAGAGAACAAATGTCTGTCATTTGTAGAGCAGTTCTTTCCAGTGCCTCAAAAATATGTGAGTGCTAAACAGCATAATGACTTGAGCTGGGCTTATAAAGTACCAGTTGAAATCAGTGGGAGTTAGGTGCCTAAACCCAGGGCCGCGGTGAAATCCTGGCTCCATTGAAGCCAGCGGGAGTTTTCCCATTGACTGAGGTGGAGCCAGGATTTCATGCCTGGTATTTCATGCCTGGCAAAGGGCCACAGTCAGCCTGACTCTTTTGCAGGGGGAGGCCATAAGCAGCTTTGTTGCCATTTGTCTGATCCTGACTTGAGACATGCAAAATTCCAGTTCCTGCATTTAAGCAAGCACAGGGACTCCCAACTTACTGCCCTAGGGACAGGGAGAAGATGGCCTCTGGCTGTCCGTGGAGCTGCCCGTGGATCCATCTGACTGCACAGCAGGCAGTGAAATGCACCCTAGACAGGGGGTATAGCAGAGCACATGCAGCTCAGCAGCTGCAGGAGCTGTAGTAGTGAGAATGCTTCCCCACGCTCCCTCTGGGACGGTGTGATTCTGCACCAAGTCCAGCTCGGACTGTGCCTCTCAGGCACAACTGAGCCTTGAATTACTAGTGCTGTTTCTAAAGAGGTTAAAATGAAACATTTCCTGGCAGCTTTGTTTCCTGGATTCTTGTGTCTTCAACTACCGTGCAACATTTAAACATTTCTTACTGGAAACAGCTAACAAGATATAATAGCACCTCTGTACCTCACAAGGGTGTTGTAAGGATAAATACATTAAAGGTTATAGACTACTCAGATATTCCAGTAATGGGGGGCCAACCACGGGCAACAGATAGATAAAAAAAGTTCTGAAGTTTCTTGCTCTAACCAGTTTCTTCTATATCCTTTATCCCTTAGAGCAGAAATTAGTGACTGTGTTTTCCCCATTCCCAGACTTGCCCCTGGAAACAGTAGACATGATTAGTTGGGAACTTGCTCACAAGGGACATCGTATGCAGTGCCAGTTAGGCCACTCACACGAATTTGGTGGCTTATGACGTTATGACTCAACTGTACTATACTTATAGTAGTACAGCTACTTAGACTCTATCGGAGAGGAGGGGAGGTTCTGCTAACCTGCCTGAATTTATTTCTTCTATAAGCTACTCAAGATAATAATGTTTAAGCTGAGCCTGAGTAGCCACTTATCAAAAGGCAGTCAATTAGCAGCCCCTTTTCTCCATTGGTTTTTCTTTGAATAACCATAGACTTTAAGGTCAGAAGGGACCATTATGATGGTCTAGTCTGACCTCCTGCACCACGCAGGTCACAGAATCTCACCCACCCACTCCTGTAATAAACCCCTAACCTATGTCTAAGCTATTAAAGTCCTCAAATCGTGGTTTAAAGACTTCAAGGTTCAGAGAAAGAAAAGGAGGACTTGTGGCACCTTAGAGACTAACCAATTTATTTGAGCATGAGCTTTCGTGAGCTACAGCTCACTTCATCTGTAGCACTTCATCTAGCTGTAGCTCACGAAAGCTCATGCTCAAATAAATTGGTTAGTCTCTAAGGTGCCACAAGTACTCCTTTTCTTTTTGCGAATACAGACTAACACGGCTGCTACTCTGAAAAAAGGTTCAGAGAATCCTCCAGCAAGTGACCTGTGCCCCCCACTGCAGAGGAAGGCGAAAACCCCCCAGGGCCTCTGCTAATCTGCCCTGGAGGAAAATTCCTTCCCGACCCAAATATGGCAATCAGCCTAACCCTGACCATGTGGGCAAGACTCACCAGCCAGACACCCAGGAAAGAATTCTCTGTAGTAACTCAGATCCCACCTCATCTAACATCCCATCGGGCATATTTACCGCTAATAGTCAAAGATCAATTAATTGCCAAAATTAGGCTATCCCATCATACCATCCCCTCCATAAACTTATCAAGCTTAGTCTTGAAGCCAGATAGGTCTTTTGCCCCCACTGCTCCTCCTCTTTCAAAGCTGTGATCTTATGTCTACACTGCAGTTTTGTCACCAAAAGTTATGCCATTGTAATTAAAGCACTTTAATTAAACTGCAGTTGCATGTCCACAGTATGCTCCTTGTGTCGGCACAGCACATCCACACTAGCAGCTCTTGTATCGACACAGAGAGCAGTGCACTGTGGGTAGCTATCCCACTGTGCACCTGGCTGCAGGGTGCTTTGGGAAGGGTTTGCAATGCCTCATGGGGCAGGTACAGCGTCACATGATGCAGGTTTCCCAGTCCCATTAGTCCATGGGCATCCTAGTAGATTTCCAGCCGCTTTTCAACTGAAGTGGGTGGGGGGCAGGGGAAGAGTGTGTGACAGGGAGCGTGGCGGGAAGACAGAGACAGAGTGTGTGTTGGGGGAGAGTGTGTGCCCCTGCATGCTGTCTCCGTCAGTTCAGACAGCCGCCAGAAGCAACCAATCCTGGGGCAGGGGAAGGGGAACACCCCTGACATCAGCCCCCACCTCCCTCCCTGGCTCAGCACAGCAGCCTCTCTCTCTCTCTCACAGGCGCACACACATCTGTCCCGGCCTGCCTGCGTCTGTGTTCCTAGTGTGGCAGAGAGCAGGAGCAGTCCACCTTCATGATTTGCTTTGTTGCCCAGTGCAGAGCAGCAGGCTCAGCTGTCAGAAGGGAGCTTTGAAAGGGGAGGGGCACATGCCTGTAGGGCTGCTGAGTTCAAAACAGTGAGCAGAACGGTCCTGGCAGGCATTGTGGGATACTGGGAGAGGCCACTTCCGGGGATATAATGAACGGCAGTGTCTACAGTGACATTTTGTCATTTTAACTTTGCTGCAAAAAGCTCTATGCCTCTCGTCGAGGTGGTTTTATTTTGTCATTGAAATGGAAGAGTTTTGTCACCAAAAGTGGCATTGCTATGCATACACTCCACTGTTTTGTTGCCAAAAGCTGCCTTTTAGCAACAAAACTCTGCAGTGTAGAGAAGGCCTAAGGAGATTAAACGTCTACCCAGACTATAACTCTGACAGACTGAGCCACTGTTTATGGATGCCCCTGAAATCTTAAACTCTGCTCTTATCATATGCAAATGGATTGCATAAGTTCATAATGTTTAAGGCCAGAAGGGACCATTGTATCATCTGCTTTGGTCTCCTGTATGTCACAGGCCATTAAATTTCACCCAGTTACCCCTTTATTGAGCCCAATAACTTGTGTTTGGCTAAAGCACATCTTCCAGAAAGGCATTCAGTCTTGATCTGAAGACATCAAGAGATGGAGAATCTACCCCTTCCCTTGGTTGTTGGTTCCAATGATTAGTCAGCCGGACTGTTAAAATTTTGAGCCTTATGTCTAATTTGAATTTGTCTGGCTTCGGCTTCCAACCATTGGTTCTTGTTATGCCTCGCTCTGCTAGAATGAAGAGTCGTTTAGCACTCAGTATTTGCTCCTGGTGAAGGTACTTCTACACTTTAATGAAGTCACCTCTCAATCATTTGATAAATTAAACAGATTGAGCTGTTTACATCTCTCTCTATAAGGCATTTTCTCCAGCCTTCAAATAATTTCTGTCTCTTTTCTTCAACTTTCCCAATTTTTCAACATGCTTTTGAAAATGCATGCACTGGAATTGCATGTAGTATTCCAGTATCGGTCTCATCAATACCATATACAGAGGTAAAATCACCTCCCTCCTCCTATTTGCTACTCGCTTGTTTACATATCCAAGGATTGCATTCAGTTTTTGCCACAATACTGTACTGGGAGCCCACGTTGCGTTGCTTGTCTACAATATCCCCTGTATCCTTTTCAGTCACTCTTTTCCAGGATACATCCCTCATTCTGTAGGTATGGCCTGCCTTCCTTGTTCCTAGATGCATGACCTTGCAGTAGGCTCTATTTAAAATATGTTTCGTTTAAAGGGGCCCAGGTTATCAGGAGATCCAGATCGCTCTATGTTACTGCCCTGCCATCATCATCATTTACTTCTCTGCTAACCTTTGTGTCATTTGCAGATTTTACCATCAGTGACTTTGATGAAAACGTTGAATAGCATTGACTTAGTACCGATCCCTGAGGGACCTCACTAAAAATACCCTCTTTCCATGATAATTCTCCACTGGCAGCTACTTTTTCACATCTGTCAGTTAGCAAGTTCCTAATCTATTTCACTTGTGTTTTACTGATATTGTAATAGGTGAACACAGACCCCAATGCTAATGTTTCAGTCAGAATGTGTGTGGCACTAAATCAAATGACTTATAAAAGTCTAAGTATACTACAGCTATCAAAAAATGAAATCAGGTTTGTTTGACAAGACCTATTTTCAATAAAAACCATGTTGACTGGCATTAATTACATTCATATTCTTTCAGTCTTTGTCAGCTGAATCCTGTATCAGCTTTTCCTTTATTTTATCCATGATTGATAACAGGCTAACCAGCCTATAGTTACGAAAGACATTCCACTTGCCCTTTGTGAATATTGGCACCACATTGCACTCTTCCAGTCTTCTGGAATTTCCCTGGTATTCCAAAATAGATTAAATTTTAACATTAGGAGGCCAGAGATCTCCTCAGCCAACTCTTTTAGGACCCTTGGGTGCACATTATTTGGATTTGCTGTTATAAAAATGTTTTCCCCAATTAAATATTGTTTAACATCATCCTTAGTTATTAATGAACTAGGTAGTACTTCTTCATTCTCACGTGGTACAAGTACATCATCCTGCTTGTTTCCAACTATAGAACAAAATATTTATTGAACACTTCTGCCTTTTCTGCATCATTATTAACAATTTTACCATCTCCATCTAATAACAGACCTATAACTCTACCATTACTAGAATTTCCTTTGTTTCAAATATATTTTAAGAAACTTTTTATTGGCCATGACCCTGCTAGCCATGGATTTTTCCCTGAAGTCTTTAGCTTCCCTGTCAATTTTCTATATTTCATAACATTTACAGTATATTGATTGTTATATATTTTCCCTTTTTGCCATTTGTTATAAATTGTTTTTATATTTCTAATTACTGCCTTCACTTCATCACTAAACATGATGGGTTTTTTAGTCAAAGTGGGTTATCTATAAACTCTTTTTAAATAACTCCCAATTTTTCTTCACATTTTTCTGTCCAAATTTTCCTTCCCAATCAATTTCACTCATAATTCTTCTTAGCTTTGGGAAATTAACCCATTCTGACTGTCCTCAAAGGGTTGTAACAGTGTTGTGAACATTCCAGTCATGGTAATTGTCCCAGTAGGTTTTAGTCATATCAATTATATCCAATTTCTTTTCATCAATGAGAGTTTCCAATTTCTCTTACTTGTAACCCAGTCTCCTAATACTGGTATATAAGCAAATGAAAAAATTCTTCTCTTCACATTGTTTGCCACATTGTGTCAATTTGGTTGCAACTCACTGAATTTGCACTGTTTTAAAGAGTTACATTCAGTCCTAATGAGGGGGAATGGAGGAGAGAGAGAAAGAGAGAGAGAGAAAAAATCTGGCCCAGTATTTCTAAATTAAATCATCCACTCTATTCATATTCCGTGTTTTCTAATGACTCAAGAAGGGTGGGTATCAATGTGTATTCTCCTAGCCATGTTACTTAGCGTTCGATTCTGCTCCCCTTCCTCATGGTAAATGGTACCTTCCTGGGCAGGCAATCACAGGAATGTGAAAGGGACAAGAGAACCAAGAAATGGGAGCAGACATTGGGCCAACTTCTGGAATTCTTTTCTACTTGAGATCAATAGGAGTTTCGCCATACTACTGGCAACAAACCAAGGTTAAACCAACATTGATACCATTGAGGGAGTGGATGAGAATCTATATGTAAAGACTGATGTATTAGTGAATTCTTTATTAATTTGTTCTGGCTATTTTCCATTTAGCAAATATGTTTTTATTGTTTATTGGCTTTCCTTGAGTCCATTTTAAGGTATCCCGGGCACTAAGGTAGCAAAGAATCCTCTGAGAAATCTATGTGCTTTCTAAAAGGAATGTATTCATGGAGAACAATGCTACAAAGCAATCAGTAACAATCAGCTACCTTCCTCACAATCTCTTTTACCATATGACAGGTTTCAGAATAGCAGCTGTGTTAGTCTGTATTCGCAAAAAGAAAAGGAGTACTTGTGACACCTTAGAGACTAACAAATAAATTGGTTAGTCTCTAAGGTGCCACAAGTACTCCTTTTCTTTTACCATATGGATCTTTATTCATCTGATTTTAGTGAATCTGTGCTCTGTAGACCCAACACCTAGGAATAAGAAATGGTTTTGTTAGCGGAGGATGTAAAGGCAGAAATAATTAAGGTATCAGAAGTGGCAAAAGATTGAGTAACCTCTAGCAGAAATGGCTTTGTGCGAACAGGGGTTAAGAAGCTAAGATAACCTCGCTGGCACCTGACCAAAATGACCAATGAGGAGATAAGATACTTTCAAAGCTGGAGGAGGGGAAACAAAGGTTTCTCTCTGTCTGTGTGATGCTTTTGCTGGGACCAGAGCAGGAATGCAGGTCAGAACTCCTGTAAAGAGTTCGTAAGCAATCTAGTTAGATATGTCTTAGATTCTGTTTTGTTTAAATGGCTGATAAAATAAGTTGTGCTGAATGGGATGTATATTCCTGTTTTTGTGTCTTTTTGTAACTTAAGGTTTTTGCCTAGAGGGATGTTTTGAATCTGACTACTCTTTAAGGTCTTTCCCTTCCTGATTTTACAGAGGTTTTTCTTTTACTTTTTCTTTAATTAAAATTCTTCTTTTAAGAACCTGATTGCTTTTTCATTGTTCTTAAGATCCAAGGGTTTGGGTCTGTGTTCACCTATGCAAATTGGTGAGGATTTTTATCAAGCCTTCCCCAGGAAAGGGGGTGTAGTGCTTGGGGGGATATTTTTTGGGGGGAGACGTTTCCAAGTGGGTACTTCCTCTGTTATTTTTGTTATACACTTTGGTGGTGGCAGCATAAAGGTTCAAGGACAAAAGGTAAAAGTTTGTACCTTGGGGAAGTTTTAACCTAAGCTGGTAAGAATAAGCTTAGGGGGTCTTTCATGCAGGTCCCCACATCTGTACCCTAGAGTTCAGAGTGAGGAAGGAACCTTGATGGGATCATTTGAATGACTTGTACTTTTTTTATCTACATTTTAATGTCCAGAACATCTCTTCTCCTCCATATTTCAGAGAGATCATGTGCTTAGAATTTGCCAGTATATTGGAGCTCATTTAGAACACATTTTATGGGTATTTTATAAGTTCACCAAATGGAAAGGCAAATCCAGAGCCATCTCTGGAGGTATAGAGGTCTCTCCTGCATCAGAACCAGTATGGTTCCACTGCACAGGAAGGGCATTTTGAAAATTGACACAGCATGAACCCCAACACGTGGTTCGGAGCCCAGCTCCATTGGCCTACCTGTGACAATGCAAGGTTGGATGGGGGCAAGGTAGAGCATGAAGTATGTGCTGCATGGCTCCTCAGTCCTCCCCTTTCACACAGGGTCATGGGGTGGTAGTTCAGCCATTGCGCAGAAGTAGCCCGCTCTGAGCATCTCTGCAGCCATTCTGCCAGCTGAGGAGAAAGGTTCCCGCTCCCTAGACCCTTCGTGGAGATTACCAACGACTGGTTTGAATCCAGTGCCACAGATTCAGAAGGGACAACTGTGATCCCCTAGACCGAACAGGGTCTGGCTCATAGTGATCAGAGATGGGTGAAAGTGAGGACACATTTTCCCAAAGGTTCACTCAAAGATTTTGTTTTAGAGTTTGGAGACTTGGCTTTTCTGCAAAAAATTGAGATATTTGTTCGTCACTTAAAACATATGAAAACCTGAAAAACAAATTTGTTGCTGGGAAACATGATGCCTTTGAAGGTGTGTGAGCAGACGTGGCAGGGGTCTGGTGGCCATCTCTGATGTTTTTCTCGTGTGCCTTATCGATGAAGAGGAACATAAAAAGAGAAAGCAAAATGTAGCAGGCTAGGGTACCACACTAATGAATATAACTTGTACTAAATCCCTTCTCATTATCAAAATGTGAATATGTATTAGAGGCAGAGGTGAAAGTAAGCCAGTATGCCCTGGTACAGCGTATCGGCAAGAGCCGGTGCACCGTACTGGGGCAGCCCGGCTTCCCAAGGGAGCAATTTAAAGGGCCTGGGGCTCCCAGCAGTGGCTGGAGCCCCAGGATCTTTAAATTGCCTCCAGAGCCCCGCTGCTGGATCCCTGGGGTAGCAGCTGCAGGGCTCCGGGGGCTATTTAAAGGGCCCGCGGCTCCCCTGCTTCTACCTGGAGAAGTGGTGGGGCTCCAGCGGCTATTTAAAGGACTGGGGCTGCAGAGGCAGCTGGAACCCCCACTACCCCAGGGCTCCGGGGTCTATTTAAAGGGCCAGGGCGGTAGAAGAGGGGAGCCCCAGGCCCTTTAAATAGCCCCAGAGCCCCGTGCTGCTGCTGCTGCTACCCAGGTGCGGGGGAGCACTTACATTTCAGGGTGGGCTGGGGCTGGCTCTGACCCCCTCAACCCCGCCCCTTCCAGGGGCCAGAGCTGGCCCCAGCATACCGGTAAGTCACTCGACTTACTTTCAGCCCTGGTTAGAGGTCTCTCTCTCTGGCTGAGTCTGTTGGAGCTGTAGGTTAAGAGCTTCAGCTCAAGCTATGCACTTAGCTCTGGAGGTCCCTAGGTCAGAAGATGAAGTCAGATGGCATCTTTCACACAGACAGAAGTGATTATAAATATTAGGTAACGCAATCAGGGAACAAAAACAATATCAGGTGACAAAGATTACAAACCGCATAGAGCAAACTATCAAATGAGCAATGGAACGCTCACTGAGGCAACCAGTTTGTGAGCAATCTTTGGGAAGAAATTTGTTCATACACAACATTCACTGTTCCATCTGAATAATGAAGAGGCTTACTGCGTGTTTGCAGACTACTGCTGAATAGGAAAAGGGGCTCAGTTTAGTGAATGATTTGTTGTTTGTAAATTTTGTACCTCTCTCCATTAACAACAAACAGGGATCCAAGCCCTGCCATGAAGGCCATTTTGCAAACCGTTTACTCCATACATGTATGTGCGTGTGGTAAAATTCTGTGCCACTGATACATTTCACATTATATCAAATGAAATGGAGGATGTTATACATCTTAGCAGGTTTTTGACAGCAGTATTCTCTGCAGCAGGGCAGACAGCAGATATGAGATGCATATTATGTTGAGAGCAAAGTTCTGGCATTTGACATGATTGCGTTGTCCATATTTATCAGTGACACAGAATTCATATCCCCATATCCATCACCTTCCACTTAAACTAGTATTTGAGTACATTCAGGTCAATTTATAGATGTAGGAATGCAGTGGCTTTTACTCAGACAGATAAGTCCATTCTGCTTTGCAGTTCATTTTCTGTGCATAGAACTCAGAATAAATTTATATACATGCAGGAATCTTTACAAATAGGGAAGAACACATCAACATACAGAAGCATTAAACAACAATTCTGCAAAGCACTGGACTTGTCCTATCTCATTGCTATTGCTTGAAAATAGCCCTGATCCTCAAAGGTATTTATCAATGGGAGTTAGGCTGTAAATACCATTGAAGATCTGGGCCTTTGATCACTGCTGGAGTCAGTATCTAAAGTTTTTTTTTTTTAAATGCACATAAAGAATAATGAAAGAATGATACAAAGTTGAGGAGAAAATAACTGGATGATGTGTTGTTTTGATACAGCGTGAGGGTTCAGTGAATACATAGCTAAATCTAGCTTATTTAGAAAGAAAAACTGCGAATGCATTTTCTCCCTTGGGCAAACATTTGAAAAGCTGAAGACTAGATTTGCTCATTACATACAAAAATATTTGCTAATTGGGGATGTCTGCTTCCCCCATAAGGCTCCTAACACTATCATTGTTGTGCTGATCTTTCTCTCAATAGGAAATCATTAAAGCTGCATAAATGCTCCACAAATTCCTGATGACTGGCTTAGAATATTCTGGTCATGGTCGGTTTTAATTAGTGGCATTTGCTCACAGTGCAGTTAACTAGCTCTAGAGTAAAAAAAGTTCATGGTGGTTTTATTGGTGCATCAGCAAACCTGGCTGGACGAGTCAATAGCATGATGAAAATCACAAGCATCAACACATTTCTGAATAGCATATCAGCCCGGGTGATTGCTTTGCTGTGCATGTGAAAAAGGAAATTCCTCTTTCACCACAGTCACATGCCCTGCCCAGTTTAATTCACTGCACATGATCTGATCATTGTACCAGATATTTACCTCTGATAATTGAAAGTGGTGAGTTTTAAAGGGATGCCATATGTTTAAAAATCTGTCTCCCTTCAGCCCCCTTAAGATCCTATTGTGACAAGCAACGTCTAGTGTTACTCTGACTGAAGTCGATTAGGGGAAAATATTTGTTCCCATATTTTCTGTTTCCTTTGTGCATTTGACAGTACTTTATGCATGTTCCTCTGTGTAGTCAGTTATTTATTCAAACCATAGCTACGCTACAGATGCCACTGCGGTTTAGGTACAATGCTGGGACTATGTTGCTGTAGTGCTATAACACAGACACTTCTCACAGGGATGGAAAGGGTTTTTTTCCATTGCTGTAGGAGCTTCAGCTCCCCAAGTGATGGTAGTGAGGTCAAAGGAAGCATTCTTCCATTGACGTCGCTGCATCTACACTTAGGGTTCAGTTGGCATAGCTGTGGCACTCCGGGGTCTGAATTTTTCACATCCCCCGTCATAACTATAAAGGGAAGGGTAACCACCTTTACATCCCTCCTGGCCAGAGGAAAAACCCTTTCACCTGTAAAGGGTTAAGAAGCTACGATAACCTCGCTGGCACCTGACCAAAATGACCAATGAGGAGACAAGATACTTTCAAAGCTGGAGGGGGGAAAACAAAGGGTTCTCTCTGTCTGTATGATGCTTTTGCCGGGACCAGAGCAGGAATGCAGGTCAGAACTCCCGTAAAAGGGTTAATAAGCAATCTAGCTAGATATGCGTTAGATTCTGTTTTGTTTAAATGGCTGATAAAATAAGTTGTGCTGAATGGAATGTATATTCCTGTTTTTGTGTCTTTTTGTAACTTAAGGTTTTGTCTAGCGGGATTCTCTATGTTTTGAATCTGATTACCCTGGAAGGTGTTCACCATCCTGATTTTACAGAGGTGATTCTTTTACTTTAATTAAAATTCTTCTTTGAAGAACCTGATTGCTTTTTCATTGTTCTTAAGATCCAAGGGTTTGGGTCTGTGTTCACCTATGCAAATTGGTGAGGATTTTTATCAAGCCTTCCCCAGGAAAGGGGGTGTAGTGCTTGGGGGGATATTTTGGAGGGGAGACATTTCCAAGTGGGCACTTCCCCTGTTCTTTGTGTAACACTTTGGTGGTGGCAGCGTTTAACATAAACTGGTAAGAATAAGCTTAGGGGGTCTTTCATGCAGGTCCCCACATCTGTACCCTAGAGTTCAGAGTGGGGAAGGAACCTTGACACCCCCTTAGCACATAGTTACGTGGACCTAACATTTAAGTGTAGATTAGGTCTTAGTTTCCCTTGATGACTTTTTAATTGTGTCAGGTTAGGCTCTGTGTGAAATAGAACACATTTTCCTGAGAACTAATCATCAGCCTTTGTATCAACATTGGGATTATCATATATGACAAAATCAATTATATTGAATGGGCCTGGTTCTGATCTCATGGACACCAATGTAACTCTACTGATTTCAATGGAGATATCCGTGATTTACAACAGAGATCAGAATGCCCCATGTGCTGGCAACTATGATACAGGTAGATTCACAGTGCACATGCTCACTTTTCTATCCCAAATCCTGGAAAGTACTGAATCAGACCTTTTCACTAGCATACTCTTACCTTGCGGAGCTGGCATGAGCAGTGTGGTTGGAATTATGAAGAAAGAAATGAGTCAAGAAATAAAAGCATATGCATTTTGAATGTAACTATCTCATAAACTCACACACATGGGACGTGATTCTAGTCTCTGGTGCAAGGCCCAGATTCAGCAAATCAGTATATGCGTAAGTCATATTGATTTCAACAGGAATTAAGTGGGTGCTTAAAGTTAAGAACTTGTTTAAGTGCTTTGTTGAATAGGGGTGGGACTTCACATATGCTTAAAATGAAGCATGTGCTTAAATGCATTGGTTAGTTGAGGCCTAAAAAAGAAGGATCTCCATTGAAGCCAGTGGTGTTACTCTAATCTAGATGAGATCCGAATCAGGCCCATGAAATATTAGTGATTTTAGCATCCATGGCTACCCCAAAGTTGCTACAAAGCTGATGATTATTGCTGTTGAGCACAACTTACCACTCAAAACCTGGTGTGACAGAACTAAAGAGACACCATCACCTTGAAACTACTTAATATAAAAATATGAATTAAATGCACTTTCAGATGTATAGCTGTCCTGGAGACTCACCTTCAAATTTTTGATTTTACAGTCAGATATTCCTGTGTTTTGCAATTTCTTTTTGCTCTTGCTGGGTCAGAGACACACTAATAACGCAGGTGGAATGACCTGAATAGCTGCTTGTAGTGGGAACTTGTGAAACTATACTTAAAGTGCTGTCAAATGCAGAAAGTAAACAAATTGCAAAAACAATTGAGAAAAGGACTCTCCTCCCCTACCCCCCTACCATGGTCTCAGGTTGTATGTACTTTGTTCTCTAGAATAAGATCTACTGAAAATCTATGGGATTTTGTAATATCATAACAAAACCATTGATAGAGAGAGGCTGCAAAGGGCTGAGTGTACATGGTGGAAAAAAATGTCTCCAGGGTTTTCAGAGAGCTTGTGTTATTGAAGGTCCTACCCACAAACATTTGGTCACAGAAGTTGCCAAAATGCATTGATTTCCTGACAAAGAGTTACGTGTAAACAATCCTCCAACGTACTAGGAGTGTAATCTTAGCTCCGTTGAAGTTAGTGGGCTTTTTTGCCATTGACTTCACTGGGGGCTAGGATTTTACTCAAGGTCCAGATTACCCTGAGATTATATAAACTATAGATGCCAAGCCTGCAACTGTTGATATATTTTAACGCCTTTTTTATCACTGCAAGGAATACTTTTGTCTTCTGTAAATGTCAATTCAATTGTATTGGTGCAATTCAGCCAGCTCAGGTATCACATCCGAAGTCCATTGAAAGCAGTGAGTTTCTTTCCCTTGATATCAATGGGCTTTGGATCAGGTTCATATTGCATTTATAGCTGCATGAAAACGCCTCCACTTAAGTAAATTATAAAATGTCATAGGAACCATTGAGTGTTAGGGAGTTGCAAGAAGGATTCAACTGGTCATGTTCAGGAGTCCTACCAGAAACTAAATTTTCACTCTGTTGGTGCACAATATATTTAATGAGATGCTGATGTATTAGATAGCAGTCTGAAACTTATCCCCATAGAACTTGTTATTTTGTATTGTATGATTTAAAGTTACTGAGAATTATTTTATATTCAGGAGCTTGTTTAAAGTAGTATAACTCAGTAATGAGCCAAGTGACCTCTTAGAATTGAAACAGGAGTTAGATACTGGGCCAGATTTCTGCTCTCTGTTATGCAGGTGTAAATCACCATAATTATTGTGAGTTCCATGCTCATTTCTCTAGACCATCTGGACTCTGAGAATCTTCTGCCTCCTGAATTTACAATTAATTGCAATTTTTTGCCCCCAAACTTGCTTTTCTAGTTTTTGTGGGCCACCATGTTAATAATTAATAGTCCCAGAAATGTCACTGAAAAATCCAATTTTATGACGTGTGAGGTGTCGCAAAGTGAAGGGATGAAAAATTTCAGGTTGACACAGAAATATGGTATGTTCTTTAGTGTGATATTTTAAAAAGTGTCAAAATATATCAAACACGGTCACAAACATTGGAGAAATCAGTGCCTTATACTGTTGATTCCTCCTGCTTAGAATCAGACACCATTGCAAGCTTCAGTGACTGGTATTTCATAAAGTGTCTATTCCTTGGCTCCCAGCCATCATAAAGCATATGGTGAATGAGCTGTGACAGCACCACAGTGCTGAAATGTATTTAACTGCTTGTCTTTATCAGCTTTGTTCAGAAAAATAGTGTATACCACGGGAGAGCCGAATGGATAAAAGTGCATATTTTTTGTCGGTTTCATCATACCTTTGTTTCTCCCATTAGTCTTTAATTCTCAACATAGGTGGCTAAAAATTTTAAAATATTCACTTGTTGGATAAGTGGCTCCTCTATTCTTAACGAACCTGAAGCCAGTACTAAAAATGTCATGTTTATCTGCACTGCAGGAAGCAGATGAAGCTTTGTTATGTAATCTGGAACTTCAGATTGAATCACAGTTCCTGCAGGATGACATTAATGCCACAAAGGACAGGTACAAGAAGGTAATTGCACTGAATTCCCCACCTCTCAGAGAGGAGTCTGGAAGGTTGAAAAGTGTCACGCTAACCTTTGATCTCTTTCAGTGGCCACTTCAGACACCTACAGGGTAAAGGTTTGTTGTTTTATTTTATTGTAAAAAGGCATTTTGAAAAGGTTCAAAGAAACCCAGTGACCCCAGGTAAGACTGGATATGTTAGTGAACAAAATACATTCAGTTTGGTATTCTCTAGACCAACAAGTAGGCTGTTGTATTTTATCAAAGCTCACTCACTCAAGGTCAGCAGTCTAGAATCATTAACATGATCTGCTTGAATCCTTTATCATCATTTAATCTATAGAGGGGCCAGTCCTGTTTGAGCCATCCTGAGTACCATGATAAGCAATCAGGCCAAGAGCCTCAAACGTATTTAGGCACCTAGCTCCCACTGGAATCAGTGGGAATCACAGGTCTGAATAGGCTTGTTGATATAGGCCTTACTGTTTTACACAGAGGTACAACAATTTGTTTTGTAGCATGAACACTATAAAATGTTGCCTGATTCAAGTTCTGTAAAGGGTGTGACTGGGAGGATTGTAGTCTGGCATTCCCAGGAAAAGATCCATCATTAAATAGCTTTAGGAGCCATATATAAACTGGGAATAGATTTGGTAAAAGGAGCGAGACTAACGTTAATCCTTTTCCACATTTCTTTGGAATTTTTGCCATTGAGAGCTATGGAAGCTAGATCAGGTCTAGAGGCAAAAACTAGAACAGGGTCAATGGTCAGTGACTCAAACCAGACGCTGGACTTGGTCAACCTTTTCTAAGCACATTTACAAAGTGTCATCTGAAAGGAGTCACAGTCTTACACATCGGCCATACAAATGAAAATACCTCCTTCCACCTGTCTTTATTACACCATTAACCACCCTTACCCCTTCCACCTCTCCTCCACCGGTGACTAGATCAGATTATATTCCCATTTGTTCCTTTAAAACATGAGTAACATAGTACTGAATTAAGACTATGCTGCATCTCATCAGTAACTGAACAGCTTTAGCAAAGTACTATCTGAATGTGGTGATTGGGTTACTAAACTGCGAACACATATAGAGCCCAGTTCAGATGAGTAGACGTCCACTAGAGTCAGGGTGGCATGTATGTATGGCAGATCTGAATTTGACCCATACTTTTACCAGTGAAAGAAGTTATCATCAAGAAATAAATCACAGACATTCAGACAGCTGAACTGAAATCTTGCTCTACTAGTTACTAATTAAAATTATTTTACTCCACCACAGAATATCATGGAAATACAGACCTATGTCAGCATTTTACAACAGATCATCCAAATGACCCCTAGCGTGACCACCATTACAGTTGGAGTGAGCGAGGTAAGTGTTTCACTGAGTAAATAAATGCTATGTAGTGAGCACTCACAATGTGATAGTCAATATTTACCCTAAATTCCTGAGATAGTCCATCTATTTCCTATTCTAAGTAGACGGAGGTGCTGTGGTGTCTGTGAGTAAATGTGGAATTGCTAATGATGACAACAGAAGATCAGAGTTGCAGCTTTGAAAAACTTAAGTGAGCTTTAGGAGCTTTAGGATCAAAAGAGATGTCAGAAGTCTTGAACAGGGATTTCTGCTAGCCAGGTGGATTCTGGGACATGTTAAAAGGCTAGTCCAGCAGCAGCAGAAGTAGGGATGTGTCCCATCAGAGTAAAGAGATTCCAAGATTTGGAGATGGGGATGTGAGCCTACTTTGCCTGCTCCCTCTCCAAAGAGTCAAGATGGGGCAAGAGCAAGAGGGATGGACCCTTGTGAATCAAACTGATTGAATGAAACCAGGTGAGACAAAGGTGATGGGTTTCACTTTCGCACCAGTGTAGGACAGTACCCCAGGAAACAGTTGTTGTTTGGGTGTGAATGGCAAACCTTTTCCTTTCAAATGAACTGAACTATTTTAAACCATAAGCAGTGCTTCTACAGTGCCTCCATTGGGAACTTGAGACCATTGAAGTTATGTAGCAAGAGGCGGAGGTGTCATCTCATCATCATTCATGTTGTCTTTTCAGATTGACTGTAGGTAATGAAATCTCTGGTGGCATGTTTACATGATCAGACATTCTTTCTTCTTTTCTCTCAGGAAAGGCTGATGGCAGAAAGGAGAATTCCTATCCTGCAGAGTCAGCTGGAAGAGTACAAGAGCATTCTTTGTCAGCTGCAGACTCAGAAATTGAAACTGCAGACTGAGGTACCATACAACTAACTGGAAAGTCTAGTGACCCTCATTGATTCAGACTAGTGTAATTGCAACAAATCAACACCTAACACTGAACAACGCAGCATGGATGGTATTTAATGGGGTTTTGAGCATATGTATTCTACCTACAAATAAGATGAATGCCTGAAAAGGATTTTTTTTTTATTCAAACTTTACCTATCTCAGCTTCTGCCTTCTGTCTAACCATGGGATGAAGATTTATGTAGTTAGTTTCAGAGGGTCAGTCATGACTGTGTGATGGCTGCTTAGTAGGTTGAGTAGAAGTGGTTGGAGGCCTTAGTCCAGTACATGGTGGAACAAGATGCCCAGATCACAACTGGGTTGCTGATGGACAGTCTCAGCAGACAGGCCAACGACTGAAAAGGTCCAGGGACTGAGTCTCCCCCTTGCTCAATCCAGTATGAAATGCACTGGCACTGTGGGATAAAATCAGAGGTCTTCAGAGATGTCAGTTCAGCACTTTCCCTGAGCACTAAATTCACTCCACAAGCTCTGGGGTTGATGTGGGAATAACTGGGTGACATTCTATGGTCTGTGCCATGAGGCAGGTCACACTCAATGATCACAATAGTCCCTTCTGACCTTAAAATCTATGTATTTCCTCAAAAAGTGCATGTCAGGTTTCACACAGCAGCCTACACATATCCCTGATTACAATAACAATGAATTAGCACCTTCAGCCACACCCAGGGACCAACAGCAACAATGGTCTGTGTGTCTGTGCAGTGCTGATTCACAGGGCATGAGTTACCAGGACTTTTCCTGCAGCTCCTGCCTGTCCCCAGCCAAGTACGTCATCGTGCAGCTTGTGTCTTCTGCAGCAATCCACTGGGCTCTGTGATCCTGTCAGGCTAAGCTGAAAACTGAACAGCAACCTAAGCCATGAAGGTCAGGACCTATATGTCCACCCCTAGGAAGGGCCTAATTAATGGGGAGTTGTGGAAAATTATTACCTTAACGCGGCAAGTAAGGGCTCCTTTGTGCCTGTTCCGGGGATGGTGTGCTGATACACAGCACCTCCCAGAGATCTTGGGAAGTGCAGCCACTGCAGTGGCTTGCTGAGTCTCGCCGGCTCTTCTGGCCAGCACACAGAGGGGTTGGGCTAAGGCCACACCTCTACCTCAGCCTCCTTGGGGTGTCTGACACCCTAGTCAGGAATTCACCTTGCACTCAGGGGAGAGCACAGACTGTGATGGTGCCTGAGTTCTGCTCAGATGTACAAGTAGCTGGAGAAACCTGCCTTCAGATGGTTAACCCAAGAAAAGATTAGCATAATCTGGCCTTTACTAGTCCTAATTTCAGAATGAAACCTTCATTTTCAAGGTGACACTTTCTATTAAGATTCCATTTATAAAGGGTTAATAAATGACAAATATAGCAGTTATACTCATATTGAGAATATCAGTAAAAGGGGTAAGAGGTGGTTATAAGCCATGGTTATAATCAACCTATTGAGCTGTTGGAACCTCAGGGTGGAATTTTCCCAAATAAAACAAATCACTCAGGTTCTTTGGAAATGGCTCTCCCCCGCTCCTGCCCCTCCTCCTCCCTCCCCCCCCCCACGGTCTATAACAATTGAGTAATGAATTATTAAAGCAATATATTAATGATTTATTAACCCTCTACAGCAGTGGGTCTCAACCTGTTTACCATTGTGGGCCACATCTGCAGAGCTCTGTGTCTTGTGGGGAGCGTGCACACAATATATACACTACCTGAACAGCTACACAAAAAAGAAGTTTAGTATTTGTTATATGACAGCAATACAATTCAGATCACTACAGCACCTTTCATTTCAACACTGGCACATGTCTGCCAAGAGCATTTTAAATGAGTAAATAAGTCAAAACACTAACTGTTAAAATTAATTTACTGTAAGGGTGGCAAGGCTGCACTGCATTGCAGCTGGGCTGAGTGCCCAGAGAGCATGGCTGCCGAGCCTGCTGGCAAAGATGGGGACCCCTGCCCGGTGCAGGGTGCCCCCAAGCCAGACACTGCCCCCCGTGTATCCAGCCCCTCCAGTCAGGGACTATATCCCAGCCCCCCAAGCTTGCCCCCCCCTCCACAGCCAGGGAATGCCCTCCATCAGCCAACCCCACTGGAACTGCCCCCTCCATCATACAGTCCCCCACCCAGGGACTGCCACCCATGCACCCAGCCCCCCCCACCTAGTAACTGCCCCCAAGAACTCCTCGGCAACTGCCCCCAGCACCCAGAGCTGAGAGCCTTTGAACCAAATGGTAAACCCTGACTATGATGGAAACCACTTCAAGCCAGGGGGTGCAGCAGCACCTCCAGCACCCCTAGTTCCATTACCTATGGCCCAATCCTGCACCACCCCATCTTTACACACCCACCGGTTCTGCATCTGGGGCAGGTGCCCCTCCTGCCCCTCCCAAGTTATGGCCCTGAGGATGTCACATGGACCACAGCTGTGTGCTGATTGAGAACGACTGCTCTATAGACTAGTTATGAATGAACCCTTCTTATAAAGTGTGACTGTTTGTAAAAGAAAACAGAGAAGGTGCTATAGGAATTACATAATAAAACAGAGCAATAACAGCAGAAGTAACACTTTGCTGCAATTCCCTAGCTTGCTTTTTTTTTTTTTTAAAGTGACTCAGCACCATCTTGTGGCCAACTTACGTTCCAGTGATGCATTAATAAAATCCCAGTTCTCTGCAGGAGTCACTGCACAGGCGGTTAAGTTATTCTACAAGCCAGAATGTTCTGATAGTAACATTTAAAGGCAACTCCCATGTAGTACTTCCTTGGTCATCATTTCACTTGCTGGTGGAGTGCAAATCCCCTGAGGATTAGATGCTGCTCGCTCGCTGTATGTGACTCTCCCCAAGTGTTTTGTGAGGGTCAGTGGGAGGATGCAGCTTGTAACGTTAAAGTTTGTCTTTCGATTGCTACACCTGTACTGCAGCTAGCTGTAACTTGGTCTGCAGCACTGCACACTGGGCTCCCATAGTGCCCATGGCACCAGTGATGTCACATTTAGTAACATGGCTGTACAACTGGTAGTCTCAGAATTAATCACTTTCAGTCTCATGTGGCACCTTTCCATCTAAGGTGAGCTTTACAGTCAATAATGAGCTATGTAAGTATTATACTCCCCAGCTGACAGCTGGAGAAACTGAGGTAGAAAGAGATTATGGGCCAGATTTTAGTCACCTCCCGATTGGGCAGAACAGACAGCTCTCTTCCCTCTGTGCTCCTGTCCAGTCAGCCCCTGTAATCCTTGTGCTGGAGCCTTTAGAGTGCCAAGTACAGGGGGAGTTTAGCAACTTCATTGGTGCTACACAACCTCCTGGGGCTGGGTGGGATGTAAAGTGCCTAGACCCAAACTTCCTCTAAAGAAGAGGCGATGCAAGAAGAATATAGGCTGAACCTCCAAAAAGGAGCAGTAAGAAGCAGCCATGAGCCTGCTCCTGCCAGAGGAATTCTGGTTGCCTGGGTCTTCCTCTGGCCATTGCTGTTAGCATAGTGCAGTAATGTGTCTTCCCCACCCGCAAATGCAGCACTGTGGTCACTAAACCACCACTGAAACTCTGATTGACTTGCCTGGAAACATACATAACATCTGCAGTGGAGTCAGGAATCGAGCACAGATCTCCTGGCTATGCTGCAGCCCAAAACCATCCTTCTTCTGCCAATTTTCAAACCTGCTCCCCCTCCTCCCTTTAGTCTGCCAGAGACCAGCTTTGCAAAGCCCATCTTCTTACTGTCTATATTAAGGCTGCTTAGGGTGGTGTGGGCTATGATTAGGGTGACCAGATGGCCCGATTTTATAGGGACAATCCCGATAATTGGGGCCTTGTTTTATATAGGTGCCTATTACTCCCCACCCCCTGTCCCGATTTTTCACACTTGCTATCTGGTCACCCTAGCGCTGACGGGTATATTTATAGAAGCGCCTTGGTCTATGTTTTAATTTATGGAATAGACCATGGCACGGGGGGGGGGGGGGGAGCAATAGATGTATTTTATAATATGAATTAATAATGAAATGAATGTAATGAACGTGCCAATTGGCTTTAATGGTGCAGCATCAGATCCAGTTTTCAGAGCTTGTGCAAAGGAATCCAAGACCTTTGTAGAAGCTACTCATCTGGCCCACTTAGATGCTCTCTGGGAAACATCTTCATAGTGAGAGCTGGTGGGGAATTTTCTGACCTAAATACTTTTTCATCGGAAAATGCAGATTTGTAGAACCCCCAAACTGTTCGCAGAAAAGAGTCCGTTTCGACAAAGCTCCCAATTCCAAACATTTCTGTGGAAACGTTTTGGGACTTTATTTAACTTAGACTTTAAAAGGGGTTTTAAAAGATCAAAAGCAAACCAAAAGGCTTCAGCATTATCAAAACAAAACATTCTGATTTACCCAATCTGAATTTTATTTTTTTCAGATTATTGGTCAATGAAAATGTTTGCGGTTGCAACTTTTCATCTTACTTCAGTATGGGAAAAATATTGAAATCTCAAACTCTCGTGGGATTGGAAAACCATCTCCCATCCATCCATCTTCACTAGCCCCTCTCACTAGCCATGCATAGTATTGTAGTCAGTTTCCTCTTCAATAATTATCCAAAGCATACGACTTTTTTTCAGTCATTAGTTTGCTGACATAGAAAAGTACTTCGCACCATTTAACGATTCCTCTGAAAATGTCTGTGAGTCCCCACATAGGAAATGCTGTATATCATTGCTTCCAATTTCCTTTATTTCAGACAACCGTGCTGGAACAAGCTATTAAGAGCACTCAAGAGAGTTATGATGATGAGGTTCAGCTATACAACGAGCAGATTGAAACTCTTAGGAAGGAGATAGAGGATGCTGAGAGGACCTTGGAGAAGTACACGAGTGACTGTCACCAGCTGGTGATATATCAGCAGTCCCTGGAGAATGAGCTGGAGCGGTACAAACGTATCATTGAGAATGAAGACAACCGGTAGGTCTACTTTGTGTATGGTGTGTAGGGTGGCCAACTTTCTAATTTGTGAAAACCTGACACTGAGTGCTGGAACCTCTCCCACTTGCTGTGCCTCTTCCCCCGAGGCCCCACCCCTTGCTCCACCTCTTTTCCTCAAGGTTCCGCCCCCTGCTCGTCTCCCGTCCTGTTGCTCGCGCTCTCTTCACCATCCTCCCCCTGCCATCTAAGCAGGGCTCTAGGGGTGGAAGGGTGACTGGGCAGGATGGGGAAGGGAGAGCCACACTCTGGGGGTGAAGGGGTGACTGGGGCAGGCGAGGGAAGGGAGAGCTGCGCTCAGGGGGTGAAGGGGTGACTGGGGCAGGGCGGGAAGGGAGAGCTGCACTCTGGGGGTGAAGGGGTGACTGGGGCAGGGCGGGGAAGGGAGAGCTGCACTCTGGGGGTGAAGGGGTGACTGGGGCAGGCCAGGGAAGGGAGAGCTGCGCTCAGGGGGTGAAGGGGTGGCTGGGGCAGGGCAGGGAAGGGAGAGCTGCGCTCAGAGGGTGAAGGGGTGACTGGGGCAGGGCGGGGAAGGGAGAGCTGCACTCAGAGGGTGAAGGGGTGACTGGGGCAGGGCGGGAAGAGAGAGCTGCGCTCAGAGGGTGAAGGGGTGACTGGGGCAGGGCGGGGAAGGGAGAGCTGCGCTCTGGGGGTGAAGGGGTGACTGGGGCAGGGCGGGAAGGGAGAGCTGCGCTCAGAGGGTGAAGGGGTGACTGGGGCAGGGCGGGGAAGGGAGAGCTGCACTCTGGGGGTGAAGGGGTGACTGGGGCAGGGCGGGAAGGGAGAGCTGCGCTCAGAGGGTGAAGGGGTGACTGGGGCAGGGCGGGGAAGGGAGAGCTGCACTCTGGGGGTGAAGGGGTGACTGGGGCAGGGCGGGGAAGGGAGAGCTGCACTCAGAGGGTGAAGGGGTGACTGGGCAGGCGAGGGAAGGGAGAGCTGCGCTCAGAGGGTGAAGGGGTGACTGGGGCAGGGCGGGAAGAGAGAGCTGCGCTCTGGGGGTGAAGGGGTGACTGGGGCAGGGCGGGGAAGGGAGAGCTGCACTCTGGGGGTGAAGGGGTGACTGGGGCAGGGCGGGGAAGGGAGAGCTGCACTCTGGGGGTGAAGGGGTGACTGGGGCAGGGCGGGAAGAGAGAGCTGCACTCAGAGGGTGAAGGGGTGACTGGGGCAGGGCGGGGAAGGGAGAGCTGCGCTCAGAGGGTGAAGGGGTGACTGGGGCAGGGCGGGAAGAGAGAGCTGCGCTCAGAGGGTGAAGGGGTGACTGGGGCAGGGCGGGAAGAGAGAGCTGCGCTCAGAGGGTGAAGGGGTGACTGGGGCAGGGCGGGGAAGGGAGAGCTGCACTCTGGGGGTGGAGAGGTGACTGGGTGGGGCGGGGAAGGGAGAACTGCACTCTGGGGTGAAGGTGTGACTGGGGCAGGCCAGGGAAGGGAGAGCTGCACTCTGGGGGTGAAGGGGTGACTGGGGCAGGGCGGGGAAAGGAGAGCTGCACTCTGGGGGTGAAGAGGTGACTGGGGCAGGGCGGGGAAGAGAGAGCTGCACTCTGGGGGTGAAGGGGTGACTGGGGCAGGCCAGGGAAGGGAGAGCTGCGCTCAGGGGGTGAAGGGGTGACTGGGCAGGGCGGGAAGAGAGAGCTGCGCTCAGAGGGTGAAGGGGTGACTGGGGCAGGGCGGGAAGAGAGAGCTGCGCTCAGAGGGTGAAGGGGTGACTGGGGCAGGGCGGGGAAGGGAGAGCTGCGCTCTGGGGGTGAAGGGGTGACTGGGGCAGGGCGGGAAGGGAGAGCTGCGCTCAGAGGGTGAAGGGGTGACTGGGGCAGGCTGGGAAGAGAGAGCTGCGCTCAGAGGGTGAAGGGGTGACTGGGGCAGGGCGGGAAGAGAGAGCTGCGCTCAGAGGGTGAAGGGGTGACTGGGGCAGGCGAGGGAAGGGAGAGCTGCGCTCAGAGGGTGAAGGGGTGACTGGGGCAGGCCAGGGAAGAGAGAGCTGCGCTCAGAGGGTGAAGGGGTGACTGGGGCAGGGCGGGAAGGGAGAGCTGCGCTCAGAGGGTGAAGGGGTGACTGGGGCAGGGCGGGAAGAGAGAGCTGCACTCAGAGGGTGAAGGGGTGACTGGGGCAGGGCGGGAAGAGAGAGCTGCGCTCAGAGGGTGAAGGGGTGACTGGGGCAGGGCGGGAAGAGAGAGCTGCGCTCAGAGGGTGAAGGGGTGACTGGGGCAGGGCGGGGAAGGGAGAGCTGCACTCTGGGGGTGGAGAGGTGACTGGGTGGGGCGGGGAAGGGAGAACTGCACTCTGGGGTGAAGGTGTGACTGGGGCAGGCCAGGGAAGGGAGAGCTGCACTCTGGGGGTGAAGGGGTGACTGGGGCAGGGCGGGGAAAGGAGAGCTGCACTCTGGGGGTGAAGAGGTGACTGGGGCAGGGCGGGGAAGGGAGAGCTGCACTCTGGGGGTGAAGGGGTGACTGGGGCAGGCCAGGGAAGGGAGAGCTGCGCTCAGGGGGTGAAGGGGTGGCTGGGGCAGGGCAGGGAAGGGAGAGCTGCGCTCAGGGGGTGAAGGGGTGGCTGGGGCAGGGCAGGGAAGGGAGAGCCATGCTCCGGGGGTGAAAGGGTGACTGGGGCGGGGAAGGGGAAGGAGAGCTGCACTCCGGGGCTGGAGGGTGAGTGGGGCAGGTTGGAGAAAGGAGAGCCATGCTCGGGAGAGCCACCGGTACCTCTCTCCGCTGGAGCTGTTCCTGAGTGCTCCTCCAGGCTCCAGCAGCAGCTACTGCTCTTCCCACTCCCTGGTGGCAGAGGCGGTTACTGCAGGTAACCAGACTTTTAGTGTCCAGTCAGCAGGTTCCCTTTTCAACCGGACTTTCTGGTTAAAAAAAAAAAAAAACCCTGACACCTGGCAACCCTAATGATGCGTCCCTGGGGGTTGTGAGTGACAGTGCAGGAGCCTAGTATTTGATAATGGGAATTTGTTTAATCCCGCTAAAGCCTATGTGAACTTTACTACCCACGGGGTTCTCAAAGCAGGAACTTGAGGACAGTGGTCCTCATCCAAAGCCCACTGAAGCCACTAGAGAGAGACAGCTCCGGGCCAGTGCGAGGAGAGTATGAGGTTCTCATCCAGCCTGTCAGTCTAGTCACCATTTGCCTGCTGTCTTTTAGTTTCTGTACACAAAGGACAGGTGCAAACGAAAGCCTTTCTATGATTCTGTGAACTGACTGCCCCTTTGCAGAGCTCTAATAACCCGTCAGTTACAAACTGGGGGCTAGCTGTTTAAAATCTTGCTAGCAGTTTGGGGCTAGATCCTGAAAAGGGACTCACCATTGTAGTGCTTAACTTTTAGGTGTCCAGCTGCCTTGTGGAATCCACAGTCCTGAGCTGGGTGCCCCGGCTCCCTATCCATGCCTGGGAAGGGTGAGATGCCTCAGAATGCGATTCACAAAAGCCAACATGCTGAGCAGGGAGCTACCTAAGCTAACCAATAGGAAAGTCCCAGGAGAGGTGTGCAGTTTAGGTCCCACCCCGCAAAGGGAGATAGGTGCCCAATGGGAGGCATCTCCCTCCATTTGGGATTGACCACTGTGAACGTTATGCTGGAGTTAGGTATGTCAATCAGGGCAGCCCTTTCTTTCCAAAACCAAAAGCCAAGGAGATAGCATCCACATATAGGAGGCCAGAGTTCAATGCCCCCTCTGCCTGATGTGAAACAGTGACTGGAACCCAGGTCTCCTACCTTGCAGGTGAGTGCATGAACCCTGGGCAGGAGGTACCCTGGGGTCAGGCTTTCTCAATCTTGACTGTTACAGTGGCTTCACTTTGTATAAAACACTGAAACATTCATTGGGGCAGAGAGAAAATGATTCTCCAGCCTTTATAAACTGTGGACCAGGTTCAACAGGAGAGATTAAGAGACTTCCACAGCAAAGTATCCCATAGCTAGCGCACTCACCTAAGAGATGGGAGACTCAACGTCACATTCAGTCTCCGCCTCAAGCAGAGAGGGGAAGTGAACCTGGGCTTCTCATATCCTTAACCATGAGACTAAGGTGTTGGAAGTCTAGGTCTACCTCCTCATCTGCCCTCTTCCCTCCCCAACCCCACGGCCATTTGATGTGGGGTTAGGTGTGCTCTGAGCATGCCTACAGAACAGGCCCCGCAGGTGAGCTAGGTGGGACAACACCCGGTTCGAAGATCTCGCTGGGGTTTAGGTGTGAGATAGCTGCACTGCTGCTGCTGTCTGCACTTACAGGACAGCATGCTGACACACTCAGCCCCCCAAAACACCTGCACACAACACACCCCCTGTCACACTCCACCACCACCCCCCATTTGAAAAGCACGTTGCAGCCACCTACGCCCTGGGCTAGCTACCACAATGCACTGCTCTTTGTGGCGTTCCAAGAGCTGCTAATGTGGCCACGCCAGTGCGCTTCCAGCTGACAGTGTGAACACACGGCAGCGTTTTCCCTGCTGCGCTCTCCAAAGGCTGGTTTAACTCACGGCGCTCTACATCTGCAAGTGTAGCCATGCCCTTCGCTGCCTAGGGACGTTAGACACCTCCAAGATTAGAAGGCAGCTGAGCAGGGTAACTGAAGATCACACTGGTGTCTTTGGAGCTAGCACTTGGCTCTAGAAACAGGCAAAGTTTTATTTCCACTGAAGGTTCCTGTGACATCCCCCCCGAGTGCAGTCTGGATTGTGGAACCACTGTGACCCCTTTAACTCCCATGCCCAGGCCGGTCTCCTACACTGCTGTGCTAGTGAACAGCAAACGCCACCAGGCTCTGTTCACTCAGCCATCAGCATGCAGGGGCACACCCAGCGAAGTACATGAATGCTCTCTCCAGCCACTCATGAACTGTATACAAGGAGACACCAGCAAATCCCCCCCAGCTCCAGCACTGCACCCCAGAAATGTGGGTCTTACACTGCTCAAGACCTTCTTGATCAATGCAAGCTCATTAATTAGCTTGCCACTGTGTCAGAGGGTGGTGGATATGCATCAGCCTTTGTATCCTGAATAGATTCCCTAAACACTTCAGCCAAAACACACTGGTTTAGATTAAACATAAAAGAGATCTATTAACTACAGGAAGATAGATTTTAAGTGATTTATAAGTGGTACAGGCATAGGAGTTCAGAATTGGTTGCAAAAAGAAATAAAAGATAAAATTGCAGTCTAATTCCTAAACTTTATCAAGCGAGGTACAATTTGAAGTCATAAGTTTTCTCTTACCCCAAAACCCACAGCAGTTCAAATGTTTCTTTTTCTTCCAAACGATCTTGTTGCCTTCAGTGTAGGGGTGGAGGGTAAGAGGGAGGAGAGGTGAGGTGGTTATGTCACTGTCCCTTATTTTATACTCTCCTCCAGGTGCTGGAAAAATCCTTGCTGTGTCATGGGGGTTAGGCAGCCCCATGGTGTACATGCTTGAGCAACTGACTCTCATGTGAATTGTAAATCTCTTGTTTACAAGGCCCTTGCTGTTGAATGGCTGATGATGGTTGCTTGACACCTGATGGGGTGTTGGTCACTCCTTTGTTCCCAGACATGAGCTAGTCTGTGCGTGTTTTCCAGATCGCAACATGTTTCAGTGATAAACACAGAGCAAAAATCTCGTAACTTCATGTACAGTAATGATACCTACATTTCAACAGCATCGTAATGTTCAATAGATTATGATTTTTCCAATGATACTTCACAAGGCATTTTTTTTTTTTTTTACAAAATAGCATAACCATACACAAGTGGTGCATATGGGGATACAGGTGGTTATTTTGAGGTATAGTGTGTGACAGTTATATTATGTTTTCTGACTCCGCTGGCTGGTCCCCAGTTCTGCAGAACCTTTAGTGGGGGGAGCTGAGAAGTGACCTGATTTGGGCTTTTTTTGACCTGATACGTGTCACCATAAGCCTTATCCTTAAACTACATTTGTTATATGACATTTTCTCATATAACAAATGTAGGGGCATTTTCTCCTCTTATTTCATATGCCTTTGAGCTCCCACTGGTTCATTCAGAGTTGCAGATGATATGCAAGGTTAATTGAACAGAGCAGGATCAAGTAGGTCCAGTGCCTGGCTGGGAACACTAGAGGGAGCTTGCATGAAGAAAAATGAGCAGATGGCAAGAGCTGTTGCACTGAGCTAAGTTAAATAAGAAAGCAGTCAATAAAAGTAAACTAGATTCTTTATTTGCATTAAACGGCATATGCATATGGTTTGAGGGCTGTATATGGCCCTTAGGTCTATGGGGCAGATCGCCAAAAGACTTAGATACCCAGATCCTGCTGCCATCCAGGGGGCACGTGATGGCTAACTGCCCTTTGTGCCTTTCAAAATCTCCTCTTCCATTATGAAATCATTCCCTAGCAACACTAGGGTTGCTTTTTAAAACTACGTGCTTTGCTCTACAGTCTATATGTAAGTAGAGTAGGCCAGATCCTCTGTTGGTGTAAATCAGCATAGTTCCATTGAAGACAGTGGAGGCACTGCTGGTTTACACCAGCAGGGAATGTGGCCAATAGTACAGAGCCTATACATTATATTGATTTAAATGATATTTTATGTTCCCATTTTGATGTGAAGTGAATTGTTCTACTTGTTTAAGGTATTCTGGGGAAATTTGACACATGCAAATTCTCTTTGCCAGGTTAAATTCTGCCATAATTGGAACCCCAGTTGCACTCTTCACACAGAGCTACAGACCCTGCCAAACTACAACCTGGAGAAGGCGAGGTAAGTATCTGATATTCTTTTCTTGTTTGAGTAAATACAATTTGCATTTTAAACCATTTTCATTTGTCTTCAGCATGGACCCCATTGTTGGGGCCTAAATCAGATCCTATTGAAATCAATGGGAGACATCAGTTGGCTTCAGATCTGGCCCTTGAAGGCTGGATCCCCTAACCAATCGGTTCCTTTGCTATACTGGTAGCATGACTTAATGCAACCGAAGCAGCTTGCACTGAATTAATGAGATGCACAAAGAGAACTAATAGAACAGGCAGCCTTTTTAAAAATAATGCAAAGAAATCACATAGGATTGAGGTTATATCCCAAGTCTGATCATTCTTTCATTATCACAAAACAAGATAGGAACACTTGAGTAGCCCTGTAAATATAAACAAGGCTAAATTGCCTATTTGTCTGCCACGACCCAGTTTGAGCTGAATGAAGTCACAGTCAGTGCTGTATGATTGCTCCCCAGAACTGTATGATTAATACATTTAGAATTAAGATGTTCGTAAGAGCAGGAACTAGTGAAGGCAAATATCCAGGGCTAAAGTAGAAATGATTTTCTAACAATGGAGATGGATGGTTTGATACCTAGGTGCTTTACATACCAAGTTGATAGATGTCTCAGAAGTTTCATAAATAGATGGGTAATTGGATGTTTCACTGAAAACAAGGCATGTTAAAAAATGAAGATAAACTGTCGCATGTTCAAATTTTTGGAGACCAAATAGGGTGTTTCCCCAGCATTGTGCCAAATACAGCAGGCTTAAATTAAGTTTGTTAGTGAACAAATTAGCTACTAATACATGGGGACCAGATCCTCAACTGGTGTACATAGATATATCTCCATTGAAGTCTATCAAGCTATGATCATTTACACCAGCTGAGCATTTGGCCCATGCATCTAACTGTACTTTGGATTATTACCTACAGGACTTGACTTGAGGGTATCTAGAGAGTAAGGGAAGAACTTGCCTCTGTGTTAGGACATGAGCAAGTCTCCTGTCACCATTCACATGAACCTGATCCGCATTTATGGCGATAGCTCTGGGTGGAGTCTACAATTCTTCCACAAGGAGTGGAGCAGGGGGAATGTTTTGAACATGGGGATGTTTTTCCCCATCACATCTGGGAGATGCTTCTGCAGCTGGAAAGCCCAGGCGTCCTGTGAAGCAGCCACAGGAGCTACTTCCATCTGGCTATGGCCCTT
Source organism: Eretmochelys imbricata (assembly GCF_965152235.1). Taxonomy (NCBI): domain Eukaryota; kingdom Metazoa; phylum Chordata; order Testudines; family Cheloniidae; genus Eretmochelys; species Eretmochelys imbricata. The sequence goes on along the minus strand of NC_135574.1, from coordinate 192,246,759 downwards.
AAGCCTGCTACTGATTCAAGATAGTGGTGTTGCACACTATATTGAAAAGCAGCAGTGAGCCCTAAATGTACTTTCAGAGCATTAGTCTCATCTTCATAGATGCTGATTTTGTACACTCAGTTTTGTACATGCAAAAGTTAGTATTTATACATTTTATGTATAAAAGTGGTGTTTGTACATGCAAAATGGACACATGCCCAGTATTGCACACTCAGAATAGCCATTTTCATACATAAAATGAATACATGCCCACCTTTGCATCTGCATTCTGTTCTGCACACACTGTACTGACAATGAGGCCCTTTGGTTTGGAGATAGATTGCTAAACTGTCTTGGGCAACACCTTTCAATGTTGTGTGCTGTTGCCTTTGTTTTGGATTTTCTTTAGATATCACCCTGGTTATGCAAGAGATTGCAAGTGCAAAACCAAGACAAAAAGGTCTGGCAAAGAAAATTTCTAGGAGAAAGGAGATCACTTCCAAAGACATAGATGGGTTTTCACCAGAAAACAGCTATGAAAGAACTCTGGAAGACTTTCATCAGGATCAGCTGCAATTTAAACATGAAAGCACAGTATGTGAACCTAAGCAGGAAGAATTAGAACTAGTTGAGCAAGAAACAGTCCCAGAGGATGTGCCTGATGGAGCTCGGATAAGTAAAGCTTTTGATGAATTGTGTAACACTGTGAGAGAGAAAATAAGATGCTTCAAGAGACCCGAGCCTAAGACTGACTTGTCTACCAAAGAGAGCTATGTACTTGTCACAGGGGAAGCAAACTATGACCATCCTTGCTTCTATTCTTCCTCCACCCCGGCTGGAGGTGGGATCATTGTTTCCACTAGCAATGGAAAGATGCCAAATGGTGGGGAGGTGGAGCCAATTCCAGAGCTGCCTGAACCCTCTGAACCATCAGCAAATGAGAAGGGGGAAGTCCATGAAATGCAATATGAGCTTGAAGAGAGAGAAGAAATAAATGAACAGGGCAGAAAGTCAGAAGAAAAAGCTGAAGAGCCCTCAAAGCAGCCTGACATCACTGGGCCTGAGGCAGCACCTCCAGCTGGTGTAGCCGGCCCTTCTGAGCCAGACGTATTTGAAGAGACAGAGCATGACAGAGAAGACCAACGAGGAGGCCAAGCATTCAGAGAACCAAGCTTACCCAGTTCCATGAGCTATGAGAAGGTGGAAGTAGTGGAATCTATTGAGAAGTTTTCAGATGCCAGAATTCAGACTTACGAAGAGACAGCTATGATTGTGGAGACAACAATTGAGAAGACAAGCAAGAAGAAGCTAGGAGACAAAGGCTCTTAAGTTACATCATTTGATAAGCAACTTGTCTGGCATAGTTATTAAATGACAATATTTTTCCCCTGACCCAATGCTAACATAGTGAGACTTTTGCTGTTTGATATAAAACATTGATACATGAATGGCCATTCTGCCTGGTGTAGGTTTATCTTTAATGTAATAATCACTAAAATAGTAGGTTCATTTACGCAACACTTTTTGTGATTAGGACAAGTAAAAAATTATTATTAAGAAGTTGCCTGTCTAAACCACACCTACGTAATCTGTGCCCACTACAAATTGGCCCCTTACAGTTTATATTCCTCTAATGATGCTTTAGCTGCCATTAGTTTCCAATTTTCAGACAGCTGCAAATGTTAGCTTGTGACATCTGGTTCATTGAATAAAAGCTTTGCATCCTAAAGAACATAGTCACAGTGGGTGTGTGTTACCTTTAACATAAAACAGTAGCATTAACGAAGCTAGTATTAACCAATTAACCAACTGACTGGCATGATGTTTTCAAGATGAAGGACTAAGCACTTTAATTCAGTAACGTATTTCAACCATCCCTTGTTTATACTCTGTAGGTATAAGAGAGCTTAGCAATCATTTATTTTTAGCTATGTTACCAAACAAAAATGTGGCTGAATTTGTCATTAAGATCTTACTACATATCATCTAGGCGGCTGAGAATAAAATATGCAACGATGCTAAAAGAGAAAAAGGGACATCTTTAAAAAAGAATGTATTAACAGTCTTCAGCCTTTACACACAAACCTCTCATTGACTTCAAGGGGGCCAGGATTTCACTAGGGTTTTCAATTGTGTTTATTTTTAAGCAGCTTGCATCTAATTTTTATGGTTAAATGTCTGTTACTGTCTGATTTTAAAAAATAGCTTCCTTGAACTCTATTAAAAAAATTGTGCCCACTGCAAAATCTTATGTTACTGAGGTTAAGGTCTTTAGTGCACATTGGAATATCTTCAGAGGATTGCAGACATTTCAAAGATTGTCCGGTTGGAGTATTCAGTGTATAATTTTTTCCCCTCAAGTTTCTTGCATTTTAGTGATCCAGACCTAGAAACCCTATATATGATCCTGCACCATCTTACTTATGTGATCAGTCCTATTAAACTCAATGGGATTGCTCAAGCACATAGGGAGTGAAGGTTTGCAGGACTGTATCCTGTTTTTGACACAAGAGAAAATATAGTTACAGTATTACACAACTTGTCAAAAATTGGAATTCTGTCCTGTGGGAAATGCTGAGATTTTGATATTCATTTTCATGTACAGATGAGCCAAAATATGGAAATTTTTCACAGAAGGGACAGTTCCAAAAAAAATTGTCAAAACACTTTATTTCAACTCATTTAGACATTCACCTGCATCCACCTGAGCTGCCACAGTGCCTCCTGTGAGGAGTAGCTTGGGTGCCTTAGGTCTCCCATTCTCCTCTATGGGTCAGGATTGCTGGTTCGACTACAGCTTCCTTGATGTACTACGGTCTTGGGACTCCCATGATGCACAGCAGCAGCAATTCAACCAGAGAGGAGACCATTGTAAATCATGGGAAATATAGTCCAGCCACGGATGCTATAGAGGCTAATGGCGGCATGAGGCTCCTGATTAAAAAAAAAATCAAAATTTTCCCACAGGAAACTTTTTTTTTAAATGGAAAAGGAAGTTTTCTCAAAATCAAATCAATAGAAAATTCCCAACCAACTCTAATAATTACCCAGAACTAAAAATTTATCATGAAATGTTAATGATGCTCCCCTGTGTAGATTGCTTTCCTACTATCTCTTTTTCACATCCATATAGGCCAAATCCTGCTCACTTTATTCATGTGAGTAGTCCCAGCAATTTCAATGAGAATAAAATCTTCCACGTCTAGAACCATAAAAATGTGTGCATAATTTGGGTATTACTTCAGGGCAAAGGCTGTGGCTCCGCTGTGGACTTAAACAAGTACTTCAGTTTAAGCATGCGAGTAGTCCCATGAAAGTTAAGCATGTACTTAAATGTTTTGCAGGTGTCGGGCCTAAACTGTGAAGGCCTTAACTCAGTTTTTACTCAGACAAAACGTATTGAAAGGGCTGAATAAAAACTGTGTAAGGTCTTCAGGATTTATAAGGCCATTGGGATCTAAATTAACAAGAACTTCTGACAAAACTCCTACTACAGCGTATCAGAATGTTCTATATTACATAGGGCTTGATCCTTTCCTCCCCGCAAGCGTGATAAAACACCTATTGACTATGAGGTGAAGAGAATCAGGCTCACACTCCTAATCTGTTCATCCTTATTACATGCTGCGGGGCAAGAAGAACCATCTGTATACTTTTTTCCTTTGGAGCTTGATGATGCATTTTACTAGCTAATCATTTTGTGGCTCAAAATGGCTATTTGAGGGGTTTTTTTAAAGTATTTTTCAAACAAAACTCCCATTTCAGCTTCTGTTCTGCATTCGGAAAAGCTGAATGCCCCTTCCACTTTCAATGAAGCTGGATCTAATGAAGGCTGATTGTTCGCAGGACAAGATATACTGTGTCTCATAGCACTGTTGATCATTCAGGCACTGACTCAGGAAAGTACTTAAGTAAAGTCTTAAAGTTAAGCACCTGAAGTCAATGGGACTCAAACACATGCTTACCTTTGACTATGTGGTTAAGCTCTTTCCTGAATAGGGGCCTCAATCGACCGTGCTCCATTGTATAACACGCCTAACAGCTACAACATTGCTGAAAAGCATTCGTTTTACTGCCTTTATGCGGGTATGCCTTTATCTCCTGTGTATTAAACTTACCTGAGATGTTATTTACCTTATCAGGCCTGCATTATTAAAAGTAGAGCATTTTGAAGTGGTTTCACTGAATACATGTCACATCCCCCATGACTTCTGATAGGCAATGATGATAGGACCTGCCAGTTTACAACATCTCTTTATTTTACTCAGATTATAAAACATCATCACAGGGCTTTATATGTTAACAACATTCACCTGTTTTAAATTGAGAACTGAATTAGTTCCTCTGTTATAAATGCTAATAAATTAATTTTATTTTGCATCTGCAATACCATAAAAACTTATTCTAACTGGACATTTTTCAGTGCTTACCCTGATGCAAAAATTCTGAAGAGTTTGAAGTCTAGCTATATATATATATATTGTATATACACGCATATCAAAACTCGTAATTTCTGTTAATCATCCCTTACAGTCATCTTGCACTTAATAATTTAAGTCAACATTATGAAAATATGAACACCCATTTAGTTATTTTGCTGCTATATAAGACATTTAATGCTTAAACAGAGAATTGCAAAATTACATGAATGCACTAGGAATTAACATACACTTTCATTTAAAATTGCCACAAGGACATTTCTTAATCCAAGAACTTTCCCCATATTTTAGAATACTCTTTAATATATTTAAATGAGCTGTTTCTTTAGTAAATACATACACACAAACATGATGCATGAATGTATATGTATTTATTATGTTCAATACTATATGTAATATATATTAGGTATGCTTGCATATGTATATATATTACATACTAATATATATATATCATGTGTGTTTGTGTGTTATCAAACGCATATGTACACATAATAGGGGCAAATTCTTCCCTCAGATAGAATCATAGACTATCAGGGTTGGAAGGGACCTCAGGAGATCTAGTCCAACCCCCTGCTCAAAGCAGGACCAATCCCCAATTTTTTTTTGCCCTGATCCCTAAATGGCCCCCTCAAGGATTGAACTCACAACCCTGGGTTTAGCAGGCCAATACTCAAACCACTGAGCTATCCCTCAAAACCCATTGAAGACAATGGGCGTCTTCCCAGTTCCAAAGACGCCCACATACTACTTTAAGAATTGGCTCATTGGCTACTTGTGTGGCTCTGAGGTTAGAATTGGGCCCATGGTGTCCTTTGGTTTATTTTAAGGCCACCAGATGAAATATAGTTGATGCTTTCCATCTATTGGAACAAATGAACAACAACATGATTTTAAAAGTCACTCCTATTAGGTGGTATTTTACAACTAAAAGCCTGAGGGCTTCTTTCTCCTCTCACTTACACCTAAGTGTGACTCCATTGTCTGCAATGGAGTAACCCCTCAGTTACACTGGTGTAAGGGAATGGAGATCCTATGAACACTTAGGTGCTTAACTTGGCTTATAGTATACATAATGTAAACATAGTTTAAGTAGATAATTTGTTTGGGATTTGAAAGGAAAAGAAAAAAATCCTGTTATGGAAGGTTAAGAGGTTAATATTCACTTGAGATAATAGAAGAAATATATATTCTGGGGTAAAACTATGCATTTCATAACCTGTTGGTGTCATTTTTAATCATTAGGTAAATACGTATTCATTTTAATTGTAGTTTGCAACTGATTAACCCAAACAGCTCTTGATAACACACATTTTAGATGCATAGCAAAAAATAGAAATTAATCAAATTCTGAAACTAGTTACTGCCAACATCCTAGGCCCCAGCCCTGCAAACACTTATGCACATAACTGTAAGCATGGAGTAGTTCTACTGAAGCCAATGTAACTACTCATGTACTTAAAGCTAAGCAAGTATGTTTGCAGGATTGGGCCCATAGTTACTATTCAAAGATTACTAACTGAGATCCCAGTCTTGCAAACACTTGTGGGTGTTGTGTTTGCCAGTGTGTAATCTCCATTGAACTCAATGGCAGTAGATCGATCAGGCTCAGAGTTTAATTTACTTTTTTGGATCAGATGCTAAAAACACTCATATGTGTAAGAGATTGCAGGACCACGTCCTTTTAAACAGCAACAATGATTTATGGGATAAATTTTCCCAAATTTTTTATTCTTTATTGCTCATCAAAACTAACTTTGCATTGTGCACATATAAAACAATCCAAGCAGCTTTTCTTCTTAAATAAGCTTGTATAACTCAAAACTGACCTAAGCTCTACTTTTTAAAATAAAAGGAAATTTGAACGAAAAATTGCTTTTGGACTGAAAGTTCATATACCAAGTATCTCCCATAGCAAATTACCAACCCTAGAATATAGGGGTCTGTAATGGAAATGCTGACACAGCCTTATCTTATGTTGCTATACTACATTTCAGTATAAAGGAGAGCAGATGCACATCGCAAAAAGAGTAGCCCTCTATTTTAAATTTCATTCCCAATGTGATGATTTGGCATAAATTGGATCTGAATTACCAAATTAACAAAAAATACTTGTGCTTTTAGAACATTTGGACCCTGTTTCCTAATGCACGTCCTTTATCAGACATTTTGTCTCACTTATTACATACAAATGAATCATCTCTAAGTCAAAAAATGTTCTGGAGTGTGTGTGTGTGTGGGGGGGGTGTAAGTGTAAAAAGGAAACAGCAAAAGGCATTGATTTCTGAGAGGAGGTTACCATCTTTCTTAATCTCTGGATTATTTTTTCCTTCTTGGGCCTATTCCTACTCTTACTGAAGCCAATGGGATAACTCCCATTGAAGTCAATGGCGCAGAATCAGGCTGTTGGTCATTCAAAGGCATCTCTAGCCAACATGTTACTGTTAACATCTGTCATGAAAGCTGACCAAATGGGTTCATTACCACTAACTGGCATTTTTAAAATTTTTAAATACAAACAACATTTACGACAAAAATATGAAGGGAAAAGCTATTACCTATTTGTAGGACACAAAATCATTTACAGTCACAAACTGTAGAGAGAAAAGGAGTACTTGTGGCACCTTAGAGACTAACGAATTTATTTGAGCATGAGCTTTCGTGAGCTACTCAACTGTAGAGAGTAGTTGATAGGGAACAACATATTTGTGGCTTAGAGTAAAAAAAAAGATTGCTTCGGTTGTAATTAAAATAATCATTGACAGGATACAAGACTTTAAAATCAATAAAGTATGATAATTTGGCTATGGAGACATTGTAATATGTCTAACACAGAGGTCTGGATAGTAGAAAGGTGAGTAGAATGATCTAGGAAAGGAAAGAGGCCAACATGCAGAACAGTGCTAGTTCTTGCTTAGTATACTCTTCAGACTTCTCTCTACCGCTTCGTCTAATTCTTCTTCCAGCTCTTCCTTCTTGGACATAGCCAGTTTGGACTGGTAATCTCTTACTATTTGGTCTATATATGGTGCGCTTTGTGTCCCATGTAGCATCAGTGTCCATTCCTTCAGTACTCCCCTCTGTGGCATGCTATCAACAAATCCAACTTCCAGAACCCAAGTGCCTCTGGGGTCTTCTCCCCAAGTGTGTGTTGTCATGAAAGGCCATTTGTCAAAACCCACCTTGGAGTCATCATCTCTTGGACGTCGGCTCAGTAAAATGGATTTAGTCCCCATAGGTGATGTCATGTTGATGTTGAGGTCCCCTCGCCTAGTAGAGTTCACGGTTATAACTGCTTGCACGTGTTCTAGGTAGCGGACAAAGTTTTCTTTCCCCTCACAAGCATCAGTTGTAAGTGTTAGAACCAGCTTGCCACTTGATGGTATTTTTCTGAGGGTTAAATAACAATAAAATAAGTTAAAATGATACATACGGTGAGGCACACCTTATTTTTCATTAAACATCTACATGTGTTTATATAAACATACAAAAATACTGTAATAGAATTTGAAGAGCATGAATGAGCAGTGAGAACGGAACTCCTTAGACAGGTAGGAGTTGGAGGTTGTGCCATACATAATTTGAAGAATACAGTAAGTGCTCAAGGATGACCTATTGCCTCACCAAGTTAACTATCACTTCATATGGCTCACCATTGTCATCTTCATATCTACTCATCACCATAAAATAGTTGTGAGGCGACACCATCATAGGACCTAATCACATTAGCCACTCCATCAGGGGCTCGTTCACCTGCACATCTACCAATGTGATATATGCCATCATGTGCCAGCAATGCCCCTCTGCCATGTACATTGGCCAAACCGGACAGTCTCTACGCAAAAGAATAAATGGACACAAATCAGGTATCATAACATTCAAAAGCCGGTAGGAGAGCACTTCAACCTCTTGGGCCACTCAGTAAAAGACTTAAGGGTGGCAATTTTGCAACTGAAAAGCTTCAAAAACAGACTCCAACGAGAAACTGCTGAGCTTGAATTAATATGCAAACTAGATACCATTAACTTGGGTTTGAATAGAGACTGGGAGTGGCTGGGTCATTACACATATTGAATCTATTTCCCTATGTTAAGTATCCTCACACCTTCTTGTCAATTGTCTAAATGGGCCATCTTGATTATCACTACAAAAGTTTTTTTCTCCTGCTGATAATAGCTCATCTTAATTAATTAGCCTCTTAAGGTTTGTATGGCAACTTCCACCTTCTGTCTGTCTGTGTCTATCTTCTTATTATATGTTCCATTCTATGCATCCGATGAAGCAGGCTGTAGCCCACGAAAGCTTATGCTCTAATAAATTTGTTAGTCTCTAAGGTGCCACAAGTCCTCCTACACTTTTATTTGCTCATTGAAACCAAAAAATTGCTATATTTGACATTTTAAACACACACACACAATTTTTCTACATTCTCAATATGTCAAATCCTGAGGCCTTCATTCCTTAGTTATTATAACCCAGTTCTTATGCAGAGAAACTTCAGTTAACTCAACAAAATTTGCCTGAATACGGTTGAAATAAAAACTAGGGACAACATTTATGGCCATCCTCTGCATGAGTGCAATTTATACTTTTTGGGTGAAATCTTAGCCCCACTTAAGTCAATGGGAGTTTTGACATTGACTTTAGAGGACCTAGGATTTCACACTACCTGCAGTGATTAAAGTCCCATGGCATTTTTTTTTTTTGGGGGGGGGGTGGTAGGAGTGAGATTAACTGTTTTAAGAGTATGTGAAGTTCGTAAAGTGCTTTGCGATTCTTTGAGAGGAAAGGCACTGTTGTACATGTAAGGTATTAATTACTGATGATTAACCAAATTCAGATTAAGAGGGGGCAACCTGGGAAGAAGCATCATTCACTGTTCTCCCTTCAACTACCATGCACTTTCCAAACCTAAGGTTATTTGTGTTAAAGCTTTCTGAAATGTATATGAAAATGTGACCTTTTCTTTATTTTAATAATTTAGAATAAAGTTTATTAAAACATCTTAAAAGCCAGAAGGGTATCCAAATTATTATTTATTTTATTATTATCAATTATTAATATTATTATTAAGTGAAATAGGCTCTGTTCCAGCCTGGGTTTTTTAGTAAAGTAAGAAGGAGGTAAATTACTACAAGATCACAGTCATGCTGTTTACTGATGTTTTTATTTTTAATGCTTTATTTTTATGAGAAATAGGTACAAACTGCTACACATATAAATCCCACCCTTTTCCAATAACAACATAGCACAATTCTTCTAAGAGCAGTACAGAAAGCATTTTACAAAAGGTGTGCCCATAAGCCTGTCTCCTCTTACAAGTAACAGTGTTGATCATGAAATCTTATGTTATAATGATGATATTACATAGCTCTTCTTATCAGTAGATCTCAAAGTGCTCTACAAAGGAATTCAGGATCATTACCCCCATTTTATAGATAGGGAAACTGAGGCACAAAGCGGCAAAGTAATTTGTCTCAGGTAATCTAGCAGACCAGTTGTAGAGCTGGGACTAAAACCCAGCTTTCCTGAGCCCCTGGCAATTGCACTATCCACTAGGCTACCCTGCCTTTCATACAGCATTACTAATGGCTTTGGGCCACATTCTGTTCCCCTTACACACATGGAGTAGTACCTTACCAGCACTACTTGAGGAATAAGTAAATACTCAGTGTGCATAAAGGGAGCAGAATCTTGACCATTGTACATATACATATCAACAATATAAAATGTTCAAAATAAAAGGTATAATGCTATAAAGATTTTATCTTCCAAATCTGATTTTTCACACAGCATGCACCAGCTGTAGATGGGGAGGGAAGTTGATTTAAAAGTCACTTAGATGTGAAATATGTTATTCTGCCAGTAAAAAACTTTCTTTGAACAGTTATAAAAATCAGCAATGATGCAGATCAAATTAATCAAGCTCAGGACACCTGGCTAGAAGTCTACACAACCTCTAACAGTGTGGTGTCATTACTGAGGTCTTGTTGGCATCCATATTTCCTCCATTTTGAAGCCTAGAGAATCTGAAACTTTAAATACAGAGGTCTTTTTGTCACATTACACACAATAGGCTGTAGATTCTTCCCCAGCCTGTTTCTGCTGATCAGCAGTGTTGCTATGGCACACTATGGTGTATCCTGTGCTCACCAACCTAAATATAGAAAAGATTGCTGCAGCAATGCCCAGCTACAAAAATAAAACAATTATCCATGGCCGAAGCAAAATGTCAGTTACAGTCATCATCCAAACAATCTCTGGAGATGGGCTGGATCCTCCTCATACGAGTTTTGATTTTATTTTAAAACCCAAAGTATAAAGATGTTGCAGATCATGAATTTTATTATCCACATAAGAGGCATGTCAGATGTGCGGCATCAACACCGTAATATTTGACAGTTATATAAAAACACAAACAAATATAAGGAGGAGAGGAGGACTTGTGGCACCTTAGAGACTAACAAATTTATTTGAGCATAAGCTTTCGTGAGCTACAGCTCACTTCATCGGATGCATTCAGTGGAAAATACAGTGGGGAGATTTTATATACACAGAGAACATGAAACAATGGGTGTTACCATACACACTGTAACGAGAGTGAGGGTATGGTAACACCCATTGTTTCATGTTCTCTGTGTATATAAAATCTCCCCACTGTATTTTCCACTGAATGCATCCGATGAGGTGAGCTGTAGCTCACGAAAGCTTATGCTCAAATAAATTGGTTAGTCTCTAAGGTGCCACAAGTCCTCCTTTTCTTATTGCGGATACAGACTAACACGGCTGCTACTCTGAAACCTGTCACAATCAAATATGTTAGGTGCATACTGTGAATCAAATGTATGCTAGCATTTTCTGGCTTGAGTCTGTAACAGATTAGGGAGAGATTTTCAAGCACACAGTTACCAGTAAGGTGCCTGACTCTCATTGAAATGGCCTATCATTCGTGCCTTTGAAACCTCCCAGATCTTGGAATTTGTCCAACCTGTGCTAGGTGTAGCTCAGGAGGATGTGAAAAGGTGGCTTCAAGACACTTTTTACTGCCCTGTTTGGCAAGTGGAGCAGCCACAAAAGGAACGTGCAATAAAAGACCCATGGCATGGCCACGCTTGGCCCAGGTCAGCTGACTCAGATAGTCCGGGATCAGCTGTGGAGCTATACTATTACAATGTAGATGCCCGGGTTCTGAGACCCTATGGAGGGGAGGGTCTCAGAGCCCAAGCCCAAATGTCTCCACAGCAGTTTTTAATTCTGCAGCCCCAGCCCAAGTCATCTGCCCTGGGCTTTGAGGTGCAATGGGTTTTTTTAAAATCACAGCATAGATGTCTCCAAAAAGGCTTTCTTGTTCCTGGGAAACCCTGGAGAGCAAATACATTCCAGCCATATCCCTTGTTCCCTGGATACCTCCACCGGGGCAAAGCACCTCTTTAAAAATACTTTAACAGTAAAGAGCACCAACTTTCATTTATTTTGCCATCCCACCATGTCTTTCAGTTGGGGATCTTTTTAGATGCGATGACATTAATCATTGCAGAACGACTGCATACTTCTAATACATTTCAGTGGGAGACTTATGAGGTACAGTACTGAGCTACTTTTTGATGAATATGCTCACAAGACCTTGCTACAATTTTAACTTTTGAACACAGCCCGACATAATGGACTAACCTCTTTCGTTTACCCCAGTATAATCCCAGTTTACTTTAAGGGTGCTGCATTAAAGTGATAGAGGCTGTGACAGTCAAAAATTTTTCAACACTTTTTTTAAATTAAAAAATACTGAGTTATCAAAACCAAAAAACTTTTCATGAAATAGGGTTGGAGTTGACAGATTTTCCCCACTCAAAAAAAAAAAGTTGAAAAAAAAGTTATTCAATGGAAAATTTCCAATTTTTCAGTGTGAAACAACTTTTTGTTTAGAAATTTAAGCTAATACAACTGAAAAAAGTTAACAAAAAGAATGATGAAATCAAAACAACACATTTCAATTGACCCAAAATGGAAAATAAAAGGGTTTTCAGTATGCAAATATTTTTGATGTTTTGACTTTTCATCCTGCCCAGCTCTACTTGAGAGGAGATTTTGGCCCAATTTGTCTTTATAAACAATCATTCTGCATTTTAGTTATGCAGTCAAATCTGAATCACCCCTTGGCTTTGGTTTTGCAGAAACAAAATTTAATGGATGAGGTTTTGCAAAAGCAGCTCACAGCCTTCCCAGCCTATCTTAGATCTGTGCCATGGTGGTATATTGCTTTCTTCTCCTTTTCCTATAAAATAATAATGCCTTTAACAATGGCACTGAAAAGCCAAATTGCAAATGTCATAGGCATAAACTGGCCATCATTAGGTTAGTATTTCAAATAATTAAATTAACTTTAGTTGTTGTAGTCAATTAGTATTAATTGATTCACTTGTTGACTCATTCTGCTTTGCACATGAAAGTAATCAGAAAATAAATTTGCCTACCTAGCTGGCAATTAGAGATGTGGAGAACATAAAACAAACAATTAAATGCTGTAATGTTCAAACTGAATCTTTGATACCTGTGCATGACTGTTTTAGTTTTCTGGAGTTAAAATTATCCATTAAAATAGGAAATTGCCAAGTTTAAATATCACATTGTAACAGAATATACCCATGTGTTCACACCCACACACTACTGTAATAAACTTTTTACAAAGTATGCTTTGTAAGGTATCATTAGAAAACTCATGATTTTATGGTCAGTATTGTCCTGGTAAAATGTGTGTTAACATTCTATGTGAAGCTATAAGATTCCCATGTATGGTGTTATTAACACTTGTTTAAACCCCACAGCTCTGCCCAAACAGAAATTGGCAAACAGGCCTATCCCAAACAAAGGTATATGTGCTCTACTTAATTTGCATTTAAGCAGTAAACAGAGTCATCAAGCAGGAAGGGATGACAAAGGGAGTTCAAACATGTGAGAAAAAGCCAGCAGGGAACATCCTCCCACATAGCCTTTGTGTCCTGTGCCTAGCTGGAAATATTTTTCAAGAGGGAGACTGAAACTACAAAAAAAAAAAAAAAAAAAAAAAAGAGGGACAAATACTCCAAGGCACCCATCTCTCCCTACCAACTGCATTCACTGGACTCAAAGAGACAAAGAAAGCAGGTGTTATACTCTGAGGAGGGGAGTTTGGTCAATAATCTGCTGGAACATATGAGAAATTTTGCTTGATTCTAATTTAGTTTGTTAAATTAGGCTTTAGCAAACATCTTATCTTTATTTTTCTCGTAAACATTCTGACTTTTATGCCTCATTACTTGTACTCACTTAAAAATCTCTTTGTAGTTAATAGACTTGTTTTACTGTTTTATCTAAACCAGTGTGTTTAAATGTAAGTGTCTGAATAACTATTTGAGATAATAAGATGGCATATTATTCCTTTTAAGGAATAATAGACTTAAAATATTTGTGCTGTCAAGGAGAGGCCTGAGCAGTACGGGACATAAATTTCTGGGGGAAAAAAATCAGATACTGAGGGTGTGTTGGGGTCACTGTTTCTGTGTGTGTCTGTGTCTGTCTGTGGTCACTTAAGTGCCTGAAAAGGGAACAAACTCCATAGAGCGGGAAAAGAGCATTGTCCTCACTTACTCAGGTTCTTGTATTGATCCTCCAACACAGTGGAATCTCTCTGGAACAGTCTTCCAATCTTTTGCCATTTTAACCATTGCCCCAGCATCGAGGACTCCATAGCCAAACAAATGGTTAAATTCCAGACCAACACCATTTCTACGCCATTGATGGACTTCATCATGAAGTTGGTTCCTTTTGGAGGTGAGCACTGTCAGATGCTGCAGGTCTCTCCACGTCAGTTCCAGGCTATGGAAGAATAACATAAAAAAGGTTGTTATGTTGTGGGGTTTAGAAGAGGAATGACAAAGTATGACATGTCCAAACTCTTTATTCCATACAACCTGCCTCAGAAAAATCCTCCATATCTTTTGGCCCAGAACAATCTCAAACCAAGATCTATTGACACAGTGCAGCTAAGAGGATCTGAGCACCATCATTGCCAGGAGGCGCTGGAGATGGATCGGCCGTGTGCTTCGGATGGAAACTGATTCCATCACCAGAGTACCAATAACATGGACGCCTGAAGGCAAGCGAAAATGAGGCTGCCCGAAAACAACATGGCGAAAAGCTGTGGAAGTCGAGCTGAAAAACCTGGGGCACAGCTGGGGAACCATTGAAAGACTTGCCAGAAACAGACAGGAGTGGAGGAGCTTCATCACTGCCCTAAATGCCAGAGGCGTAATAGGAACATGATGATGATGGTTTTCTCTTTCCACAATACGTTTGAAAGGACTGGTGTATTTGAACACTCAGTAAGGTAAATGCACTAAAAATAGCAGTGTAGATATCATGGCTCACATTTTAGCTACTTTTAGTATGCAAGACCAAGTCTATCTACTGAGACTGCCTACAATGGCATGTGGCCCATCAGCCACTGCCAGTAGCAAAAATATGCAGGAGACAGGACACTAGCTGGGAGGGCTCTGAGTTACTAGTGAGAATTCTTTCCCAGGTATCTGCCTGGCAGGTCTTGTCCACATGCTCAGGGTTAACTGATCGCCATATTTGGGAATTTTCCACTGGGTCAGACTGGCAGAGATCCTGGGGGTTTTTCACCTTTCTCTGCAGCATGGCACACGGGTCACTTGCAGGTTTAAACTAGTGTAAATGGTGGATTCTCTGTAACATGAAGTCTTTAAACCATGATTTGAGGACTTCAGTAACTCAGCCAGAGGTTAAGGGTCTATTACAGGAGTGGATGGGTGAGGTTCTGTGGCCTGAAACGTGCAGGAGGTCAGATTAGATGATCACGATGGTCCCTTCTGACTGTAAAGCCTATGAGACTGGGAGGCTTGCTCCCAACTGCAGTGTAGACATACTCTCTACGGTCAGAGTCCCACAGACTGTTCTAGGATTTTAATCGTAGAGACACCTATTAGTCCTCCAGAACTCAAAGAAAAGAGAACCTGTCTGGAGCACAGACCCCAGCCTGCTCACAGCTATAGAAATATGGCAAGTGCACAGGGCAGTGTGATGGAGAAAGTGGTGCTGTGTAGGCAGTCATTCTAGCCAGACCTCTATGTCCAGGGATGGGTGGGGAACTGTGTGCTACCCAGGGTTTATATGGTCAGGGAGCAACTGATGGTAGAGCACAGGAAAACTCAAAAAGGTGGGGGAAGCCCATGGGGACACAGCCAGAAGTGGGGACAGAGGAAAATGGAGGAGGGAAACAGGTGAGTCAGCTTGGGGAGGGGGCATCGGGGAGATAGACGGTGGGGCCAGAGAGAGACTATGAAGAGCATGTCAGCAGGCAGCCAAAGACCAAGCAGGTGGGGTGGGGAGGAAATATCTGTAAAAAGGAATCAATATATGCAAATAAAGCAGTGCACATTATATATACACACTATGCAAATTAGGGCATTGCATTATTTACATAAACTCATCTAAGTTCCTACACCCAGGGCTTGATTCAAAGCCCTTGAAGTCAACAGGGGTCTATTCATTTCGGTGGGCTTTGGATCTGGCTGTTCTAGCTTTAATAGCCCTTAACTTCAGCATTACAGACAAGTAATTCAAAAAACAAAAAAAATCCCTCTTCTCCTAAACCTACTTAGCCTCCAGTGCCAATGCGAACACGCCAGCTGCCTCAGGTGCAGCTGCAGATGTTCCAGAATGACGTAAGGTACAGTTGCCATATAAGTCCGTAGTAGCCTGCAAAAATAACGAAAAAATGTGTAAGAATAGCTATTTCGTTCTCCCTTGTGCTACAGATATGGAAGGCAATACTTGTTGATTAGAGTAATGTTATACTTGTCACTAGGAACAGAATAAATTACTGCCATTTCAAACTAAGATCACCTTTAAAATAGAACGGATAGATACACAGTGAAGGTGGGAACACATGATTGGACAATGACAGTAAGTAGTAAATATTCATTAACATCTAAAATTCAGAGAGAGATTATATTTCTATAAATGTCACAAAGCCTCTCCATCCCCTTTGGTCATCAATAGGATTTGAACCCAAGACTTTTAGCACCATAATAGTCTTCAACTGCTTGAGTTACAGGAGTAGCTCCAATAGCAGGCAGCAGTAGTAGTGTGCTATCATCTATGAGGACTAGCCACTAAAGGCAAATGTGACAGTCTGCTAGCAAATTGCACAGTGATAGTCACGTACATAATGTAGATTGCTTCATGCATACAACTGACCCAATGAAATAAGTCAGTGTTTTCAAACTCATACAACAGATCTAGGACAGTCCACTTTGTCCCTATACTCAGAACATGAAATAACTGGAAAATGTGTAGTATCTGTTGACAAACACTGACCTTTTTATTAAGACACCTGCCTGGCCCTTTTTAAGTATCAGAACCCACCCTGAATGATCTGAAGACTATTAAAGTAAGAGAATCCCCACCACACACTAGCATATTGGGAGGAGCATGCTGTACCCTTCCAAGAGGTGGCATAGTGGAAACATTTCCAGTGTACACCTGGAACCGTGAGGGATTGTACCCCTAGGGTGTGAAGCTCCACTCTGCCCTCAAGACAGGCCTGCACCTATCAGGTATAATCTGACACCTAATGCTTCATCTTTGGAGCAGGTGCCATGTTCTGTTTTGTACAGTACCCATGCCTGGGGCTTCTAGGTGTTACTATAATGCTAATAAAATAATAATAATAAATAGATCACTGTTGAATTAAACAATGGGGATTTGTGATGCAAGTGTCAAGGTTGTTTATTTAGAGTTTTACACACATTAAAAAGGATCTTTAATGCTTTGCTCTAGAGGCTTCTTAAGCTATTAAATAAACCACCATGTCTGTAACCACACTCCTAGCCGAACCTCTCAAGAAAAACACTAAGCAGTCTGGCAAGGAGCAAGAATATGCAGAAACCACCCAAGAAGCTTGACAATATTCCATATTTCACTACTACTTTGCCCTGACCTTGTTTTCTTATCATCCTTATTCTGCCAAGCATACATAGGATTACAGACAAATTGGCAATGACTGTATTAGCCTAAAATATGCTCCAATTGGAGGTAATGTGTTACGCTGGGTCTTTCAACTCTTCATTCTCATGCAATTACACAAAGAATGTCTGCCTGGGAATTAAAAATTCTGAGGACGTATGAATAAATAAGCCCCAGCTTCACTTTCCAAGTTGCATTCTGATAACTAGGGAACACCACCTACATGCAGCCATAAAGCATAGAAGCTCATTGCTGTTTTCAATATCGACCTCCCTTCTCATCAGATGACAATTTGGGCATTGTCAGGTATTGTGAATGAGAAAAATATTAGTTTTAACAAAGGAACATCTGCTGCTCCTAAGCAGAAAATGATGCATACAGACGTGTGTGAGTGTAGGGAGCAGGACTACAGCACAATAATATCTGCACTCACCACACCAGCTTCAGGATTTCTCTTCCTCCCATTGCTGAACGTGGAGGCCAAGGTCGAAGAGCAGCTTTCATCGTACAGAGCTGTCCGGCCATCATTAATAGCAGAATTGATGGAGATAGTCCACATGCTTGATGCATAGCCGTCACAGTTACAATCATCATAGCTGCCTCCATCTCCAGAGGCCCAGACGTAGATGCTTCCCTTGCCGCCACGGCCCTGTGGAAAAGAAATTGAATCTGTCAGGTTAAATTATGCATTCAAACATGAAGCAAAGCATCCATCTGTCAAGGAGAAAACAGGCCTTAGATAAATGTACATCAGTAGCAAGCTGAAAGTTCATGGACTTCTGCAGACTTTAAAAATCCAGTTAACTATTAATCACAGCCTGTTCTGCAATCTTTTATGTGCAGAGTGTTCTCATTTATCATTTTGTTTGCTTGGCACACCAAAGGCTTCTGTGCTAAGACATTTTATGGATTCATTAGAACCTGGAGTTGATATCAGGCACTAAGCACTATGGGGACATAAGAATACAAGAACGGCCATACTGGGTGAGACCAAAGGTCCACCTGGTCCCCAGTATCCTGTCTTCTGACAGTGGCCAATGCCAGGTGCACCAGAGGGAATGAACAGAACAAGTAATCATCAAGTGATCCATCCCCTGTCGCCCATTCCCAGCTTCTGGCAAACAGAGGCTAAGGACACCATCCCTGCCCATCCTGGCTAATCCTCCATGAATTTATCTAGTTCTTTTTTTGAATCCTATTATAGTCTTGGCCTTCACAACATCCTCTGGCAAGGAGTTCCACAAGTTGACTGTGCATTTTGTGAAGAAATACTTCCTTTTGTTTTAATCCTGCTGCCTATTAATTTCATTAGGTGACCCCTGGTTCTTGTGTTATGAGAAGGTATAAATAACACTTCCTTAGTTACTTTCTCCACACCAGTCATGAGTTTATAGACCTCTTAGTTGTCTCTTTTCCAAGCTGAAAAGTCCCAATCTCATTAATCTTTCCTCATATGGCAGCCGTTCCATACCCTAATCATTTTTGTTTCCCTTTTCCAATTCCAATATATCTTTTTTGAGATGGGGTGACCACATCTACACACAGTATTCAAGATGTGGGCGTACCATGGATTTATATAGAGGCAATATGATATTTTCTGTCTTATCTATCCCTTTCTTAATGATTCCCAACATTCTGTTCACTTTTTTGACTGCTGCTGAACGTTGAGTGGATGCTTTCAGAGAACTATCCACAAGGACTCCAAGATCTCTTTCTTGAGTGGTAACAACTAATTTAGACCTCATCATTTTAGATGTAGAGTTGGGATTATGTTTTCCAATGTGCATTACTTTGCATTTATCAAATTGAATTTCATTTGCAATTTTGTTGCCCAGTCATCCAGTTTTGTGAGATCCTTTTGTAGCTCTTCGCAGTCTGCTTGGGACTTAACTATCTTGAGTAGTTTGTATCATCTGCAAATTTTGCCACCTCACTGTTTACCACTTATTCCAGATCATAAATGATCTGGAAAAAGTGCTCCATTAAAATGGATCTATTGTTCATCTAACTGACCAGGATTATAAAGGTACACTTAAGGTTTGAGTGGCTAGAAAACCAAGTAAAACTGTCATCACTTTCTTTGCTCAATAGATTGGCTCCCTGGGTATTTTTTACTCATATCTATTTGTTTTACTGACCAAACTAGCTTGAATTATTGTTAGTGCTGGAGAACCAATACCTCTATGAGAGCAACTGAATTAGCAACAAAAAAGAACTCCCCTTATGAAGCTGGAGTTGGATGGAGAGATCTAAGCCAAAAGGAGACATGATGATAGAACCCTCTCAGTCGCCAAAGGGAAAGAGTAGTATCCTCTCAACAACTCCATGCAACCAGGAAGAGGGAGGGGTTATTTCAGCACCTTACCCCAGAGAAAAGAGGAGTGAGGGGTGGATAGAGAAATGTTTTGATTGCAAGTCTTGAAACCTTGGATGAAATCCTGGCTACGTTGAAGTCAATGGCAAAATTTCCATTATCTTCACTGAAGATTTTACCCTTTGAGTTTAAATCTTAATCCCCCACCCCCGTTTATTTCTGATAATATAAGAGAGTCAGAGCACAGCTTAATATCTAACTCTCGGATATGTCTGCAGTGCTGAAGGTTAGGAAAACTACCTTCTGGCTAGTTAATGAGCAAATGTGATCTGGAAGTCACGGAGCACATAAATATAGCACCCTACAATGTCATTTTAATAGGGTATGTTCTCAGACTGTACTTTAAACCAAATCCCATTTCACAGCAGTGCCTCATACCTTTTATCAGAACACAGTAGACGATGCAACTTCATTATTTTTAAATGAGTTAGCAAATAGCACTATAATGTGCTGATATCACAGTGGGATTTTTGCCGTTAGGATGTATTTGTTCTCTGGAGAAGGACCCTTGTAATAAAGGTGATGACAATAGATAGCTTATTGAAATCAGCCTAAGGGTACCCATATAGACTTGAGGTCAGTCATTTTAGATATAGGTGATTAGATATATCGTTCGAAAAATTTATGTTGTAAGAACAAAAGCTAAGGGGTAAGCTAAAGCTACTTGTTGTATCTGTCCGACAAGTGATTCTTAAAAAGCAAAGCATCAAAGAAAAATAATGCATTTTTCTTCCATTTTTAAATACCCCATTTGACTTGAAACCCCCAGCTGGTGCTAAGGTAGCTGTAGGTTTGGGGAAAAGGGGAAACAGGGACCCAGTATCCTAAAGTAACTGCTTGCCAGAAGGCAATGCTTCCCCTCTATGGTGAGATTATATTTGTTAATACCACAAAACTATTCCCAGTGATGGCATTGAGATGAGGCCTTTGAGTCTTAGCAGTATTAGCATAAAGAACACCTCCCTCCTTAATTTGCAGGACTGCACCTTTAATTGGATAAGAATAGTGATGTTATACTTTAGCCAATTTGCTAACTCTGGAGATGGAAGAGTAAGAGAGGCTAAGTGGTGTTTTTGTTCTAGGAATAGAAGATAGCATAAGCTATTACCAGCAGGACAGTGGGGTGGGAGGAGGTATTGTTTCATGGTCTCTGTGTGTATATAATGTCTTCTGCAGTTTCCACAGTATGCATCCGATGAAGTGAGCTGTAGCTCAGGAAAGCTCATGCTCAAATAAATTGGTTAGTCTCTAAGGTGCCACAAGTACTCCTTTTCTTTTTACTAATCTCCTTGTTAACTTTCCTGCATTTAAATACATCCTTCACTGGGATAGTTAACAATGGACTCTTGAATCACGTTAGCAAAATCTTGTGAAATGTTAATACAGTGTAGAAGAATAAATCACAAATAAAATACACAAGGTGATAAGTGCAAGCAGCAGAGTCTAAGGCTATAGAGTGCTGGTTGGGACAGGTTCCTAAAAATAAATTCATTCATATAAAATATTAAATGCCCTGAATTATCATCCTCTAGCAACAAGTAAACAATTTTTAGAATTCAAAAAAAGTTTAACTCCCTTGTCACATTCTCCCCAATTCTCTTACGTTTTTCCTCACTTCTCTATTCTAGCCAGGACTGGAAACACCATGGGAAAGGCTTTAATAACCCAAATGAAGGACTGGAAATCTCCTCAGAAATCCTGTTCTTTTGAGATTTCCACCCCAATGTGGTAGATTTCAGAGGTTCAGACAGTTTGCCAAGGGAAACTTTTGGCTGATTATTTGAACATTTCAAGTTCTCCCTTTATTAGTGAAAATACTAAAGCGGATCAAAACTTGCATAATAAAACCTGGAAACACGGGGCGGGGGGGGGGGGGGGAGTTTATCCAGTCTGGGGCTTAATTACAAATCTGGAACTTGGGCCAGTGTTACTTAATGGTCATATTGTGCCAAGTTTTGAGTAAACCCGAGCTGTTTCAGGTGCCAGGAAGGGATTTATGGTTTCAGGCAATTTCAACTGTTTTCAGTAATCACATGAAACTCTTATTTCAATGGTATTAGCCTGAAGGAGAAAAAACTCAGTGTTTTCAACTTAGTGTTGTGTCTAATGCTGAGGACCTCCTTCTGAAGTCCGGACACTCACATGTCACACATGAATATACTCAGACTAATCCCACTGACACCAATGGTAAGTGTTACTCAACATGAGGAAACATTGCAGAAACAGGCCATGAACAGAGTAGGAGTAAGTAAATGCTGAACATAACCGAGACACCAGAGGGAGCTTGGAGAAAGACACAAGGAGGAGAAGAGAAAAGAACAAGGAGACAGTGGACCTGTTACATTTTTCAAGTTTGTTTCACCCAGATTCCTGCTGGTTTTCCCAGAAAATACAACTCTGAGTCTAGCTTCCAGATTTGTGGTTCTTTTGAATCCAAAACTCGAATTGGGAGTTTAGGGTGAAGCAGTGTGGATTTGGCACAGGTATAACAGAAGTCTAAAAGACACTGTTCATTCCAACTTCAGTGTACTGAATTGCAATACAGGGGCACGTACAAAACATGGAATGTTGTCGACAGCTGTTACACTATTTTAACACAATATCTAGCTGAAGAAACCAACAAGTTGCCTATTTGTAATCTTCTGTATACACTACCAGTTAAAATAGGCATGACTTGCCCACTAGGTAACTACGTTTTCCATTTTAACTGTTGCTTTGTAGAGCTCAGACTTTTAGAAAACTCCCATTACTGTTGTCTAGCCAGCTAGACTATTGGGTAACACTGCAGGCTAATTATTGAAATATCTCCTTAAATAAAACTCTAGATGTCTCTTTATCAGTATTAAAGATATGCGTACTGCAGTCATGTCTGGGGCCCCAGTCAGGGAGTAGGAATCCATTGTGCTAAGTGCTGTAGAAACACAGAACAAAAGAATGGCCCTTCCTCCCAACAGCTTACAATCCAAGTATAAGACCAGGTCTACACTATAAACCAGGAGTGGCCAAACTTACTAGCCCTCCAAGCCACATATGACAATCTTCAGAAGTTTGAGAGCCGGAGCACACCTGCTGGGAGCTGGGGCTTCAGCCTCACTCCTCCTGAAGCCCCGAGCTCCGGCAGGTGTGCCTTGCAGGGCTGAAGCCCCGGAGACCCTCCTCCCTACTGAAGAGAAGTCCCTACCCAACTACCTGAGCTCTTCCCTCCCTCCTCAGGTCTGGCAGGCAGAGACTGCGGGGTGGAGGGGGCTTGCAAGCCGGACTTTCATGGTAAAAGAGCCACATGTGGCTTGCGAGCCACAGTTTGGCCACCCCGCTGTAAACGTACACTGGTATAACTGTGTCTGTCAGGGGTGTGAAAAATCCCCACCCCTGAGCAACACAGTTATACCAACCTCGCTCCCGGTGTAGATCGCTATATTGATGGGAGAAGGGCAGACTAACTATGCCACTGCTGCGTTTTAAGTGTAGATCTGCCCTAAGAGACAACTGGTTGATACAGACAGATGGGGGATGTACAAGGAAACAATGCGACAATACTCGTTTCAGCATACCAACTGACTCACGTTGTCAAGTATTTTTTTAGAATCCATGGCAAAACACAGTTTTAAGAAGGGACTTGAAGGATAACATGTTGACAGGTAATTTCTCCCATGTGTGAGGGGCAGCACTGGGGGGGCGGGAAACGTGAAGGTGTGTCTTAGTACAGATTTTTTTTCTAACAGTTATAATATGACAAGGAAAAAGAAAACCCAATGACAAATTCTGTTTCTTGACAAAAAAAAAAGAGTGTTCCCAAATGCATCATGGTTTTGTTATATTTTTCATTCTCTCTTTCTTCCCTTTGAGAGAGAAGAAATGTTTTGGAATCTCCTGTATAATTTAATAGCAATTTTTGTCCCTGCCATAGAGTTAAGTAGGATGGTTGTTTTTTGTTTAAAAAGATAATGAACGATATTCTCTAACTCTGTAGCTTTTGGGGTCCTTTCTATAGGCCCTTATGACACTTCCATAGGACTATATTGGTTTCATTCCTGTTAAATTCCACACTGCTTTCCCATAAGAGAAAGTATATTTCTTTCTCTTCTAGTGTTGTAGTTAAGGTTAATGCTTTTATATTGAATCCTATAAACATTTAAATAAGAATAAATACTAACCATGTCTTTAAATAAGAACTGCTAACTACATTCAACAGGGGTGTATTGTTACTCATGAGACAATGTGACTGGAACATGTTGCTGGGCCTGAATGCTTTTTAGCAGATTGGTCTGTGCAAGTCACACATCAAACATCTTCCCGTCACTCCTCAGGCCAAGGTCTGACTCCTCCTGTCCCACATGCGAAGTGTAATCTAGAATCCTGCATCCATCTGCAATAGCAACATGTCTTTATATATCAGTACCTGTTTGGGTGCTGGCTAGCTGAATGGCCTGGATTGCCAGGTTGTAGGTTAGCCCTAATCCCCATCTCCATATTTATCCCTGTATTGAAACCTTTTCACTAGAGCTTCAGATTTGGATCATGCCTCCCTTAACAAGAGCTTTTGTCTCTTGAGTGATCAGTTTCTAGATTGGATTAGAATCCAGAATATAGACAACATTTTTATCAAGAATTACACAGCCTAATGTAAGGCATATGTGAGTATGGTTTCCCATTATAGCCTAGAGTTATGTACTTAGTGCTATATTCAAGGAAATCCATTACTGCATCCTTTAGAAAGGACTCACCTATAGCCCTTACTTTGAGTGGTCTCTTGAATTATTTATACATTAATTCCATTAACAGGATTTATCCTTCCTCCAGGCACATTCCTGCAAGTATCTCTTATATGCAATGCTCTTTGACCTGAAAGGGTGTCCTGCCTATGGAGTTCGAAGGCATAGGCCATATCTTATTGAATCACAACAGGTGGCTCAGACTTCCCTGCCCACTGAAAGCTCTTATTGGAAATGTTAATGTAATGGTTACTATTTAATAATTGATATTTTCTTTAACTAAACTAATAAATAATGAACTTAATGGTCAAGCCATTTTCCATATCTAAAAAAGGCATTAATATAGAGGAAAACAAAGCTCCATTTAGGTCATACGTAAACAAAACACAAACAGATCTTTCAGGAGTTATCTTCAATCAGGTAAGTCATTTGTAATACAAAAATGTATGAATGGAACTGAACTTTAGTCCAAAGCTTGAATCAAGCCTCTGAGGTTCAGAAGAGTTCAGATACTGTTTGCTCCCAATATTTGTTCATCTCCATAGGCCAGTGCTCTGCTCAGCTGTTGTAAATTGGCATAGCTACATTAAACCACACTGATGATGTGTATTCTTCACATAATCACCCTTACTTCAGTGGGACCCCTTGTGGGCTCTGGTGGTGTTTAATGTGAGTTAGGATATTTGAGTCTGACCTTACATTTTTGCAGGAAGTTTGCACAGTTCTAGTATTGATCACATTTCAAAAGTAATCCCTCATCAGTGGTTTTTGAAACACCTTAGACTATTAATGGAGAAAGGATTTTAAACATCTCATTTAATTTTCACCACTAAAAGTATAAAATTTTTTCCCAGTCAGATTATGCTATGAATATAGGCCAGTCAGTTTCATTTTTGCATTCTCATGCATTAGTTGAGAGCTGTTTTTTTTGTTTCAGGCATTGAAGGGAAATGGCTCCACTCCACTGTTTTCACTTAAAAAAAAAGTGCACAAAATTAATGAAAATATTTTTCATTATAAACTGAATAGAATCAAAATTGAGTTGGGCCTGTGCCTTTAAACCAATAAGGTAAATCCAAAAGGTGAAACATGTAAATCAAGGACCTATCTGCATTACAGAAGTTACTACGCTGGGGGACTGTCTTGCAACATGGTAACATTCTCTCTCTTTTAGCAGTAGCTGCCTCTTGTCTTTGTAGAGAAGAAAAAAAAAAAAAAGAGTTCAACTGCCCAAACACGGATGTCAGCTTTACCAGTGGTAATTAAATCAGTTGAGTAACATCAGATTTACAACAGTGTAACAGAGCATGGAATTTGGCCTCAGAGATGCAACCCAGTTCTGTAAGGTTACAATAAAGTTTTAATCTTAATTCACACAAACAAGACAAAACCCGCGATTACAACCTGTAGCTTGGACACTGTAAAAACTGTAGTAGTACATTGCTCCTAAATTTAAAAGAGAATTAGCAAGACTTCCTTTGAGAAAAAAAAAAAGAGCTAATACACAAGATTGCCATATCTCAAACTCATTTTTTGATGCCCACTAAACTACTGAGTTGAGTGGGTGGTAGTAGGAATAGCTAAATTTGAGAATGTATTGCTCTCGACCTTCACCTTCCAACAAAAGAAGTGCAATTTCCATAGCACTAGATGGGGGAAAAATGAGAAATAATTTTCTTGCATTTTTAATATTCTCACAGCTTCTTTCATTGGAGAACACAATTACAATGACATGATCAGCTTATAAATTATTTCTCCCCTGGCAATTTCTATCATCACAGCATTTTCTTAGGTAAAAACCATATTATGGGGGCAATATAATATTCATCAGCAGTGGAAGAATAGATAACATATTGTATAGTCTGGTTAAGCAGGCCAAAGCTAAATAAAATTATTTTAAACCATGAACTATCCTTTAGCACACAGTAATATAAAAAGCCTACATGATAAAAATGCAATAGGCAGAGACCAGCTATTGTGATTGAATTTAAGAGATTGAAAAAGTAAACAGCTGAAGCTGGAAGACTGAAGCAGCATGAAAAAAAAAAAAAAAAGCAGCCTATTGGATGCACTCATAAAATGGGGACATATCATAAAACTTCCAGATTGCAACTATGGCCTATATTTTGGGCTAGAATCAGCCCTAGTTCAGATGACTTCACCTGGTTTAACTCCTCTGCTACGCGAAGCGCTACGCCCATCTGGCCCACCTCAGTCAGTGCAGCCCCAAACGTAGGCAAGAACTGGCCAAAAAGGGAGCATCTCCTCTTGCAAGACATCTAGTCAACCATGACCTTTATATACCCATCTATCCATCCAGGATATCTGCAGGGTGCCACTCAATGCTGTGTCTAGGTGTGGTGGCTTGTGCTGACCACTCTTCCTTCCATATGAGCTCCTAATAGTCAGCTGATCCATCTTGAATCTATTGGGGATGGAATTAAAGATCAGTCCCTTTTCTTTTTCTGTGCTCCATATTTGTGTCAGTTTGGGATGAAATCCTGCCCTAACTCACCAAAGAGAGGGGTGTGCTCATGCCTACATGTCTATGTGTGGGAGAGTCTGAGCACAGTAGCAGTAGAGCTGAGGACCCCTTTTGCCGGTGCAGGTTAAGAAAGCTCAGTAGGCAACATGCTCAGCTATGCACCTTACTGTGCATCCGAAGTGAAGGAGCATGTGTCCTCTCTCATTAAGCCCCAGCTTCTGCTGCTGACCACAGATGTGGACAGGAAGGCTAGAGGCCTGCACCGCAAGCCAGATGGCAATGCCACTTGGAGCATTGGGAGAGAAAGTGTATTAGCCTGGCCCCTTTTTTAGTGCTCAAGCAAGTGCCAAGGAGTATAACCTGCCTTGCTCCTGGCAGGGGTGTTTGGGAAGACAAAGCTCCCTGTGCATTTTTCCCTCCGGCCCAAAGCACTTGTGCATGACAGGACAGAATTTTGCCCTTTCTCTACTATGTTTTTTTATTTAGGCACATAGGAATTGCCATACTGGATCAGACCTATGGTCCAACTAGTCCAGTGTCCCATTGCAGACAGTTTGCCAGCACAAGATGCTTCAGAGGAAAGTGAAAGAACCCCACAGTAGGCAGCTGTGTGATAATCTGTCCACGTACCCCCCAAACACCACAGAGTTCATCCTGGTTTCTCATGGTTAAAGATGACTTAGACCCTGAAATCTTGCTTACCCTCCAATCATGCTGAACCTGTTTTGCAAAATAGTGTTTCCTAGATAGGTGAGAACAGAGCATGATGTAAATTATGCGGTTTATTTGTGTAAAATGCATGCTTGTACTAATTGTCAGAAATTCCTGAGGTTTACATGTATGAAATTTAATCAAATTTTATTCTGCTAACTCAAGAATTAGTATATTTAGTATTTATTATATTATTTACCTTTCTGCTGATAGTAATGACAGTCAGTGAACTTGTCCTACAAAGCCACTGATTTCTACTAAGTGCACCCAACTCCCATGAAGAGCAGCCTACCAGAGTGCAATAAAGAACAGAGAGGTCACAGATTTATTCTATACAACAGCCCAAGTCCATTTACACTAGCATTATTGTTATTATTCTTTGATATTTGCAATACAATAGCAACTAAGAAATCCACTCAGGATCATGGTCTCATTGTGGTAGGCAAAACAAATAATAAAAGGCTGTCCTGCCCCAAAGCGCTTACAATCTGAGACAGATTCTGCCACCCTTTCTTATGTGGAATAATTCCTATAACTTTACTCACACCAAGCAGCACTATACTCCACAAGTAAGGTATCTGTCCCTTGATTACAACAGGATGCAAGAATGAGTATCAAACAATCAGAAGGGGGAAGGCCAAGAGAAACAACAAGTGTGTGTGTTCACATGTTATCACAGCAGTTTTGAGTTGCTTCTTTTTTAACCATCAGATAAGAGTAACAAAAAAAAAAAAAGAAGTCTGAGAGATCTCTGCCATTATCCCAATCTAACCATTATCAGGTGACATTTTATTGCGGAGATCACAGCAGGAGGAGGTCTGGAGGAAGGATTTTAAGGAGGATATAGCAGCTTGTGCTGGGGAATTCTCATGAATGTCTTTTCTCCTTGAATTTATTTCCAAGTTGCAGTGGTAACAGGATGAATATTACTTGTGCTTGTCAATTTATTTAATTGCATATTCCTAATGAAAAAAAAAGTTACACTCCATATCGCTCCCAATTATTTATTTTCATGTATTGCATCAGAGACAAGGATATCAAACTTGCTGTGCGCAGGGGTTTTATTATCTTAAGTTTCCTTCCAGCACATTGCAAGGATCATTTTCAGCTTAATAGCGCATTTAAATTCTTGACATGTCCCTGATTCACTGCCAGCATTTCAGGTCTCATCATTTATTTATGAGTTACTACACTAGTGTCTGAGAATCATGCTCTGGACTGCAAAAAAGAATCCCACATGTTTATTCATCTTTGAGTATATAAAAAGACATGAGTTTGCTTTTTGATCAGTATTGTACCATTCTGAAAATTGTCATAAATTAGATTTGTATTTAGAGTCAATATAGTTTTCAGATTGTACGTTACAGAAAGAAAAAAGAAAGGAAGATCTTCAGGCCTGATATTGAAATGTATTTAAGCATTTAGAATCCAGTAAGGCACCTACAGAGATTTTCAAAACATCTAAGCAAGTTAGGCCCTTAACACCCATTGAAATCATGTAAAGATGCCTAAATACCTTTGAAAATCTGGCCCTCAGAGAGAAAAAAAAAGCCCAAGCCAAAACAAACCAAAACTCCCTACATTAATGCAACATTACAGCTCAGAATTGGATGGCCCAAAAGTCAGGCTATGCAAAGCTATGGCTCTCAGCGCAAATATGGGGCCCAGTCCTCAGAAGCCGTCAAGGAGAGCAGAGCACAGTTGAGAGGTGTGTGCATAAGTGGCTTTAAACTTCCTTTGTGCTCTACTGATCAGACTGCTGGCAGTGTGCTATACTGCTGCTCCAGAGCAAGAAGGATCTCAGCCGTCAGGCTGCTTTAATTGATGCCAGCCTCCAAATCGCCCCTAGGGCCAATATGGCAACTGGAGACCACTGAAGCACAGAGAAGTCCTGACTATATCCCCCTTTCCACAGTCATGGTCTCTATGCTGCAAAAAAAAATGACATCAGATGATCCAGCCTACACTGGGATGATCTTCCCAGAGCAGTGCTTGAAAACAGTTGAGGATCAGGGTTATAATTTGCTCCTTTGAGCGCGAATATGATTACACATGATGGTCTGTATTACACCCATGGAAACAGGAACTTCAAATGTCCTAACTTGGGTGCATTTATACTCTCAGCCTTATTGTTGCTGTACTGTACCTTTTTACAATGAATTTCCCTAATACTTTGCTCACACATTGATCCAATAGCACTTATCTGGAGCTGTGCACCTCAGAGCACTGAGTGGACAATCACACATCAGACATGTAGGGTGGACAGTTTGCTAATGCCTATCATTCGGATTTCAAACTGAATTTCTCTGGGCCTGATCCAAAGACCACTAATGCCACAAGAATGGTCCCAATTACTTCAATCTAAAGTACTTATCTGGCTCCTGTCACTGCAGTATCCATGTGCCTCACAGACTATAATGTATTTATCCTCAGAGTACCCCTGTGAGGTAGGAAGTATAGTTATCCTCACTTACAGATTGGGACCTGAGACACAGAGGGTATGTCTACACTGCAAAGTAAGCCAGTGTTGGAACTCAGGCTCAAGCCTAACCTCCCTTCCGTCTACACATAAATCATGCTAACCCAGGGTCCCAGGATTCCATGGAGTGGAGGATCCAAGCCCGAGTCAAGACAGGACTCAGGGTTCAAGCTCTATTGCTGTGCAGTGCAGACACAGCCCCACTGGACTCGTGCTCTGGAAGTCCACAAAAAGCATCCCACTATCCCACAGGCCGACTTTCTTTCTCCTCTAGACAGTCAAGTTTGGTGGAAATCAAGTTTTCCCATACTGCACCATGAACAAAGGGCTAGAGAGGCCACATTTTGGGAGGGCGTTAGGACGTTTGGGATATGGGCAGTTGCACTGAGGCCCACATAATGCAGAGTAGATGTTGCTGCCCCAGGTTGGGACCCAGAGTTCAACAATTCCTAACCGGAGGTTACAAAGGAGTGTAGATGCTCGAGTCCTAGGTTAAAAACTACCTCGAGTTCTAGTAACCCTGGGCTTACTTTGCAGTGTAGATATACCCTCAGGGGCTAAGGGACTTACCCAGCATCACAAAGAGAACCTGTGGCAGTGCAGGGAATTGATGTTAAAGCTCCCAGTTCCCAGGCTAGCACCCTAGCCCCTGAATCATTCTGCTGTGGGCTTTGAATAATGCCCTATGCACTTAGGGAGCTGGGATTTTTAAAAAGCAGCTTCATAGAGCATATGAACTTGAAATTTGCTGATAGGATGCCCAGCAGCAGCAACCATGTTGGGTTCCTTCTAATATCACATGAGTGCCTTAGGACTCCGTTCTCCACGACGATCAAGCAAAGCTGTATAAGCAGCACAAAGTGAAGCAGATTGGAAAATACAGCTGTATGCCTCCCCTTTCTGTAAAGGCCCAGTGCCACAGTGTTTACTTACCCTTTGGGCTGAAATGCCGCATGCTTCTTTGAGCTCAGCGGTGATCGCTTTCGGTGCTGTGGAATTTACTGACATTCTATTTGCCTTGTTGGAGAATAGCTTTAATTCACCCCCAGAATAATTATTGTCTCTGCATTTGTCTAGTCTTGAGGACTGTCATACTTCACAGCGAAGCAGCCGGGCGCAAGTGCAGTTCTCTGACAGATATGACTCTGACACAGTGAGGACGCTACCAGAGTAACCTGGGAGCACAAGCACTGGAATAGGAAAAGGTAACTGAAGCCCAGCTTTGCACACTTAACTCAGCAAAATGTGTTTTAAATGTCATGTCAGTGCACAACAAATAGCTGGTTACTATAGAATGTCCCACCCCAAGCCCTAGCCATCCAAGTGTTTTCTTGCCAGGAAAGCATTTGCAATACACAGGAATACCGTCTTGCCATGGAGGGGTTTACCTTTTGCACTGTAATAGGACAGAAAGAAACTGAGGGTGTTAATGCACTTAATGAAGTAGCTTTCACCAAAGAAATATAGAGTTCTGCTTTTCACCTTCCCCAGCACCCTTCCCAAACATCAATCCGCACCAATTGGATTTAAAAAGGTGAAAATGGAATGTCTGTACCACAGCAGAGAGACAGTGCCAAGGGTCAAACAATAAACTTTTGCATTCACAAAAACATTCTCCTTGCCTGCCCGTTCAGTATCACAGACTCCCCAGCACAAGAGCTTAGAGCAGTGGAGGGCCACCTGCGGCCCCCAGGCCACACGTGGCCTGGCAGGGTAATCTGCTGGTCGGCTGTGAGACAGTTTGTTTACATTGACCATCTGCAGGCATGGCCACCCGCAGCTCCCAGTGCCTGCGGTTCGCCGTTCCTAGCCAATGGGAACTGCAGGAAGCCGCAGGGACGTGCTGTTGAGCCTGATCCACAGCCTGCCCTGGGACTGGTATCATTACAAGACTCACTTTATGATCCTGGCTGGGAGCCTGCTGCTGGATGCAGTCAGTCCCCATGCTGGATTCGGGGGCCAGCAGCATTCAATCCCAGCTCACCAGGTCATTATGAAGCACAGTAGGCTCTGTGCTGGGCACAGTGCCCAGGACCTGGTCAAAGTCATCCTAAAATGGGCGTGTTGCTGGCGAGTTGCCCTTGGTGCAATTTTTATCCTGGGTCTCCTGTATTTGCTTTTCAGCATCATAATTTGTTCCCCACACTGATCACCAGTCTGGAAAATCTGCAGAGCTGCCAGCTTTTTAGCTATCTGCTGGTATGCGTGGTCACGCCTTGTGATTTTGCTGAAGTCCACTGTTTTACTGGCCTCGCTCCACAGATTCACCAAAAACTGGCCATGCTCTTGTGACCAGGAAGCAGATCTCTTTGCAAAAAAGCTTCTTCTGATCCATCTCCATTGAGAACCCTGCAGACTCTCAGATAGTGTGTTTGCAAACCAGTGTTCAGCAGACAATGGGTTAACTCTGATCTGAGCTGCTGCCATTTGCAGGGGCGCTGGAACAATCTGTATAGTGGGGGTGCTGAGAGCCATTTAGCTAAACTGTAAACCCTGTATGTGATGGAAACTACTTCTTGCCGGGGGTGCAACAGCACCCCCAGCACTCCTAGTTCCAGCACCTATGTCCATTTGCAAAGGGAGGCGTGGCATCCATTTGCAACAGACTGCACCACAGATTGTTGGCATAGAGAGAACGAAGAAAGTTGCCCCCAGGAACTCTGGGATACATCCAGAAGACTTCTGGGACCTGAGTGAAGCCAAGGCTGTGTGCATGCAGGAAAGCAATAGGGTTCTGACCCTAGGTCCCAGCTTAACATGGGCTCGGACCCTCCAGCCCTGCAGGGTCCTTGGAACCTAGGTCCGAGCCCTAGGTTAACGCAATTGATGTGTGGATGCAAGAGGGGATAGGCTTGATCCCTGGCTTACATCGCTGTGTAGACGTACCCACAGAGATACTTGTGAGAAGCAAATGGGAGGAACAAGCTGGCAAAGAGGAGGGGGCGAGGACGATGTGAAATGAAGGAAGAACAGATAAGTAGTTAGAGGCAGAGTTAAGTAAGACTTGGCAGGTTAAGCAGAACAAGAAGCTTGAATTTGATGAAATGGAGAAGAGATGGCCAGTGGAGGGAGTCAGGTCTTGACTCAGCAAAACGTAAGCATTTTAGTTTTATTCAGACTGTGGTTGTGCATAGACACCCCAGTCCAGTACTATTGTACTAAGTGCAGTGCAGACGTAACAACTGTAACAAAAAGATGGTCCCTCTCCCAAAGAGCTCACAATCTCAGTATAAGACCAGAGACAGCAGGTGGCTATAGACCGGGGAGAGCACAAGGGAACCACCAAATTCTATGGCTTAGTAGGAGAAGAGCTGGCACAGCACACTATGGTCATGGCTGCCCATGCCCTGAATGCAGCTGGACTTATGACCTAGCAAAGTGCATAAATGCATTGCTGAACTGGGCCTTCAAAAAGAGAAGCAACATGATCGGAATGGCAAGCAAGGAAGATGGTGTTAGCAGCTGCAGTTTGTATGCACTGGATGTTGAGAAAAACAGAGACCAGATTCCCCCATGCGCTATGATCAGCACACCTTGGATCTGAACATTTTGATAGTACGGTAGCTGTTGAACTCGACACTAGAAGCATTTCTAGCTAAATATTCCAGGAAGACTGGAGAGCTTAGTTTACTTACAAATTCAATAGGCTGATAAGGTAGATGTGTCCTGTTATTATTTTCAATGTACCACTTAATAGAAACATAAATATTGATTCCGGACCATAAGCTCTTCAGGACAGCGGCTGGGTCTTCCTTTGTAGCATGCAGCAACAAGTCTATTTTGAGTGCAACAACAATATAATTCAATAGCGTTAGGCAACAGGATTGTTTTTATCTAGCGTCTCAGTTTATTCCTGCCGCAGTGTAAATTCTATGAACATCAGCTGGACTTGTCCTGGGATTGCTTTTGCACTGATTTTGAAATTTGCAATGACATGGGAAGGCACGTAATTTGAAAGTGGCAGTGCACCATGTCCCTCCACAGCAATTATGTTTTTAAAAGGGAGCTGCAGTCCTGCTTCAGAGGGAAACAAATAAAAGAATCTGATATGCCCAAAGCTCAGATGCTTGGGCTGTGTTGAGATAATGAACCAGAGGGGAAGAAAATCTGTTCTTGAATGCTCAACAGCCATAAAGCAGGTGTGATGCCAGTATAATTCTACAAAACAAACCAGGGCATATTGTGATAGGATAGCAAATTAATTAAAAGCTCTTTAAATACCACAAAACTGCACAAACAGAGACTACATGTTAGAATCTGTTTCTCTTGAAAACATAAAATACCTCTATTGAGACTTGCTCACATTCCCTTGCCAAGATTATTAGTGCCTTTTCTGTCACTTTTAGATTCATTCTGCACGTGAATGTTATAATAGGAGACAAGTACAGGTCTGGAACTTTTCTAAGGGCCTGATTCTGCTCCCACTGACTTCAGTGGGAGTACAATCAGACATGAAGACAATTAATATTTTCCCAGTGGACTCTGATATACTGAGCTGGATCCCTGAAGCTATGTGATAAGATGGCAATGTTGGTATGGTGGGTCCTGCACTTTTCTTGGCAGGGGGCTAAAATGCCACCCCTTGCCCCTGCTCTTGGGGCACCAAGGGCCCCACTAGTGGCCCGGGAAGGTGGTAGAGGAGGGAAGCAGGGGAGAGGTCTGGGCTTGCTCCTCACTCTGAGCCTTAACCCCTACGGGTTACTTACCTTCTTCCCCCTTGGATGGAGTTATCCTCAGTCCTTAGATGCTGGGGGAGGGAGTCTCCCTTACTTCAGTCATCTGGTCTTTCAAGTCTCACAACACACTTCCAAGCTCCAATCCTCTCTCCTTCCTCACACACCCTGTCTGCCTGAAG
Organism: Eretmochelys imbricata; assembly: GCF_965152235.1. NCBI lineage: Eukaryota > Metazoa > Chordata > Testudines > Cheloniidae > Eretmochelys > Eretmochelys imbricata. Next base: position 192,211,702 of record NC_135574.1, on the reverse strand, counting down.
GTTTCATTAGATTCCTTCCAGGGCCTTCATTGACTACAGGTGCTCCAATTAACCTGTAGTAACCCTCCCTAGTCTACAGGGAACCACACCTTAATTAGCCTAGGGTTTACATATCTCCCCTCCACCACTCTCCCACTGCGACACCTGCCCCTTTTGCGGCGTGAGGGAAACCCTGGCGCACGTCTATCTGGAGTTGCAGCCCCTATTCCGGCTCCTCACCAATCTTTTGTTACGGTTTTGGTTGCACTTTTCTCCTCACCTTCTTATCTACGCACTCCCTGTCCATGACCCCACTAAGTCGCGGGACCTCCTGGTCAACCTCCTCCTGGCCCTGGCTAAAGCGGCCATCTATAAAACCAGGGTGAGGAAGTTGGCCGATGGAGTCTCCTGCGACTGCGGGGCCTATTTCCGATCCTCTGTCCGTTCACGCCTCCAAGCGGAGTTCCTCTGGGCGGCGTCCACTGACTCCCTTGACGCCTTTGAGGAGCGGTGGGCGCTGTCCGGGGTTCTCTGCTCGGTGTCCCCGTCCGGTTCCCTTCGTTTGACCCTTTGACCGCACTCCCGTCCCTGTTTTTCATTAGTTGTCCCCCGTAATTAGTTGGCTCTCCAGGCCCTGTGGATCTCCCCCTTAGGCTGGGGGGGGGGCTCCTTTCATAGTGGACGAGCTCCGCCCACCCACTTCTTGGATCCCAATAGACCACTCTCCCACTGCTCCCTGACCTCCTATATCACAGGTATTAGCGTGTTATTTAAATAATAGTCTGCATACCACAAATAAAAGTTACCATCCCAAAACAAGGGGATGGTAGAAGATCAGGAAAGCCTTTGGTGAAAGTTTGAGTAGCTTGCTAAGGTGAAAGAATGTAGCAGGCTGGTGCAGTTCTTACTGTTAATGAAGGATTGTTACAGTAATAGCGCTATGCATGCCCACGACAGTGTCAACCATTTGTGAACTAGTATTCATTTTATCACTGTGCATTTCATCTCTTTATTCACTTTCTAAAATATTCATACATAGAAAAGAATCTGCCTTTCATTCTTTTTTCTTAAATGCCATCCTAGTGAGCCAGATTTTAGATACTGCAAATACATGTAAGCAGTCACAGTTTTTAAAACACATTAACAGCATAGGACCAGATCCTCAGCTGGTGTAAGCTGGATTCAATGGAGCTTATAGTCACCAAGGATCAGGCCCACAGAGTTTTATAATATTTGTACTATAGACTGATTGGAGTCAAAGGAAATCTCTAACAAGTTTGCTTGAGTTATTTGAGCATGTTGCTGAATTTACAGACAAGAGTGAGACAGTGCCTATAATTCTTCTGCTAAGGGCAAATCACCGTAAACTGTGGATTCAAGAAAGCTTTACTACCTACAACAGTTCATTTTAATTACCATGTCACAAAACATGGTACACTGAATGTACTGTTCTTGGGAAGGTAGTGGAGGAGAGGGGAGATTGGCACAACCAAGAGAAGGAAATCATTCAGGTGGAAAATGAGTAATTGCAGAGCTCCCACACAATCTCCCAAGATTTACTGGGGAAGTTCAAAGAGATTTACCATAAATACACTGTGTACAATCAGCTCAAGGGAGAGGAGTCACTACATACAGCATTGAGGGCAAGATTGTTCAAACTAGCTGGGCTGTGCTAAGGAGATGGAGACAGGTAAACACATTTCACTCCCTCTGTTCTTCTACCCTAAACACATTTTGAACCTTCTACCACTTCCTGACGTCCCTCTTTTCCTCTAGATCTGGATCTTTTTCTCCCCATTCCATCCATCCTTCCCTCTTCCTCTCCATTTCCTCTTCCTTGAAATCTTTCCCTCCTATTCTTCCACTTTTGCCCCTTATCTACCACAGCACTTCCTCCCAGAAAACAAACCTACCCAAAACTCTCTCGGGATCAAATTCCTTCCATGCTCTGCCCACCTTCTTTCTGCCACCAGTTCACCTCCTTTGTGCCGTACACCTTGTGTTTGTTCCTTCTCTGACCTCTCTCCAGATAACAAGCTTCACCCCCTGGTGGCTCCCAGCCCTGTAGAACTGGGTGTACGAAACCTCATCATATGATTGAGGGGTCAGGAAGGGTTTCCAGGAGCAGGGGGTTACATGAGGGGGGCTCACTATTCTGTCCAATGGTTCCAAACCACCTCTCCTCCTCAGCATTAGAGGGTCACTGGGAGTCTTTCCAGTTACTTCAATGGGCTTTGGATCAGCTCTTAATAATAAAGAAAGAGAAATGAAAAGGTACAGACAAGACAGGCAGAGCTGGTTCAAGCTCCAAATTCCTATTCTATGATAAATTTTGGAATTTGTTTTCATTCTGATTCAGAACAAAAATATTTTTGAAATTTCTCCTGGAATTGAATTTACAAAAAAAATTCAATTTTGGAATTTCAAAATGTTGTTTTGAATTTTATTATTTGAATGTTTATATTCTTTTTATTATTTTATGATACATCAGCAGCAGTAGTACATACAATTTATTATTATTATTTTTTAAACTATTAAGGGCAGTTGCTGCTACACTTTGATCTAGAAACAGATAAGATGTTTCATTCAGTACTAAGTAGCAACCATCTCTAATTTTTTAAAATAAATAAAATAGCATATTTCAGCTGTTATATTATGCCTTATTAAGACATCTCAGCAGTACATGTTATGTACTACTACTGACATGTTATGAAATAATGTAAAATAACACAAACAATAAACATAAAAATAAATAAAATTAAAAATGAAATTTCAAAATTTTCCAAAACAAAATTTCTGACAACATTCTTTCAAATTCCATCCCCCCAGGAACTTTAGTCAAAATCTACCATTTTTCAGAACATTTCAATTTAAATGAAAATAGCATTTTTTGGTCAGGAAAAGAAATGGAGAACAGTTTACAGACCAGAACTGAAAATAGATGGTGAGCTGATTCTAGTTTAATAATAAATAATAATAATAATAATAATAATTAATGAGATGTACATACTGTTCTGTTAGTATAAACAGTAGCTCTGATTTCCCCTCAGCATTTGATCCCTCTGAAGAAGAATCTTAAAGTCAATTCACTTTTGCTCCCTACCCACCTCTCTGTAGATTGTCTTACCTCCTTGCTCTGTCTCTCCAGTCAGTTCTTTCCGTAACCAGTACTGATGCATGCTCATAGCTAATGCTGACTTTCCTGCTTATATCTGGCCCAATGGTGGGAAGAAAGAGACAACATCCGAGAGGCAGATCACGAGATAGAAGGGGGATTAAAGAGGGATTCTAGTATGGAGGAGGTGAGCTTATGTACAGGGGATCAGAGAGCTTCTAATAGATGAAAACCCCAATGGCCACAATGCAATTACTGTGCATCACCTTTGCAATGAGGGTTATCTATAAATGACTGAAAGACAGTACAACTTCAAAATGTGATAATGAAACTGGTGACACACAGAAAGAGCCAGAGTTGTGCCAGCTTTACAAATCACATGTCTGGTGTTGGAGGACATTTAGAGACAATGATCTGATAGGTCTTTTACATTTTGACTGTGAACCCATATGATAGAACAGAACAAATACATGCAAGTTGATTTAGAGAGAGAGAGATTTTAGTGTAGTCAAACTGTGTCCTGAGACCAGTGAACAAATATAAGCAAGCATTGGTACTGCAGGAGGAACAACCTGCAGTGCAGACCATGGCAAAGATTTGTGAGCAATAAATCAATAATTGGGACAGCCTGACATAATCAGATTGTGTTCTGCAATGTTCAGAAGCGATTTGAAGAGTTTTGACCTACCCATATGCAGTACTTTCAATGCCCAGTGCGTGTAAGCATTACAGTCATCTTCCCCAGCTTCTTTAACAAAAACATTACCTTGTTCACACCATCTGCCATGGCTTGCAAAGTTAGCTCTCTAGGTCCATCCACAGTCTTTCCGTTATCAGTTGGCCCCCAGCTGGCACTATATATATCTATGACTTGGGGCATGTGACTGATAGAGGAAGCCTCAATAATATCTGTCATAAAAGGCTGGTCCAGCATTCGGATACCTGTCAATGTAATCAACAGAAACATGAATTATGAATTGCCAAAGACAGGGTCTCGGCTCAGGGTCTGATTTATACCTGCTGTTTCAGGCATTACAGCTCACTGGTTATTTCAGTCCCACGATAATTTTGTATTAAAAGTGCAGATTCCAGTCTGTACAACAGAGCGTTATCGTCAAAACATACAGTTCTAGCAACGAAGTGGGGGCACAGAAAGGAGCGAGTGGTTTATTACTGGTTCTACTATTGAACTTTGCAATTCTACAGCTCCTTTCATCCAAGTGTTTCCAAACACATGAAGAAACAATTAAACTTCACACGCTCTGTAAGGAAAGAGTCATTACACATGTTTTACAGATGGGGAAGCTGAGACAGAAATTATGTGATCTGACCAAGATCACACAGAAAGTCAGTGGAAAAATCAAGGACTAGAGGACAAATCTCTGACACAGTACTCTACCCTAACCACTAAATCACATTCACTCACATGTTATATACTTCATTCATCTCCCAACAGGTTTTCCCTTCTCTTTCTCCACAATATGGGATGGTGTTTATGATCAGAAAGGAGAGGGAAACCCACTAATGTCTTATATGGAAATAATGACACCTGCACATTTGTATGCATGTGCAGTAGGGAAACATGGCTATTGTTCTGAAAAAGTTTTTTGGATAACTTCCAGTATCGGCTGATTTAATTTTGTCTCTGAATTCCAGCTCCAATCAAGCCAAAGAGTATGATGATTGGGGCAACACAAGCCTTTTCTGGGACAACACTAAATCATGATTCATTACAAACCCAAACACAGGCCAGGCTGAGGGTTAGAGACCTTTCATTGAGTCTTGCCTGAGACTAGAGTAACCTGGAATGGCTTAAAGTAAACTCATTCCATGTATGGCTTTGGGAGGGAACTCAGTAGTTTTCAATGTTTTAAACTAGGAATGGACTGGAACAACAACATACAGCTGGGTGGGAAACAAATTTCCTATCCCTCAAAATATTCTGAACAGGGCAGAAAAGTTGAAATCTTAAAAACCTGGAGAAAAAATGGTTGAGGTCAATCAAAACTTTTTATTTCCATAATTTTGAAACGTTTCATTTTGATTTTGACCAGTTTTTATTTTTTTTAAATATAATGAGCTTAATTTTTTAAACAAATAGTTGTTTTGAATTGGAAAACTGGAATCTTTCATGTTTTAAATGCTGACATGACCATTTTGACAATTTGAAAACTTATTTTCTCAGAAATATTTCAAGTTGAACAATTTTGTTTTCAACAAATCGTCATTTTCTGAAACTCAGGGCGTGAGATCCCGCATAAACTCAAAGAAACAAAGGCTGGCATGAATGTTTATGACTTGAAACTGCTGAATTTCACAGACGATGACAAGAGCGTACCCAAACAGAGCTAAAATGTGAGCCAAATCATCAGATTTGACTTCAATACAGAAAAGTGGGATCAAAGGTGAAAAAGTTAGGGGCCAGAGCCCCAGCTGGCTGTGACGTCTTACGCCACTTTACACCTGTTGAGGATGGGACCCAGAGACATGTCATAAACATAGCAGCTTCCTCCAGAGGTTTGATGGATTTACTGATTTCCACTGGCCCCTTGGTGGTGCTACAGACCTCAGTAATAAACCAGAGCTTTTCTCAGTTTAGAAACATGGGATGTTGTTTGCCTTAAAATAAATGTACCTCAAAATGGAATTTGGTTAGGAAATTGACAAGTATGGTAACTTGTTACAGCTTCTGTAGGACATCAGTACAGCCCAAGGGCTTTGCTGTTTAGCTTCTAAATAACTGGCTTAAGGTTACAGAGTTGCATTAATAGTAGAGATAGCCCTGAACCAAACCCCCAGAACCGAATGCATGCAAATGTGGGTGTTCAATATCAGAATATAAATACTGTGTTTTGTGCCCTTCTCTGATCAATGTGTGTAATTACTGAACAATGGTGACATGCATTAGGTCCCTTCTCAATGCAATGCTACATATAAATTTGAACTTCATGTCTCACTGACTGCCTCAACTAAAACAATAACACCACTCCTTCCCTTCATATTTTGAAGAGAAGGTCTAGCATTGCAGTGGAGAGAGGCTAGAACGACCTGCAGTCATGAAGACCTGTACACTTTAATAAGTAACTGACCGAAAGGAAGCAGGAAGTAACAGATATCTCATAAGAAACCCTGTTCTTACAAGATTTTCAACTCAATTCATGCACATCCAAGAAGTCTGGCTGCTATTGTGTATTTTCCCATGCATATGCACACATCCACATCCATACCATAGCCACCCCCACCCCTTTCCGGGGTGCATATCTAGACCAGACTCATCATCCAAACCCTTTAAAGTTCATTCATTGCAAGTAAAGTATCAGAAGTTGAAATAGCACTTTGTACATGCTCGTTGATTTTTGGTTTTTGAGGGTAGGTTTCCTGAACAAATACCATTTCAATTAGTTTTTTTGATCATGATTTGTAGTGATAATTTGCTTAGCATAGGAACACAGGAACTGCCAGACTGGGTTCAGGTCAGTGGTCCATCTAGGGCCACAGTGGGATAACACCCTCTATAGTGTGAGATTTCTAAAGCACATTAATGTGTTGTGCATTAATTGGTCTGTGTAGACTCTGCAGCTGTACACTAAAGATTCCCTAGAGCTCTTTAATGTGGTCCTGTTTCAAACAGCACTACATGAAAGTGAACCAGCAGGGTCTACACAGACCAATGAATACATAATATGTTAGAGCACTTTAGAAATCACACCCCCAGAGAGTGCATTACCCCACCATGTAGACAAGCACCAAGTCCTGTATGTTGTCACCAAGAGTGACTGATGACCATTGCTTCAGAAATCCTTGCAAAAAAAAATCCTACATTAGGCAACTATGGGATGGCTTGCCCACAGAAAGTTCCTTTTTAAGTCTCACTAGTCAGAAGTGATTAAAACACTTCCTGAAACATGAGTGTTTATATCCTTTCCATAACTCCTGGCTTTTTATTTGTTGGAAGGGTTTTTTTTGTTCATTTGTTTGCTTTTATTTTTTACTGTTATAAGCCTAGTCATGGCTTATTTAGTAAAGCGCAAAGCAGAAAGTCTGTGATCTAGGTATAACTTTGGTCTAGGATGGTCTAGGTTTACTTAATCCTGCCTCAGTGCTGGGGGGATGAACTACATGTCCTCTTGAGGTTCCTTCCAGCCCTAAAATTCGATGATTTCTATGATTTTCCTTGGGTTTTCAGTCAGGACAGAGTTTTGTACCATTTTGAGTGACAGATAAAAAACGATACTCCTTGTGAGAGTGCGACTTGGGGCCAATTATAAAATGATATAACTGTCTTAGCTTAATTGCCTAGTAGAAAATGCTTTGCCATTGCATCACGGAGATTTTGCTTCTGGGCACGTGCCCGATTTGGAAAGCTTATTATTTTATGGATCTGGATGTGGTGATCATTCAGATATAACAGCAAAAAGGGAGGCCAGCCAAACGGTCAGAACAGAAATCACTGTGCATGTACTCCAGGAGCCAAACTGTCAACCGGGGTCAACAACCATCAACATTAGCTACATTGATTTACACCAGCGGAGTATCTGGCCCCATGCAAACCTAGAATAAGTTCAGGGTAATGGAGTGGATTTTGCTTTTACTGAGATGCACAACTGATAGGAAAAAAATCTGAGGCAGCTCATCTCTGCATCATATTAAGTACAACTACCAGTATATTTCTTCGGTTGCACATTTAGATTTGATTCAGATAAGACCTACAACAGTACACAAAAGCAGAAATAAGTTAGCTCATATTGAAATCAGTATGAAAACAGGACTTGAAATGAGAATGGGCAGAAGGAATGCCATTCCCCTTGTAAAATAATTACCGGTATGTATATTAACAATATAGGAGAGTGGAAAAAGAGAAGGGGAGATGCCCCTTGTTAAATGTTTAGCACTTAAAACTTCTGTGACAGAAGTACAAAGTCTGGACCAAATCCTGCAGTCCTTACCTGGGCAAAGCTCCCGTGATCTACAGTGGGAGCCTTACCCAAAGGAAAATCTGAGCGAGGAGAACAGGATTGGGGTTTCTCACTGTATTGGTATCATACCTGCCACCTTCGAGTTGTATGCCACGCCAACTCCACAGATGTTATTGTTTGCTGCAGCTGACACTTCCCCTGCACACCTGGTTCCATGACTGCAAAGATGAATAGAGAGAGACCATGTAAACCACTGCTCCTGATCAACATTATTACCCAGTTTGCACATATAGTATCACACACCATTAGGAGCATGCTGGATCAGGCCATTGGTTAATCAAGATTGGTAGCTTGCTTCTTGTCCCAGTTAACACCAGATGCTCCAGAAGAAAGCAAAACTCCATTGCGGCACTTAGCAAACTGCACAGTGCTGTATGTGAAGAAACCAGTTTACCCTCTAAAGCCTGACGGATGTTTATTCTAATATAAACCTGCATAATTATGCTCAATTTAGTTGTAAAGTTGTTCAGCCCTTTTTAGAATCCAGTTTTTCAAGCAGGCTCTATCTTGGTGGACAGTAAAAATAGCACTGGAAAGAGTAGTCTAATGATAATACTAATACTTAGCACTTCAACAGCGTATAATAATAGTACTTAGCACATTTATTATTTATTTTGCATGTTATGGTAACACCTAAAGGCCCTCCACGGATCAGGGCCCCATTGTGCTAAGCGCTGTACAAACACAAAGCAAACCGACTGCCCCTGCCCTGAAGAGCTCACAATCTAAAGAGGCAGCAGATGGATGCAACACACAGACGGGGGAGCACAGGAAAATAATGTGACAATGCGGGTCAGCAAGTGAAGCAGCAGTCACGACACACCAGCTGCAAAAGCATTGCCAACTTAAGCAGGGTGCTGTATGTGTCTCATCCTCCTTTAGCGGGTAGTCCACAGAGAAGATACCAGCCACTACTGCTGTTAGCTAATAAAGTGATTTCTTTACACTCATGTAGGACAGGTCTGTGCTTTGGCACGGAAGGTCCCAGGTTCAAAATCAGCCCATTGTGCTTCAATCATATTTTTCATCTTCAAAGTGTTTTCAAATCATTAACAAATTAATGCTGAAAATACGTACCGAGTGTGACAAAGTTCCTGTGCTACCTTGGTGGGTCTTAGGCTTATTGGCGGATTTGCTCACCTTGGAGCTTCACGGCAGCCCTCAGCTTGGCCGTTTTTCTGAACCCACAGTCCAGGTCGACTCCTCCTGTGTCTGACCAGATTTGGGGGGAACCCAGGCCCACCCTCTACTCCGGGTTCCAGCCCAGGGCCCTGTGGAATGCAGCTGTCTACAGTGCCTCCTGGAATAGCTGTGCGACAGCTACAACTCCCTGGGCTACTTCCCCATTGCCTCCTCCCAACAGCTTCTTTATCCTCACCATAGGACCTTCCTCCTGGTGTCTGATAATGCGTGTACACCTCAGTCCTTCAACAGTCCGCGTTCTCACTCTCAGCTCCTAGTGCCTCTTGCTCCCAGCTCCTCACACGCATACCACAAACTGAAGTGAGCTCCTTTTTAAAACCCAGGTGCCCTGATTAGCCTGCCTTAATTGACTCTAGCAGCCTCTTGATTGGCTGCAGGTGTTCTAATCAGCCTTTCTTAATTGTCTCCAGAATGTTCCTGATTGTTCTGGAACCTTACCTGTTACCTTACCCAGGCAAAAGGGACCTACTTAGCCTGGGGCTAATATATCTGCTTTCTATTACTCTCCTATAGCCATCTGGACCGACCCTGTCACGCAAGTTAGGCTTGTAGGCCTAATGGGGGGAGGGAGGGACGGCGTCTGGTTTTTCTCTCCAATAAAATAAATATATATTTTGAGTGATTTTTTTTAAATTTACCATGTTTTAGCAGATGGGATATTTTCTACATCTAAATTATATTACCCTCTATGCATGTATATTGTGGTTATCTCTATAGTATCCTTGTGGCTCACAACATTAGTGTTACCATATTATAAAGGCCACATACACTCATATGCTCTATACCCTGAGGCAGCTGGATTATTTTGTTTTATTTCTTTTTTAAAATTCAGCCTCTATCTTCTTTCCCTCTCCCTCAAAGTGCAGGTTGAAAAGGCTGGTACAATAGAGGTGTGAGAAAACTTGGGATCATGTATTCTTCTTCCTGTAATATTTCCTAGCTTATTTTTTTTAGAGATACATCTATTGTAGGAAAATGACTGGTTTCCAAATATCCCACCACCATGAAAATCTTATGCCTGTTTCAGGACCCTTTTCTGAAGGCTCTTTGGGCAGGGAAAAGATTGAAATACGTTTCTTGTACATCTGTTGGATAAACTTCTGTCACTAACTCAGAAGGTTTTCCTTGACTATCCTTGTTAAAATAACTGAAAAGGCTACAGCGTGGCTGGGCATTCGTTATCTAGTCACTTGTAGGATATAGGGTGTGACACTGCTCCCAGACTGTACCCTGGGGAGTGACAACCCATCACACGGGGAAGCTGCGATGTTCAAAAACTTTCTAAAAACGCCAGGTCATACCCACCCCCAGATTTCTCCCCTGGCTGAAGGAAGCTCTACAGACTCCCACCCCCACCCCCGCGCTTCCTGCACCCATCGCTGCTCAGCTGCAGGGGGAGGGATCACTGTACAGGGAGCTGCTCTCCCATCCGTCCAACCCCCGTGCATCCATACCCAGACCCTCCTGATGACCCCACTCCCACTGCACCTGGATCACCCCAACGAGCCACCCACACCCGGATCCCAACCCTACCGAGCCCCAACCAGCTGCACCTGGATCTCAACTCCACTGATCCGCACTCCCCCAGCATCTGGACCCTCCTCACTGAGCCCCCCCACTCAGACCCCCATGCTGAGCCCCAAACACCTTCACCTGGACCCCCCTGCAGAGTCCCATTGCACCCAGAACCCCCCAGCAAGCCCCTCTGCATCCAGATTCCCCCTACGCCCGGATCCCACACTGAGCCATCCGCACCCAGATTGCCCCACACTATAGCCCTCTCAACCCACACCTGGATTCCCCCCACACTAAGCCCCTCCAGCCCCTCCATACTTGGATCCTGCCCTACTGAGCCTGCCTGCCCACACCTGCTGCACCTGGCACGGAGGGCCAGAGCTCTGTGGTGTTTCTGGGGCAGGCCCAGTCCTTGCGCGGTGTCAGGTTTGGGTGCAGCCTCACCGCTGAGTCTGTGTCTTGGGATGGGGGAGCTGCACAGTGATCTCTCACCTCTGAGCAGTCAGTGACCTGTGCTCTCCAATGACATGCTGGAGCCTCCACATTTATTTGACAAATAAAAATTGCAAAATTTTGCAGAATTTTAAAATATTGTGTACAAAAAATTAATTTTGGGGGCAGAATTTTTAATTTTTTGGAGCAGAATGCCCTCAGGAGTAGTCAATGCAACAGAAAAAGCTGCTGTATCTGTTTATACAAATACCCAATCATCCATTATGTTGTTCTCATTATATTGACTGAAAACTATGAGAGGGAAAAGTGCAGGTATGGCCTTTAATAAATAGAGGTGAAGGGTAATTGTAACTGTCAAGGTTCCTTCCCCACTCTGAACTCTAGGGTACAGATGTGGGGACCTGCATGAAAGACCCCCTAAGCATATTCTTACCAGCTTAGGTTAAAAACTTCCCCAAGGTACAAACTTGCCTACGCTGCCACCACCAAGCATCTTACACAAAGACTAGGGAAAGAGCCCACTTGGAGACGTCTTCCCACAAAATATCCCTCCAAGCCCTACACCCCCTTTCCTGGGGAAGGCTTGATAAAAATCCTCACCAATTTGTACAGGTGAACACAGACCCAAACCCTCGGATTTTAAGAACAATGGAAAAACAATCAGGTTCTTAAAAGAAAAATTTTAATTAAAGAAAAGGTAAAAGAATCACCTCTGTAAAATCAGGAAGGTAAATACCTTACAGGGTAATCAGAGTCAAAACATAGAGAATCCCTCTAGGCAAAACCTTAAGTTACAAAAAGAAACAAAAACAGGAATATACATTCCATCCAGCACAGCTATTTTACCAGCCATTAAACAAAAGAAATCTAACACGTTTCTAACTAGATTACTTACTAACTTTTTACAGGAGTTCTGAGCTGCATTCCTGATCTGTTCCCGGCAAAAGCATCACACAGACAGACAGACCCTTTGTTTCGCCCCCCTCCAGCTTTGAAAGTATCTTGTCTCCTCATTGGTCATTTTGATCAGGTGCCAGTGAGGTTATCTTAGCTTCTTAACCCTTTACTGGTGAAAGCGTTTTGCCTCTGGCCAGGAGGGATTTTATAGCACTGTGGACAGAAAGGTGGTTACCCTTCCCTTTATATTTATGACACGCCCCCCCCCCCCCCCCAAATCACAGATAGGGTGAAACACTGGCTGTGATTTCTTCCTGGAGCTCTAGGAGAAAACAGAGTTAATAAGACATATGCACCTCTAAATATACTACCAAGTGTATAAAGAATAACAATATTTTCCACATCTCAAGGACGATTTTAACCAGTTGAGTCTGGGAAACTTTCACGGGAGAGTGCATCAGCCACTTTGTTAGAAGCTCCTGAGATGTGTTGGATGTCGAAATCAAAATCTCGGAGAGCTAAACTCCACCAAATAAGTTTTTTGTTATTTCCCATGGTGGTATGAAGCCACTGTAGCGCAGCATGGTCAGTTTGCAGGTGGAAACGTCGTCCCCAAATGTATTGGTGTAGCTTTTCCAGAGCATAGACAATGGCGTAACATTCTTTTTCACTGACTGACCAATGGCTTTCTCCCTCAGACAGCTTCTTGCTGAGAAACATGACATGATGGAACTCTTGATTTGGTCCTTCCTGCATTAAGACTGCTCCTATACCATGCTTGGACGTATCTGTGGTTACTAGGAACTGTTTGTCAAAGTCTGGGGCCCTTAGTACAAGGTCAGACATGAGTGTCGCTTTAAGCTGGTTAAAGGCCTTCTGACACTCTTCGGTCCACTGAACGGCATTTGGCTGTTTCTTTTTGGTAGGTCTGTCAGTGGGGCGGCGATTTGGCTGTATTGCGGTACAAATTGCCTGAAATATCCAGCCAAGCCTAAGAAGGATTGAACCTGTTTCTTTGACTTTGGGACAGGCCACTTTTGGATAGCATCCACTTTGGCCTGTAGGGGGCTGATAGTTCCTTGACCCACCTGGTGTCCAAGGTAAGTCACTCTGTTTAGGCCTATTTGACACTTCTTAGCTTTAACAGTTAGTCCTGCCTCCCTTATGCGCTCAAAGACGTTTTGTAGATGTTCCAGGTGTTCTGCCCAGGAATCCGAAAATATGGCCACATTGTCAAGGTAGGTGACTGCATATTCTCCTAATCCCGCTAGGAGACCATCTACTAGTCTTTGGAAGATGGCGGATGCATTCCGCAGCCCGAAAGGGAGTACATTAAATTCATACAGCCCGACATGTGTGGTGAAGGCTGACCTTTCCTTGGCGGATTCATCTAGCGGTACCTGCCAGTACCCCTTGGTTAAGTCCAAGGTAGAGATGAACTGGGCCTGTCCCAGTTTCTCCAATAGTTCATCTTTGCGTGGCATTGCATAGTTGTCGGGTGAGTTACAGCATTTATCTTACGGTAGTCCACGCAAAAACATATCTCCCATCTGGTTTGGGAACTAGAACCACTGGAGATGCCCATGCACTGCCAAAGGGGCAGATTACACCCATCTGTAGCATACGCTGCATCTCCCGTTCTATAGCAGTTATAGCTTGAGGAGACACCCGATAAGGTTGGACTTTAATTGGGTGAGCATTACCTGTGTCAATGGAGTGGTATGCCAGTTCAGTAAGTCCTGGGGTGGCTGAGAATATTGGCGCGTAGCTAGTGCACAGCTCCTTGAGCTGCTGTCGCTGCATACGCCCAAGGGTCATGGAGAGGCTCACCTCTTCCATGCCACCATCAGTTTTCCCTTCGTAGTAGACACCTTCAGGCCACTCAGCGTTGTCTCCTCCCTGGGCTGTAAACTGACAAACTTTTAATTCTCTGGAATAAAAGGGCTTTAGAGAATTAATATGGTACACCTTAGGCTTTTGGTTGGAGGTGGGGAATGCTATGAGATAATTAACAGCTCCCAGGTGCTCTTGGACCGTGAATGGCCCTTCCCACAGTGCTTCCATTTTATGGGCCTGGAGCGCCTTTAAGACCATGACCTGGTCCCCTACTTTGAAGGAACGGTCTCTGGCATGTTTATCATACCAGGCTTTTTGCTCTTTTTGAGCATCCTGTAGGTTTTCTTTAGCAAGGGCTAAAGAGGTTCGGAGGGTGTTTTGTAGGTTGGTTACAAAGTCCAGAATGTTAGTTCCTGGAGAAGGTGTAAACCCCTCCCGCTGCTGCTTCACCAACTGTAATGGCCCCTTAACCTTGCGGCCATGTACAAGTTCAAATGGTGAAAACCCTAAACTGGGATGTGGTACAGCTCTGCAGGCAAAGAGCAACTGCTGCAACACTAGGTCCCAATCATTGGAGTGCTCATTTACGAATTTACGTATCATGGCCCCCAAAGTTCCATTAAACTTCTCCACCAGGCCATTTGTTTGATGATGGTAAGAGGTGGAAACTAAGTGATTCACCCCATGAGCTTCCCAAAGGATTTCCATAGTTCTTGCCAGGAAATTTGTTCCTGCATCGGGGAGGTTGTCAGAGGGCCAACCTACCCTGGCAAAAATGTCTGTTAGTGCCTGGCACACACTTTTAGCCCTGGTGTTGCTTAGAGCTACTGCTTCTGGCCATCGGGTGGCAAAATCTATGAAAGTCAGTATGAATTGCTTTCCTCTGAGTGTCTTTTTTGGAAAAGGACCCAGAATATCCACAGCTACTCGCTGAAATGGAACCTCAATGACGGGGAGTGGCTGGAGAGTGGCTTTGACCTGGTCTTGGGGTTTTCCCACTCTTTGGCGCACCTCACAAGACTGGACATAGGTAGAAACATCCTTGCCCATTCCCTCCCAGTGGAACAACTTTCCCAAAAGGTCTTTGGTTCTGTTCACCCCAGCATGGCCACTAGGATGATTGTGAGCTAAGCTTAATAGCTTTACCCGGTACTTAGTTGGAACTACCAACTGTCTCTGAGGATGCCAGTCTTCCTGGTGTCCACCAGAAAGAGTTTCCTTGTATAAAAGTCCTCTTTCTACAACAAACCTGGATCAACTAGAAGAGCTGAGAGGTGGTGGATTGCTCCGTGCCGCCGTCCAAGCTCTCTGGAGGCTTTTATCTGCTTCCTGTTCGGTCTGGAACTGTTCCCTTGATGCTGGAGACATCAGTTCCTTACTGGATTGTGGACCTAGGCTTGGTCCCTCTGGAAGCGATGCAGGTGATGGGGCTGTTTCCGTTGATGGTGAACCGCTCTCTGCTGGTGCACTATGTTGGGGTTCAGGCTCTGGCTGAGCCTCTTGTGTAGGGTTATCTGCTGCTGCTGGTGTAGGTTCGGTGGGGCCCTCTGGTGTTGGGGTTGCAAACACTGGATTCAGTGCTGGCAATGGTTCTGGTGCTGCTTGTTCCGCTGGTTCCGGTTCTGGGACTGGCTCTGTCTGGGTCTCTGGGACTGGATCCACTGCTGCTGCTGCTGACGTTGGCATGGGGTCCGGTTCCATCACCTCTGACCGGGTCCTGGTAGAAGTTTCCAGAATAGAGCTAGGTGTGACAGCTTGCATAGCCTGGCTGCGGGTGACCATTCCCACCCTCTTCGCCCGCTTCACATGATTGGCCAAGTCTTCCCACAACAGCATGTGGATGGGATAATCATCATAGACTGCAAAAGTCCACATTCCTAACCAGTCCTTGTACCGGACAGGCAACTTGGCTGTAGGCAAGTCAAAAGCGTTTGACTTGAAGGATTGAATCGTCACTTGGATCTCTGGCCACATCGATTAAATTGGGGTTCACTAAGGAAGAATGGATAGCTGACACTTGTGCTCCAGTGTCCCTCCACGCAGTGACCTTCTTCCCACCCACACTCACAGTTTTCCTCCGCTCCGAGGGTATCTGGGAGGTATCTGGGCCTGAGGACCTCTGGTGTGATTCTGGTGCAATGAACTGTAATCTGTTGGGGTTCTTGGGGCAGTTGGCCTTTACATGCCCCAGCTCGTTACATTTAAAACATCGTCCAGCTGACGGGTCATTGGGGCGAGGTGGGTTGCTGGAGAATGGTGTGGTGGGACGATAAGGTGTCTGGAGGGTTCCTTGGGGGGTAGTTGGGGCCTTGGGCTGCCCCGGTAGTAGAGTTTGGTCTGAGGTTGTCCTTTCTGGTATCCGCTCCAATGGCGACCAGTTTTTTTTTTCTGCCACCTCCACCCATTTGCTCCAATCTCCCCCGCCTTGATTACAGTTTTGGGCTTCCCATCTAGGATGTATCTTTCTATTTCCTCAGGAACACCCTCTAAAAACTGCTCCATTTGCATTAGGAAGGGCAAATCTTCTGGAGATTTAAGACTTTCTCCTGATATCCAGGCATCCCAATGTTCACAAATGTGGTAGGCATGTCGGGTAAATGACATGTCTGGTTTCCACCTTAGGGCTCTGAACCGCCAACGGGAATGCTTGGGTGTTAGCCCCATTCCGACTCTCGCCTGGGTTTTAAACAGTTCATACTTGTTCATGTGTTCCTTAGGCATTTCAGCCGCCACCTCAGCTAAGGGTCCACTGAGCTGCAGCCTCAGCTCTACCATGTACTGGTCTGTAGAGATGCTGTACCCAAGGCAGGCTCTTTTGAAGTTTTCTAAGAAGGCCTCGGTATCATCGCCTGCCTTGTAGGTGGGGAACTTTCTGGGATGGGAAGTGGTACCTGGAGAAGGATTGCTAGGGTTTGTTGGTATATTCTGCTGAGCCTTTGCCTTCTCCATCTCCAGTGCATGCTTCCTCTCTTTTTCCTTCTCCTCCAGTTCTTTTTCCCTTGCCTCCATAGCTCTCCTGTGGACAGCCTCTTGGATTTTTTCTGCCTCTTTTGCAGCCTCCATTTCTTTGTCCTTCGCCTCCCTAGCTCTCCTGTGGGCAGCCTCTAGGGCTTTTCTGCCTCTTTTGCTGCCTCCATTCTGGTTAACTGCAGTTTGTGTTTTGCCTTGGTTTCTGTCATCATAGCCTCTCTGTTTTTAACTAACTTTACACCAGAGAGTTAGAAAGAAAACCACAAAAAAAACTGGCTTCTAAAATTTTGCTGTGCTGTAATGTGATACCTATGTTCTCTGATAGCTATTCTCAGCCTACAGAAAAATCCTTTAAAAAAAAAAACTAAATCCTTTGTCTCCAGGCAAATAGACAGATAACCCCTCTAGCTGCTCTTAGCTTTAAAAAAAACCTCTTCAGGTCTGTGAAAAACTTATGAATTACCCTGCAGAAGGTTAACTACCCTGCCTTTAGGTCGAGAAAACTCCAGCTCAAAAAAGAAAGATCCCTTTGTTATGCCTGCTGCTCTGTCCCCCCAGGCAGAGACATAGAATTTACAGCTGCAATCCTCTTTTACAAAACCTTTTAAAATCCTGCTGCTTCTGGTTCAAAATGATCTCAAAATGATCTAAAAAAAAATCTCAAAATGATCTAAAAATGACCTCAAAATGATTCCACCGCTTTGCCACCACGTCAAGGTTCCTTCCCCACTATGAACTCTAGGGTACAGATGTGGGGACCTGCATGAAAGACCCCCGAAGCTTATTCTTACCAGCTTAGGTTAAAAACTTCCTCAAGGTACAAACTTTGCCTTGTCCTTGAACCCTATGCTGCCACCATCAAGCGTGTTAAACAAAGAACAGGGAAAGAGCCCACTTGGAGACGTTGTCCCACAAAATATCCCTCCAAGCCCTACACCCCCTTTCCTGGGGAAGGCTTGATAAAAATCCTCACCAATTTGTACAGGTGAACACAGACCCAAACCCTTGGATTTTAAGAACAATGGAAAAACAATCAGGTTCTTAAAAGAAAAATTTTAATTAAAGAAAAGGTAAAAGAATCACCTCTGTAAAATCAGGAAGGTAAATACCTTACAGGGTAATCAGAGTCAAAACATAGAGAATCCCTCTAGGCAAAACCTTAAGTTACAAAAAGAAACAAAAACAGGAATATACATTCCATCCAGCACAGCTATTTTACCAGCCATTAAACAAAAGGAAATCTAACGCGTTTCTAGCTAGATTACTTACTAACTTTTTACAGGAGTTCTGAGCTGCATTCCTGATCTGTTCCCGGCAAAAGCATCACACAGACAGACAGACCCTTTGCCCTCCCCCGCCCCCCACTCCAGCTTTGAAAGTATCTTGTCTCCTCATTGGTCATTTTGATCAGGTGCCAGTGAGGTTATCTTAGCTTCCTAACCCTTTACTGGTGAAAGGGTTTTGCCTCTGGCTAAGAGGGATTTTATAGCACTGTGGACAGAAAGGTGGTTACCCTTCCCTTTATATTTATGACAGTAACTCTGACCAACAAGTACTTCAGAAGTACTTAATATGTTTCACAAACTAATATCCGGCAGAGGGGGAGGGAACATGGAGAATATAAAGTGTTAATATTTATAGGGCCGTATAGTTGGAATAAGCTGTCTCTAACTATTTATTTATATTACAGTAGGACTTAAAGGCCCCAGCTTAGAAGGAGCCCCATTATATTGGGCACTATATAGTAGAGTTGGACAAAAAAATTTGGTCAAAACTTTTCTGGGGTGAAAAATGCAGATTTGGCAACCCAAAACATTTTGCAAATTCATGTCAGTTTTGCTGAATGGTTCATGTTAAAAAAAAAACAACCCAAAAAAACTGAAATGTTTTGTCTCAACATTTTTGAAATTCAACATTTTGATTTTTTGGTTTGCAACAATCTTTTGTTTCAAAATGTCCTTCAAATCTATTTAATTTGTTTGAAAGTGCTGAAAAAGACTCAAAATCAAAATGGAATTTCTTTTGGTCGAACACAAAATTTATTTCAACCTAAAATGATTTTTTTACTTTTCAAGCCACCAAATTTTTTGAAGCTTTTCATTTTTGGTTTGACGTGAAATGAATCTCCCCCATCCACTTTTCTGGAAGTACCAGCAAATTGAAAAAGCTAATATTTTCACAGGTCCTCTCTATAATACACATAGCAAGAGACCCTGAAGCGCTCACCTTCTGAATAGGGAAAGAAAGAGTAGGAAGGGAAATAGAGAGGTGACTTGATCAGCATCAAGCAGTAGGTTAGGGACAGAACTGGGAGCAGAACCCAAGTCCTCCTAATTCCCTGGCAAGTGCCCTACACACTGGGCCACACAGCACCGCAGACACCATCCCTCTGGGCCTTAGTGCAGGGGTGTAACATGGGTAGGCCATGACCCTCCCAATCAACACCCAGGCCCACCCAAATATGAGCTTGTGTGACACCCCCCCACATACACCCTTTCCTGTAAGAGCAGCAGCAGATTGCTCCAGGGGCTGGGCAAAGAGACAGAAAGCCTCTGACCCTGGGAGCATCTCCCTCTCCCCCAGCTGTTCCAACTCAGTCAGTAACTGCTCCTGCCACTACCCAATGGGGAGGGAAGAGGCACACAACTTGGGAAACACAGATTCCCTGCAAGAGCCTGCATCGGTGGAACCGTACACCCTGGGAGGCAGCAGTCAGAGCCAGGCAGCTGCAACTATGTGACAGAGAGAAGCAGAGGCTGCTGCTTCTGTGGTGTGGGGTACAGACCATGACACAAGAGGTGATGGGGAATGGGTAGCTGGGATAGGAAAAGGGGCCCAGGAAGCTGGAGCCAAAAAGGGGCGCAGCCAAGCTATCTGGTCATTGCTCATCTACCATAAGCTGGGGCCCTCCCAAATTCCTATTCCTCACTATGCCATGGTTTCAGAGACCACTGTCTATTAGAATTAAGGTGACAGAGATTTTTTGCTGTCTTAAATAGCATGAGTTAGAAGAGGTATCTGCATTTACAAGCAAAGCAGCTGTGGTGAATATAATACTCTGAGCATGAACACCTCTCCCTGAGTCTTTGAAAAATCTAATGACATTTTGCACATGCAGCTGCCTGATAACAAAAGCCCCCTGGTTCCTGTTTTTTAAAAGTTCTCCACTTCCTGTTACACAAATCACTTAAATTGTTCACAGAGAAATATTTTCTTTATGTAAAAATATTTCACTTTGCAGTTCCTTCTTGCATGCATTGAAGTCATTTACTTTATCATTGACTGCAAGTGGAGCAAAATTGGACCCTTATAGTCCATTCTTTGAAAAGCTAGCCATGTACGACTCTTACACCAGCTAAGGATCTGCCCCTAAATATTACCAAATGCCACCCATCCACAACACTGGGTGGGAGAAATTGATGGGGCCAGTGGTGAAAGGGGGACTGTCCCAGCGGCAAGGGAGGGACAAACTCACCAAAGCACAATACATAGCTCCTCCCCCTGGGAGTCTCTGGCACCCATTGGCCAGTTGGGAGACAGGGGTGCTCATTGGCCAGCATTCCCCAGTTCCCAGAAGAGGTCACATGGAGCCTATTTGACTCTGTTACAGCAGAGAAAGGGTTACTCACTGCCTCCTACCTGCATCTCATGGGTGGGTAGGCTCCATGTCAGGGGCTGCAGCTCCTGACCCAGCCCTGGAGCAGAGGGAGCCCAGCTGAGGGTAGGGGGAGGGAGGGAGGGAGGTGGAGAGGATTAAGCAATGAGGAAAGGGGTTGAGGGAGAACAGTGCGCCAGGGGTGGGGCCTTGAGGAAAGAGGCAGAGCAGGTGCAGGACCTCGAGGGAAGAGGCGGAGCAGAGGCGGGGCCTTTGGGGGTAGAGGCAGAGCAGGGGCCAGGATGCACTCAGTTTTCGTGGGACTGGAGATCAGTCGAAGACCAATGTGCCTGCCGCAGGCGCAGGAGGAGAGTCACAGGTCGAGAGGAGCAGCTGGGCAGGAGCTGGGACCTCAGCAGGGATAGTTCATTTTGCAGATACTGGTGAGTCAAAAGAGTGTGTCCTTCCTGGTTAGGATCCAGAACCCCTCCTATAGGAGGTGGAAGGGATGGATTTGTGGTCTGAGGTTGAAAATAGTGAGGGTCCAAGCCTCAGAGGTGGACAGAGATGATGAGGAGTGGGTGAGTGGCCCTGGGCCTGCGCCTCACACCCATAATCTGCCAAGAGCCCTTCAGACATCCTCAGGATGCAGCAGTGGAGTTTGTCAGCAGCCTTCAGGCACTGAAGGAGGGAATTGCCAATCTCAGTGCAGTGGGGCAAAACAGTGACTCAGGTCCCTCCTCCCTCAGACATCCAGCCCAGGGATGTGGGCTGACCTGGCAAAATCATTGGCATTGGTGGCCCATAGGTTGGCAGCCTGCCTGATGAGAGCGGGGTAGGGGGTAGGACTGTCACAGGTTTGGGGGGACTGGTACCCCACAAAGGAATATGGAGCAATTAGAAAGGGACCCCCCCTGTTTCCAGGTGGCATCATTCCTCATGCACAAAGTTAGGAGACATGACAGCTGATGATCCTTGAGCTTATGTGAGATCCACTGTCCACTTCTCCAGGTAAGATACAGGTGTTATGGAACTTTTATTGGACTACCCTAAGAAAACAGATGCTGCTTACTTACGGAATGCATTTTCAGCTGGTTTTCAAATCCCTTACGAAGGCAGGAGGTGACACTGCTAGGCAGAGAACTTGAAGTCCATTAAAGGTTTTGAGGCTATAGTAAGGGCAAAGCTCACCTTGGAGGTAGCAGCAGGGAGAGTGGTAGGCCTCTTCTGATTCATTCCAGTGCCAGATTTGCGCATATCTCCCCTGGATGTGACACCAAAGAAGGCGAAGAGGGAATACAGGCTGCTCCATCACCTGTCCTACCCCTGAGGCTCATCAGTAAATGACCATATTGTCCCTAGGGTGACCAGATGTCCTGATTTTATAGGGACGGTCCCAATATTTGGGGCTTTTTCTTATATAGGTGCCAATTACCCCACACACCCTGTCCTGATTTTTCACACTTACTTTCTGGTCACCCTAATTGATTCCCTGCTGTGTTCAGTGAGATATTCGTCATTTGATGGCGGGAGTAGCCTGAGGTTAGGGACTGTGGTCATGGGGCACCGTGGCAAACTGTGGGAACTTTACATGTGTTTTCAGGTTTTTCCTCAAATTCCTTTCCTGACAGATTCCCCGCTGCTCATAGGATCCCAGCCTCCATATTGCTCCCTTTAAAATAACATGAAGGCTGTGGGTGAGACATGATGATGGAGGAAGGAGAACAATACAAAATTGCTATGAAGCATAAATTCAAACCTAGGTATCATGACTTCTTCAGTTAGCAGTCAGAAAATTATATACAGTTATCACCTACACAAACATTTCAGGCATGCCTTCGTCTTTCTGGAGTAGCAAACACTTTAAATACCATAACTTGGCTGATCAGAGTGATAGAAGAGGTTCCCAGTAGAACACACTAGATAAAAAAATCAGTGTGAAAACTGCAATATCTAATCTTCAGACGATAGCAACACAGCAGCTTCTGTGCTGAAAACCACATAGTTTAGTGGTGAGACAGACACTGAAACTATCAGCAGAGCCTTATGATTTCCTAATACCTGAAGTGACAACTGACTGAGCTCTATTACCTGTTAAACCAGTCATCTGTGTAGCGGGGATATGGGTAGGGATCGTTACTGCTGAAGTCGTAGCTGGCTTTGGCATTCTGGAAAACACAAATATTTTAATGAGTCAGCATGAAAACAGGCCAACAAAGCAAAACAGAATGCAGAATGAGGCAACTTGTAAAATGTTAATAAACTCCCCTTTTTCTATTTTATCCATCGGAGTGTCGTCTAATATACCTGGTATGCTGGACATAACACACCTCAGCTATAATTAGTTACCACATGAAATGTCTGAGATGAACTTTCCTCAAAATAGTATGTAAGCAGCATGGGCTGGTGCTTGGTACTATTCCTATGTAAGCAGAGTCAGGATGAGCTCCACACTCTGACATCTGGTGGTGAGTTGTGTCAAGTTGTGGAAAAGAACTTCAGGGGCTGATCTCATTTGCAGAGGCACACCCACCCTGCCTAGCATGAGCCCATAGCTGCCCAAATGGTCACTTTGGCTGCTGTGGGAGCCCCAGTGTCTCTGTTATTGGGACAGGAAGAATAAATTGTTATTATCCTGATTATGTGAATCAAGGACAGTGGAACTGTACTTGGCCTTTTGTTATGATGGAGGGACTCGCCAGCAACGCAGTAGCACTTACTAGGCAGGGGACATGGGTTCCAAAACACAGTGAATAGAGAGAGGCTGGGGACAGGTATTAGTACGTGGTGGTGTGGGTCTTTTGTGAGGGCTTGAAACATCAACTGCATCTCTCTCTTTCCCTCCCTGTGGAATATCAGAGCTAATTTTGGGTCTATTAGGAGTCTAGCTACAGGTACTGAGCTGAATTCGTTTTGGGCTTATGGTGTACCAGCACTGAGGCTCCCACTACTACAAGCTGAAAGAGCTAAAATTACTGAGCACTGTGTTAAGTAGTGGGGAGCCTGAAGATATATTGCTGGGCAGTGAGTGGGGTGGAGCAATTTATGGGATGGCGGGTGGGGTGGAGCGGCTTGCGGGACAGCTGGTGTGGTGGAGTGGAGCGGAGCGAAGCCCTATGGAGCGGCGGGGCAGTCCACTTTGGATCATGTAAGGTGCCCCTTACCTCTTACACACACACACTTACTTACTTTCACCCAGACTGGGGAGTAACACTCTGCAGATGAACTTTTGAACTCCGGGGCTAGGCTTTTGGGTTGTTGGACTTTTGGGACTTTCGGTGATCTTTGGGTTGCTGGACTCGGGATGTTTTGGTTGTTGGACTCAAGAACCAGAGGGAAAGGATATGGCCCAATCTGCTGGGGTGGCTCTTTGCTCATGGTTTGGTTGGTGAACCCTAGTTGTGGTGTTTTCCCAATTTAATGCTGATGTCGTTTACCTCATGTTATTAAAGATTTTCTGCTACACCGAGACTCTGTGCTTGCGAGAGGGGAAGTATTGCCTCTTTGAGGCGCCCAGAGGTGTGTGTAAGATTTTCCCAGGTCACTGGGTGAGGGCTTGAGCCAGTTTTGCATTTGATTTGTTGAGAGGGAACCCCTGTGTACTGAACCTGGCTCTTGCTGCTATCAACTCGGCCTAGCAGAAGGGTTACACCTACTTCAGTCTCTGGGTCACCATGGGCAAGTCATGCCATGTCTTTGTGCCTCAGTTCCCCCCAAATGGGGACAAGGACATTTACCCACCTTTTACAGTGCTTTGAGATATTTGTATTACAACTGTTGGGCATTATTATAATTATTATTATTGTTGTTTGTATTAGAGTGGTGCCCAGAAGCCCCACCTGAGAGGGAGAGCTCATTGTGCTAAGCAGTGTATAAAAATAGTAAGAGACAGACCCAAGTCTGAAGAATTTACATCTAAATAGACAAGGAAGACAAAGGGTGGGAGGGGAAACAGAGGTCCAGATCGGTAAAGTGCTCAAAGTCACACAGCACATCAGTGGCAGAACCAGGAAATGTCCATAAGGGGAGTTTTTCTTTAAGAGGAGAGGTAGATTCAAGCTAAAAATTCAACCTAATTTTTACATAAGGAGATAAGAATGGCCACACTGGGTCTAGCCCAGTATCCTGTCTTCTGACAGTGGCCAAAGCCAGGTGCCTCAGAGGGAATGAACAGAACAGGTAATCATCAAATGATCCATCCACTGTTGTCCATTCCCAGCTTCTGGCAAACAGAGGCTAAGGACACCATCCCTGCCCATCCTGGCTAATAGCCATTGATGGACCTATCCTTCATGAATTTATCTAGTTCTTTTTTGAACCCTGTTACAGTCTTGGTCTTCACAAAATGCTCTGGCAAGGAGTTCCACAGGTTGACTGTGCGTTGTGTGAAGAAATACTTCCTTTTATTTGGTTTAAACCTGCTTCCTATTAATTTCATTTTGTGACCCCTAATTCTTGTGTTATGAAAAGGAGTAAATAACACTTCTTTATTTACTTTCTCCACACCAGTCATGATTTTATAGACCTATCATAACCCCCCTTAGTCATCTCTTTTCCAAGCTGAAAAGTCCCAGTCTTATTAATCTCTCCTCAGACGGCAGCCGTTCCATACCCCTAATAATTTTTGTTGCCCTTTTCTGAACCTTTTCCAATTTCAATACATCTTTTTTGAGATGGGGTGACTGCATCTACATGCAGTATTCAAGATGTGGGCGTACCATGGATTTATATAGAGGCAATATGATATTTTCTGTCCTATTATCTATCTTTCTTAATGATTCCCAACATTTTGTTCGCTTTTTGAACTGCCGCTGCACGTTGAGTGGATGTTTTCAGAGAACTATCCACAATGACTCCAAAATCTCTTTCTTGAGTTGTGGTGGCTAATTTAGACCCCATCATTTTATATGTATAGTTGGGATTATGCTTTCCACTGTGCATTACTTTGCATTTATCATTGAATTTCATCTGCCATTTTGTTACCCACTCACCCAGGAGGTTTGTGAGATCCTTTTGTAGCTCTTCACAGTCTGCTTGGGACTTTACTATCTTCAGTAGTTTTGTAACCTCTGAAAATTTTGCCACCTCACTGTTTGCCACTTTTTCTAGATCATTTATGAATATGTTGAATAGCACTGGTCCCCGTACAAACCCCTGAGGGACACCACTATTTACCTCTCTCCATTCTGAAAGCTGACCATTTATTCCTACCCTTTGTTTCCTATCTTTTAACCAGTTACCAATCCATGAGAGGACCTTCCCTCTTATCCCATGACCACTTACTTTGCTTAAGAGCCTTTGGTGAGGGACCTTGTCAAAGGCTTTCTGAAAATCTAAGTACACTATATCCACTGCATCTCCCTTGTCCACATGCTTGTTGACCCCCTCAAAGAATTCTAATAGATTGGTGAGGCATGATTTGCCCTTACAAAAACCATGTTGACACTTCCCCAACAAATTATGTTCATCTATGTGTCTGACAATTTTGTTCTTTACTATAGTTTCAACCAGTTTGCCCGGTACTGAAGTCAAGCTTACAGAGCTGTAATTGCCGGGATCACCTCCAGAGCCCTTTTTAAAATTGGCATCACATTATCTATCCTCCTGTCATTGGGTACAGAAGCTGATTTACACAATACACTGCAATTTCACATTTGAGTTCCTTCAGAACTCTTGGGTGAATACCATCTGGTTCTGGTGACTTATTACCATTTAGTTTATCAATTTTTTCCAAAACCTCCTCTAATGACACCTCAATCTGGGACAGTTCCTCAGATTTGTCACCCCAAAAGAATGGCTCAGGTGTGGGAATTTCCCTCACATCCTCAGCTGGGAAGACGATGCAAAGAATTCATTTAGTGTCTCTGCAATGGCCTTATCATCCTTGAGTGCTCCTTTAGCATCTCGATCGTCCAGTGGCCCCACTAGTTGTTTAGCAGGCTTCCTGCCTCTGATGTACTTAAACAATTTTTTGCTATTACATTTCGAGTCTTTGGCTAGCTGTTCTTCAAATTCTTTTTTGCCCTTCCTAATTATATTTTTACAGCTCATTTGCCAGAGTTTATGCTCCTTTCTATTTTCCTCACTAGGATTTAACTTCCATTTTTTAAAGGATGCCTTTTTGTCTCTCACTGCTTCTTTTACTTTGTTGTTTAGCCACGGTGGCACTTTTTTGGTTCTCTATGTTTTTTTATTTAATTGTGAAAGACGCTTTTCATAACTGTGAGAACTACATGGGCTACTGCCAGCAATTTTGCACCAAAAGCCAGACCATAGGAATTCAAAACAGTACATAGGTGAAGTGTCTAAATGACAGAGAGAAAATGTATTGCCAGTTCAAACACCCCATCTTAAAGTATCAGGATGAAATCCTGGCTCTGTTGAAGTCAGTGGGAGCTTTGCCATTGACCCTCCCTGGTGCTGTATAACACACCGAAGAGAAGTGAATGAGTCAACAGAAAAAGATCAAGTCCTTTCATGTATTAACACGTACTATGTCCACTTATAGTAAGACCAGCTGGACAACTATCTAGGCATGGTAAAGTCAGAATGAAAATCCTGCCTCTGTGGGTAATTTAATTAGGAGCTGAAGTACACCAATTTCTAGGTTTGTTTCCTCTAGAGAGAAATGTACTTGAATCAGGAATTAAAGAAGTTTCTAATGCTATTGCCATGGATTATGCATGGCATGGATTTTAGGCAAACTGGAAGTAACTAATTTTAATTCAAATCTCATTCTCCTAGCCAGTAATGTGAGCATGTTCACACTCAGAACCTAATTTGATGAGTTCTGGGCTTTGCCTGTTCATTTGGTGCAGTATTTCTGACCTTTTTCCCATAAAATTCTCACTTTAGTGAAAATTACAATTTCAATCTTGGTATGGGTAGATTCAATTGAATCCCCACCTGCTAAACCCAAAGGAAATTACAAGTGGCTAATTTGTCAGGAAGGAATTAGACATGCAGACACCCTGTGTACGCTCATCAGCTGCTCTTGGTGTTGTTATCAGACAGTTTGTCCAAAGAAAAAAGATCCTTCAAGATATATAAATATATCACCATATATTCAAAGTAAGGATGGGCAAATTGCTTCAGAAAACAATCCAACCCACCCTACAGACTGTAGCTCTCCTGTATGTTCAATTAAACAAAGCATCAATTTCAGAAAAAAATTCCTTTTAAAAAAAGACACCTTTCAAAATTCCCTCTCTCTGATCTACCTAATTTTGGGCTACCCATTAGAGTACTGCATTCACGGAAGCAGAGTATTTTTTCTAAGAAACAGTCAGTACAGTCCAGAAAGAGCCGAATTAGGAAGACTAAGAAAATAACTGCAGATTCAAGTATTTATTTCCCTCTTCCTTTTCTTCAGGCCCTTTCTTGAAGACAGCAAGCCTTCTGCAGCCTTTAAAAAAGAAAATCTTTCGGACACTGTACAAAGTACTTTATATTAGAGCTGGTCAGAAAATGGGATTTATTTTCATGGGACACTTTGACTTTTTGATGAAAACTCAAATCAAAATATTTTGTCAAAAAAGCTATGCTGCTTCAGAGCCTCATGGGAGCTGAAGTTTGCATGCCTTTCGGTTTCAGCTAAGTACTTCAGTTTTCAGCCAAGAACTGAAAACTTCCTTTTAGTGGAGTACAGTTTTTTCATTAAAAAACAAGTCAGAGAAAGCAGACACTTTCCCCCTAAAAGTTCATTTAATCAAAAACCCAATCTTCCTGTCAAAAAACTGTTTTGGCAGAAAATATTTGATGAGCCCAACTTGATATTATTATAAACAGTAGACTCAAAAATATATCCATTGTTACTGCATGGAGAGACTACTCATCCTGTATTTTAAAGACCATCTCTAACTTGGTTCCTAATGTCCTACTACCCTTACCCTAATAAGATACTACCAAGTAGCATTTGATCAGAAAGTAACATGCTATCAAGCAATAAATCACACATAATTTATATACTGTGATATAAAGATATGATTTTGGCCCATGAATAAAAACAAAAAAAATAAATAAAAGCTTTGGCTTGCATTTTTCATACCATTGCCCTGTATTTTCTTGTGGCAAACCCTTCTATTGTATAACAGTTATTCTGTAATGGATGGAAAATACTAAACCAATTGTTTCATATGCTGTTTAGCAATGATTGTGTATCTTGAATAATAATGAACACTTCCTGATATTTTACATGGTTTTATAGGCCTCTAAGGAGCAATGCATAAGCAGCTATGTTTTCCTATTTAATTCAAGAATTTTTCCTACACTTAGATGACAGTCCAGGAGGCAAACATTAAAAGATATGCCTCTCACTACTAGTAGCCTAAATTCATCTATGGTATTAGAATAAGGATGACTTTGGCCCACTGGTTTTTGGGCTTTAAAAATATATATAAAGATTCTTAACATAGTGTTCAGTTCTTTGCTCTCTTGTATGGGTGCAATCCCCTGTGGAACTGGTCCTGTAACTTCCGTTTTTCTCTCTTGACTCCTATACTGACCAAAAGACAAAGAAACACTAAGCCTAAATGATGGTGAGTAATGTCTTTGACAAATTGCTCGTGAGTACTGTTCAAAGCCGTACAGTGGAAATAAATAATTCAGTTGTTGTACATAAGATCTTAAGTACAGAGGATAAATTCTTCATGAGATGGAAAAGCAAACAGTGTATTCTTTGCCTAGAGGAATATAACTGAGGGCAAAATGCCTCACTGAAAAACACACAAACAATGGCACCAAAACAATATTGATATGGGGGAAGGCTTCCCCTATTTGCAAGCTGAAGCATTTGCCTTGTGTTTGTTTCAAGACTATTCAAAAAATCCCACAGGGTTCTTGCTGCAAACAGTTCTGGCATGAAAATTTCTCAGAGCCCTGGTAACCTTTTATTTACATTTTAAAAGGCATCTATAAATAGATGCATAGGAAATATGCTAATTAGATTTTCAGTTCATTTTATGTGTACATGCAGAGGTAGATAAGTTTGTACAGGTAGAGGTACTGGTGAACATTATAAACACCATTTCTTTTGGTCCAGCATTGTTATTTGCAATTAGGTGTTCAGGTATCAGCAAATGGACACCAGGTTGTCAGCCTGCAATTTGGTGTTAGCTCTGGGCCATTGCTCTTTATCCCTGTTCTGTGGGTATAGAGTATTGACTAGAACCCAGTGATCCTTTATTGAGACTGTCAAAACTCAGGCTAGGATTGTCCCATAGCTTTAATTTCTTGTGTTTTCTTCTGTCAGAACATGATCATATGACTTTCTGATGTGCGCAACACAATTTCTTTTAAAAGACTCTTTCTCTTTGGAACAAGCCTAGCTATTTGTTTTCTTGTATATGTAACAGAGGGCAGTCAGATGCTACAGGGATGGGTGGCTTTATAGAGACCTAGCTAGATATATAGCATGGACCCCTGGGCAGGCCTGGACATGTGTAGAAACGGAGTTATCCCCTCTGTCACCCACAGAGGACTGGGGATATTTTATCTCATTTTGTTGGTGTTTTCTAGTGTGGAGAATGAGGGAGTTCTGTGTATTTTTTATAACGTTAGTTTACCTGTATGATACTTTCCTGCCTGATAGATGATATGATAGAACAGTATTAAATCAGAGGAGGCTGATGCGGGGGAAGCAAACATGAAATGAAACAATGACAGATAAGTCTCCTTAGGGAACAGTAGGGCAAGCTATGAACTGGGGAATGTCTCTGCTAGGCTTCAACCAGGCTGGCCAAGTTTACTTTTCCCAGACATTAGCCTAAGATCAAAGGGGATACTAAAGCCTTAGAGATGCCGGCTTAGGGAAGAAGAAGAAGGCTGTAGTGGGTTGTCAGCAGCTGCCTTGGTGGGACGAGATTGACAAAGACACAGTGACAGTGAGAGACACAAACTGTAGCAAGCATGGAGATAATTGGAGTCAAGGGAACATATAAAAACATGCAAGGAAAGATTTTGGTGTAGGTAAGTCCCATGCGTACAGGCCTTTGCTCTGTGTGTTACATACATCTGTGTGAACAAATCATGCTTTGTTTTGAAGAAGTTGGTTTTGAATCATTTTAATCAGCTGCTGTCACAGGCTCATGGAGGTAAAGGTCTTACAGGTGTCAAACCCAGTTGGATCTGTTGGGTTAACATGGTTGGGAAACAGGGGGACTGCAGACCAGAGAGATAGTCTAAGAGTGGTAAGAGTGTGTGGTCTCCCTTCTCCCCAGAGAGGGATGAAGGTGGCAAATCCTATCCCCAACAGGATAATAGATGGGCTGCCAGAACTCATTTAAATGAAGTAACAATTATACCTAGCTATTGCATAGTGCTTTTCTTCAGTGGGTATCATTATCTTATTTTACAGATGGGGAAACGGACACAGAGGGGGAAGTCACTTGTGCCAGGTCCCCTGGCAGGCCAGTGGCAGAGCCAGGAATTTAGAACCCAGGTCTCCTGCAGTACAGTGCTCTATGCACTCGCCCATCCGCCTCACCTACATAAATCTCTTTCTCTCCCCCACCCCCAATTACAGAAAGCACCATCACAATTGATACTAATTGGCACCCTCACCAGCAGCCTCAATGAATAAGGTCTAGGGCTGAGTAAGCCAGGGGAGTAAATCCCCTTCTTCTCGCTAGGGATGACCCCCCAGATAAATGGGAGGTATCCTGGCAGGAAGATGCCAATCTTTCATGGTTCATACGGCACCATTCTGTGGATAAAATAAGGACTTTGCTCTTCAGTTCTATTTGGTATCTTCCATGAGAACAACATTTACTAACACAACATTCAGAAAGAAAGGGTATTCCCTGCACCAACTCCAGAAAGCAAGAGGGGAAAGGTGAAATCCTGTGAACACAAGAAAAAAAAGTCTGTTCACTCACTAACAGGCTCCTTGTGGTGTCGGGCACCTAGTTTCATAGGTTTTAAGCCCAGAAGAGACTCACTAGATCTTCTAGTTTGACCCCCTGTTTATCCCAGGCTATAGAATTATTCATTTATTCATGTATGGAGCCCAATAACTTGGATACAAAATTCCCATTACAGTTAATGAAAGTTCCCTGTGTTCATCTCCAGCACATTAAGAAACAAACAAACCCTAACTATTTGCAGCATTCTACAGGTTTATACATACAAGTGATTTAGTTTGGGCTGAAATGTGACTGTGATGGAATAGTGCTGCCGACAGCCAGAACACATCAATAAAGTGACAAGTCATCTTCAAAAATTCCTTGCCTGTAAATACAATAGTTTGCTTCTAGCAATATAATAAGCCCCTGTACTTATTAGTTATAGGTACATCATAAAAGGAGAAGATTCTCAATTAGGTAAAACTAAGCAGACTTCTAATACTAAAAGGGCAGCACAATTTATCCAATCCTTCTCTCTTTGAAAAGAACCAGATTATAATAGATTGGAAAGGCATTTGAAAAGGATGGGATATGCCGGCCCTTGGTTAGCACCCAAGCACAGACCTACTGATTCTTCTCCACTGCTGATCCAGCTATTCAGTGTTGCCTCAGGGATTCTACTTCTCCTCCCAGGGCGATGATATATTGCATACTGCCTGTTCTCAGACCTCACTAATTACTGACAGTACAGTACAAGGTGCAACCCTGATTTCAGAATGCAAAGCAATGGTCCACAAAGCTTCCAACTGGAACAGCTGCTCCAAGAATTAAGCAGTTTAAAATAAAATAAAACATTGGACAAGATTGGTGGAGTAGGACTCTGGCTTGCCAGATGTTGTGTTTTGCACAGACATCTGCAGATGTAAGCAGGAGCTGAATGAGCTCTTCCTTGACATCTGGTGATGAGCTGGGGAAAAGACTTCAGGAACTGACTTTGTTTGCACAGACACACTTACTCTGCCTAGGTGCACAGCATGATGGAGCTTTTTTGCCCAAATGATCATTTTTGGCTGGTGTCGGATTGCAAGTCACTTTGATGTTGGGTGCCAGGGTGATGAAAGATTGTTTGTCCTTGTTGTGTGAGTGGGGACAGCAGAACTATGCCTGGCATGCCCTGATTGAGGACGGTCACTCTCAACTGAACTGCACTCTCTAAGCAAGAGGTAAGTGGAGAGAAGAGTGGGTCAGGACAGGTGCTTGTACCTGGTGGTGTGGTCTCTGCCCAAACAGTCCTAGACATCATTTGACCCTTTCCCTCGCCACTGTTTAATAAAGAGCTGATTAGACTCAACTGGGAGTCTTTTGTTTTGTTATGGATCCACCAGAGCTGAAACAACTGAAAGCCCGGTCTAAGTGTTAAGTCTTAGACCGGCATGTGGGACATGCTTGCGAATCATGCTTGTGGCATTTCCCCCAAATTAATGCCAGGTTCTTTCCCCGTTTTTTATTAAAAGTTTTCTTCTCTATACTCAGACTCAGTGCTTATGAGAGGGGAAGTATTGTCTCTTAGAGGTACCTGGAGTGTTGTGTAATTTTCCCAGGTTACTGGGTGGGGGCTTGAGCTGTGTCTGTGCTGTATTGTTAAAAGAACTCTTAGATATTGAACTCGGCCCTTGTCGCTGCCAACTGCACTTGGCAGAAGGGTTACACAAACAATATCACATTTCTGTTCATTCTTGTATTCTTGCCAACCAAATCTGGAGTGGAGACATGGATTTCCTTAGTTAGGAAATGCATTTGTTGTCTGCATCAGAGCTGGTCAGAAGTTCTCTGTTGGAATGTTTTTCCATTCGGAACACCAGTTAATTGAAATTGGAACATTGAGTGGAGATAGTTTGAACCTGCCTGGTTCCTTGGCTCGCCGGACTGGTTTTTCAACACCCACTTGGCAGTCTGATGGGGAGCCAAGAGCCTGGAAGCCCTGGATTCCAAGCACCTAAGCTCCCAGCTCCTTGGTTCCTTTGCAGCTTACGTGGCTACTGTGGAACGGGGCTCCCCAGGCTTCCTGGCTGGCCGATGGGGAAACAGGAGCCTGAAAGCTGTGGGAGCTGTGCCTCACAAGCTCTGAGACTCCCTGCTCGGTGGGGGCTCCCCAAGCTCATAGCTTCTCCACAACTCACCAAACTTGCTGTCAAACAGCTGGGAGCCTAGAAGCCCTGAGAACCAAGCTCCAAGGGTCCCGATTTAGCCAGGGCTCCCAGGCTCCCAGCTTCTCAGCAGCCTGGGCTCTTAGAGTTTCCAGGGCTCCCAGTTCCAGAACAGAAATTTGGGGGTTTCATTCCCAAAAAGGAATAAAACTGAATTTCAAAATATCAAAATTCTCCATGAAATGGAATTCCCTTTCTGCACAGAGCTCTAGTCCGCAGTCACAAGGACAGCTTAGTTTAATTGGAGCAGATAACATTCTGGATAATATCATAGTAATAGGAATTTGGGACATAGCCCTCAAGACAGTTCTTGCATTAAATTTCCTCAAAATCAAACAAGTCTGTATTAGGTTAGAAACCTAACTATTTGAGGAATTAGGTAGCAAGTGGGATAAATTGTTTAAAAACAAATCACTGACTCTTGTATGATTTTATATCAGGATGCTGATCTTATTTGCTCTGGTCTATGTCTTATAGTGCTTTGACTCTTCTGTATTTTTTTTGTCTTGTATAGGTAAGAAAACAACTTGTACTGTCAACATTTGTTTATCTTCGTTAAAATAATATTTTAAAGGCAACTGTTTTAAAGGAGAACTGCTTCATTAAGAGAATCATAGATTATGTTCTTCTGCTCTTTAGATCAATTTGTGAAGTGCAAGCTCTTCTCTTCATTTCTACTCAGCACTAGAATGTCATGTAGTTTCTTATTATATCTCCTTTTCACTCATTTCTTTCCTACTTTCCCTGAAGGCATGGCCAGTAAACCTACACGAGCAACGTTATCAGATGAAGCTCTTCAACCTGGGTGCATCCTCACAAACAAGATCTGTATCCCCAGATAACCTTCCAAACTCTAATTATTTCACAGAAATACATGGGGCCAGATCCTCAGCTGGTGTAGATCAGCATAACCCCATTGATTTCTATGAAGTTTCACCAATTCCCAGCTGAGAGTCTGGCCCATAATTTATATGACATTCTTTGCAGATAGTGTCAGGAACAAGAAATTCTTATAACCCTCAGCCATGGGAAAATAATCATGAACTCCCTACTTCTCTGCCACACAAACTGCTAAGATTTCCCCACTGCAGTACTCCAAACCACGTGAGCACAGAATACTTGCCCTTAACTTCAGAACCCAGCAGTTCCACCTGCAAAGAGCTAGCAGCCTTCTCCATAGAAATCACTGAGAGGCAACAAGAGTTGGCACATAACTCCCTTAGACTCCTTTGAAAATCCCAGCTTCACTCTCTTAAAAATTAGGCCTCTCTGGAATGAGATGACAGCCTGAGTCCAATTGCAGAAGAAAACTGTCCACATCACAAAAGCACAACTGCAGCTGTCCCCTTGGTTGCCCTTCTTCGCAATTTCAGTAGAGGCTAAGGTTGGAATGGGCAGGGAGACAGCTATCATATGACCTCCCATGGTGGTTCCTCTGGAACAGGGCTGAGCCACATTGGTACAGCAGCATGAAGGAAGCATACACTGCCCCTGCTAATGCTGTGTCTGATCAATGGATGGATTTGTCTGGATGGCAGCCATGAGCACTAAAGTAATGGCGCTTCATTTTGACCTCATTTACACCAGTGAAACTCCATTAACATAATGGAATCATTCATAAATGTAAATTGACTCAGAATAAGGCCCATAATATTAGTGTGAATGGGGAAATGGGAATCAAAACCTAGATCTTTTATTCTTGTAGATTCCGAGCTAAATTCTGCTAGATTCAACCTTACTGACGGATACGTCTCTACTGTGACTACAGTAACTGAGAGCAGAATTTGGTTTTCTCTATATATTCCCATCATTAACAATGACAGTGTATTTCACTTCTCTGGACATCAAATTTCCTGCTCCTAATGTGCAAAAATCATCAGTATATATGATTTGTTGTTAAGAGTTGGATAGGTTCTCACTTTAGTTTCTTTAAATGCAAGGTGTGCATATAGAAGAGTTGTTTTCCCAAACTCTCAGTGCTCAGTACTTATAAATACCCCATTGTAATATTACTTATGTTTTGGCCAAGTGCAGAGAAAAATGTTCCTTTCACATATATCTTTCATGCCAGCAGAACAGTCCTGAATTTATAGTACTTGATAAACTTGAATAATCTGTTATATTGGAACAATAAAAACCTTTTAACAAGATACTTCCTATTTAATTCTGCTTAGGAAACACTTGCAAGAAAGTGACTGTTTATTTAGTTTATTTTCTTCTTATAAGCCACAGTTTTTTCATGTCGTAACTCAAAATCTTATTTTTTAAAAGCATAAGCATTAGTAATAATTGCAATTTTCTTTTGATTGCTTCGCAGTTTCCCATTTCAGTAATTTTCCTCTGCACTGGCTGTGTTTTTAAACTGGGAAGGCTGGATTTTCTTGGCAATGTTTCATTCACACTTGTGAATACATGCCCAGATAAATAAAACTTTGCTAAGATAGAATGAAAGTATCCGGTCTAATTTTTAAAAGTGACTATTGATTTTGGCTGCCTAACTAGAGACTCCGACTCAGTGAAAAGTG
Source organism: Eretmochelys imbricata (assembly GCF_965152235.1). Lineage (NCBI taxonomy): Eukaryota > Metazoa > Chordata > Testudines > Cheloniidae > Eretmochelys > Eretmochelys imbricata. Next base: position 192,175,590 of record NC_135574.1, on the reverse strand, counting down.
GGCACTTTTAAGGGGTCTCAGCTTGGGTACCCAAAACTGAAGCACCTAAAATCAATAGTCACTTTTGAAAATTTAGGTCTACATATTTCCAAACTTCAGAAAAAAGGATTTTAACAGAATTCTATAGTTAAAAGCAAGCAAGCAAACAAACAAGCAAAAAACCGAAAGTTTGCTAAATGGGGGCTAAACTCTACAATCACTGGTTTCGGAGTAGCAGCCGTGTTAGTCTGTATCCGCAACAAAGAAAAGGAGGACTTGCGGCACCTTAGAGAGCATAAGCTTTCGTGCATTCGATGAAGTGAGCGGTAGCTCACGAAAGCCTATGCTCAAATAAATGTGTTAGTCTCTAAGGTGCCACGAGTCCTCCTTTTCTTTCTACAGTCACTGTACATTCAGAGTAGCATTTTACTCCTTAGATAAAGGTGGCAGAATTTAGCCTTAATGTCTAAAATAAAATTAATAATAATAATGTGTTAGAGTAGAAATTAGGTGACACTGTTAAACATAGTCTTACAGGTTCTTTTTCTTTGCGCATGAATAGTCTTGGGAAAATATGCTGAGTTGTTAGTTTTGTTTATGCAAAGTTGTGGGTAGAAGGTGTTGAGTGGACAACAGGAAATTTTGCTCTCTGCCTGCACCTCCAATTTGAGACTCAATAATTGAGGCAGAGGAGTTCCTTGGGAATTGGGCACTGGTGCTGGGCTCCAATTGCTGAAAGAAGGGATTGCCCTGCAAGCTGTTTGACCACCTTGTGGACTGTTTATGTGTAAATAAAACAAAGTTACACTTAGTGTATACCTACACTCTGCATCACCAATTACCACCACTCAGCAGAAGCACAATGCCGGTGTCAGAACAGGACACTGGTGTTGGAAGAAGTGTAACAAGCGAGACAAAGTTTTAGGGTTGCCTACCCACCAGGATTGTCCTGGAATCTCCAGGAATTAAAGAGTAATCTTTAATTAAAGATCATGTCAGGAGATGAAACCTCCAGGAATATGTCCAACTGAAACTGGCAAGCCTACAAATTTTCCAAAATGGCAGAAGGGCAGCAATAGTGATAATAAGCTTGGATCAGAGCTACTTTGTTTGCAGTTTATAAACTACCTAGGCATAGCTTGCCAAGTTTGTAATCTTCTTCTACTAAAAACTATTTGGCTTACTGAGTTTACAAACCCTGCAAGATCTATCAGAAGTTTATAAATCCTATAGCGCCTTCATGGAATTTTTGGATGTTCAAATATTGAAGATGAACAACTCCAAAATGAGTTACAATTAATAAAACACATTTGGAGTTTCAGTATCGAGACATTTTTGAACTACAGTCTGCTTTTACAACAGCAAGAATGGGAAGACTTTTCAGAAAGAGAAAACCTACCATTTTTAAAAGTTCCTTAAAACAAGGAAATTATTAATGAGATTCAAGAAACCCCCTGGCCTCCTTACTTAATGCTGCAGTAAAGGTGCTGCATTTTAAACAGAATGACATTTCATTATTATTGTTACAACTAGTCTCTGTATTGCACCTTACTGAAACAATGTGAGCCCCTCCTCTAGTGGAATTAGAAAATATGGAGTGTTCTTGTAAGGGAAAAGCTTTCACACCAAGTTGTGCACAAGAGAAGAGCCAGAAAGAAGCCCTCGGTATTTAGAAATCTGGTTACGGTTTCTAGCATACTTAGAGGAGATAGGTTTCCCAGTTAGCAAACCAGACTCTTTGTTCACATTCTTTGAATATTAACCTGATCTTGAACAAGTAATGTACAATGTAGTATGCTCACATTCTATTGTAACTGCCTTAATTTTTTTAAGTGGCTTATCTAATTACCCTCAAAGCTTCCCTCTCACCAATATTTCTTTGGCTTAAGCAAAAGCATGAGAATTTTTGGCAGAAATCAGGTTTTATCGAAACACACACACACAATGATTTGGGAATGAAAAAGTATCAAAATGGGGTTTTTAATAAAGGCAGTGGTAAAAAAAGAAATGGGTAAACTAACCTAAACTATGCTCCGTATTCCCCAAATGAGAAGTGGGTAAACTCAGTTTACCCTACCCCAATTATACTACTAAATAAAGGCTACCTGACAACTTACCTTACTACATGGCTCTGTAATTTTCACTGTGATGTGTAGGAAATCAGAAATACTACTCCCATTGTTAACAGGATTTGAACAGCTGATTACCTAGCCAGGTTCTATTTACAAATGGAAAAAGAACCTAAAGTACAAAAGCTGATAACTATCAGTTTGCTTAGCTAGCTACCCTTTAACTTTCAAAGTGGTGCACAATAGTCTTTGAGGTTTGCCCATCATAAAAAAAGGGGGGGAATTGGACGGCTTGTTGCTTTGAAAGTTAAAGGATTTATTGTTAAGCACTGTCAGAGCAACCAACACTTTTTCAAGTTCTTATTATGGGCTGTGCTCTTTGCTGATTTCTTTAAAGTGAAGAGAAAAAAGCATCTAGAAGATTAGAAATGTAAGATTCATGGATTCATATTCATATATTGTATTTTATTAGCAGTTGGACAAATCTCAGTAAGTTTTACTGAAAAATGTTAAGGACCTACACAGTGGCTGGCATTAAAAAAAAAATCAACTGTTATTACACCGTGGAATTAGAGATTGTAAGAAACAGGGCCTGATTCTCCCATCTGTTACGTGGCTTTTCCATTAGTGTAATCCCTTTGAAGTCAATGGAGTTACACAGGTATAAAGCTGGTGCAAAAGAGTGGAAATTCAGGTCCGTTATCCTTAATTATATTCCTACACTTAGAATAAAAAAATAACAGTGCTGTCTATAAACACTGAACTGTGGTAACCAATAATGAATGCTGAGTTTGAATGGCAGCCATTGCATACCTACACCATCTACAGAGAGATGAAATGGGAGGAAGAGAGGACACTTGTCTCTTGTATGCATTAGCTAATCTCAGTAGGCCTGATACAAAGCCAACTGAAATCAGTGGAAAGATTCCCATTGATTTCAGTGAGTTTTGTATCATGCCCAGTGTGAAGATCTCTTTGTCAAATGCCAAACGGTAGCTGAGGAATTTTTTTTCATCAGCACTAGAAAACCCCACAAATTAAAGGCGTATAATATGAAGTGAGCTGTAGCTCACGAAAGCTCATGCTCAAATAAATTGGTTAGTCTCTAAGGTGCCACAAGTACTCCTTTTCTTTTCACAGTCATAACTGTAGCAGAATGACATGGTTATGTGGCCAGGATGTGAGGAGACCATACATGGTTATAGGGACTACTTAATCAGGAACACAACATGGGATAGAAGAGTTTGAGGGATTTATTGTGGCTAACATAGTTAGGGATCAGTCTCATTCACACTGATGTCAAAGGCAAAATTCCTTTTGATTTCAATGGGTGCTAGATTAGGCTCTAGATCTATCTGTAAGAAAGACAAAACAAGACTTTAGGGGTATGTTTCCAGAGGTGTACTCTAAACCAGAAAAGGTCATTCTGGCATTATACCTGGTGTTGGTGAAATGTGGTCATCACCTTAAAAAACCTAGCAATTACAAGATTGATTATAACAAAGTGCAGGGGATAATGCAAATGCTGCTGTAATCTCATTTGTTTCTCTAACGTAATACTGGCAATATTTTAAGGCTGCATCATGTGAAACTCTGGTCATATTATCACAAGAAAAACAAGGTAGAAATTCGCAAAAAGAAAAGGAGTACTTGTGGCACCTTAGAGACTAACCAATTTATTTGAGCATAAGCTTTTGTGAGCTAAAGCTTATGCTCAAATAAATTGGTTAGTCTCTAAGGTGCCACAAGTACTCCTTTTCTTTTTGCGAACACAGACTAACACGGCTGTTACTCTGAAAGGTAGAAATTAAAACTCTGCAGAAGAGGGAAGCCAGTATGATTCGGTTTGTTGCAAGTATTAGTTATAGCAGCTTGACTTGGCCAATATTGCTTTTTTTAAATAAAAAGGAGAAAGAAAAGATGTTATAGATCTGATATAGATAAAGATATAGATCTGAAAGGCAGCGAAGAGACTGAAGGCAGTAAACTGGTTAAGACAGTGCATTCTGAAAGTTTTACAGATTGAAATGGAAGGAACAAGCCTACAGGCAATTCAAGCAGAGTTTCACTTAAATTGTACAAAGGTGAAACAAGATGTAAGGCCATATTATAATAGTATTGTAAACCAATTCCAAATTTCCAAGAGTAAATCAGAAAATACTATTCAAGCTACTAACTAGATTTCTTTTGTCAAGGAGAGGAGATGCATGTTGATTTTCATGCTTTAGGATTAAAAGTTCCTGAGGAGCCACACTGTATACTCTATTCTATTCTACACAAGTTCTTAACTCTCCATCTTCAGCCCTGAGCGCCTTCTAGTAGTGCATTAAGTGACATGACTAATATCTGCCATGTGCTTTCTCAAGATCTTCAATGTTCCTATTTATAAACTCTTTTCATTTATAAAAAAATGTTTTAATGGTTTCTTTTGTATGGAAGCCTATGAAACCAATGGAAAAATCAAAACATAAAATTCTAGGAATTGGGGCTGAGATGTCTGGAACAGATATTCACATGCAAGAGCTACTCATGGAACATTTTCCAGTTGCTTATGTTCTTGACAAGAGCACATTACCATTTACATGTCATCAAAAGGCTGTTCTCTGAAAGATTTATAGGTTTGACCATAGCCAACATTTTAACAGTAACTTACTGGAAATGCAAATGGGGTATTTTAGTTACCATTAGTTGACTGAACAAGAGCTTCAGAATTACATTAATCAGACATGGTATCACTGTTGACTGATTTTACAGCTGACTCAAGTGCCATGGAGGTTAAGATGACTTAGCTTCCAACAGGATGTAAGACTGAAACATTATCTAGCATTCAAAGTACAAAGTATACAATCTCTGAAAGCTCTATAGTCTTTGTGCTCTCCTACAGTCTTACTTAAACAAAGAAAGACTTGTAAAGTCTAGAACAAAATACAGGCACAGAGTTTCTAAACAAAAACTCAGACATAGAGTACACAGTATGTCAAATATTAAGATCCTGCCATTAAAGGGATCCACGAATGCTATGAAGATTATGGGTGAAATAGTGGGCTCCATTAAAGCCAATGGTAAAACTCCTACTGACTTCAGTGGAACCAAGATTTTACTCTATATATTGTATGTTCTGTTCTACTCTGCTATTAATTTTATAATGTGTATTGCATCCACCAGGAAAATTATACAAACTTAAAACTATTTTAAAAACAAACTGATTTGGGCCAGGCAACCAAACAAAAACATAATTATAAAGTTGTTTAGCTGAGAACAAAAGAAATTTCTATTTTTATACATTTTTTCATATTTTGAAAATATATACAACAAGTGCACATCAGAAATCCTAGTGAGCACTAGGATAATATGGAGAATATAAATGCTGTGGATTAAGAACAATCAATGCAAATAAAAGATCTGTAGGGTCAGGGAGAAGCAATGGAACAGAAAAACTGTAAGCCATTTCAAGTGAGCAAGAATAATTTATAGATAATAATAGTGAAGGACAAGCAGTGAAGTATGAGAAGTCATCTTTATCTAGTTGTAACAACAAAAGACAAATTATTACCCAATTACATTAGGGTAAAGCGGGAGTAACTTCACTGTATCAAACTTGTGTATGTGAGAGGAGAATCAAGCCCTTAGATCCCTTCGTTAGTTCCCATCTTCCATGCATTACCTGCTCACGACATATATTGGCACCTGTTGCAATGCATTCCACTAATCACACACTGTTCTCAGGGGCAGTGAACGACATAAGCTCATGTCAGATTTGCAAGGGATGATAGTCAATAAAGCCAAAGGCATGTAAATGTTTCTCTCACCACTCTCAGGATCAGTGTGTTCATGCACCAAAGAACGGTCAAACAGAATAGTAAATAAAGATTTCTGGCTTTCACTTTCCTTAATCAAGAGGAGAATGGTGCAGCTTGTGGATCCAGAAACCATTCCCTCTAGTCTGAACCCCAGCTGGTACTAGATGGAAGTGCTGGGAACTATATAAGGCGTTCAGGAACTTGTAAGGCACAGGCACAGATTGGTAGTGGCATGGAGATGCACTGCCCCTATACCGGCTGTGAGAAGTTTGGGCATAGGTAGTGCACAACAAGGGTATGATTCTCTCCACAGCTGGCCAGTTCTACTGGCTTGGGCTCAGTGTGGTGGGGTCACGGTCTCACCTACCCCACGCCTCTCAAGTGGTAGCTAGGGACACTAACCAGAAGCAGTTCTTTCACTCAGGACTCTGATTGTGACTAGCCCTAAAGAGCAGGAAGGCTCTTCCACAAGCTTGCATATTCACACAGGGCTTGGTCACAATCCATCCCTTACTGCCTCCCCCTCCCTTTATTTTGTTGCCCATTCAATTACTTTTGGTTTTGAGAACTGAATTTTCCTCACTAAACTTCTCAGTGGGCTTGAAAGACTCCCACTTACTTGTCAGTTAAAAAAACCAAAATATTCTGATTTGGATCAAATTGATCCAAAATAAAATATTTTAAATTTAATTTTCCCAAAAGAAAAATCAAACATTTTCTGGAAAATCAAAATCTTTTGGCGGAAAATGTCAATTTTGCAGAAATACCCTTTCCATCATAAAACCACAGTGATAGAAAATTCCTGATCAGCTCTGTCAAAGACTGACTCAAATTAATCAACGGATTGAAATGCAAACAAAAAAAACCCCCAAACAACCCAATACTACGTCTCTCCATGAGCACAGCAAATAGAGCATCTGTGCATTTTTCCTCTATGCCAAATAATGAAGGGGGGAGGGGAATTTTCAAAAATGGAGTCCACAACACTCACCTGAACAAGCCCAGGAAGTAGTAACAAGCTAAATTCAAACGCATCAGCCCAGAATTGATGCAGGTGTGTCATTTCCTGCACTCCTAGACCTTCTGTACACTCGTGGTAGTGTGTAGGAGATGTGTAGCTACACACCACAGTGAAAGTAAGGCTCTGTCCACACTCACTATGGAATGTAGCTACGTGCTGCAGTGAAAAGCTCTGGCATGGGGGAGGCATTGGGAGCCTTTCCCCACTGTCTCCTCACTGCCAAAGCATTTTTCTGGTGCTGAAGACTTTCACAGTTGTGGGGAAAAGGCTTTGATGGGACTGGGAGAGCTGCCAGAACCTTTCCCTGCCACAGTGAAAGACTCTGGTAGTGGGGAGCAGCTCCTTTCCCTGCTGCCTCCCCTCTGCCAGACCCTTTCCCCAATGCTAGAATCTTTCACTGCAGCAGAGAAAGGCTCCAGAAGCAAGGAGGAAGCGAGTGAATGCACTGCTCAAAACAGCAATGTAGATGTGAGAGGCACTGCTTGAGCATGCAGAGAGCCACTTAGGGTACATACCTTAGAAGTTCCAGTGTGTATGGCACTCTCCTCCACACACCTAAGCAGTGCCTCACCATCTACACCACTATTTATACCTGTGCTAGTTGCACATTCAGTGTCTGTTCCCTACGCACTGCTTCAGTGCAGGCCCACTCCTATACGTGTGTGCTCCTCATTTCAGCAAACTATAGTTAACTTACTATCCACGGAAGACACTTCGAGTGAAAAAGAATAGTAGTAGGTAACTATTAAACTGGTGAACAATCTTGCACCTCCTCAGGAGGCAGTTGATTAATTACTTTAATTATGTGGAGAACTAAGTGTTGAGGACAAAACTGTAGTCTTTAGTTTATCAATGAGCATGCTTGGCGCTGAGCTTTTCTCTCTCTCTCTCTCTTTTTTTTGTTTGGTGGCTTACACAACAGGAATACATTTAACTCAGACTTTCCTCTCAGGTGGATGTAATAGGGAAGAGATCTGACAACTCTGAGATCCCTGCAATGCTTTCAGGATAATCTTAGTCTTTAGCAACTGTGATATCCAGGTGCCATTTTCCTCCTGAGTGGCTTGAATTGTACACTGAGAATATTTTATAGCCAGATCCTTGCTGATATAAATCAATGTAGCTCCATTGCAGCCATGGTTGTCAATGGACCAGTGCTGATTAGTACAAGTGGAACATCTGGCCAGTGGCTCCAAATCCTGAAAGATGCCAAGTGGTTTTGGTTTCTCTCATGTTGTGCTAACATCTATGCTTTACCAAAGCAGCTAGAATAATATTTCTGCAGCAAGAAATAATTTTGGTTTGGCTCCAAGCACAGCTGTGAGTGTGACCCAAAATACACTATCTGAAGCAATCCCTCCTTCCTTGCAAGTTGCAGGTTCTTCTGCTGAACAAGGCTAGTTTTATCATCTCAGACAATATGAGATGGGACTGATAAGCTCCTGTCTTCATCTATTTTTGAGAAGATTTAAACTGTGACCCTCCGGCCATTTTCAACTATTCATCTTTGTAATTGCTTTTAAAGCTAAAAAGCTTTGGTAGTATTTATGATTATAATGGAGTACTTAGAGTCTAAGGTGCCACAAGTACTCCTTTTCTTTTTGCGAATACAGGCTAACACGGCTGCTACTCTGAAACCTATGATTATAATGTAGCTTCATAGTTCATAAAACAAGAAGACGCTGCTGTATTCTTCATAGCATTACAGCTTCCCTTTGCTATCTCATTAGCTGCGCGCATATTAAGTTGCTAGAGAGACAGAAGAGAGGAACTTAACAGTCATAATTAATATATAATATTCAAGGAATATTGTAACTGGCATATGCACACACTTCCACTGCTGTAGAAAACACTTGTTTATGTACAGTAAATTTAGGACAGGCTCAAGGGCACTCTTGAAATCAGCATTTTCCCACTCCAAAGCAGGTGGACATCCCTGCTTAGCATTTTGCCCCTGGTAAGATGGGCTAGCTATTTCCTACACATCCTCACCCAAACGAAAAGGCTAAGTGGTATGAAGAGAATCGAATCTATTGGTGGGATGAACCTTGGAAACAAATCTAGCACAATCTCAAATGTACTTCGTCTTTGCCAGACATTTGTCTAAGCCAAAACAAAAGGCCTGATTCTTCTCTGACTTACATCAGTTTTATACTCATGAAACTTCATTGCCTTCAACATAATTGAGTATAGGATCAGGTTCAAAATCCAAAATAATTATTTAGCCCACCCTCAGAATGCCAAGGGCAGCTATCCAGCTGCTAAGAGTTGCCTGAGCAACACAAACTAGCTAGACAAAGGGCTGAGGAACTGGCTGAGGACAGAGGGCTAGATGTCCAACATCTATATCTATATCATTCTCTCTGATTCTATTTTTAAGCCATCTAACAATCTGATATATTCCACCACCCTGGTGGAAAAAAGAGTTTGTGGTCACTTTCTGCCATCTCAACTTCTTCCACTAAAGAATTTTCAGCTGCTTCCATATCTACTGTGTTCTACTATAACAGAATCTAGCATAGACACTGTCAGAAACTTGCCTGCCCATGTCATCCTAAAACAAGTTTTCCCCCATCCTGTACAGTTTGTAGGGTAGTGCAAGGTATAGCAGGATGGGGTGGCTTTTATGCAGAAGGACTTAGATGATTTTCAGAGTACGTGATGTAAATACCCACACATTCACAACAGTTTGCCATACTTCAGTAGACAACACTGTACAAGAAGGGTTAAATCCATAAAAGGACTTAGGTATTGCAACACTCAGCCTTGCAACATTTAACTCTTAAGGAACCCTATTGCCCAATAGGATCCTGGGCCCTAAGTTAGGTGCCCATGCTCCCAATACAATGCATGGAGAGAGTTAGGCACCTAAAAATGGGATTCACAAAACCCAGCAAGCTGCGTGGGGAGCCACCTAAACAAGTCAGTAGGAAATGCCAAGGAGAGGGGTCTAAGCTCTGCCCCTCAATTAGATAAGTGCCTGACTTAGGGCCTTAGATCTGCTTGCGATTCAAGGCCATGAACCCGCTCATGGAGTTAGGTGCCTAAGCCACATCAGCTCTTTCTCATGAAAGAATCCAGAAATAGAGAGACCCCACCACATCATAGCCATCTGGGCACTCACACGACATGTGGGAGATCTATTTTCAAATCCCTACTTTGCCTGATTTGGAGCAGAGACTTGAACTGACGGCTGCACATCCCAGGCAAGTAGCCTAATCATCCTTTCTCTTTTTCTTTCTCGCATACTGAATATTTTATTATTGATACAAAGTGGAACAGCTTCAACCAGAGAGCTCCACCCCCAAAATACCCTACTGCCTGGGGGGTTAGAACACTCACCTGGGATATGAGAGACCCAAGTTTAAATCCCTGCTTCAAATCAGGCAGGGGAGTGAGGGGTGTATTTGAAAACAGCTCTGCCCCTCACAGGTGAGTGCTATAACCAATGGGCTATTGGGTATTCTGGGGCCCTAGCTCACAACATTCCTGATCTAGATCTCCTGGCCCTCTTTTGTGTGAGGCCCGATCGGCCGGGTATGCTTGAGAAAGCCTACCATCTACAGCCCCACAGGTGAGAATGGGGAGAGGGGGATGCCTCATTTGAGAATCCTGCCAGGGCTCAGGTGAGCGCCAGGGCACGGAACCGCTCAGTGGCATCAGGATTTAGGCAGCTCTGTGCATGCCCACTGGTAATAACTTAGGTGCCTAGGAGACTTTGCCAGCAGAAACTTAGGAACCAAGGGAATTTAGGCACGTACAAGGTTAGGCGGCAGCTGAGGGGTGGTTTTACGAATGCCAGTGGCGCCTAAATGTTGGATGTAGCTGCCTAACATGGCATTTAGGAGCCAAAATCTCTTTGTGGATCTAACTAACAAAGGGCCTGATCCAAACTGAAGTCAATGGGAGTTATTCCAGTGGGCTTTTATCAGGCTAAAGAAACAAAAAGTGCATGCATTGGGTGCTTATTTAAATGAGTCCTAGCATTTCACCCTAGGTGCAGTCATTTCACCCTAAATTTTTTGTTACTTACTTTTACTCGCTGTGCCACTGTTTATCTGAGCATGCCTATGAGCAAAAAAACAACAACAACCCTAGGGGAAGTCAAAAAATCTAAAATCCAATTTGCCAGGCTTCAAGCCATCCAGAATGGTTTTATCCTGTACTTTATTTTTTTATTATGGAAATGTGATTTCAGCATTGCAATAAAAAAGTAGTTGTGGAAGCTACCTTGGGCAGGGCGCCCAACACACTTTGAAATTCATTGGGAGATGGGTGCCTAAGTCCCTTAGGCTACTTGGAAAATTCCAGCCCAAGAATCAGCCCCTATTGAAGTCAATGGGAGTTTTTTTCATTGCCTTGGAAGGAGGAGACTCTAACTCGCACCCTACTGTGGCTTTGTTTTAAGCTGCCATTGGCCCTGCCTCATGGTCTTCTGTGGGAAACATTGCAAGGAGACTGAAGTATGGAAATCCTTTAAGGAGTTCATGGGTTTCCAACAGATTGCTTTCTCAGGAGGGCTAGTGTTTGCTCACCATAAAATGACTTGGGGGCTTGCCACCCAAACTCCAGAAATCTCTCATGATCCACTAGAGACCCAGGTCATTGAGTGCAGCTCCTGGATCCCATGCCCAACCCTCCGGCTATGTAACCACAGCTCAATGACCTCAACACTGGCCTCTGCCTTGGAACTTCTCACTAGGCTCTACCATTGAATCCATTCCAGGGAGGGGGTTAGGTGTTCTGCAGCCAGGAGGCACCCCATGCATAAGTGTTCCAGAAAGCAATGTTCTAAACATTGCTCAGACTTATAGGGCAGCTTTAATGCATGTGTAACATCATATATGACTGTGGTGGGGTGGTGCCCCACCTCCAGGCCAGATTGGGCTACAGCAGGCCAGAGCGGCTGAGCAGACAGGCAGCCAATCAGAGAGGCCCTGTGGGGAGCCAATCAGGGCTGACAAGAGGCAGCCAATCAGGGCCAGGCTAGGCCCTATATAAAGGCTACTCAGGCAAGACACAGGTAGTCTCTCTCAGACCTTCAAGGGAGAAGGGCTGTCGCCTAAGTGAAGGGGGTGGCTGTGCTGCTCCAATACTTGCTAGGCTGTAGGCCCTGATAGAAGGGCCCACAAGGTGTAAGGGGGCCGAAGGGGAAGCAGCCCAGGGAGGAGAGGCGGACAAGGGGAGTGAAGGAGGGCAGGGAGGCTGTTGCCAGAGAGTCCTTGGATTAGGACCCAGAGGGTGGGCCTGGGTCCTGTCTTGTACTACTCCTGGCTGTTAGAAGTGGCCATAGCAGACTGCAACTGACCCCTGATAGATGGGGTTAGACTTTGGGGATGTGGTTGGCCACTGTGGCTGGGGCGAAGTGAAAAGATTGCTGCTAACCTGGTATGCCCCCCCCCCCCCCAGAAGGGGGTGAGCATGGACTAGAGGATGATGTGAGAAGGGAGTAACTTGGGTCGGGACACCACCAGCAGAGGGCGCTCCACATGGACTGAGCTAATTCCCAGAGTTGTCAGTGGGAGGCGCTGTGGTGGTGAGTCCCAACCCTGTCACAATGACAAACAGTGAACAGTGGAATACCTCCCACCAGATATCACCTTACTTACTACCAAAAATGTTGGAAGGCTTTTGTTTTAAGGAAATTATAAGAGACAGAATCATGGGGGTAAAATGAGTGGGCCTTTTTATTTGAATTACTGAATGACTGGCTGGGGCCATTATAGTAAACTGTATGGACTGACAGTGATCACATATCAGTTTTACTTGGTGCAACCCCTTTGGGCCAAATCCTCAGCTGATGTAAAGCAGCAAAGCCCTCTTGACTTCAATAGAGCTATAACAATTTACACAAGTTCAGGATAGTTAATGGAGTTAGTGATTTACACTGATATTTCTGCAGAATCAGGTCCATAGTCTTAAGCTGAGCAAATAATTGATTTTTCAGTTCAGTGATTGAGTAGATTTCTTTAAAAAAAACCTGGCTAGTTTCAAACTGAAACTGAATTTTTTCTGTTGTTTTTTTTTCTGGCCAAAATGGAAAAACAAAAAAATGGTTTGGGTCAAACAAAATATGTTTAATGGTGTTTTTATGCTTTAAAGCTAACTTTTGAAGTGAAACATTTTGAAGCAAAATCAGAAATTGTGTTTAAAAAATGTTGAAGTGAACAATTTCAACTTATTTTCATTTGTTTTATTCTGTCAAAACTATTTGCTGAATTTGACCCAAATTTGTGAATGGTTTTGGTCACTCCCAAAACACTTTTTTTTGGGGGGGGGGAGGGGGGCAAGTTACTATTTGACTGAAAATTTTCACACAGAAAAGTCTCCAAAACAGGTCAGCAGTGCTTTCAAGAGAAAATAACTTGGCTTTATTCTTTCTAAATGTTTTGACTTTGTAAAAACAAACTCCTTATACCATATCGCTGTCATTTATCTTTTTTGTCAAGCCTCATTTCACATATTGCTGTATATAATTTATTACCAGTAATTTTCTTTTCTTTCATTGTCTTAAACTACTCAATGGTGGGTTGTGTTTTGTTTTTTCCCAAGAGCAAACAATGGAAATTGCAGGTCATAGCAGTGGAAGAACATTCTTGGCTTCATGGCTTACGTGATAGGATAATTACTTCAACACTGTGCTCATATTTGCCCCCCCAGCAAGGAGGGGATTGATATTGTGTTAGCTGGTAGTGAGTAAGCAATATTTGAGAGAGTAAGATCGCTTGGCTGCTTTGTATGAGGGTCATACCCAACTGGAATGACTCTTAAAGGAACATTGAGGTTATAGTTCAAAGGCAAGCAACAAGACGGGGGAAAACTGAAATGGCATCTACATCTGAATAAGAAATGTTAGATCACTCAAAACTGTAATTAACACAGGGCTAAATCCTGAGGGCTCTGACTCACTACTTATGTAGGCAAACACTCACTGAAGTCAATGGGCATTTTCCTGAATAGAGAGTAAAAAAACTAAGTAAGGACCTCAGAAAGCGGACCGCAGGATTATAGCACGAAAAATTGTGTTAGAGGGATTACATAAAGATGGAGGCTCATGAGGAGACCTTAAAGTGGGGTTGGGGGGTGCTCACTTGTATCATTTGTATACCAGTGTAATTCCATGGACTTCAAGAGTTACTTCTGTTTTACACACCAGTATATGTGAAATCAGGGTCTGGTGGTGAGTCATGATATAGCTTTGGGAAGAAAGGGAATAAGTAAATGTTTCTAAATCTAGTCACTCCAGCTTTTACTACAGTATAAGCTTCCTTTCTTTATCATGCTGTAGTGAGGTGGAGTGGCCTCCCTCCAAGGCTGACCAGGAGGAACCACTCCCTGCCACCAGGTGGGCAGAGTGAGGCCAGGCCTGCTCCCCTGCACCGGAAGCAGAGAGCAGGGTAGCAAGCATAAGAAGCAGGGCCTCCAGCTTAGTTGGGCTGGAGCCAGTGAAAGAGGCAGACACCCCTGCCTTGCTGCCATCCACCAAATACCCCGAGGAGCTGCTTGGATTGTCGGCCACCGAGGACCCGCGAACAATGTAGCCCTACGAACAGACTGGGGTAGGAAGTAGCCCAGGGAAACCAGATATTAGTCCGATTGTGGTACTGGTAGCTGAGTCAGTATGGTGTGATGGGATCCCCACTAACCCAGTGGCGGGATCACTTGCCACTGCTAGAGTCCTGGAAAGGGACCCGATGGAGTAGGTTGAGCTGTAGTCCCCCTACACCCTGCTGCCGACCCCACCTCTGGAGGCAGCCTACCCAACGGAGGCTGAAAGGCCTGTGTTTGTTTGTGGTCTGCCCAAACCAGGAAGCTGGGCTAAAGACAACTAACTGCTCTGCCCTGCCCAGAGAGCCAGAGCCTGGTTGTGTGTGCTGTCTGCCCCAGCTAGGGAGTCTGGGCTAAAGACTGCTAACTGCGCTGCCCCCCACAGAACTAGCGCCTGATGGAGGTTGCTGTCTGCCCAAGCAAGGGAGCTTGGGTGACAGATTGCTGGTTTCCCACCTCTGCCCCAAGGGGTCAGGGCCCTAGACCATTAACTGTTACTATACCTTGCTAATCCCCTGCCAATTGATTATTGAAAACTAGGTGACATAGTGAGACGGAGTGGCCTCCCTCAAAGGCTGACTGGGAGGAATCACTCAAAGCCACTACACATGCGTTCAGGTTCGGGCAGAGCAAACTGGTCTCTCGCAGACCTGAGCTAGGCGACTGCTTCATGTCTATAGTCTACTGCCTCCTAACCTTTACCACCAAGTATCTGATGATTTTTTGGAATCTTGCTGGATTGTGCCTGTCATAAATATAAAGGGAAGGATAAATCCTTTTAAAATCCCTCCTGGTCAGAGGAAAAATCCTCTCACCTGTAAAGGTTTAAGAAGCTAAAAGTAACCTCGCTGGCACCTGACCAAAATGACCAATGAGGAGACAAGATACTTTCAAAAGCTGGGAGGAGGGAGAGAAACAAAGGGTCTGCGTCTGTCAGTATGCTGCTTTTGCCAGGGATAGACCAGGAATGGAGTCTTAGAACTTTTAGTAAGTAATCTAGCTAGGTATGTGTTAGATTATGATTTCCTTAAATGGCTGAGAAAAGAACTGTGCTGAATAGAATGACTATTTCTGTCTGTGTGTCTTTTTTTGTAACTTAAGGTTTTGCCTAGAGGGATTCTCTGTTTTGTATCTAATTACCCTGTAAGGTATCTACCATCCTGATTTTACAGGGGTGATTCCTTTACTTCTATTTCTATTAAAAGTCTTCTTGTAAGAAAACTGAATGCTTTTTCATTGTTCTCAGATCCAAGGGTTTGGGTCTGTGGTCACCTATGCAAATTGGTGAGGGTTTTTACCAAACCTTTCCCAGGAAGTGGGGTGCAAGGTTGGGAGGATTTTGGGGGGAAAGACGTGTCCAAACTACGTTTCCCAGTAAACCCAGTTAGAGTTTGGTGGCGGCAGTGGATATTCCAAGGACAAAGGATAAAATTAATTTGTACCTTGGGGAAGTTTTAACCTAAGCTGGTAAAAGTAAGCTTAGGAGGTTTTCATGCAGGTCCCCATATCTGTACCCTAGAGTTCAGAGTGGGGGAGGAAACTTGACAGTGCCAAAGCAGGAGCAGGTCAAACTCTCTTGGCCAGATTCTGATGTCATTTACACCACTCTTAGTGAGTGGTCAGTTCCGTAGCTAGTGTAAATTGGGTAATGAATCTGTGCCAGTATATACCAGTTGAGGATCTGGGCCTGGAATACTTGCACTAGAACCAAAACCAGTGTGATAAATGATAACCGGTTTCTCTCAATCTTCCTGTCCTCTTATCTCCAAATTCCTCTGCTCTCACACAGGCCTTTTCTCTCAAAGAATTTACTGAAATTCGTGAACACAAAACCAACAGCTGCTATTCTCCTTTGTTTTTCTCTTTTAATACACTAGAATCATAGAATATCAGGGTTGGAAGGGACCTCAGGAGGTCATCTAGTCCAACCCCCTGCTCAAAGCAGGACCAATCCCCAATTAAATCATCCCAGCCAGGGCTTTGTCAAGCCTGACCTTAAAAACTTCTAAGAAAGGAGATTCTACCACCTCCCTAGGTAACGCATTCCAGTTTTCATCACCCTCCTAGTGAAAAAGTTTTTCCTAATATCTAACCTAAACCTCCCCCACTGCAACTTGAGACCATTACTCCTTGTCCTGTCCTCTTCTACCACTGAGAATAGTCTAGAACCATCCTCTCTGGAACCACCTCTCAGGTAGTTGAAAGCAGCTATCAAATCCTCCACATTCTTCTCTTCTGCAGACTAAACAATCCCAGTTCCCTCAGCCTCTCCTCATAAGTCATGTGTTCCAGACCCCTAATCATTTTTGTTGCCCTTCGCTGGACTCTCTCCAATTTATCCACATCCTTCTTGTAGTGTGGGGCCCAAAACTGGACACAGTACTCCAGATGAGGCCTCACCAATGTCGAATAGAGGGGGACGATCACGTCCCTCGATCTGCTCGCCGTCCTAAGTGCAGGACCCTGCACTTATCCTTATTGAACCTCATCAGATTTCTTTTGGCCCAACCCTCCAATTTGTCTAGGTCCCTCTGTATCCTATCCCTGCCCTCCAGCGTATCTACCACTCCTCCCAGTTTAGTATCATCCGCAAATTTGCTGAGAGTGCAATCCACACCATCCTCCAGATCATTTATGAAGATATTGAACAAAACCGGTCCCAGGACCGACCCCTGGGTCACTCCTCTTGACACCGGCTGCCAACTAGACATGGAGCCATTGATCACTACCCGTTGAGCCTGACAATCTAGCCAACTTTCTACCCACCTTATAGTGCATTCATCCAGCCCATACTTTAACTTGCTGACAAGAATACTGGGGGAGACCGTGTCAAAAGCTTTGCTAAAGTCAAGAAACAATGCATCCACTGCTTTCCCTTCATCCACAGAACCAGTAATCTCATCATAGAAGGCGATTAGATTAGTCAGGCATGATCTTCCCTTGGTGAATCCATGCTGACTGTTCCTGATCACTTTCCTCTCATGTAAGTGCTTCAGGATTGATTCCTTGAGGACCTGCTCCGTGATTTTTCTGGTGACTGAGGTGAGGCTGACTGGCCTGTAGTTCCCAGGATCCTCCTCCTTCCCTTTTTTAAAGATTGGCACTACATTAGCTTTTTTCCAGTCATCTGGGACTTCCCCCATTCGCCACGAGTTTTCAAAGATAATGGCCAATCGCTCTGCAATCACAGCCGCCAATTCCTTTAGCACTCTCGGATGCAACTCGTCCGGCCCCATGGACTTGTGCATGTCCAGCTTTTCTAAATAGTCCCTAACCACCTCTTTCTCCACAGAGGGCTGGCCATCTACTCCCCATGTTGTGATGCCCAGCGCAGCAGTCTGGGAGCTGTCCTTGTTAGTGAAGACAGAGGCAAAAAAAGCATTGAGTACATTAGCTTTTTCCACATCCTCTGTCACTAGGTTGCCTCCCTCATTCAGTAAGGGGCCCACACTTTCCTTGGCTTTCTTCTTGTTGCCAACATACCTGAAGAAACCCTTCTTGTGACTCTTGACATCTCTTGCTAGCTGCAGCTCCAGGTGCGATTTGGCCCTCCTGATTTCATTCTGCCATGTATGAGAGCTGTTTATCTTCATTCTTCCGAGGAGATCATTTATCTTGTGCCTGAAAATCACTAACTCTGTGTATATGGTCTGAACTAAAGGTAAACCATGGAATACCTTATGCTTCATATTTTAATGATCAGTTCATAATTAAGGGTTCTCGTAGTGGCAAAAATAATTCCCTGAAGGCAGAGCCTCTGCAGGGTTTCCAATACTTGGAAGAAAAGATGGATACTACATCATCGATAGTCTCTGCAGAATGGAAAATTCCAGCTTTGCCGTAACTCCCTGACTTCTAGAGAGCAAGTAGCTATACCCATTATATCCAGCTGCACCAGAAAGGTAGCCTGTACAGTATAGGAACAGCAGGACGCTGCTCTCCATGAGTATGTAAGGGCTTTCAAACTCTAATGGAGAATACCATTGCAGTAATCAACCTTATAGGGAAGCACTTGTAGCAATCCTGTCTCAGAAGTGTTTGCTCCTGGCAGAGGAGCAGCCCTCTGCACAGGACAGAACTGGGGCAGGTGCTTTAGTAATACACAAAGACACTGCGTGTTTCGTACATTGTTGCTTGAGCATTTTCTGCCAGGATATTTAAAAGCATTGTGTATCTGAAAGAAAAGGATGCTGCATAAGGTATCTTTAAAGCCCCCACCATTCCTCCCTATCCCCACAGTCAAACCCATTGTCTAGGCCCTGATTGTTTCTCTTCTCAGCTATTATAAGGTCTGGGCCTAAATGACTCTCACATCTCCTCCTTTTCATGGAGTTCAAAATGCAGCTGTAAAAATCATCTTTCTGGGTCTCTCCTCTGACCATGTCCAACTCCCTTCACTGGCTTTTCTTCATCACACATCACACTTCACCTCCATGGCTTAGCTTGCAAGGCCCCATACAACTTACTGCTTGCTCACCTCTCTGCTCCCATCTTCATCTTTCACTCTCACTTCACTCTCTTCTATCCAGCCCAGGGCCTCTTCCTATCTTTCTCCCACTCTGGACGTTGTGCATTTATGCTTTTATCCAGACTAGCATTGGTCAGGAGATTTCCCTTGGAATGATTTTCCAATAGAAAATGCAGTTTCTGGTAAATAGAAATTTTGGATTTTTCCCTACGAATGTTTGATTTTTCCTTTGGGGAAAATCAGAATGAAATAGTTTGCGTCAGTTTGACCTGAATTGGAATATTTCATTTTTTTTGAAGCAACCCAGAACATTTTATTTAAAATTAGTTCAACATCATATTAAGATGCAGTTTCCTATCAGCACATTGTGAATCAGAACTACAACTCCTATAAGACATTCTCTCCTATGGGCTGGACTCCCTGAAGTCACATAAGGGAATGTGGATTTGCCTTGGACTGAGCTGTGAGATCATTCCTGGGAGTTACATGATGTAGTGCATTATGGGACATGTAGCCTGGCCCAGAGCAAAGAATGGGAATAGTGCTTGGGGTATGCTACCGACCCCCAGGATCCCATTTGGATATGGATAGAGACTTCTCTAATATTTTAAATGAAATAAATACTACTGGGAATTGTGTGATTATAGGAAACTTTAATTTCTCAGATATAGCCTGGAGGACAAGTGCTACAAATAATGGTAAGGCTCAGATATTCCTGGATGTGATAGCTGACTGATTTCTTCATCAAATAGTCACCAAACCAACACAAAGTGATGCCATTTTAGATTTGGTGAATAGTGAGGACCTCATAGGAGAACTGGTTGTGGGGGACAGACTTGGTTCGAGTGATCATGAGCTAATTCAGTTTAAAATGTAAGGATAAACAAAAATAGCTCTGGAACTCGAGTCCCTGACTTCAAAACTTTAAAAAATTAATGCAATTAGTTAGGCAAGTGGACTGGACTGAGGAACTCAAGAATCTGAATGTGGAGGAGGCTTGGAATTATTTTGAATCCAAGTTGCAGGAGGTACCTGAAGCCTTCATCACAAAGAAGGGGGAGAAATTTGTAGGGAAGGGTTGCAGACCAGACTGGATGAGCAAGCATCTTGAACAGGTTATTAACCAAAAGAAACAGAAGATGAATCAGCAGGGAAAGTTACCTCTTGGAGATCAGAAAGTGTGGGGAAAAAGTGAGAACTGCCAAAAGCCAAGCAGAGTTGGATCTTGCGAAGGAAATTAAAACCAATAGTGAGAGGTTCTATAACCATACATAAATAAGGGAAGAAGAAGTGGGACCACTAAGTACTGAGGATGGGGAAGAGATTTGGCCCAACATCTAAATGAATACTTTGCCTCAGTTTTTAATAAGAGCAATGAGGAGCTTAGGGGTTGTTTCATGGTGGCTAATGGAAATAAGGATATGGAAGTAGAAATTACCACATGCAAGGTGGAAGGCAAACTCAAATAGCTTAATGGGACTAAATTGGGCGGCCTGGATAATTGCCATCCAAGATTATTAAAGAAACTGGCACATGAACTTGGAAGCCTAATAGCAAAGATTTTAATGACTCTGTTAACTCAGGGGTCATACATATGACCGGAGAACTGCTAATATAGTACCTATTTTTAAAAAAGAAATAAAGTGATCTGGGAAATTACTGACCTTTGATCTAGTTTGATCTTGTAATGAATTTTGAAAGAGAAAGTAGCTAAGGACATAGGGGAAACTGGGATAAAATATAACATGGTTTTACAAGAGGTAGATTGTGCCAGATCAACCTGAACTTTCTTTGAGAAGATAACTTTTTTTTTTTTTAAGACAAAAGGAAATGCAGTCAATCTAATCTACCTAGCTTTCAGTAAGGCACTTGATCCAATTCCACATGAGAAGAGGACATTACAATGGGTAATACTGAAAGGAGAACGGTCAGGCTGCAAGGAGGTTACTAGTGGAGTTCCTCAGGGATCAGTTTTGGGAGCAATCTTATTTAACTTTTTAATTAATGATCTTGGCACAAAAAGGGGTGTGTGCTAATAAAATCTGTGGATGACACAAAGTTGGGAGGTACTCCCAATAGGGAGGAAGACCAGCATATCCTACAAAAAGATCTGGACAAGCTTGTAAACTAGAATAATAGAAACTGGATGAAATTTAATAGTGCAAAGTGAAAGATCATGCATTTAGGAACCACCACCAACAACAAACTGGAGACTTATCAATTGGAAGCAATAGAGGAAGAGAGAGACCTGGGTGTACTGGCTGATCAAAGGACTATGAGCCACCAATGTGACGTGGCAGTGAAAAAGGCTAATACAATCCTAAGTTGCATCAGGCAAAGTATTTCCAGTAGAGATAAGGAAGTGGTAGTACCATTATACAAGGCACTGGTGAGACCTCATATGGACTACTGCGGGCAACTCTAGCCTCCCATGTTTAAGAGAGATTAATTCAAACTGGAACATATGCACAGAAGGGCTACTAGGATGATCAGAGGAATGGAAAATTCTCCTTTAGAGAGGAAACTCAAAGAGCTTGGCTTGTTTAGCCAGTGGTTCTCAAACTGTGGATTGGGAACCCAAAACCCATTTACACCAGCTTGTCAACCATAAGCAGCCAGTTCTGAATGAGCATTTTTACAGCAACTCTTGAAACTCATGGAAAAACAAAATTCTCTCAAGGAGATTCGTAAAGGTATCACATCACTGTGTCCCCACTATCTTTCCACATTTCCATCAAATATATAGAACCTTCTGCATTAGAGTTAGGATTTAATAAATGTTGCTTTTTCATTCATAAGCCCATTTCCAAGGGAATGGATTGGACAACTTACTGCCATTAAGTCTTTTTTCCTACCCTATTTGGAACATTCACCATAATTTTTATTTTAAACTGTATTTGTCATTTTTTTATTTGTGGCACCTTAGAGACTAACCAATTTATTTGAGCATGAGCTTTCGTGAGCTACAGCTCACTTCATCGGATGCTCACGAAAGCTCATGCTCAAATAAATTGGTTAGTCTCTAAGGTGCCACAAGTACTCCTTTTCTTTTTGCGAAGACAGACTAACACGGCTGTTACTCTGAAACCTGTCATTTTTTATTGTGTACTTGATATCTTTTACAGATGTACTTGATTTTTTTATTAGAATAAATTGATATTTAAAAAAACTTCCGGTTGTTGACAGTGCTTGCTCAGAGATGAACCATACTTTTTTTTTTCTGGTAATATCATGGCACATTCTCACAGTTCCTACTATGATCAACCCCAGCTCTCACTTCTCGCGCGCGCGCGCTACCCTGTTGTGAAACTGACTAGAAACAGAAAGCATAATAATGATAGGGACAGCACAGCTGAGGAACCATGTGGGTTGGGGGCACTTAATATGAACAAATATTTACTGTGAATTCTGCTTTTTAGGGGGAGTTGTTGCAGACAAATATTATTTAAAATCTAACAGAAGCCCAAATTTGCTCCTTTTGTAAGACAGGATTTCCACTGTAGAATGTTGGATGCTTCTTTTGCCATAGGGAATATTTTCATAACATGTCAGACTTCAAAGCTGCTAAATGTCTTATTTCACCTTCATTTTAAACCTCTGAAATTCCCTTTTGTGGAATGATGAAGCACCCAGTAACATTGGGAACACAATTGTAATTGTGCCCCTTAATGTCAAGCTAAACGTTATGAATTCAGTTAAATATAAAACCAAAATATTATGGAGGATAGACACAAAGGTTATTTAAACTTAAAGTTCACATAAAATATGCATGGACTGATTTAAATATTTATAATCCTGCCGCCATAGAAATAGAGGTTATGAATTCTTTATAGCATCTGGGCCATTGTGTGGGCCATCTAGTTATAATATCCATAACCGTAGCCTTTTCACTATAGGCATGAAATTCTGAACTTAATTACACCAGTATAAATCAGGAGTAACTCCTATAAAATCAGGGAGTTAAACCAAAGTAAAACTTGTGTGCAAGTCCAAAATTAGGCAGAGTATCCCATCCGGAATGGCTACACTTAGTTGCACTTGGGCCGCATCCTCATCTGCACCAGAGCTCATTCAGCACAGCTGAGGAGGTGGTTTTAAGACACCCCTGCAGTCCTCTGATCCCTAGGCCAGCTGAGGTCAGCTTGGCCCCAAGCATAACTCAGAACACCAGCTTGTAGAGACCCCATGGGTTCTGTCTAAACCCCATCATGCTTCCAGGACACCACATGTAGCAATGAGGGGGTGGCACAATACTATGACAACTAGTTCTATGCCACCTCAGGATTCTCCCATGTCAAGGGCATCCCCAGCTGCCTATTAAGGGCATCTTTAATGTCCCTTTGCACTGTGCTGAAACCCCATGATTCTTATTCATGAAAATAGAAGCTGCAGGTATTTTAGAGCCTTTGGAAACCAGGCTACTTTTATTTAGGGGCCTAAATATAGACCCCCCCCAACTTTAGGCACCCAAGTTTTAAAATGTCAACCAATATCATTAGTAAAAATGTTCAATAGTAATGTTTTGCTAGAAGCTAATTCTCACTCATGTCATTCTGCTGCTCTTGTAAATGTCAGGCTAACAGCACTCCGATCATGGGATGGCTTACTCAAGAGCCCATACTTTATAAGGCTAAAACAAAGCCCGTGATGTAACAGGCTAGGTGACATGTTAATAAGAAATGTATTGCTGTATGGTCTCCATAGGAGAAAAAGATTTCTGTCCTAATTCTCCTTTGACAACCTATTATACTCCGACCTCAAGTGGCTTGGAAACAGCTGAGAGAGTTCACTTTTTAAAGCAGTTCTCAAAGGCTTTTCTTACAATGCCCATAACATGGAGAGATGTCAAAAACATTCAATTACTTGTCTTGAAGGGTTATGATGTGAATTTTTAATTGGGCAAACCTCACTCCCACTCTCTGTCAGTATGACAGAAGCACTGTACCCAGCCTTGGGCTAATTACTCTGTCTGTCACACAAACTAAGGGAAAATCTTTAACTGGTGTAAATTGTCATACCTATATTGAATTTCAGGGAAGGCAATGGAGCAAGGTCAATTTACACCAGCTGAAGATCTGGCCCAATATAGTTTAGGATAAGAGGATGAGATCATTCTTTACTTTATACAACATGGCATCAGCATTACTCTCCAATATTTAACAGCTCAGTTGTCTTTTCACTGAATTTCCTTGCCACTCAATATTGAAAGTTTATAGATGATTACAGTGGGTTGGGGGAGAGGGGAACAAGGGAGGGGATTTCCACTTCTGGAGCAAATCAGGTGAATTCAGAGTCTGACTGTCTTTAGGAACAATGCTAAACCTACCTCTTCTAAAAGGTCTTTCCACCATAAGAATGACACTCCCTTCTACCCCATAAATCCCAATCAAGCATACAACAAAGGAAATTAACAAACCTGTTTTAAAAAAGAAGCAGCACAATTTACCCTGAAAAAGGAGACATGCCAGAGACTCCACGAAATCCAGTGGAAACTATTGCTGTCAATTTTAGGTAGGAGGTGCTCACGTGCTATGCTGATGGGCAGTAGAATAAAACACTAGATGTCAGGCTATGTATCCTGGTGAGTCATAGATGCTTTGGATGAATAAAGAGCCTCCCTACTCTGCAAATGTCACAAAACTCTGAGGTCCTGTTTGCGAGAACTCTCACGTCTCTCAAACAGGTGACTACAGGTCTTGTGTGAGCTTGGTGATGTGAGGGATCCAGTCCCAGCACTGTGATTTAATCTCATTTTTAGATCTAGGTCTGGTGTTAGATCCAGCTGAAACCAAATCTTTGATACCTGCTTCAAATTACAGCTCACTCAAGCAAAAACAATTCTCTGCATAAGTAACATGTTTGCCCCAGATGATGACATTTTAAAATGGCTTTTTGTTGGCTCAATTATGATTAGTGTGGATCAGGATATTACTGTGCCCCATCCTATATTTCCAGCTAATTCATACTGAATCTAGGACCAGCTATATAGACTGTCCTTGCCTTGATTGTATGGATAGCATTTTCTGTGGAAGCACTGCAATATTTGAAACACAATGGCTTATTTCAATTTATTCCTCATGTTTTTAGGCTCTTGTATTAGGTAGATCAAGTTTGTGTTGGTGTTTTAGAGGGTGATCTTGTCAGACAGGGACCACGACCTTTCCTGTTTGTCCCTCCTGCCCTCTGCTCCCCTCTTGTTCCTTTCTCCATCACTGCTGGAAAGTCCTCTTCTCT
This sequence comes from Eretmochelys imbricata, assembly GCF_965152235.1. Classification (NCBI taxonomy): domain Eukaryota; kingdom Metazoa; phylum Chordata; order Testudines; family Cheloniidae; genus Eretmochelys; species Eretmochelys imbricata. The sequence goes on along the minus strand of NC_135574.1, from coordinate 192,150,471 downwards.
CTGTTACTCATGTCAATGTCACTTTCATCTCCTCCTTTCCTCTCCCTTATTGAGCCTGTCACTTAGTATTGTTTTTCCTCTACATCTGATGAAGTGAGCTGTAGCTCACGAAAGCTTATGCTCAAATAAATTGGTTAGTCTCTAAGGTGCCACAAATACTCCTTTTCTTTTTTCCTCTATAGCATTTCTAAATGCCACCCTTTCCTCTCCATCCCTATAAACAAATCCCTTATCTTACGCTGACCTATTTTCTCTCTCTCTCTGGCTTCCCAGCTTGTTCCCTGCAGTCCATCAAAGATGTCACTGCCAAAATCATCTTCCTCACCTTCTGCTTGGACAATGTCACTCTCCTGCTGACCTTACTGGCTGCTGCTTACATTCCACATCAAGAGCAGCCAGTTTGAAGGCGCTGCACAGCTCCGCTGTAGCCTACTATTCTGGTTCCATTTTCCCTAGCTCTCACGTCTCCCCTGCTCCCCCATGCTTCCTTTCTTCTGACCATGTTCCCTTTTTAACACTTCCACTTGGTCCCTTTTCACATTCTTATGCTTGCGCCTGCTCTCATGTTGCTCCTCACTCCTGGGACCCCCTCCTTTTCCAGATGAATCGAGAATCCTCTCTGCATTTCAAATACAGTCTTAAAACACACTGCTCCAAAGCCTGACAATATTCATTTACCAGTTCAAGGTGGAAGGTCCCTTGAAATATGTGTTAACTACTTACGCTAAACAATCTTCCACCTTGTATTTAGCTGTGACGCTCTGCATGTTTCCCAGACCTGAAGAAGAGCTCTGTGGAAGCTCAAAAGCTTGTCTCTTGCACCAACAGAAGTTGGTCCAATAAAAGATACTACCTCAACCACCTTGTGTCTCTATTCAAAGCATAAGCTTTTTAGAGACCGAGTCATCTTTCATGTTTTGCCCACACTATTACTGCTGGATAAATGATATGTTAAAGGTAGTAATAACATATGCTATTCTCTTGGCTCTAGATGTAAAAAGACACACATATAAAGGTCATCTTTGTGTAGTGTACTTTATTTGTTTCAATTTAAATAAACTTCTGGCTTAGTCACTCATTTGGGATAAGCATATTGTAGTTAAAACACAGGATTTAATAACTGCAATCAAGTCATTAAGTAGATTAATAAGGTGTGAAACTGACCACCCCTGCACTTTACATTCTTTGGCTATTTTCCAAGTGCATTGTCATTCATGGATGCCTCCCTCTTCTACACAGTCCGGGTGAAATCCTGGCTCCATTGAAGTCAGTGGGAACTTTGCTATTGACTTCAGTGGATCCAGAATTTCACCCTTTCTGTGTGCTTGTTGTTCTCTTAAATTGCACTAGAGGATTTTGAAACGGTTTTAAAAATAGCTGGCTGAAAAGAATCCCATGTAAGAATAAATGTATCATCATCTCCCCTATCATTTTTGTGCCAGTGTATCTGTGTAACATCTCTTTAACCATCAAGCCTGGCTTTCCTTGTTCTTTTTAATCACGCTTGGAAATCAAATCTATTTGCAATTTTGCTTTCAGGATTCCCAAATTCATAAAATTTGTAACCACACCTTCCAACATTAAACCACAAGTCAATTGACAAGAATGGCAGTAGTTGTCCTGTCCAATGGATGGAGAAAATGCCAAGGACATGTTGAGATTGTTCAGCAAAGCTATACACTGGATGATTTAGAACAGCTGATAAGAGCTGGTCGATTTTACATTGGAGACCGCCAACTAATCCAAATCAAAACATTGCACAAAGATGGTTCAATTTTATCAAAGTTCTCACAGAACAGAGACCAGGGTCTGATGGAATCCTACGTGGCAGCTCATCAACCTGGCTCCTCAGCAGCCCATCTGGCCCCCAGCTTAGCTGAGGCTTTTAGGCTCCCAGATGCTCTTCAGCCTGCCAGGCCTGAGTCAGGGCTCCATTCCCTTTCACAGGGGACTGAAATCTTTGGGTTTTGTCCCAAATCAGAATGGAACTAGATTCTGAAATTCCAATATCCTCTGTGAAACTGAATTACCCTTCTCCACATTATATCTGTGGTCAGCCATAGAGCTAGACATGACAAGGTTATAAGCTGTGCTTATCTTTCACAGCAAGCTTTCATTAATATGAAACAGAGATGACATCAATGAGCCTATTGTATAGCTAAAGATTACCCAGGACCATGTGATAGGCACAGTGCATTGCATGGTTTTGTATATTCCTTTATTGTGAATTGCATCCCAGTGTAGAGAGCCTGCACAAGGTCTATGCACCACTTAAATCCTGTTTAAACCTACAAAATATAGTTTAAATGAGACTTAAGCAATGCATGAGCCTTGGTGCCTGGCCTCTGCACTGTGATGAATTTCACCCTTAGTATCAAAAGAAAACTGTGATACTGAACTGTCTCACATATTCCATACATAAAAATTGGCATACATTATAATGGCAGTAGTTGTCCTGTCCAATGGATTGAGAAAATACCAGAGACATCCTGTGGTGAAGCAGAGGAACCACCCACCAGCATAGAAGGGGTTAAGGAGAGCATTTGGTTTCAGCTAGCTCCGCCCCATTATACCTACAGCCCATGCCAGGTTTGGAGAGGAGAGAAAAGGAGGGAGCCTGGCTCAGTTCAGGGATGACAGGCGAAGAGGCAGGAGCTAGCTGCCGCCCTACCTGAGGAAAGAATCGCTAGCCTGCTGGCCAAGACAGCCACCAGGGACCCAAGTAGTGTCTTTTTGGCCAAAGGAGATGGAGAATGAGACCTAGGAGCACCTGGCCTGAGAGGAACCTTGGTGACTGAAGCATGGAGACCTTGTGGGGGTTCTGATCCCGCCAAACTTACAGCTGCCCTGCCCCGAGGAATCTGGGACTACATCAAGATGTTATCCAGGGCCCACAAGGAGGCACTACTAAGAGACAAGCCACCACAGGAGCTTGGACTGTAGGGGCCTTGCCTCAACCTAAAGGGGCAATAGTAGGAAGTAGCCCAGGGCATTGAACATAGACTCCCTGCTGGGAGGTCCCCTACTCAGGGGTGACATACACAGGGCCCTGGGCTATGACCTGATGGAGTGGGAGGGAACAGGTCCCCCTACTCCCCCTGCCTTAAAGACTGAGGCACCTCAACCACAGAAGCAGGGGCAGGAAGCCAGGTACTCTAGCCACTAGGCCAACTGGCCCTCCAGGCTCCACCACCACCTCTTGTTACATAGTCCTATAACAAAGACCATGGAATCAATCCCTTATGTGGAATGGAGGGGGGGGAAGTATGCATGGCAAAAAGATGTTTCAAAAAATGTTCCAGAAAGTGGTACACCCTCTCACCTTGATATGCAATGAGAGCCCCACCTATTGTGCATGTGGTTTTAAGAAAGAGGCAATACTGGCTACCTAAGTGCTTCAAAAGCCCCATCAGTGTTACGCTTCTTTGAGCCCCATTGCATAACAAATGGCCTAACCATAGCAATCAGTTTCAATGTAAAAAAAGCATAACACGCAGAGAGTGGCAACTGAGGGCACCAGCAGAAGCAGGTAGACAGAGAGCAGTAATGTCAAAGATGACAGGACAATGAGAACAGCGTCTAAAATACTAAGAGATAAGAGCCCATGACAACAGAGGTAAAGCAGAGGTGAGTTTGAAGAAACAATCATTTTACACTGTACACAGTGTCTGATTGTGCGACAGACACACAGTCCATGTGCAGGATCAGGAAATGCTCTGAAAAGTTGAATTTAATCACATGTTGTAAATGAAGTACATGGTTACCGTAGTTTTGAAACTCTCATACACACTATAGCCATTGTGAACAAACAGCAGCCCTGCCATAGCCCACGGAAGTAGCATCTCTGTTGTTCTCCATGTAATAGGTGAATTTTGCATTTTAACAGCAAGATTCAGAGCCAATTCCCGGGTTACTCATTTCTGTCCTAAATCCAATATTGCAGACTGCAGCTTATTAAAAGGTAGGTAACAGCATCATTCCTCCTCACTGTTTCATTCCTTACCCAGGAAGCTCATGTCTGGCAGGTCCCATTTTTAGACCACTTGCTTTCTATGTAAAATTTATCATCTGCAAGATCAGTAGCTCAGCTGCGCAGTTCCTCCATTCAGTGTGTAAACATTTTGTATGAAAGACAGACCAAAACAATAAAGAGTCTCACATTTTACAGGAAAGGTCCGTGTGTACTTACATAATTTGAGGCAAGATCAGGATGAAGATAATCAATTCCTGCAATAAGACAAAGACAGCACACAAACCATAGGTTAACATTCCAAAAAAAAAGAGACCAAACCAAAACCCCTACAACAAACACTTTATAATAACCATAAAGCGGAATAAGAGTCGATTGCTACTATAGGAAAAACCATAATAAGGAATAATGCTGGTCTCAAAACTTGTTTGGACTGAGAGCCCAATATTCAAATGTGGACTTTTAAATTAGGGTACCAATTCTGCTGTGATCTTAGTTGGGATCTTTTAATCCAGTAAATCAATTCTTAAGTGCCAATTTGCCCCTAAAAGTGTGAAATGAGCCACCAAATTTATGGGACAAGTATCTAAATTGGATAATATATGGTTAGTAATGGTAGTTCTAGTAATATTTTACATTTATATAGTACCTTTCATCTGAAAGGATCCCAATACGCTTTACAAACATATATATCTATATTCTATTATTGAATATATTGACACACAGATTACTTCACCCACCTCTAAGATGCAGCCACCTCTGGTTAAGGAAACATCAAATTTTTAAAGACTCGATCAAAAACCTACTGACTTCAGTGGGCTTTGGATTCAGGCCCTAAAAGCATACAGTTTTAATACACAAAAGTGTAGGAGAGGAAAGGAAACTATCATAGCCATTGGAAATGGCACAGAAAAATTAAGTAGACAGAATATTACCTAAATTAAAAATGGAGAGATCACTGGGGCAAACATGTCTGTTTCCGCAAATAGTGCCAGAGAATTCTTAATGGTGGAACAGATTGATTTGCAAACTTCTGAATATCATTACAGACTGAGCATTCAGCTTACTAAGGTATTTCACAGTGCTTACTGAGCTTAAAACTAGATGTGTGTGATGTTTAAGACATGTGACATTCAGTTAACTGCTTTTGAATTTGGTTACAAATTAGAAAATCCCCCAAAGATTCACTCACATCCATTGATATTTTGAGCAAACTGGGCCTATTTATAGTTTTGCACAAAAACTATGAAAAATTTGTGACTTCTCTGTGATTCTGTCCAGAAACCAAGAGATGCTCATAATGAATAAATTCTGCAAAACAAAACAGTATAGTCCATGGATTTAATCTAGATCTGTGAATTGATTGATTAATTGATTTTTTGGTTCAATGCCTGAACCAGAAGATTGAGAAAATTTTGTTTACATCCAAAACAGCATATTTTATTTTCAGGGGTTTCCCCCCCCCCCGTTTAAAAAAAATCAAAATGAAAAATCATATAAAAAATCAAAATGTCATTCAAAAAATGTCAAAACAAAATTTGACTTTTTTTTTTTCAGATTCCACCTACCCACCCCACCAAAACAATTCAGCAATTTTGATGGAAATGACAAGGGACCATGGGCTCCTGGTAACTTGAGCTGGGTTGGCTGGCCTTCACAGGTCACACACAATGTTTCTGTTCTTTGATTGGATGAGCAATGAGTGAGAAAGTATTAATTATTTTGGTTCTGCTCTACAATGTCAATATTTTAACATGGGAAAATGCTCTTATATCTACTGTGTGCAAGGCAATTGAAATCCCCACTGAAAGCCCACTGAAGTCAATGTGAGTCCTCACGTTCACCTAATGGCCATAAAAGAGCTCTGTGTGTGATTTATAATAATTAGGGGTTACTTAAAGTTGTATAAGGTTTGGCTGTTTACACTTCAATGGCCCAATTATAACACGTATGCTTATGGTGCCTTTCCCCTGCTGCTCTCAAAGTCTTTACAGAATCTGGAGAGCAACATTGGCATTATCATTAATCTAGGTTATACTTTATTTCAAATTTTTAAAAAAATGTTTGCATAAGATTATACTGAGTAAGCTATTTAAACCTCTAAAACTGTCGTACGTATCTTCAAAAATAACTAGAAGTCCAGTGGCACCTTAAAGACTAACAGATTTATTTGGGCATAAGCTTTTGTGGGTAAAAAACCCACTTCTTCAGATGCATGGAGAGAAGGGAGTTACCTTACAAGTGGAGAACCAATGTTGAAGGCTAATTTAGTTAGGGTGGATTGGAATCCTCACTTACCATCATCCATAATTCCTATGGTAACACCTTTCCCTGTATATCCCAGCTCCCAGGCTTCAGCCACATTTAGATCAAGTCCAGGGGTCCCATCTGCTTGACCAGTGTTGATCTAATACATCAATTGAAAAGCAAAAGAGTATTATTATTTCTTCTTCTTTTGTGTGCGTGTGCATGCATGCACGTGTGTGTGTGCACGGATAGTCCATTTTCTACAGTCATTGAGTTTCTGCCTAGTACATACTGCACATATTCTATGTCAGGTATGTCTCATTTACCCTGGAGCACATATTTATATAATATGGAAGATGGAAAAATAAACCCACAACAGCAAGAGAATTCTGAGACAGCATAAGGTTTGACCCCTCTTAGGGCCTGATCTCACAAGGCACCCATGTGTAGAATTCCCAGTGAATTCAGGGTCAGGCCCTTAGATTCCAGTCCAGAGAAGCATGTAAGCAAGTAAGTCAGCGGTGAGCAAACTACGGCCCACGGGCCAGATCCGGCCCCTCAGGGCTTTGGATCCGGCCCGCGGATTTGCCACCCCCATGATGTCATGGGCCCTGCGCCACTCCAGGAAGTGGCCAGCACCACATCCCTGCGGCCCCTGGGGAAGGGGGGGCAGAGGGCTCCGTGTGCTGCTCTTGCCTTTGGATACCTCCCCTGAAGCTCCCATTGGCTGCGAACGGGGAACTGCGGCCAATGGGAGCTTTGGGGGAGGTACCCACAGGTGAGCAGAGCCCCCCGGGGCCGCAGGGACGTGGTGCCAGCCACTTCCTGGAGCGGCGCTGGGCCAGCGCAGGAAGACAGGGAGCCTGCCCTGGCCCCGGTGCATGCCGCTGCCACCCCGGAGCTGCTCCAGGTAAGCTGCACCAGGCTGAAGCCTGCACCCCAACCCCCTGCCCTAAGTCCCCTGCTGCACCTCGATCTCTCCTGCACCCCAACCCCCTGCCCTGAGCCCCCTGCTGCACCTTGTACCCCAACCCCCTCCTGCACTCTGCACCCCTCCCTGTACCACTGCCCTGAGTCCCCTCCCATACTGTGCACTCCCTCCTGCACCCCAAACCCCTTCCCCTGAGCACCCTCATACACCCTGCACCCCTCCTGTGACCCAACCCCTTGCCCTGAGCCCCTTCCTGCATACCACACCTCCTCCCACACTCCCTCCCGCACCCCAACCCCCTGCTCCAGCCCTACATTGACGGCCCTGCAAGCAAATTCCCCACCCCGATGTGTCCCTTGGGCCAAAAATTTTGCCAGCCCCTGATGTAAGTAGTCCCACTGAAATCAAATGGGATTATTCATACGCCTAAAATTAAACACACTTAATGCCTTTGTTGGACTGGGGCCTTAGATAGGGTGCTTCTGTACCAACCGGTTGGTCAGATGTTTGAGGGTATCTGCTCAATATCACCTCAAATATATTCTCACTAAGGACATAAAAGAATATACACAATAACCTCTATTTGTGATAAACATTTTTTCAAGGACTGTATTGAACTATAGATAGTTGAATTGCTTAGTCATGTTCTGCACTCCCACCATATCCCTTATTTCCCTTCCATCATCAACAACAGTAGAACTGGTTGACACTCTCAGTTTCTGGTTTGAGGGAACGGTCAATATTTCTAAGTGTCTTTTGTTCCAAATTGGACTCAAAACAAATATTTGTGAAATTTCCCACAATCTGGAAATTTCAAAAGAAATTGTTGAGGAACATTTTCATATCAAAATTTTATTCTGAATTTCTAATTTTCTTTTCAGATTTCAGAGTAACAGCCGTGTTAGTCTGTATTCGCAAAAAGAAAAGGAGTATGTGTGGCACCTTAGAGACTAACCAATTTATTTGAGCATAAGCTTTCGTGAGCTACAGCTCACTTCATCGGATGCATACTGTAGCTCACGAAAGCTTATGCTCAAATAAATTGGTTAGTCTCTAAGGTGCCACACGTACTCCTTTTAATTTTCTTTTGGAATTTCTAATTTTCATTCTGAAATTTTGAAATCATTAATGGCAGCTGCTACTTAGTGCTGATTAGAATATAAGATGTTTCATTCTAGATCAAAGTGTCTCCTGTTTGTGTTGTAATGAAACAGATAGTTGAATTGACCTGAAGAAGAGCTCCACATAGCTCAAAAGCTTGTCTAATTCACCAACTGGAGTTGATCCAGTAAAAGGTATTACCTCACTCACCTTGTCTCTCTCATAATTTGGGAACAACATGCAAACAATATTTGAAATTAGTTTAATAGATTGTTTCATTGCAACACAAATAGGAGACACTTTGATCTAGAAAAGAATATAATATGTTTCAAATCAGTACGAAGTAGCATCTACTCTTAACAATTTTAAAAAGTAAAATAAAATACAAATAACTACTATATTGTCATATTTTGACACATCTGTACTGCATGTTATGCTCTTCTACTACTGACATGTCAAGAAATGATGTAAAAATAAATGTAAAATGAAAAAAAATAAAATTCAAAACAATTTTAAAATTCTGAAACAAAACACTGAAATTCTGAAATTTAAATCCATAATTTTCCTAAATGAAAATTTTCTGAAACAATTTTTTTTGTTTTGATTTTTTCCTGGAATTGTTGTCAAAGTCAACATTTTTTTTAAAATGTTTCAATTTTGAAAAAAAAACCAAACACCCCGCATTTTCCTTTGGAAAGCAAAGTTTCAACAAAAATGTTCTGACCAACTTTAATCAACAACTTTCCTCTAGCTCCTGAGGTCCCTCCTATTCCCATTTTGGTTTCTTTCCTATGTGTGACACCTCCACCTTCAACTATAGCTGTGCAAACAACTAATTTTTTGGTTCACTGGTAGGTCCAAAAACTTTTTTAAAAAATCAATTCAGGTCAACCCCAAACCAATTTAAAAACAAAATTCAGTGAATCAAGGAGTCAAGAAAAAATTGTTTTGATTTCAAGCCTTTTTAACTCTGTTTTTATCTGTATATTTAAAAAAGGGAAATCTGGAAGCAAAGGGTTAGATTCATAAGGAAACTATGGGTATGTCTTCACTACCCGCCGCATCAGCAGGCAGCGATTGATCCAGCAGGGATTGATTTATTGCATCTAGTCTAAATGCGATAAATCGACCCCTGAGCACTCTCCCGTGGACTCCTGTACTCCAACGTCATGAGAGGCGCAGGCAGAGTCAATGGGAGAGCGGCAGCAGTCAACTCACCAGGATGAAGACACCATGGTAAGTTGATCTAAGTATGTTGACTTCAGCTACCTTATTCACATAGCTGAAGTTGCATAATTTAGATCAATCCCCCTCCCCCGACACCCAGTGTAGACCAGGGCTTAGGGACAAACCCAAAGAGCAGGAGCAGAAGGTGGTGCTACTCTCTCTCATACTCAATAGCCCAGTACTTAGAGCACTCAGCCAGTCTGTAAGAAACTCAGGTTCAAATCATTTAACTTTGGGTCATGCTCCTAACTCCAGTCCCAGCATGCAGTAGGCTCCCTATATATCCTGGGAAAAATTATCTTGGAATAAGTTCAAAGTTCTGGTGAAAAGTCTGGAGGGCATGTTCCCAGACTAGTGCAATAAGTTGTAGGGGAGAGATAGCTCAGTGGTTTGACCATTAGCCTGTTAAATGCAGGGTTGTGAGTTCAATCCTTAAAGGGGCCATTTAGGGATCTGGGGCAAAAATTGCAGATTGGTCCTGCTTTGAGGAGGGGGGTTGGACTAGATTAGGTCCCTTTCAACCCTGATATTCTATGATGAACAAGAAGGAATAATGTGTAAGTAAACTGGGTTTTTTTGGTTACTGAAGATCTTTATTAAAAATGACTGATTTGCTTACCAGGTACCACTGCTTTGTAAATAAAGGATCATTCATGTTTATGTCAATTTCATTGATCTCTCTATAGCCTCGCTTTTTTCTGCCAAAGCCTTCCTGCTGCACAGCCTTCTTTATCTGGAACAGTAATGTTTATATTATTAACACAACATCCGTATTTGTTTAACATTTTTTTCTGCTTGTTTTTTCTCAGAAAAGTCAAAAATTCCTAATCAATAGAAGTCAAAGCTATTTAAGAAAACCCACTCCAGGCATCAGGTTTTGGTTAAAATAATGACATGGATCTGAACCAGTACTGACTTTTGATTTTTTCAGGCTTTCATCGTATGCATTTCCAAAGCCAGCCCTGCTTTCCTGTATCAAAAATAGCACACTGGATACACAGAATAGTTTAATAACATTTCATTTCTACCAAAAGGTTGTGCTATGAAAAACATATCTGGTGTAGGAGATTTCATCTGTGCATTTGAGGTTCTAAAATATTTTTTGTGTGTTGCCAGTTTTTATGAACTTCTTTACTATAAATGCCTGGCTGTAAATGAATTTCCCCTTCAGCACCTGGAAACACTGTAGACTGGTAAGCCCTCTGGGTGAATTAAACAGCATACATGATCTACCAGTGTACCTGCACCAAGTGTCTTTATTGTCACTGTTTCTCCCCTGTGCACCAGATAGATCACAGATATAGTAGCAACTAGAAGTCCCCCTTTCTGCTCCCTGGCTCAGCCTTTTATACTGCTTGCCTTCTTTTCCCAGCTGTCCCATTCATGAGCTAATTACCTCATCAGCTCATCAGGTTCTCTACAGGTCCAAGTGATCCCTTCTAACCTTCCAAACCCACTCAAACTACCTAAATCCCTCCTACTCCATCCATACCCAGTACCCTTGGTGCTCTCTAAGCCACCAGGAAGCTGGCTAACACCACCTTGTCACAAAAAGCCTGACAGTGAACCAAATATATTGCCCAGAAAGATTCAATGGAAAGAGTCAGCTTCGATGGTTACACGGAGATTAGAAGAAATGAAAGTTTTGCTTATTACACAGAACAGATCAAACCACAGATACTAGAGACAGAGTAAAAGCATTTTTTAAAAGTACAAGTGTATGCACCAAGTGGCAGATCATGACCAGCTCAAGTGCGAGTATATGGGTAGAGACTACTAAAGGAGTCCACCTCTACTTGCCCACACTGTGTAGGGCTCAGTCAAAGTTGTACTCCCTGTGCTAGATTCTCAGCTGGTTTAAATAATCAAAATCAATAGAGTTCTAGCAAATTATTTCAGCTGAGAATCTGGCCCTTGTGCTCCCTCTGTGTACACATGGGAACACACGTCAGCCACAAGAATGAGAGGGAGGAAAGGCCAAGGCAGAGCAGAGAGAGAAGACCAGGAAGAGCATGCACCATCCCAAAGGTAGTGTAGCCCATACACCACACAGGACCAGAAAGTGCAGGGATATCCCCCTGTGTTATATTTTAAAGCTCACAAAGCACTTTAAAAAAAACCCACACAACACAATTAAACTCGTACTGTTTGCCACAGGATATTAGTGAGATGGAGAGCTTAGCAGAATTCCAAAAAGGAAACTTAACAAGAACTTCTATATTTATACTGAATCTGGCAATTACGCATTTAATCCATTTTTTGGCCTTGCAGAACAAGCAGTTTGCCAACTCTGATTTTTTGGCATATTTCTTAAAGCCCCCGCTCCTGGAATCAAGAAACTGCATGAAAATCTCAGCTTCCATTTTTTAAAAAAATTCAGTTTCTAGCCCTCCTGGTTACAGAGAAAAGCTTGAAAATGTGAGGCATGTGTGACCTAAGGCCACGGGTGAAAGTAAGTCTAGGGACTTACCGGTATGGGGCTGGGCTGGGGCCGTCTCTGGCCCCCAGAAGGGGCAGGGCCTCAGGCGGAAGAGGCGGGACTGGAGGAGGTCAGCCCCAGCCCTTTGTACCAGCAAGTACCTCCTTCCCCCTCCTTGGGGTAACAGCAGCAGCCGCAGGTTCTGGCAGCGGTTTAAAGGGCCCTGGGCGGTAGCAGCGGCCGGAGCCCTGGGCCCTTTAAATCATCCCCGGAACCCCGCCACCGCTTCCCCAGGGCTCTGGGGACGGGGCTCCGGCCGTCACTACCGCGCCGGGCCCTTTAAATCGTCTCCAGAGCCTGCCGGAGCCCTGGGGAAGTGGCGGCGGGGCTCCAGGGACGATTTAAAGGGCCCAGGGCTTGGCTGCTGCTACCGCCCCAGGCCCTTGAAATCGCCGCCCCAGCCCCGCCGACGCTACCCCAGGGCTCCGGCAGCAGGGCTCTGGCAGAAATTTAAAAGGCCAGGGGCTCCAGCCGCTGCTGGGAGCCGCAGGCCCTTTAAATTGTGCCTGGGGAAGCCGATCCACCCCGATACGGTGCACTGGCTCTTGCCAGGACACCGTACCGGGGTGTACCGGTTTACTTTCACCTCTGCCTAAGGCAAAGAACCCAAAGACAAAGTAATCTGAAATTTATTATTTTTAAAACATCTGGCCATTAAGCCAATTTCATTATTTTGGGGGGTCTGCCTCATGATTTTTGAAGGCTTGGGGTTACTGTTAGGATTAAAAAAATAATGTCTACAGGACATAAACCCTGCTGCAGTATGCATAGGCCAGCCACTAACTGACGGGTAAAATTTGGTCTCTGAGCATATTACTTCATTGTTATCCATTATACCTTTTCATACACCTTCCTCTGAAGCATCTGGGACTGGCTGCTCTCAGAGACCAGAAAGCATGGACTACAGGTAATAGTCAATGACATGACAATGATATGGCAATTCCTTCATTTCTAAAACCCACTTACATTAGTTATATTGCTTTTAACTAAACAGAAGAGGTGAGGGGAAAGAACTAATTCAACAAAAAGGGACTTCTATTTTTTTTTTTGCTAGTTTTATTTGTAAAGGTTCATTAAAAGTGATGGAGAATGTTCTGTTTAAAAAAAAATCTTAACGAAAGTTGAAAAGAGGGTAGTGATTAAGCAGGAACCACACTGAGCTTACTGAACTTTGCCAGATATCTGTACTGAGTTAGAGAAAGGGATGAGCAGATTGTCGGAGATCTCTAAAATAAGGTTTGGGGTTCCATGGAGACAACAGAGAGATGATCCATGATTATGTCTTTGTCAGCTACCACCTCTGCTTGCTATTCCAAACCCCAAGCTGTCATCACATAAAATAATTACAGAACAGAAATCAAACTGCATTACAGGAGAATGCCAGAAAAAAAGAACTCGAGCGTTTGTACTCCCACACAAGCCCACTGGCTCTACATGACCCACTGCAACAAGGGAAGAAGCAAAGATCTGATACCGTTGGAGCACAACTCCTTAAACAGCAATTCTTCATTTCCATGTCTTTTCTTCAAGATGACTTGAAAAAAATGGTTCAGGACATCCCAAAATTGGCCCTGAATGCTTTCATTATTCAGTGTCGCCCCGTCTGTTTGGCAGTGAATTGTTACATCTTTATTACAGTCAGAAGAGGAGCTGTATCAGAAAGGAACATGCACCCTCCCCCAACAAAAATCATGCTACAGGAGGTTTTATGAATGTTTTACATAAAGATGATGGATGGAGTATGTCAAAACCGAAAAATGCAATATTTTTCCTCTAAGGTTTGTGTTCACTGAGAAAAAAGCTGTGTTCTTACTAGAGCTGGGTGAATAACTGATTTTTTTTTGCTTTGGTGATAGTTTCAACCCCCTCCCTCCCACCACCACCACTAAAAAAAGCAGGGAAATGGTTCAACCATCAAACCAAATCAGAAACTTTTTGGAATTTTTGGTGGATTGAAGAAGTGTGTTGTGGGTCTGTTCCAAAGTGGGGATCTGGACGTGGGGTTTCTACAGCCAAGGTTGGTGCCCTAACCTCTAAACAACAGCAGCACCACTAACTAGGCCTCCTCCACCAGTTGCTTTGCAAACAGCAAAAACTATTTGGGTCAAATTCATGAATAGTTTCAGATTGACTGAAACTGCATTTTTGTTGAATAAACTATTCCTCTGAAAAATTATGTCCAGCTCTAGTTCTTATCTCATGCTAGCTGACATGTGGTACCTAACACAAGGTAAACTCACAGTGGAGAGAACGTAGCTGAAGTTTTGTATGAATTAGCAGGCCTAAGTGAACCCTAATATCTCCCATGGTCTTTACCTTAACCTGCTAATATGTGTGAAAGTTCCAAGCTGCTTTGTCTTTACCAGGATTTTATCTCATGTTAGCTAGCCCAAGGCCAAAGCGCACCTTCATCCCACTGAACATACACACAGAAGGTGTAACAATGTCAAGTTCATATGATGACTTCAAATTCATATAGGTCTCGGAAAACAACCAAAAGTTCCCCATAAGGCCAAATGCGCCATTGGCATAAGAATGCACAACTCTGTTGACTTCACTGGAGTCATGCACCTTCATAGCAGCAGAGAGTTAGTTTAGAGCGTTTTATCCCCTTTCCAAAGGTGCGTCTAAAAGAGATGTATTTTTTTAGACCCTGATAGCTAATATGTTTTAAAATCCTAGTGTAGATGGGAGGAGGGAGAGAGGGGGGAAGGGGTCTATGGTTCACTTTGACCAGCCAACATACTGAAACAGATAAAGTTGCCCTTTCTACACTAGGATTTTAAACATCATCTTGATCACCTTGATTGATCAGTCTTTCAGCCCTCATATAGATTGCGCCGATCACAACACATCTTCCATTCTTCTCATATCCAGGCCTTCCTTCTCCATGTGTGGCCATGTCTTTCCATGATAAAATCTTCCCATCTCTTTCGAAGTCAGCCAAGTGGTTGTTTCAGTTCCCATGAGTACCACTCAGCGACAGCTGCAGTCCACTGATTGTCAGTGAACCTCGCCACATGCCTGGCCCATCGCATTTTACTATGCCAGCTCTCAACAATGATTTCCTGCACTCCACTCTGCTGTCTGATTAGTTCACTGGGGACTCGGTCACGGATTGAAATTTCTGGAATTCTTCTTTCCATTGCCCTCTCCGTGACAGTTGCTGTTCCTCTGTCTTCGTCAGTGCCCATATTTAAACATGTTAGCTATTATGTTCTAAATACACACATTTTTCCTTGTGTAGATAGGACCCTTCTCACAGCAGAGATCTTTGGGTTGCATCAACACATAGGCAAAACTAGAGAATATACAGAGCCATTGGGGTACATTCTGATCTCCTTTCTTGCTGGAGTAAAGCCAATGTTACTCCATTAACTTCAGGACGGGCCCAATCCTGAAAATGCTTGTAGATGAGGTCCAATTGTCTTGCAAACATGCATAAACTTAAGTAGGTAAGACTGTTTGCAAGATCAGGGCTTTAAACTTTTGAAAATGGCATCATGAAAGACTGGCTTTGTAAAAACTAATGGAGAAACAAGATTTGCTTCCTAAAATGGCATGTTATTTTCATTCTCTTAAAGTCTGGCTCATTTGTCAACACTAATGGCCTCTTGTTTCTTTCATTCATTCTATAGTATTTCATTAAGCGCCTGGATTAAATGGTGAACACAATCTAAGCATTTAGATTTTTATTAGTATGTGACTAAATCATTTACGAGTTACTAGCTGGGTTCCAATTAGAGAAAAAAAGGGTCATTAACAAAGAAGGTAGCTCACTGATGATAAAATACCTACAAGGAAGAAAAAAGATTAAAGTATTGATTTTTAATATATTTCCATTTATGCATGGCACATAAAGTAACTTGGATGGTAATAAACCAGCAGGACTTTGATACAGGACAAATTAATAAAATAATCAATTGACTGCACTACTGCTCCAGGAGAGCCAAGAACCACTGCACTGTAACTGAGTGCCTCTCTCTGTGCAACAGAAAAATGCCAAGAAAATCAGCTCATTTTGAAGGAACAGGGTAAATTGTACTGCTGAGCTCCTGCAGTTAAATGACCACGTGTTACATATACTAAAATTATTCCAGTGGACACATCTATCACAAAATCAACAACAGCAGAACAGCACACACAACCCCCCACCCCCGGGAGGGGGAGGGTTCATCTCAAGAATCAAGAGAAGTCTCTGTTCTTGAATTTAAATGAAGGAAAGTTCAGACTGAATCCCAGGAATAAAATTCCTGACAGAAATATCTATTAGGTGCTTATTTTTAACCATGAGGGTGATTAACCATTGGGAAAAAACTACTATGGGAAGTGGTGGATTCTCCATCTTTTGAAGTCTTCAGATCAAGACTGGATGCCTTTTAGTACGATAACACCAGTTACTGGGTTCCATACAGGAGAAAATTGATGGAATGCTATGGCTGTGTTATACAGGAGGTCAGACGAGATGGTCTAATGGCCCCTGCTGGCCTTAAAATCTCCCAAGAGAAGTGGTTGAATTCACAGCATCTGAAATTTTACAGATTAGAGTGGACAAAACGCTAGAAAATGTGTTGGTGGGAACAATCCTGAATTGGCTGGGAGATGCTCCTGACTATGACTATTATTGTTATTTTATAGGACACAACAGATTGTGGGAGGTGCTTCACATAAAACATGTGGCTTGAGATTTTCAAAGCAGTCAAAGAGATTTGGACATTAAAATTAATAGAAATTGGGAATCCAAATCTTTTGAAAATCTCAGCCATAGAAGAAAGGTCCCTGTCCCAAACTGATATAAATGATGATCTTTTCCATCTCTAATTTCTATCCACTTCTTAGGACATTTCTTCACTACTGGGGAGATTGATGCTCCTGCAATCGATGCAGTGGGTGTCGATTTAGCGGGTCGAGTGACGATCCGCTAAATCAATGGCACAGCGCTCTCTGGTCAACTCCAATATTCCAGATCCTCAAGAAGAATAAGGTAAGTCAATGGGAGAGCGTCATCAATGAAGTGCAGTGAAGACACCGCAGTAAGTAGACCTACGTTACATCATCTCCAGTTACGTTATTCACATAGCTGGAGTAGCGTAACTTATGTCGACTTACCTCGGTAGTGTATACAAGGCCTTAGTGACCACAAGCACAGATGTTCACATCTCTTAACCATTTCTTTTGTCACATTTATGGGTAACAGAGCTAAAAGATCTTTGCTAGAGAAATATTTTAAACCCACTCATACCTTAGAGGTTGGCTATTTTATAGCAACCTCATCAGTAGAATTGAAAGAAGGCTGTTAAAAACTTAGAGATGTAATGGATGGAAATTAATCCAAATCTCAAGTTGTCTGACGTTTATTTTAAAGCCCCAGCTAAGCAGTAGTCAGGTTATGTGAGAATCTCAACTTTCATTAAAAACAAGAAGTAAATGTGTAGGCCTCCTCATTGTGGAGAAAAGCATAAAAGTATAACCCAAGTGTAACTAAAGGCTGCAAATCCAGAAGGCAAATAAAAAGAACCCACCATTATTTTAAAATCTCATGATTTTTAAAGCAATCTCATGTATTTTTTTGGCTGACTCATATTTTTCAAACACTGGGGTCAGCGGGAGGACCACAATATAGTATTTGAAACCTAGGCCTGCAGGGGAACAAAGAACTTGGCAGATAGAGAACAGCAACAAAGTCTGGAAGCAGAGCGTAGACCAGCAAACAACAGGAACTCAGTAGCATCTGCTTCAAGGAGAGGGTACTGTTTAATAATGCTGATACAGAAGCAGATTTTCCATCCTGCAAAAATTTTCAAGGGTTTTGGGGAAAAAATCATCTGAAATCAGGCCAAAAAGGCAAAAATTTTAAATTTCTTGTGAAACAAAGTTCTGAAAAATGTCAAGTCAAAACATTTTGTTTCAATAAGTTAGAAATGTTTCATTTAGATTTTGACCCTTGTTTATTTTTTGTTGGGTTTTTTTTTGTTTTTTAAATATAACAATGTAAATTTCAAAACAAAAAACTCATTTTGAAATGAAAAATCTAAACTAAATAGGACGTTCTGACATTTTCAAAACATTTCCAGATTTTTTCTGAACAAAATTTCATCAAAATTGATATGGCTGCACACACAAAAAATCAGTTTTGTTGAGGAATATTTTCCAACAGAAAACAGTTTTTACAAAAATTTTCCAACCAGCTCCACTGTATAACACTTCGCCAAGGCAAAAGAGCCTTAGAGAATAACAGGCACACAAGATTTAAGCCATACAGCTCCCACTCCAGTGAGTGGGAGTGGAACAGTTTAGCCAAATTGAAGCAAACTAAGGGGCCTCTCGATGCTCCCTCTGAAGTGGTGTTGCTGTGTACTGCACCCAGCATATGGCTTTACCTACATTGCACAATCCATCCCTACAAACCAGATTTGCAAGTGTTCAGTACTCACAATTGGGGCAGATCTTCTGTAGAGTTCCAAGGCACTTTATTGTAGCTATTCCATTGTGACACTTCATGGAAGATCTTTAAAATAATCTCAGCTCTTTTGAATGTCTGGTCCTAGTTGTGGGAGGTGAGCTGTGCTGAAACTTTAGCCTTTCATAACTAGAGAATAACAGCTTGGCACAGCAGGGCTCCAGAAACAGAGCAGGCATTTTTTTGTGCCTTAAATTCAGCTCATCCAGTAAAGTAAATATCTTAACATATTTAAGAAAATATTCCATAATTCTTGGTAATGTCATTATCAGCAAATTATCGATTATAAAAGAAAAGACTAAAGTAGCCCATAGTCTAGGTCTGCAGACTCAGGAGAATGTAAAAAGTGTGCAGAGATGCAAGTTAACTAACAATAAATCTAAAATTAAAGAGCATTGTAACTAAGACACTGATCCTAAGTATCTGTAGGATTGCCAGTCTAGAAATTTTATTGGATTCTCCTATACCTGCTGAAAAATAATTTCATCACATTCTGAAAAATTCAAGCCTCGTCTGGAAACTATCCACTCAGAGCCTGTGTTAAGGAATAAATAGCTGGCTATGAAAAAAATAATTTGTTTTTAATTATAGAGGTATGAACTGGTTTGATAACTGTTCTAAGTATTTCCAGTGTTATTGTTTTTCCTTTAATACCAACCACTCATCTTATCAAATGAATCCCAAGAGATATGAGAGGAATCTTAAGATGATTCTTGCTATAATTTATAAGGCTTCTCTTAGGAGTGCTGTCAGACTGAGTCTGTAGAAATCAGGAGTTCCCTTGAGAAAGGTACATTGTAGCAGAGAGTAAAGTATGGTCAGATCAGCAAGCTACTTCATCTGGAAATAATTCAAATTGACAATCCAGCCTTGATTCACAATATTCAGGGTGCATCTTTTATCACGTTAGTAGATATTAACCTTTTTTTTCTCTTTTTTAAAATTCATTTCTGTATTAACTATTCTCTCCAAATCTTTACGTTATTAACAGAGTGTGTTTGAATTCTGAGCCAAGAGCATTGGTTCTTAACCTCAGAGTGACCTGTATTCAGGAATTTTATTTGCTTAAATACTGTTAATGGCTGTATCTAATTATCCTGAGCATCTGCAGGGTTGTGGGAATCCAGGTGTCCAGGGAAAAGACTCCTCAAACTAATAAATATGTTTCCAGAAGTATGTTATAAACAAAACTGTGTGATTGATACAGGATACTTGTTATGGCAGATGTTTTCTGGAATGGGCAGGGTGACTGATAAGGAATAATTGTTATTACAGATGGATTCTGTAATGGGTGAAATAATGACCCAAAGAAAGATGTTTTTAACTCATTTGGTTTTCATGGCTGTTAGTAATAATGACTGGATTAGAGGTTCCTTTTTACTCATTAATCAGATAAATGGAGGACCATAAAAGAAATTCCATCACTAATAAGGAAAACAGAATACATGTGAATTTAACCGGGGGAACTATTTTTGTCTTACACCCTATAGAAAGACAGAGGTTTTGGAAATTAGATGTGGGGTGTGCAAACTGCTGGCATCCTACCAGTTACAGAGCAGAGAGACACAGAGGCCACAGCTTTACCTTATCCCAAGAGTGGCAATGTATCTGTGTATTCTGTATAGGGCTGTACTGATCTCTGACTGATAATCTTTGATTAATTAATTCCATTTGAATTTTACAATCTTGAATCACTATTAAATCCAAACATGCAACAGATGGCACTGTGTGGGCTAACTATCACACCTGCCATTACGGAGGGTTACCAAGCTTCCCACAGGAACTAAAGTCAGTGAGGGGTGTTCTGGCAAATAGCGGGACAGAGAAACAACCCCAGAGAGGTACCCCAGGAGGAATATACTGGTTCAGACTGGATTCAAGAGGCCAAGGAGACATTATTGAGGGTCATTACTGAGGGTCAGCAGCAACTAACTCAGAGACAGGGGCACCATTTAGGTAGAGCAGGAAGGGCACTCCCCCCCCGAATTTTGTACCAGAGTAGAGCAGATTTTGGTAGGGGTATCCCCCTACCTTCCCTAAATGGCACCCCTGTAGGTTAGCTCCAATGCACAGCATGTCAGGATCCTGCTGCCAGAGCTTGTACCCCTTCTCCAGGGAGCGGCACAGGAAGGGGCTGTACTTCGCAGGGTGGGAGCGGATCACGGTGCTGCAGATGCTGGACGGCAGCTGGTGGAAAGGGCAGAAGGAAGATGGGCTGTGCGGCTGTTTCCCGGTGAGCTATGTGCAGCTGCTGGAGGTAGGAGATTGGCTTCAGTGAGCGCCTGGTGAGTGAGGAGCACAGGGACGGGGTGCAGGGGGGTAGGGGGTTAGGAAAGGGAGGGGGTACAGGAGGGGCTAGGGGAGTAGGGGTGCAGAAGGAGAGTGCAGGGGTCACACGAGGGAGTGTAGGGGTTAGGAGAGGGAGGGGTACAGGAGGGGCTAGGGGAGTAGGGTGCAGAAGGAGAGTGCAGGGGTCACACAAGGGAGTGTAGGGGTTAGGAGAGGGAGGGGGTACAGGAGGGGCTAGGGGAGTAGGGGTGCAGAAGGAGGTTGCAGGGGTCACACGAGGGAGTGTAGGGGTTAGGAGAGGGAGGGGGTACAGGAGGGGCTAGGGGAGTAGGGGTGCAGAAGGGGAGTGCAGGGGTCACACGTGGGAGTGTAGGGGTTAGGAGAGGGAGGGGGTACAGGAGGGGCTAGGGGAGTAAGGGTGCAGAAGGAGAGTGCAGGGGTCAGGGGAGAAGAGGTTCAGAAGGGGTTGGGAAGAAGGGGTGCCTGCCCCCATCCCTGCAACAGTCACTCCAGCCCTTCTGAGCCCTGCTCTTGCCTCTGCCCTTCCCCTCCCTGTGTGTGTGAATTTCCACTGGGGTGGTCCCCCAGTACTTCCATTGTGGGGGCAGGAGCCCCCCTGATCTTCCTGTTGTGCCTCCCTTGCTGCCTGGTGGGAGGCAACAGCTGGAGGCCTAAGACCTAAAGGGGCACTCTTCAGCAGAGAGGGCAGAGGTGCAGTTATCTTGTGAAAATGGGGGAGGTCCATTTTAAAATTAGTATCAAAAGGAAAAAAAAATCCTCGATTATCAAGTAGTTTTCCATTTCACTACACGTATCTCATACCCCCAGGATGCCGAAAGCTGGGAGGAAAGCTTTGATGAAGTGCTTAAGTTAGTCCTCACCCCAAAGGACGTGTCTTTATGTTGTCTAGTACAATGGGACCTGACCTATTTGAGATCTTTCTATGCTACTGTAATACAAATATCAACACAGGCCATTCTGGGAAATACTGTAAAAAGTTTCATTATTCAGTCAGTAATAAAATACCAAAGAAGTGCACTTTCTGAGCTCAAAGATTTCACTGCTGTCTCCATCAGCAATGTTAATTGTATGATTTAAACACCTCCTCATTTAACCAAGTTCAGGTTAAGAAAAATGAAATTACTGACTTGGCGGCACCTCACTTTGTGAACTTTCATTTGCCCGATATTAGTTCAGAGCCTGGGAAATGAGAAGCTTTCACCAAAAGGGGCGGGCAAAAAAATCAATATTTTGTCTATTTAGCACAGACTCACAGTTCAGTGATATTCAGGCAGCGCTGAGTAAAGAGAAAAGGAATCAATGTGTACAAGGAGGCTGCAGATCTCATTCAGTCAATTCCGCTAAGGAATCGATAGTGCTCAACTAGCCTCTACTTTGAAATTCAAGTGAATTGGCTAGGCTGTAATAGCAAGAAGAATGAAGAGATTGATACTGTACTTCTGCATTTGCAATGATAGGAGTCTAAGAGCAATTCGGTAGTTCCAACAATGCCCCATTGCAAGACAGCAAACCAATTTAATTTGATCAGGAAATAAAAGCTATCAATGAGAATGGAATTTCACAGGAATGGAATATAACTGTACAACAGTAAACACCTACATTCCAAGGACATCTAGTTAAGAGCTTGTAGATAAGATTTCCATTACACTGTTTCTTCTATTATGCCAGGCTCCTGGTATAAAAATTCTTCATTGCCAAAGCAGAAGGGCAGCATTTTACATTCAATTTGCATAGATGTAAATTACTACAGACATTGCCAGGTAACAGAGAATTAGGCCCAATGAGCAGAGATTTTTTCTGTAAGCTTCATGACCTCACTATTTATTTTGTGAAATGCATTGTTACAAATAGTAGATTTCCATTCCTCTTTCATCCGTTGCTACTACTGGTTGGACCAGAATTGTGCACACAGCAACTCTGTGCTAAAACATCCTACTCTTTTTTGCTACCTTGTGCCCTTACCTCACCCGGTTTGTCTCATATTGGGCCTGATTCTCTTTTACACTAAGACCACTTAACACTATTCTGGCAGTGGAAACTAGGTCAAATAAAAAAGGGTGAATATAAACAAATGACACAAGTATCTAAGGGCAAAATTAGAAAGGCCAAGGCAAAAAACAAGATTAAACTAGCCAGAGACATAAAGGGTAACAAGAACATATTCTACAAATACATTAGAAGCAAGCAGATGACCAAGGAGAGGGTAGGTCCGTTACTCAATGGGGGGGGAAGGAGGAACAATAACAGAAAATGTGGAAATGGCAAAAGTGCTAAATGACTTTATTTCAGTTTTCACCAAAAAGTTTAGTAGCAATTGGACATCTAACTTAATGAATGCCAGAGAAAATGAGGTAGAATCAGAAGCAAAAATAGGGAAAGAACAAGTTAAAAATTACTTAGACAAGTTAGATGTCTTCAAGTGACCAGGGCCTGATGAAATACATCCTAGAATACTCAAGGAGTTGACTGAGAAGCTATCTGAGGCATAAGCCATTATCTTCAAAAAGTCATGGAAAACGGGAGAGATTCCAGAGGACTGGAAAAGGGCAAATACAGAGCAAATCTATGAAATGGGAAATAAGGAAAAGCCAGGGAATTACAGACCAGTCAGCTTAACTTCAGTCCTGGAAAGATAATAGAGCAAATAATTAAGCAATCAATTTGCAAACACCTAGAAGATAATAAGGTGATAAGTAACAGTTAACATGGATTTGTGAAGAACAAATCATGCCAAACCAACCTAATAGCTTTCTTTGATAGGGTAACAAGCCTTGTGGATGGGGGGAAGCAGTAGATGTGGTATATCTTGACTTCAATAAGGCTTTTAATACTGTCTTGCATGACCTTCTCATAAACAAACTAGGAAAATACAATGCAGATGGAGCTACTATAAGGTGGGTGCATACTATAAGGTGGGTTGGAAAATCATTCCCAGAGAGTAATCATCAGTGGTTCACAGTCATGCTGGAAGGGCATACAAGTGGGGTCCCGCAGAGATCCGTTCTGAATCTGGTTCTGTTCAATATCTTCATCAGTGATTTAGATGATGGCATAGAAAGTACACTTATAAAGTTTGCGGACTCTACCAAACTGGGAGAGGTTGCAAGTGCTTTGGAGGATAGGATTAAAACTCAAAATGATCTGGACAAACTGGAGAAATGGTCTGAAGTAAATAAGATGAATTTCAATAAGGACACTTAGGAAGGAACAATCAGTTGCACACATACAAAATAGGAAATGACTGCCTAGGAAAGAGTACTGCAGAAAGAGATCTGGGGGTCATAATGGATCACAAGATAAAAATGAGTCAACAGTGTAACACTGTTGCAAAAAAAGCAAACATTCTGGGCTGTATTAGCAGTAGTGTTATAAGCAAGACACGAGAAGTAATTCTTCAGCTCTACTCTGTGCTGATTAGGCCTCAACTGGAGTATTGTGTCCAGTTCTGGGTGCCACATTTCAGGAAACATGTGGACAAACTTGAGAAAGTCTAGAGAAGAGCAACAAAAATGATTAAAGGTCTAGAAAACACAACCTATGAGGGAAGACTGAAAAAATTGGGTTTGTTTAGTCTGGAAAAAGAGAAGACTGAAAGGGGACATGATAAAATGTTTTCAAGTACATAAAAGGTTGTTACAAGGAGAGGGGAGAAAAATTGTTTTCTTAACCTCTGAGGATAGAACAAGAAGCAATGGGCTTAAATTGCAGTAAGGGAGATTTAGGTTGGACATTAGGAAAAACTTCCTAACTGTCAGGATGGTTAAGCACTGGAACAGATTATCTAGGAAGGTTGTGGAATCTCCATCACTGGAAATTTTTAAAAGCAGATTAGACAAACACCTGTCAGGGATGCTCTAGATAATACTCAGTCCTGCCATGAGTGCAGGGACTCTCGAGGTCCCTTCCAGTCCTATGATTCTATGATTAATGGTTGTGATATTGGGAGAGATTTTTTATTCCAAGGCAGGGTAAGATAATGGAGGGGAGTGTTTTGGGGAATGCACTCCAGACCGTAACAAAACATCACATGCACAAGTTGATCAATTGCCTGTATGAAATGGCCCATTCACATGCACTGGGCTTTACCCTGGGGTGCTGGAGACCTCAGACCATTGTCTCCTGGAGCATCCTTGGGCTAAGGGAATCAGAGGAGAGTTTGCTAAGATGTGGCACTTCCTCTTTTCTTGGGACAGAGCAGAGTTCAATAGACCTTGGAAGCTGGTGTGTGAAAGAAAGAGAAGGGATACCTGCTCTCTGCTCAAAGGTCCTGCTGGACTGGATTAGCTGTTATCTGTGTCCCTTTTACTTAGTGTCTGGGCACTCTCTTGCATGGATAATAGTCCTTGATAGGAAATACTATCAGCTGTTTTGGGACTCCAGCCTCCTTTCTAATATGCAGGATGTTTCTGAGAATGGTGGGGAAAGAGGAATAGCCATAGGCCTTCAGTGTAAATGAGTGAGCTTCCTTTGGAGTCTCTGTGATAACTTCTGGCCCTGGCTGCAGCTGCTTTGGTCCATTCGAGTAGTGCAAAGCTGCCAGCTACCTGGGGGTTCCCCCCTTGCATAAGGACAGTTGTCAAGGCACTGACATCAAGTATTTCAGCATAGAGAGTCCAATCATGTGGTCTTGAATCTTGTGAAAGAATTTGTGTGTGTGTGAGAAATAGTATACAGGCTACCACAACAGAATTCTCCTCTCACATCAGTGGCAGCATTCTACATCCTCCTACTGCAAGTGACTTCACAAGGTACAAGACTAGAGTCAAGCTCAGTGCCTTTGAAATACGATAGATACACTCTATTAGACAATGAAGAATTTAATTAACATCTACAACAATTTAGAGATATTACTTTGGTCACCAGAGGGCTCTTGTTTTTCCATGAATACAATAGAAACCGAATCTCGAAGTCAAAGTATGGTCTCTCAGGTGCATCTACACAGAAGGTGGCAGCCTGTGGCAAAGAATTTCAGAGCCCAGGTCTTCAGACTTGGGCTTGCACTGCAAAGCTAAAAATAGCTGTTTAGAC
Source organism: Eretmochelys imbricata (assembly GCF_965152235.1). Taxonomy (NCBI): domain Eukaryota; kingdom Metazoa; phylum Chordata; order Testudines; family Cheloniidae; genus Eretmochelys; species Eretmochelys imbricata. Next base: position 192,124,718 of record NC_135574.1, on the reverse strand, counting down.
ATTTGGGCTCAGGTTGGGATACAATACCATACCAATCCATACCATGCCACGCTTACTTCTGCGCTGCTGCTGGTGGCAGTGCTGCCTTCAGAGCTGGGCAGCCAGCCAGCTTTGAAGACAGCACACAAGGAAGGGTGACAATACCAAATCACTAACATTAGCTCATATTTCAAAAATCTGTCTGGACGGAGATTGCAGGACCAAAAAGAGGTCATGTCCAGGAAAACCTGGGCATATGGTAACCCTATGTTAAGGGTTAACTAAGAACTGTAATGAAATACAAAGGATCTAAAGGTTATCGCAATATTTTTTGTGATCTTGCAACCCCCCACCCCCTACAGCCTTGGGATCCTCTTTTGGGTCGGGACCCCCAGTTTGAGAAACCCTGCTCTAGATCATCAGCTCAGGATGGCAGCAGCTAACCATTGACCGCATAATACGACGATTATCTTAAATGACTTCAGTGTTCTCTATCCAGTTCTTAGTGAATAAGCAACTATATCAGAAAATCAGCTAATACAATGTGTAGTAATGGGAGCACTTGTCACAAGATGGAGTAGGAACACAAAAGATTGAAAGGGCAGAGAAACTGGCCCCTGCTGTTCATTCTTGATCTTCAATAACTATTCACCTTCAGTTTAAAATAAGACAATATAGTTCTTATAATTTAGCTATGCATTTCACCACACACCATGGTGTGATTTTGTATGTACTTTTATACTAAGGATGTTCAGAAACAGACTGAAGTTCCAGTGGCTGAGACAATACCCAGACTCCCTAGTGTTATCTCTACAGTGCCTAAATTATGCTTGGGGCTCTACAAACCAAAGACACAGGCCAGATCCTGAACTGCACCCAAGTGCGGCTCAGTACAGCTGAAGGCGGTGGCGGCAGTAAAAGGAGGTGTGATAGGGTGTGTACCCCACACAGGCAATGAAAGGGTTAACAGGAGTCTGAGTCCAATTAGGCCACTGGGTGACACTTGCCAGGGTGTTAGACAAATAACCCCTATAGGGAAATGTTGGATCTTCATAAAGGAAGAAGGATAGGCTCAGTAGAAGGAAGGCCAGGGAAGAGCCTCAGGTAAGAGGTACCTGGGTGTTTCCTCTTCTGGGCTAAAGGCTGAGAAAAGGCTGGGAGGTGTAAATCGTGGAGCTAGACCCAGAGCTCTGGAGCCAAGAGAAAGCCTGGGATGCCAGGCTCTGAAATTAGAGCAAAAAGAACTTTGTGGGCATGAGGCTGAACCCAGCAAGAAGTCTTGAGGAAGGCCTGTGTGGGACCTGGAGATGAAGCCTGAGAAGCTGAGCATGCCAGGAAAGGCTGCTAGAGGTAGCAGAAACCCTGGGTATGGACAGTAAAAAGGCAAAGGCTACAGGAGATAATGATTCTCACCACAGTGGGCCCAAAAGAGAGTTCAATATGGAGCTGAGACAGAGGGAGTACTAAGATGGTGGAATACAAAGGGTTCTCACCATGACGTGCTTGAGACAAGGCTCAGTAAAGTACTGGGAGCTGCCTGAGTTGAATTTTCTTTGAGTGGTCTACATTGAAGATCCCAGGGGAGGACACTGGATCTTAGTAACCCCTAGGAAGAGGAGCTGAAGAGACTGGAATGCTGGTACTGTTCTATGTGGACTTGGAACTGTAGTACCTTGGAAGGGGGAGTGGAACTGAATTGTGACCTGGAAGGATGGCCAAGTGCAAAAAGAGGTGGTCCACCACAGAACTGGAGTGACCCTCAGCAGAAAGTGCTAGACTAGAGAGATCTGCTATGCCATACTCAGCCAGGAGGGGGTAACAGCAGTGAGTCTACTGTCCCACCTTTCCACTTCCCAAACCATGATCTGTTCTCTGCCAGTCTAGACACTCAGCACAACTCATAGCAGCCTGAATGCGCTGAGCCATCTCATGCACCCTGAAGGCTGCTCTAAAGATGCCAGAATCCCCAAAGAGCTATTACATCAACCAGGGATCATTGAGGCACAGGGAAATCCCAGCCCAGCTTTCTGCACTGGCAGCAGGGGAAGAGCAGGTCATGTAGAAGCTGCTATGGCTGCCCGAGGATCCAACTATAGTGGGGAAATCCCAGGACTATCTGGATTGTAGCACTATTGCACTGGGGGAATGACATAAAGCCGCCCTAGTGGAGCCCTGGATCTGCCCCAACATCCCTACGCTTACAATCCAAGCAAGACTAGACGGGGAAAAAGAGATGGAAGAATATGGTGAACAGTAACAGGATTATATGGGGACTTGAGTTGCTAACACACATTTTTAAATTTTTTTCCTCAGGCTCTTGGTCCTTTTTGTTATATTTATTATTAGCAGAAAAATGTGGCCCTCCTAGTGTGAGAGCCCAGGAGCACAAGGGGGTGCAAATCGCCTTCTCATGCCCCTGTGCCAGTTACCTGTATAACAGCTAGCAGTGTGGGAGAGGGAACTGGTGCAGCAAAGTGGTTATGTTATTAATCCCTAGTGCTGGCTGGTAGGAAATATCAGGAAATTGGCCCTTAATGCACCTGGTGGCATAGCTGCATGAGCGCACTGGGGAGTATATGCTGCCCTAGTGTGGATAAACTCCCTCCCCAAGCAGCAGGGACAGTGGGAGGAAGACTGTGATTGCAAGCTGCCTCCTAGGTTATTTCAGGACACAAAGCTCATGATCCAAGCCACAGGATTTATCAAGTTCATGCTCAGTCCTGGAACAACAGTAATAATAGTAATGATACACTGCATTTCTTGCATTTTCCACCTAAGGATGTCAAAACACTTTACAAGCATTAGGGTGAAATTTCCTCCATGCAGAGGGCATCATGAGACCTTTGACTTTAGCCTCACAGTACTCATGTGTAGGAAGCTGTGACAGGATGCTAAGCAGAAAACTGCTTAGCCGACCCTCTGTCACTGCAGCTCCAATTAAGGGAGGTGAATTGGAGCTGGGTAGACCAGCTGGAAGCTGGAACAGCTGCTGCCTCATCAGGCTGAGGCTGAATAAAAGCCCCAGGGGAACGAAGCCAGGGGAGGAGCTGGACAGGCTGTAAGCTGCACTAGTGGCAAGGCAGCAAAGGGAGGGAGGGAGCGAGCGAGCCTGCCTGCCTGCCCGCCCGCCCGCCCGCCCGCCCCCCCTCCTGCTGTGGGACTGTAAGAAGGGGATTATATGTATGGTGGAAAGGTGGTGGGAACACAACCTGTACATAAAAGCCCCAGGTGAGCACTGCACCAAGGTCTCTGGATGACTTTCTCAGCCCGGCAGGAGCCAGGAGGGCCCTGCAGGGACCCCATTACACGTGGGGGCTTGTCTGGGATTTGTGCCAGAGCAAGAGTTTGGCAGCCTGAGATGGAAGAGACCTTGAAGTGGCTGATCAAGCAGCAGGAAGAGCTGCAGAAGGCACTATAAACCTCTCAGTAGTCCCAGCAGCTGGAGAAGCAGGCCCTGCTCAGCTGCCAAGCTGAGCAGCAGAGGAGCCTATGAGACTTTATTTGGGAGCAGATAACCGCTCAATGTAGCTACTCCAGAGGGTGGTGAGTCCCCTGGTGGGGGATGGCATATGGGCTCCAGGCTTGGGACTATGTAAAATGGGCCTGGCAGATGACCCCGATGCCTTCCTAAGCACTTGTGAGCAGGTAGCTATGGGGGTAGGATGGGACAGGACAACCTGGGCCCTGCAGGTGGCTCCCTACCTGGCTGGCGAAGCCCAAGCAGCCTATCTGGCCCTGAGTTAGGAACAGGCCAGGAGATACGACATGGTAAAGGCAGCTGTCCTAGACCAGGTAGGGCTGTCGACCGAAAAATATCACCAGCGCTTCCAGGCAGCGAACTGGATAGGGGGTTTGAGGCCCCGGGCCGTTGCCCAGAAATTAATGGACTGGGCCACCCGATGGTTGAGAGCTGGTGCCAGACTGTAGAGGAGATTATGGATATGCTCATCCTGGAACAGTTTTTACAAAGCCTCCCTGAGAGGACAAGGGTATGGGTGAGACGTCATCAACTGGGCACGGTGGAGGCTGCAGTAAAGCTGACAGAGGAGTATGTGGAGGCAGACTCCCCCAGGAAGGAGGGGCACTCCTGTAGGGATGAAGACAGTGGGAGAAAATCCAGGGATATCCTGAACGGGACGGGTCCAGAGAAAAAGCAGGAGACCCACCGGGGAGCTCCCACTGGGGCCAGGTAACTCGTCCACTGGCAGTGCAGGTGAGTGGGACATAAAAAGCAGGACTGCCAGGATATGGACTGTGGCTTTGTGGAATTTTGTGGATGGACCACCTCTGGAGGGTGGAGGAAGGGGCAAAAACTGTCCACCATTCCTGTAAAGGTGGGGAGGAGACCCCAGCGGGATCTGGTGGACTCGGACTTGGCCTGCCCTCTAGTAAGGAGGGGGCTGGTGAAGCTGCAGTGGATAATCCCTGGGACCAAAATAAATCTGGGATGCATCCATGGGGATGAAAGGTAGTGCCCAATGGCCCAGGTACCCCTTAAGGTTCAGGGCCAGTTCCATTGGAAACAGGTCAGGGTGGGCACAGAGTGGGACCCCTGGCCCAGTGGGAAAGGAGATTGGGCAAGGAAGCCCAAGGTGAGAGAAGGAAGAGACCCATTGAGGAAGGGGAAAGAGGTCTTGGAGATAGAAAACCCTAGACAACAGAGCCCAAGTCAGGAAGGATGGGGGAGGGAAAAGGTAGAAAGAAGATAGGGAGGGAGTATCCACCCCAGAGCTCTCAGCAGAGCCAGTGGGCCCAACAGAACTCTCTGTAGGCAGAGCCCTGGGAGACAAGGCCCAAATCCTGCTTGAGGGGTCTTGGGAATCGGGGGTCCTGGGTGCCCAGGAGGAAGCTGGGGCCAATCCTGAATCCCTGGTGGAGGTGAAGGAGCGCACCAAGGGGTGGGACTGGTGATGACCTCTGGACGGAAGCAGCGCTAGGGGGTGGCCCACCCCTTGCAATGTACTTGCTGTGAATGGGGGATGGCTGAACCCTGCAAGGAAGCCCCAGCAGGTCACCCAAAAGATGAAGGCCTCCCGAGTAGGACCCACCTGTTAGAAGGGGGAAGAAGGGACCTGTATGGTCAAACCGGGTGGTTTGGAAAAAGGGCGAGAGGCGTGTGACAGGGTGCTAATTGGAAAACTGCTTAGCCAACTCTCTGTCACTTCAGCTCCAATTAAGGGATGTGAATTGGAGCTGGGTAGATCACCTGGCCCTGACTGGGAAAGCTGGAACAGCTGCTGCCTCATCAGGCTGGGGCTGGATAAAAGCCCCAGGGGAAGGAAGCTGGAGGGAGCTGGAAAGAGGAAAGCTGCAGTGGAGGAAAGAGCTTACCCCCTCTCTCTGGCTGGTGGACTGTAAGAAGGGGACTATATGTATGGTGGAAAGGTAGTAGGAACACAACCTGTAAATAAAAGCACCAGATAAGCACTGCACCAAGGTCTGTGTGTGACTTTCTCAGCCTAGCAGGGGAAGGAGCCAAGAGGGCCCTGCACAAACCCTGTTACAGAAGCATTATTATCCCATTTTACAGCTGGTAAAAATGAGGCACACAGTGGTCAAGATCTTAAATGGAGCCTGTAGAAAGTTCAGAGAAAAGAACCCCAAACTGATTCCCAATCCTGTGCTTTAAACCTGGCTTCAAGTCACTATCGTGACTCTCAGTGTTTCCATTTAACTCTGTACACAATTCTTCCCACTTGACTATCCTCCAAGAGCCCATCATTTGCCTTGAAACATGTTCTTTGAAAAAATTAATCTTATTTTCCCGTAAAACATAGACTTGTCCCCCCCATTGCTCCACTCAACAATCAGAAATAAGCAGAGGACCCTGCTGTATTCTCTCATTCATTTAAGAACTGCACAATAGCCCTTCATTCTAGGGTCTTGATTTTGCTTTGAATGCTTATTCCTTGCCTAAATGACTTCCCATTAGAGGAGACAAATATACTTTTGTGTAGCTACCCTAAGAAACAGCAGCAACATTACATTGTGGTGATGGAGGCTCCATTCATTCAGTATGGCTAAGAGTAAAAGCTTATTTCAGCTGCACTTTGACATTTATAGCTCTCCTGAGCAGATGATGCTTTCTGGGTGGGAGGTCCTATAGCAGTGAAACATTATCATACACAAATGGCTTTAGAATCTGATATTTTCCATTAGTGAGCTGTTAGTCACATGAATGATTGTCCTCAAAGTCAAGAGGAGTGATCATGTAACTGCTCATCAGTATAAGAATGGGTTCACAATCTGGCCTATTACAAGTCAGGACACACATTTTCATTTGTTTTCCTACCAAAGCACTGGCCATTTTTTTCCCCTTTCCTTGTTTTGTCCAGGTTATGAGCAGAGACCAGACCAACCTATAACGTTTGGACTTTGATCTGAATCCAAACTTTCCCAAAGATGATGTTTAGGTGGGGGGAAGAGGAGGAAGGCAGGTGTAGGGAGCAGAGTGGCTAATCTGCAGGAGACTACAAAACCTGAACAAGACACTGGTTTTGTATATTATGAACACCCTGTTCTGAGGGTCATCTGCTCCAATTTGATGTAACAGAGGGCAGGCCCCTCTGTGGAGGAATGAACCATTGCACATGGCTGCTTTCTCTTCCTCATGGAACTCTTGCAGCCTGTCTGCAGGTGTGGCTCTCCACTTCACCATTCAAGCGTATAGGAATCATTGACTGTTGTTTATTTGCCATCAAAAATCTTCATCCCATCTACTTCTCTGACAGAGTGAGTGAATGAATGATTGAATGAACTTTGCTTTAATAAAAAAAATCCTTATTTTCATAATCCTTCCTGCTTGAAGTATACCCTGACATTCACCATCTTTATTAAAAAAAGCCCATCCTTTTTAACACTTAAAGCTGCATCTCCCCACATGTTTAATTTTAACAATAATGAATGTATGGGAAGCAGGATTTATTATTGGCTTTCTAATACCTTCAGGCCTTGCTGTTGCTATCTCACTCAATGCAAATGAAAGATGCAATCACAGAAGGATGGCCTTTGGGTATTGCAGAGGCTTCCTAAGGACCTTCATAACTAGAAGCAGCCACAAAACAAAAGCTGATCTCATGATAAAGGGAAATCACAAGACAGTGCTGCTTGCATTAGAATCTCTGCTCATGCATCAGCAGACAGCAGCAGAATTGTTTACAGCAAAGCCACTTCCTTATTCTATTAACATAAATGCATTGCATGGTAGAATACAAGGGATCCACTCGTATCCATTTCTTTCACAGTATAATAGGAAGATACTGATCATCTGAATTGATCTAGCTGCACACTAGGAAGGCTGTTGTCCCATCAACACAAAGACGCAGAGATTTATGTAAAGCTATCATGAAACACACTAATAAAAGAGGTGGATAGGAGCTGTGATTTTTATACAGCATCATATTAGCACTGTTTATAGCTACCACCATAACAGCCCAGCCCCCGACCCCGCTATGAAGTGCCAAAAAGGAACATTTCTTCTGGAACAATTTCCTTATCCAAGGAAAGAGTTGGGAGTGCATAGGGATGGAAAATTGGTTTGAAAAAGACAAGATCTAGCCCACATCTCAGTCCTTTCCACCAAACCAAATTCCAGTTTAACAGTATTGATAGTTTCTCTCTTCCTTAACCTTAGCTCTCGACAGGCCACCCCCAGCACACAGAACTCTTCTCTTAACCCTCAGATAGACTTCTACAACGCTGAACCAGCCACCTTGGACTTGCCTCTGCACGGGAGGAATTCCAGGGTGGTATACAGCCAGCTTGAGTTTTACACTCTCCCACCAGACATGCCAAACCTGAGGAAAAACGCAGAAATTAGGCTTGTTTTTGGCTTAATTAGCTTGTGAGTTGCTTGTTGGCTAATTTTTGGCTTGTAGCTTGTTGCTTCTTTTTTGTTGGTCGGCTCCTGGCAAGCAGGGGTAAGGGGCAAGGGGCGGGAAGAGAGTCAGGGATGCACAGCAGGCCCACCACAGTCCCAGACTGCACAACGGGGGTGGGGAGGGGATATAGTCACAGAGTGTTGGGGTTCTTAGGGATTGGCTTGTTTTGGCCTTGTTTTGAAATGGGATTAGCTTGATTTTTGGCTTATTGTGAAAGTCGGGGTGCTTATTTACTGTGTGAAAGTTGGCAACTGTGTCCCCCACCCTAATGAATAGGGGGCATGAGTAAAGGCAAGAGATCTGGCTGGACCACAGAGGATGTTTTCAGCTGGTCCCAGAATCCAGAGGTTGTAAAGGTAGCATAAATCCACTTTTACTCCTCTAACACTCTGAATTGTGCTGAGCACAGCTTGGACGCTGCTCAGAATCTGCCATAAACTTTGTGCCTTTCCCTGAGTCAGAGACCCACAATTTATTATTTGACAAGCTGGCCTCCAGAAATGCCTGAGATTGGAAGAGAGTAGCTGACCTAACAGAGAGATTGCAGGCTTCAGAACTATTGATAAAAAATATCATGAAGAAGGGTGGCAACGAGAAGTGTGGGGTCAGCAGAAGGGAAGGAAGAATGATTGGGCTGGCCTGCGAGCAGAGTTTGGAACAAGCTGGTACTTAGAATAATAAGGAGGGGAAAATGAAACCTCAGAAGGTTCGGATGAGAATTAAAATTTCAGAGTTTCTCCAAACTTAACTGTTTCTGGGTTCACCCTTTATCAACATAGTACCACAGACAACAAAAATCAAGGCTTTATGCTTGCCACAGGCATGGCTTTCTTGACATAACCCTTGACTTTTGGGGCTTTTTCATACCTATGCATGTTCTTTGGCCCTCCGTCGAGCCTGTTCTTGAGCAAGTCTGCTCCATCTCTTACACGTTTGGATCTCTATATGTCCAGTGTGGAGGGCTATGGGACAGCGACCTTGATTTCTAGATTGCTGAGAATTTCCATGGCAAAACAGATTATATTTGGCTCAAAATAAGATAACCTGACTCAGATCCTGAACAATGGCCTAGGCATGTACAGAGCCACTCAGGAGAGGGAATGCACACGTGTTTGTCAGCTACTTTTGTGCTCTCTTGATCCTGGGCTTTTCTAGTACCTGGTGCAACCTAGAACACTTGCATGCTCTCAGTTGCACCTTCTGCCAGGGGACTATTCCAGCAGTCAAGGATCTCTGGATCATGAGGAGACGTGGACATGTCCCCTACAACAGCAGCCAGAAAGGAGGCTGCAACCCAAACTTTCCCCTACACATAAGGTTGTTCTCCATGGGCCAGAACTCCCAAGTATAAGGATGCAAAGCCCTAGTGGAGCAGCATAAAGCATAGTCCAAGGCCATAATTTTCCAAACATCAGTGGGGCCAGAATTTCACCCCTGGTTTACATACATAACAGGTGCATGCAAATCTGTGCAGTTCTCCCATTGCATAGGACTTTGAAAATGTTCCCCTAAAGGTTGTAGTCACTTCCCGTGAATTCATATTAATAAGAGCTGCATGCATACATGAAGAAGGGATACCCCTAAAACTACCATGTAGTTTGATGCTGCATGTGTCCCTCATGCTTACTAGGTATATGGACTGCTTTATGTTCAACTTAAAAGTAATAAAATGGTCATCATGCTAGGAAAGGTTTGAACTATTGCTGCTTTATTATTGTACTTTTGGCCTGGAATGAAGAAACACATTTTCAACTCAGCAATTAGCATAAAATAATTGGACTGTGGAGTATATTTTTCTCTCAGTGCACATGCATAATTCCTATTAATATTAGTGGAGTTGCTTTATTCACATGCACTGAACGAAAGATATACCCCAAGGTGCTGAGAGAAACTCAGTCTGAAGTGTGCTTTTGCTTACTGTTGAAGATTTCCATACGCTCTAAATTACCATTCTCATTACACACTTCTCGCCTTTCATGGCTCACTTCCATTGAGACAGAATGTTTAGCATACCATGCACAACAATTATCTGCCCCAGCTTCACACAGTAGATAACTTGGTTCACAGAATTCTCAAACATTTTTTTGTTAGCATCAGTTAATGATGGCCAAAATTTCAGATTTTCTACTTACAATAGGCAGGGCTGGTGCCTTGCACAGAAGGGAAATATCAAGGGAAAGTTTCTTCCTTTTTTTTTTGTTTTTTTTGTTACCCCCCTGCCCTCCCCCCCCCCCCCATAGATGAATCCATGGTCAACTCTACCAGGTGTCTGCTACCCCTAATGATAATGGGGAATTTAATAATCTCAAAATGCCCAATATTAATCTGTGTCATGGGAAACAGTGATTGAGACTACTACTACTGTATAGAATAATGTAATGTGGCTGTAAGGAAACAAACAATAAAGGTAGGATCATCTTTATGATGATCTGAACCGAATATCTCAGTCTAAGAAATGACACTAAACCATATCTTCCTTATTTCAGTGAGTCTTTGGACAATGCTAAATAGTCTAGTTCAAAATCAGTCCCTGTCAGCATTATAATGGTGTCAGTTCTCAAGTCTTTTGTTCTGTGTCCCACTCTTTTAGATGCAGGCCAGTTGTTATATCCGTGGAAGGCTATCACAGAAGAAGAGTGGTGACAACCAGGTCCGGTGCTAGAGATACAATGGATTATATCAGGGATGAAACTTGCCCACTGTATTGCCAAAGTCCTGGGTCTAAATACAGTTTTGCAGGATTATGGGCACCAATAGCACGGTGCAAAAGTAACTGAGGAGCAATGAAAGAGAAAGATGGCTGAGGCACCATGAAGTGGATAAAGTGGCAATTACAAAGTGCCAGTAGAGGCCCCTTTTATAGGTTGGTTGTCACTTGGAATTAAATTGTTCAGCCAGAAAGGTAAGTGCAATGGGTCAAGCTCTGCCCTCACGTACATGTGTCAATACAGAGTAATTCTTTTGACTTCATTGGAGCATCTCCAGATTTATATTGGTGCATGTGAGGCAAAATTCAGTCTCGTATGGTGATTGCCTAAAAGCCATTTCCTTCAGTTCCAGAGAAAACTAGCATTTCCATGTCCAGTGGAGCCAACGGAACCAGCATACGCAGAGGTCTAGATCATGGAGTTACCAGTGCATCAAGTAAGGGGCACTGCACAGTTGTGCTGCGCCAGGAGCAGAGTAGGAACTAAACTGTGACTCAGAGTCATAGTTTGCTCCCTGGTTTTCCTTTGCACCAAGGGAGAAGTCATCACTGCTAGCCCCTTACTACTTCCCGCTGCATGCCAGGTCAGCAGTGCTGGTTGATGCAGTGGGGTGACAAGATTGGCAGGCCACTCCTCATGCAGCTGTGCAACCTCAGGAGAGGACACTCTCCTGTCTGCGTTGTGACCCACAATACAGGTAGCTGACACTGGAGAGGCAGGGGGCAACTTACATGCTCTTAATCCCCTACATAGCCATATAACTCACGTCACAATTTGGCCAAGGATGAGAAAAGAGCTCCGACTCATGGAACAAATTAATGCTATACTGGAAGCACTGCCAACAAAACATGCACTCAGGAACAGGAGGCCTGCTTTACATGAGATCTTGAAAGTGTCCTTTGTATAACTTCCTCTGACTACAGCTTGGCTTTCTTTGTTCAGTTAGCTTCAAACCTAATTCTTCTGATTATACGAACATTCTCCATAAATAGCTGCACACTGGTGTTTGTGGCTAAACAAGCAAAAGGAGTTGCTCACAGAGAATTAAGAAAAGGGGCTTTTCCAAGATTTCATGAATTTGCACAAGCAAGAATGCAGATTTTGAATTCTGGAAATGTTCTGTGTACATAAATAACTACAAGGAAATGTTCTGTGTGAATAACTCCAAATAAAATCATTTCTATTCAAGATTATCGGAGCCTCTGACACAGAACACAGTTGGAAAACAAAGTACAGTTTCCCATTTCTCACCCACACAACACAGAACAAATAAAGACTTGAGATAAGTCCTCCCTTCTTTCCCTGCTGTCTAGCTCCTAACTAGATAAAAACACACCAGAAACAAAAGAAAAATCATTACTCCCTTTCTTTTTCTGAGCGAAACTAGTAGTTACATATACATTTGTGCCTGCTGTATTAATGAGGTTTCAAATCAGTTTCTACAATGTATGTAAATAGCTTTACTATTTCACTGTACTTCTTAATATAAACAATAATATATAAATCTGACTCTAAAAACACAGCATCAATTGCTAAGAAAGCAGCCATTTGTTACTCTATAAATCATGTTTTCTGCAGAAAAGATTATACACTTGAGGTGTGCATGAGTAAACTGGACCACATTTGATCAAACCACATTTTTAACTCACAGAATATATGTTAAGTTATCTGATTGCTTGGGGGAGAAAATCTATTGGACAATAAAAGAAAACACAAAGAAATAAGGAAATTATGCATTAGATAATTAGGGGTTTTTTTGGGGGGGGGGGAGGGGGAATGAGTGTCTCTTACTTTGTTTGTACAGTGCCAAGCACAGTGATTTCAGTTGAGGCCTATAGGTGTTCCCATAATATAAACAAACAATAAAACTAGCATATTTGGGCTTTATAGGATCTAGACTGACTTGTACACCTTTTTCTCCCTCACTGCTTTCTTATCATGTATCTGGTTGCTGTTGTACTAATTTAGATGGAATATATGAGCCAAAGGTGTTAACGTAACCCAATTACTGTCCAACATTAAACAGGGTTCAGGGTTTGGTATACAGAGACCTCAGCCTGCTTAGTACCATGGCATCCGTTTAGCCTTTTATTACAAGCAAAGAAAAGGGAAAACAGTTAAAGCATTTGAAATGTAAAGCATTCAGTAAGGCTTTCATTTTAACAGCAACCCTTATTCCCTTTCCCTTTAGCATGAGAGAGTTTTCTAGGGAAAAGCCCCCTTGTCTGACAGTCCCTTAGATGGTATCAAAGATTGTAACAACCGTCCTTTGGGGGAAAAGGGAAGAAATTCATTGAGATGGGCTGGGGCCGTTGTTGTGGCTGTTGTTAAAGTCCGATCCTGTTTCATCCCAGGTGGTGCTTGGGATTCAGCTGGAGCCAGTAGAGGTGGCCATGTCATCTGGGTCCCTCTCTCTGGCCTAGTCCAATCTGAACATCTCTAAGGATTAAGAGGAAGAAGGTCCATGGTCCCAGGAGATGGTGGGGGAGGCAGCCATGATGGTAAAGCTCACTCCAGAAGTCTCTGTCTGTTCTTCCATATTTTTTCCCAGAAGTCTCTTTCTTTAAGGACCCCAAAAGGGAGTAATGGGCAGCACTGCTCATCCCTTCATTATGTTGTCCACCCATTAGGCCTAATATCCAACACATCAGTTTTGGTTCATTAATTTCCAAGCCCACATTTTCTTGTTTACCAGGCATGATCTTATCACACTCCTTGAATTATATAGTAGGCCTTTGTATTTGGAATAATTCAGATTTTCTGTTTCCCTTTCATATCTTTTTCCCATCAACATTTGTTATCTGAGGTTACTGTGACATCTTATGAACTTTTACATACTTTTTACAGTTGAGCTCACAATTAGGATAAATATGTAGGCCCAGTTATCATAACATTGCCCAAATACTACAGAGACTCCTAGATTCTGCCATGGCACAGAACTGGAGTCAAGAGACCTGAATCTTTGCCAGTGATTCACTGCATGATCTTTGGTAAGTTGCTTAGCCTTCCTATCTTTAAAATGGGGATAATCCACCTGGAGAAATTGCTATGAGATCTATGTATGAACAGTATTATATTATTAGTTGCTAGACTGGCACTCTAAAAAATACCTAAAATAGACTGGCTGATCATTTTATTGGGAATTTTGTGGGTATTAAAATCAGATGGCAGTTTCTATCTCAACCTCTCCTGTTTAGTAAGGAAGCATTTTGCCAAGATCTCATTTACTTACTGGTTTCTATCTGAATTATTCATTGTTTCCAAAGCAGGTAGGCCATTTACCTTGCAACTGAGTCTCAAGGACAGTACAAGTATGCTATTAGTGGACCCTTCAGACATAAACATTATTCACAGAAAAAACTACCATCTTTTTTGAAAAAGGCTCCACTCCATGTCAACAAATTCAGCATTCTAGAATTAATGGTATGACACTTTTAGACTTAAAAATGCCTCATATACCTAAGCTCCAGGTCCTCTGCATGCCACTTATCTGCATTTGGAGTCTACATTTCTTTCAGACACTCCAACTTCCTTACATTCCCCTTGGACCAGATGCTTCATAACAGAGTGACACATTTGCATTACTACAATGAAGTGGTACTGCAGTCAATAATAACAGACAAAAGGCAGAAGGGTAATATAATTAATGCCAATCAACATGGGTTTATGGAAAATAGATCCTGTAAAACTAACTTGATTTTTTGTATATATTACAAAAGTTTGGTTGAGAAAGGTGTTGATGTAATATACTTAGACTTCTGTAAGGCATTTTGACTTGGTACCACATGACATTAATTAAAAAAAACTACAATGATACAAAATTAAGATGGCATACATTAAATGGTTTAAAAGTGGATAGCTGACAGGTGTCAAAACGTAATTGTAAACAGAGAATCAACATCAAGCTGATGTGTGTCTAGTGGGGTCCTGCAGGGAGCAGTTCTTGGCCCTGTGCTATTAAACATTTTTATCACTGACCTTGGAAGAAAAACTTAAAATCAACATTGATAAAGTCTGCAGATGAGACAAAGATTGTGGGAGTGATAAATAATGAAGAGGACAGGTAATTGACAGAGCAATTTGGATTGCTTGGCAAGCCTACTGTAAGCAAACAATATGCATTTTAATACAGCCAAATATCAATGTATTTGTCTAGGAAGAAAGAATGTAGGCTATACTTACAGGATGAGGGACTCTATCCTGGGAAGCAGTGAAACTGAAAAACTCTTTAAGGTTATGGTAATCAGCTGAACACGTGATCTCCCAGTGCAATGCTGTGGCCAAAAGAGCTAATGAGAAATTAGTAGTAATAGGAAATTATATTACCTCTGTATTTGGCAGGAATACTGTGTCCAGTTTTGGTATCAACAATTCAAGAATGGTGTTAATAAATTGGAAAGGGTACAGAGAAGAGTCACAAGAATGATTAAAGGATTGGAAAACATACCTTGTAGTGATAAACTCAAGGAGCTCAGTCTATTCAGCCAATCAAAAAGAAGGTTCGGGGTGACTTCATAATAGTTTATAAGTACCCACACTTGGGGAACTAAAATTCAATTATGGGCTCTTCAGGCTAGCGGACAGAGATCTAACAAGATCCAATGGCTGGAAGTTGAAGCTACACAAATCCAGATTAGCCGTGAGGCACAACATTATTTATGGTACGGGTAATACCATTGGAACAACTTACCAAGGGTTGCAGTGCATTCTTCATCACTGACAATTTTTAGATCAATATTGGATTTTTTTGAAAAATAGTATGCTCCCGACCTGGGGTTTACCTCAACTGGCTATGTCCAGGTAAAAATTACCCATGCCTTGTTACCCCTAGGATTTTACACTAAGATACCTATCACCAGTTATCTATCTCCATGTAAATAAAACTTGTTTTTGCTGTGAAGTCATAGCCTCTGAATAAAATTCACTCTTGTGCGAAGGGCTGCCTCTTGTAAGCCCTATTTGGGGGACTTAAGTGGTAAACTCTGCATGAGGTAAATTTCACTCTTTGTCCTTGGGCATTGAACAAAGGCAGTATGGGCTCATACAAAGGCTTTGTTTGTGGTAAAGTCTTCAGGCAGTTACAGATAGAAATTGCCTCCTAGACTGATATGTAATGAGGTGTAACAAGTTTTCCATTCATACGTCATTGCTCAGCGAATTATTAGTAGAAAATGTTTTGCCTGTACCAAGCCTCCTTTGTTTCAAATTCTCAGATAAGGTTCATGGATATAGCCCTGATAAACTCTGATTGTTCCTACAACATACAGGAGCAATGTAACTTAGCCATTTGTGTGACTGTGAAAAACGAGCCCATATAGCAGGGATACAGTCTAACTAAACCGGTAAGTTCCTATTTCTAGGATTCTTGCAGTCTAATACATGGGTCCCATGCTGACAAATCTAACTCAAAGTAAACATGTTTATCTACTTTTCTTAAGATCACAGGCTTCTATAGCCATACTTCTCCTTGGGCTGCCACCTTGACGTGGTGGAGAAGCTTGTGTATACTTAAACCCTAAGAACGATGCCATCTGGAGTCCTGTACACCTGGTAGGGTCACCCATGGCAGTAAGGTCAAAGGTGAAGTACCAGACAAAGTGCAGCCCAGCACAACACAACCCAGTTCAAGACCTCAATGGTAGAACAGGTGGATGAAGCAGGATCATCTCTCAACGGCTGTGAAGGCGGACAAAGGCTGCATCGGAGGAGAAACCCCTGGTTGTCTTGGATCTCCTTGCCACCAGCCACAGGTGCCTCGTCCGCCAAGATGTGTGTGGCTGCTGGTGTGCAACAGCTGCCGCACATTAAATTACTTGTGTGCAGGCTTCTTTCACAGGAAGAACTTTTTCCCCACCCCTACCCATAAAAGTCCTGTGGGGTGATGGGCAAGTGGTGACGAGGACAGGTGAAGTGATCACCAGGAGTCCCTAGTCACAGACCCACATGCAGGCGGTAACCACAAGATGGTCGTCATGTGCCTCTGGACTGTGTTAGGGGGACATTTTCGGCAGCAGCAGTGATGACTGAATGGGCTTTCTTAGGAACCCCTCTGCTCACCCCATATGGGGAAAGGGCTATAAAAGGTGCCCCAAACACAGGCTATCCCACCATATCTGACTGGAGAACTGTTTCCAGAGGGATCACTCCCAATGGGGTCGAAAAACAAAAATGTTTCTTGCAACTGGGAATGTCCGTACCCTGCTAGATGGATCAAAAAGTTCAAGACCTAAACACAGAACAGCAATTGTTGCCCAAGAACTCTTGAGGAACAACATCAACATCTTGCTTTCAGCGAAACAAGATATGCAGATGAAGGTCACTTGAAGGAAAAGGACAGTGGTTACACTTTCTTCTGGAAAGGAAAACCAGCAAGTGACAGGCAAATACACGGTGTTGGCTTTACAATCAAAAACCTTCCAGTGAACCGCCTGAGCTCTGCATCAGCATCAACGAGCACCTTATGACCCTTTGCATTCAATTGGTCAATAAGTCATTTGCCACAATCATCAGTGCATAAGTCCCAACTCTTGATGCTGAAGAAGAACAGAAAGAATCCTTCTACACTGACCTGGATAAAATTTTGTCATCATTCCAAAAACGGATAAGATAATCCTCTTAGGGGACTTGAACGCAAGAGTTGACCGTGATTCTAATGCATGGAGTAGCACCACTGGGAAGGAAGGAGTGGCGATGGCATCCTTCTACTCAGCAAATGTGCGGAGCATGACCTTGTGATCACAAGCACAATCTTCAGAGAAAGCAACAAGTACAAAACAACTTAGCAACACCCCCACTCAAAACAGTGGAAGAACACAGGATCTAAGATGTCCAAAACACCCATGTCATGAGAGGAGCCAATTATTGCTGGACTGACCATAACCTAGTGAGGTCAGTCATGTCCATCAGGATTGCACTGAAACAGAGAAAGCAATCCAAATCATACAGACGGCAATACAACATCCAAAGACTTCAATCCTCATTTCACCAAGAGAACTTCCAAACATTCCTCAGTGAAAAACTGACCATATGCACACCTGGAAATGACAACACAAGAGTTGAAGAAGACTGGGAAGCCCTAAAACAGACCATCCATGAGGTCTGCGAGGAATCCATTGGCCTTGCTACCTGCCACCATCAGTACTGGTTTGACAATAACATTGAGATTACAGCCCTTTTGGACCAGAAGAGAAAAGCTTTCTGCTACTGGCAAAACCAACCACTTTCCAGTCAGAAGCAGAGCTCTTTCCATCAGCTCAAAGCTGATGTTCAAAGTTGGATCTGAGAAATCAAAACCAAATGGTGGGAGTACACCGCAAAAGAAATCCAAACCTTCGCTGATGGACATGATATGTGGAGCTTTTTTTGTGAGACAAAGACCCTGTACAGACCAAGCTCATGTGGCCTCATGCCTCTGAGATCCGAAGATGGTAGTGCCCTTCTTAAAGATAACAAATCCATCAAAGGGTGCTGGAAGGAACACTACCAAAAGCTTCTAAATCAAGAATCAATTGTGACTGATGATACCATTGACTCCAACCCTCAGTACCCAACCTGGGAAACTCTTGCCAACCCACCAGCACCTGAGGAGGTCTTCAAAGCAATTAAACAAATGAAGAACAATAAAGCACCAGGTCCTGATGGCATACCAGCTGAAGTACTGAAAGTGGGGGGAGAAACACTGACTAACAAGCCTCACTTACTACTCAAAATCTGGCGCACCGAAGAAATCCCTGCTGATTTACGTAATGCTAACATCATCACCATTTTCAAAAAGGAAGACAGGGCCGACTGTGGCAACTATCAAGGCATTGCCCTCCTCTCCATCGCTGGGAAGATTTTTGCTAGAGTCTTATTGAATTGCCTACTCCCTCTTGCAGAGAAAGTACTTCCAGAGTCCCAGTGTGGCTTCAGACCATCACGAGGCACAACTGACATGATTTCTGCAGCCAGGCAGATCCAGGAAAAATGTCAAGAACACCACCAGGAGTTGTATATGGCCTTTGTCTATCTGACCAAAGAGTTTGACTCTCTCAACCATGAGGCTCTGTGGAAAATCATGTCAAAGTTTGGCTATCCAAGCTAATTTATCACCATTGTAAGACTCCTCCGTGATCATATGACTGCCTCCATCCTGTGCAATGGCTCTACCTCTGAGCCCTGTGTCATCTGAACTGGCATAAAACAAGGCTGTGTACTGGCACCCACCCTATTCTCCATTTTCTTCGCAGCTATGAAAATGTTACCCCAAGACTGTCTACCACAGCATTGGCATCCAATATCAGACTGATAGCAACCTCTTCAACCTTTCTCGTCTCCATGCCGGAACTAAAGTAATATCAGTAACAATAACTGAACTCCAGTATGCAGATGACTGTGCTGTAGTTACACACTCAAAGGAGGATCTACAAACAGCCCTTAATTGCTTCTCTGAAGCTTACAAAAGCCTTGGGCTAGCTCTGAACATAGGGAAAACAAAAGTTCTCCACTAGCCAGTCCTCGGTCAATCATCAGACCCAGCAAGGAAGATCTACATCGACTAATTTCAGAGTAACAGCCGTGTTAGTCTGTATTCGCAAAAAGAAAAGGAGTAGAAGCACTGGAAATGTAGAATACTTTTCCTATCTTGGCAGCCATCTGTCAGAGAGGGCAGACAAATATCGAGATTCAGCACAGAATCTGCTGTGCCAGCCTTGCCTTTGGCAGATTGTCTCGCTGGGTGTTCAACACTCACAATATCAGAACACATACTAGACTTTTAGTTTATAAAGTAGTGGTAATCCCAACTCTCCTCTATGGCTGTGAGACTTGGGTGACCTATAGAAAACACTTGAAAAACCTGGAACACCAGCATGAGCACTTTCTTCGGAAGATCCTCAACATAAAGTGGCATTCTTCCAAAAAGTTTCTCTCATTTGTCACTTTTTTTGCACTAGCTATGCATTTGAGGTGGGATAGAGAAGAGACTTAGAACTAAAAATGTTTGTAAAATGGAATTTTCCTTTTGCAGAAAACTTTGACATTTTTAAATTACTTTCCATTCCAAATCAGAATAAAGTCAAAATATTGATAATTTTAATGAAACAACAAATTCCAAAAAGTCTCAAACTGGAAATGTTGAAACAGAAAATTTACAGTTTCAAGCTAAGTGAAATGATTTGACATGACTAAACATCACTCTTTGTTTTAAATCAACATTTCTGAATGTTTAAAAATTGTTTCTAAATGAAATTTTTCTTTGATTCTCTTGATGAGAAAAATGTGGTTTCATCAAAATCAAAACTTTCCTTATTAAAATGTCAATTTTTTATTAATTTTTTCAACATCCTATTGAAAAATTTTGATCAGCTGTTCTCAGAACATGTCCTTCAGATATGGAGAAAGATCTCCAGGGGTGATAGATATAGATTATATATATCGTGACAGTCTGTACTCTTATGTTCACCATTTTTGCAAGACTATGATGAAGTTTGTACAAAATATGCCTTGTGAGGTATCATTTGGTAACAATCTGCAGACCATATTGTCCTGGTAAAATATGTGTGGCAACATTGTATGTAAAGTTATCAAATTTTACCATAGAAGACATGTTCCAAGTCTGGGGAAGCTGGTCCAAACCAGTTCCCCAGAGACAAAAGACAAACTGGTGCCTCAGCCAGGTGTCAGCAAAATCAAATGGACTATCACCCGTTTAAGTGGCCATTCTTTGGCAGGAAGACGGGAGTGAGCAAGAAATTTACACCTTGGCAATGGAGCAGCTGGAGGTTCCCAGGTAAACAGACTGGCTGTCACCTGAGCACCAGCTGGAGATGATTCTCAAAGAGGAGGAAAAAATATAAAAATGAGGAACAGAGGCCCCAAATCACCTCTCTCCCTTGGTCTCTCATGGTATCAGCAATGTTTAAAAAACAAAGAAAGCATAATTGAACTGTGGGCGAGGTCCTGGCTGAAGGAATCCAACCAGACTGCTGTAAGCATGTGGTGAGAGAAACCTTTTTGCTTTAAATTCTTAGCATGTTAAGTTAGGTATTAGTTTGCCTTTTAGCTTTTATTTATTTGTAACCAATTCTGACTTTTATGCCTCGTTACTTGTAATCACTTAAAATCTTTCTTTCTGAGTTAATGAACTTGTTTTTATTATTTTATCTAAACCAGTGTGTGTTTGGATTGAAGTGTCTGGGAAGCTCCATTTGAGATAAGCTTTGTGCATATCATTTTCTATTAATGAAATGACAGACTTTCTATGACCTTGTGTTGTCCAGGAGGGCAGTACAAGATGCACATTTCTGGGGGAGAGTCTGGGACTGGGAATGTGCTGATGTCACTCTGCAATATAATTCAGGAGTGGGTGGCTAAGAGGATTCCTATAACACAGCTTGGAGTAATTTACATGCCAGAGGCTGTGTGTGAGCAGGCGAGAAGTAGTTATTCTCAGAGCAAAGCAGTGTAAAAAGGACTCTAGTTTGGAGAACTGAGGGGACACAGCAGTTAACAGTCCAGATTGTACCCTGGATAATGTCATATATTTATGGGACTAGGTCTGAAATCTAGACAGTTAATGATTTAGCCATCAAAGAGAATCCCTCCTTCAGAAGATGAGAAGCCTCAAAACAAAAGGCACTTTGCTATAGCGAACAAGAAAATCCTTCTAATAAAAGCTCTGGTTCACAAAAAAATAAAATTGATTCCAGGAGATGTTTTCCCAGGAGAGAGTTATTGCTTAGAAATGAAAAAGCTGTGTTCAATTATATCATCATCTCTGGGTTTAGAGAAACAGATCTCTTGTCCAAACCTCTGTCAGAGATTGCTTGTTGTCCTGCAGTATCAGGATCATAAAAATATGAAAGGCTGGCTGCTAAAGAAAGGAAAGGAAAGGGATTCACTTGCTCTGTGCCAGAAAATATAATAATAATGTAACATTTATAGCATTTTATATCTAAAAGACATTTTGCAGACATTGTCAGGAAATATGTGCAAGTTCTCCAAAAGGGAATATATGCAGTCACAGCTAGAACTGATGATGGCCCATTACATAGGAATAATTTCATCCCATATGTAACTATGCTGACTTCAGTGGAGTTACAACAGGAATGAGTTTGGTCCACTGGGCCAGACTCTCAGCTGGTGAAAACTAACATAGCTCCACGGAAGTCAACAAAGTAACGTGGAATGATTGGAGGATTTGGCCCATTACATCTGCTAGATGGTGAAGTCCAGGTGGATAGATACCAACTTTAACAAATCACTGAACTTCAGAAAATCACTTCTGAACCAAATGCCTGACATCTACTGAACACATCAGTTGGTTTTGTTTCTGACGTTCTTGAGAAACATCTACACAACCCATCATTGTGGAGTGGTAGCAGAAAAAAGAAACGAGAAAAATAAAGTTTGGGGATTCTTCCAACTAAAGCAAGCAGAACTGAGGCGAGATGGGAGGAGGAGAACCAGTTAATAGTCAGAAGAACACTGCAGGATTACATGAAGCTAAAGACAAACAGTAATCATCTTAGCAATTTTGTTCTGAGACCTGTAATATAAAAGACCTAACTAAGTCTGGCAATGGTTTATTCGGTGGAGATTTCAGGTTTGCCACAGCTGAAGCACACGCTATGGCATATCTTTCTTGACCGAGGAAAAATACTCAAGAGAAATGGAGACAGAATGAATGGAGACAGATTAAATTAACTGTGCATGTGATTATTTATTTATTTTCAGCATTCAGTCTGTAGTTTGGTTCCAATATAAAACAAAGCAATCACTTAAAGCAATGTGCCTATTTTGTT
The DNA here is from genome assembly GCF_965152235.1 of Eretmochelys imbricata. NCBI lineage: Eukaryota > Metazoa > Chordata > Testudines > Cheloniidae > Eretmochelys > Eretmochelys imbricata. The sequence goes on along the minus strand of NC_135574.1, from coordinate 192,102,368 downwards.
TCCACTTCATGCAAGTAGATTATACTGCAATATCAATCAGGATCTATTTAGGATAGCAAGGAGTGCATGGAGCTCCTGACTAGAACAAAACCCTTTCCCACAGAGTTTTTAGGGTATCCATTAGAGCATCATTTCATACTGATTTTCCTGCTCTGCTCTTTCCTGACCTGATCTGTAAACAGTACAAAAGTTCACAAAGTAAGAAGCATTTGTCATCTTAGATATATTTCACTGGTTATCTATTCACATTTGTAACTACTAATTCTGAGCCTACTGTTAGAGGCAGCCATCTTGCTATAAAGAATGTAGAACCCAGAAAAATATTTGAAAACATTTGCTAGAATAGAACCTTGAATTCATTTGGATGGCATTCCAAGGCCTTCCATTTACTTTCTGTGAGCTTTTGTAGGAGTAATTTTTGCATGCAAAGAAAATTATGTGTGTGCTTGTGCAACCTTTTGTTTCACCTATTCATAATATGAACCTTTCCAAACTGGGAGACATTCTCAAAAGGTGCCTCTGTAATTTCTTTTCCTATGTGCTAGATATTAATTGGCTAACCTCAGTGTAAGGTAAAACTTGAAAGGTGGACATGAGCACTTAAGAAAGGAATTATATGAGACACACAATTCTAGGTTCTGCCAAAGAATAGCCCTGGCCAATCTGTGCATGCAAATATGATTCATCCACATATTCACTTGAATTTGAAACAATATGGATCCTGCCATTACGATATGCAAGTGCAGTCAGAGTGTACGTAAAGAATTACTGAGCCAATTTCAGCAGCATGAACTGAACTAAACCGAGCACTGGTGAGTGCAGAGGTAAGTATGCACGATGGGGGTGAGTAGATAGGAGTGTGATCAGGGAATAAGTGTTAAATTACAATCCAGTGAATGCAAATACTGTGCACAGATGCCCTTTTTAGGATTTTTAGTTTTTCTTCTCTCTAAACAGTGATAGTAGCTTATCTCAGGGCAAGTCTACACTACAAATTTAGCTGGACCTAAGCTACGTCGACATACAGCCACCACAGTGATTAAATCACTGTTGCATGTCCACACTATGCTCCTTGTGTCGGCAATGCGCGCCATCACTAGCAGTGCACCATGGGTAGCTATCCCACTGTGTAACTTGCCATCATCTAACAGAGGGTGTTTTGCGAAGGGTTTGCAATGCCTTATGGGGACAAATGAGTCGCGCAGGGGTGACTGGGAACATGGTTTCAATGTCCCATGATGCAGTTTTCTCCATCCCATAATCTTATCTGCATCCCATAATAATTCATGCCTCTTTTCAAAAGTCCTACAACCCATGCATTGGCATCTGTGTGAGAAGCATGGATCCTGAACAGCTCTGCATTACAGTGATGAGTGTTCCAAGCATGTTGCACCAGATCCTGCAGTATTTGCAGAGCCACCAGAGGAGCCATGGGGAACATGAGGATTCCTTGGAGGCTAGCTTGCTGTGGGACATAGAAAGGAACCATTCAAAGTTATTGTTGGTATTCACAGAGCAGCTGCAGAGGGTGGAGTGCTGGGTCTGGGCCCAAGAAACGAGCACTGAGTGGTAGGATCACGTCGTTATGCAGGTATGGGATGACAAGCTGTGGCTGCAGAACACTGGTGCTGTCTACTCATGAGATTAGAGCTCAATGGAAAAAAATATGCCAATGGTTATAGCTGCCTGCTGTGAGTTTCATAATATCTGTGAGGCAAAGGGGGGAAAGTTTTCACCCCAGTGGAGGTAGAGCAGCTATCTGCTGATTTTGAGCAGTCAGGTACCAGGGCTATAAGAAGAGCTCAACAGGGAGCTATATGGCTCAGGGAGGCTTTGAAAGACCAGTTTAATAGAGAGCTGCAGTAATGCATGTTATGGTAATGTGTTCTGCCTGCATTTGTTTTTTGCACGCTGGTATGAACCTTGTAAGAAGTGCTGTGTATGTAGTAATATAACATTGCAACTGTACCTATTGCTGTTCTCTGTGAAATATGTCAGCTTCAGCCAGCATATGCTGTGAACTAATAAAGATGAATTAAGTTTCCATAAATAGACTTTTAGTCCAAACCCAGGCAGACAGATTTATAACTGAATGAAACTTTATAAATACAGGGGAAAGAACTTTTGTAGGGGAAAGAACAGTCATTTCCATTTAACAAACACATACACCGACCCCGTCTCTCACAGCTCAGGGTATGTGTGGCTGTGAATATCTGTACTCTCCCCCAAGGTGGAATGGTAGCGGCAGTGCAGCAGCCCTGGACGCCACATGAAATGTGGGTGGTCGTAGTGTAGAGATGTCCCAGAATGCTATTCTCCATGGGTTGTAGAGGGAGGCAAGCAGGGCCTGTTGAATCTGAAGGTCAACAAGAGTCTCCAGCATGTCTGTTTGCCACTTGAGAAGTGCTAGCATCTCCTGCTGCATGTCTTTCCTTTTACTGTGCTTTTCTCCTATCTGCTCTGTCCCTGTCCATTTTGTCTGCAAGGGTGATCCTTCAATCCCTATGCTCGGTATCTAAAGCACCGGAGGATTGCAGGATCTCTTGGAACATGTCATCCCACATCCTCTTCCTTCTCTTCTTTATCTGGCTGAGCTGCTCCACTGGTGTGGATGGAGAAACTGTCCAGGCCCCATTTGCAGATGCAAAAGATACAATACCCAGAGGTACTATTGTGAGAGTATTCACGAGATAAATGGAAGCTTGATATACTGTACTCATTCCCCTTGATTCACACAAGTTACAAGCACTACATTCTCATTTTTCCTTGGGATTCAGAGATCAGGGCAGCCGACCCAGCCATGGTGAGTATGGCCAGGTGGGGAAGGAGCGAGTTAGGACAATAAGGGGTGGGCGGAATAGCTCACGGGCATGAGTATCTGTGGATAGGGCAATTGAACTGAACACTGGCACCATTTTCCACAGGCAGTGGTGATTTTAGCTGCTCTCTCACTCCTGAGGGTAACGGCATCAGAAAAGGAACAGCTCCTGCACGCATCTGGCTGCAGACTGGGTCCATATGCTGCTAGTCTGTGTGCCTCAGTGGTGCCTGATGGTAATCACTGAGTGATGTGGAATAGTGTCCTACTGCAGTGGAAGAAATAAGGCAGCCCTCCCCAGAAACCTTCAGCAGAGGATTGTAAACTACTTCCAGAAAAGTTTCCTAGAGATCTCTATGAAGGATTCATGGGATATCCTGGTGCCCATAAACTGTTCTGCCTAACTGTGAAGGGGAATGAGAAGCAGATAGCAACTCTACCTCTATTTGGTTATTTCATTATCTTTTCTAGCACGATTTAAAAAAAAGAGTAAAGCAACAGATGTGTCCCTGCAATATCAACACAAACGACATACTTACCAGAGGTTCCTTGCCCTGCATCTGGTCGCCCGTGCTGGACTGTAGGGACTGGTTCAACTGCTCTGGAGTCAAAAACAGGTCCTGGCTCGCTGCACCATTGGATCCCCCAGTCACCTGTCCCCCATACTCCTCCTCATTCAACACCTGCTCCTCACTGTTCACTTTGGAGCCCTTTGAAGTATCCATCAGGTACTTGGGGGTGGGTCCTCCACCAAGGATGGCATGCAGCTCTTCATAAAAGCAGCATATTTGCAGCTCCGCACCACAGCAACTATCAGCCACCTTGCCTTCTGGTATGCCTACCACAGCTCCTTGGATTTCACTGCTATGGATCCCTCTTGTAGCCCTTCTCCTCCATGCCCCAAGTAATCGGCTTATAAATACTGACATTTCTGCAGATGGATTTGAGCTGTGTATGCACAGCCTCTTTTCCCCACAGACCCAGGAAATGCACGACCTCCTGTGTACTCCAGGCAGGAGAACATCTGCAGCATATAGCCCACACGGTCCATTGCTAGGTGAGCTCTCCATGTGGAGCAAACAGGAAATGGAATTTCAAAAATTTGCATGTCTTTAGAGCAGAGGGGCATATACCTGTGTACCTAGCTGCCAGGCAGTGGAGTTCAAAACAGTGACCAGCGTGGTCAGACCACCGGTAGTCAGTTCCTGGAGGCCACTAAAGTTGACATAAATAATAGTGTCTACACTGACACTGCATCAACCTAACTACGTCAATCTAAGCACTACGCCTCTTGCAGAGGAGGAGTTAAGTTGGCATAGTGGGTGAGTTACTTTGACAGGAGCAACATTTTAGTGTAGACATTTACAGAGTTAGGTCAACATAAACTGTCTTACATCGACCTAAATCTGTAGCGTAGACCAGGCCTGAGCGTGCTTAAGAGCTGCACTAAAAGGAACTAATAGGCGCTGTCACGGCTACAGAAATGTGCCTACAGGCTTTATCAGCTTGATCCAAAAACCCCTGGAATCAATGGAAAGGCACTCATTTACTTCAATGGGCATGGACTCAGGCCTTTGGAAAAGAGTAGCTCTTACAACCAGTCGTTCCATGTTTCATGTCATATGTGGGTGCTATGTTCCTGATGGTTCAGCAACCTAGAGAATCTGCTCCACTCAGCTTACTTCACCCGACTGAATCATTCAAAACTCAGCATCCTATGACTACCTCAGCACCGCTCTCTGCTAACAATCATTTGCACCTTTTTAGCATCAAGCCCCCCATGTAAATCCCATGACTGTTGCTCCTCATTCCATTAGTCTCACCGTTATCATTTGTATTGCAATAGAGTCCAGCAACCCCAATCAAGGATCAGGGCTGGGAACTGCACAGACAAACAACAAAAAAGACAATCCCTGGGCCACAAGGTTTACAATCAACATGTGAGACAGGGCACACCAGGTAAATGAAACAGAGTGGGAGGCTGACTGGAGGATGAGGTTACAATAAAACACAGTTTAACGGAAAAGCAGAGGTCTGCACTCACCACGACTGACCAATGGCAGAAAATAACAGCTTGTAGGCATCACAGCAGCAGCAGAGGGTTTTTTAAACCAATTAATTCTACCTTTTCTAGATACCTACTGAGTGTCTGGGTTGAAATGTATATTCTTAAGAAGCAAAGCTCAAATAAAGTATTTTAATATTCTACATATTTCAACTACAAGTAGAGATGGAGAAGTCTCATGAACTCATGATGTAAGTGATACAGATAAAGTACAATAACTCCCACACTGGTTTCTGGTCAGTTGTTTTTGATTTTGTTCATTTTAGACATTGGTTAAACTTAAGCAATTTCCTAGCTTTATCCTGCTGTTTAAATATCATCTTCAGCAATGGCTTGTCATGGTTTACATATGTCACCACAGTATAAACCAACTGTAGTTTATACTGTAGTTTTAGTTTCTTTTATACGATTTATATTTTACTCATTTATCTATATAGCTATTTATACATTTTACACATGATACAGATTGGTTTCAGAGTAACAGCCGTGTTAGTCTGTATTCGCAAAAAGAAAAGGAGTACTTGTGGCACCTTAGAGACTAACCAATTTATTTGAGCATGAGCTTTCGTGGGAGGAGGTATTGTTTCATGGTCTCTGTGTGTATATAATGTCTTCTGCAGTTTCCACGGTATGCATCCGATGAAGTGAGCTGTAGCTCACGAAAGCTCATGCTCAAATAAATTGGTTAGTCTCTAAGGTGCCACAAGTACTCCTTTTCTTTTTGATGATACAGATTAACTTTCTTTGTCCCAGTAATCCTATATAGTGTTTCTTTGCAATACATTATGTTCATTTTTTCATAAAACATAACCATACCGTGTCCAATATCATGGTTATTCTTTTCTGTAGCAGTTTTTTTAATCGCAAATCAATAGATTTCAATTTAGCAATTAGATCATTCAGAATGGACATGTTTTAGCACCTTCTATCAGGAATTGTTTAAATTATTTAATTTTCTATATTTAATAAGGTGGTGTGATACTCTACATTAGACTGCTCTTGTACATGATGAGCACATTGTAAATATCCAATCAATGCAAGTAGTATTAGGAGCTCTACTGTGGTTAACATAGGCGATTCAAGCCCAATCCAGGAAAATACTTATGTGCTTAACTTTAAGCATGTGCTTTATCCCATTGGAATTAGTGGAATTATTCATGTGCCTCAAGCTAAGCAGGAGTTTAACTGTTTCGGTGAATCAAAGCCTCATTCTTTTTTAAAATGCTTTCACTTTGACACTTAACGTAAAAATTGGCACTTGTACAATAGATTTACAAATCTAGCTGAACAGAAACTTCTGAAAGCAGTTCATTTTCAGTGACATCCTATTTGCATGTGCAAAGCCTCAAAGTGGCAAGAGAGGCAAAATACATACTAGAATACTTACTAGATGAAAGAGACTGAGATACAGCTAATCAATTGCAAAATGGCCGCTTAAGGAAATGGAAATCAATGGAAAGACTCCCACTGACTTGTTCTCAGGGCTGCAGCCATTTGGCCCTGGCAAATTTAAAGGGCCTGCCCCAGAAAGGCATGCTGTGAAAAAGATTCCTATAATGTGATAATCCTAGTGGTGGGAGAGAGAGTGAGGATGTGGTAGTGACAAAGGACGGTTCTTCTGCGCAATGTACATTAGCACTTCACCCTATGTGTCTATAACTTCATTATTTTAACTTCAACATCTACGGGATTTTCCTCCTCTCTTTTGTTTGTCCTCCTTTCTTTAGTCATGATCCCAAACATGTAAAATCTCACTGTCCAGGGTTTGGTTTCTGCTTTATCTCCCTGATATGTGACAATATTTCTAGTCTCACTGATCACTGCCAGCAGAATCAAGATGCCAAACCTAGTGAGAGAACTTTCTTTTCATGGCTCAGTCATCCAAAGCACTCCATTCAGCCTTGATTTTTCCTCCACTTCATTTCCTTTATTTGGAATGATATGTATCAGAGGACTCAAGCAGACATACTGTATAACAGTTACATTTTTGTCCTGTCAACCGTGACCTTTCTTCCTTCACATTTGATGTCAAGGTTATATTTTGTCCCTCCACATATTAATTCTGATTAGATCACAGTATTTACATTCTGTACTTAAAACTGTGACTACTGCTTCTTCATCCCTTCACAGAATATCAGTTCTGAACTTGGATAATTAAATGTCTATCATGCTCATAACCACACCAAAATTTACGAACGGTTCAAACATTGTGAAAGCAAAGTGTTTACTGTGTGTCCCCTGCTAGTTATAGAATCTAACAGATTCTGTTTTCTAACACTATGTAGCGCACCTGGCATAAAAAGTCTTGTAAGGAGGCTCTGAACTGAGCTATAAAAGGAAATAAATGATGTCCAAAATGAAGTAAACTTGATAAAGCTCTAAACTCAACACTCAGGCCTAGCTGGAACACTCTCCTAAAAGCCAACCCTCACATAGAGCACATAAAGCACAAGAGAACTGGCCCCAGGAAGACATTATAGATGGAACAGCGCTCCACTCATAATGGAAATATTACTTGTTTCCTGCAGAATACAGTGTACTCTAAAATGTGACAGATGAGAAAAATACTTCAGTTCTTGTTTGATGAAAAAAGCAATATATTTTATCCAATATTGTGCGGGTTTTTATAAATATAGGAAACAAGACATACCCACTAATCTGGTTGCTTTGCTTGTTCATTATTTATTAAAACTACTTAAACAAAGCCCCTTATTAGTTAATATTTCATTTCCTTTTTAACAGATTATGCCAGTGCTCTCTCAAAGCTGCCATACAGTGCTATAAAATTTATGGGCACAACAAACCTTTGCCTATCCATGATTGTATTGGTCTGCCACCACAATTAAACCATTCTTCATACTCTACATTAAATAGTCTTAATTAGGGAAGTCTGTCAACTTCACAACTTGTAACATGAGTTTACTTCATAATTACACACAAAAAACCAGAAAATGGGAAAGGACTTTTGAACTGTTTGTTAATATGGAGACATTAAGTCCACGCTTCTGGAAAATTGGCTAGTGACTCAATGCCAAACATTGCACCCAAGTTTCAAAAAAGAATAGCTAACTTCTGGGACTAATACTTAAGATAAAACTCCCGTAGCAGGGCTCTTGGGGCCAGGTGGCCTAGTGGTTAGATTGTCTGCTTCTCAGACCCCTGCAGGCTGAGTGGACTCAGTTTTTAAGGCTGCAGGGAGGAGAGGGGGACCCGGGCCCTCCCTCTCCACTGGATCCTGGCCCAGGGTCCTGGGGGTTGAAACAAGGGGATTGGAGTCCCTCCCAGCAGGGAGTCAGAATCTGCTGCCCTGGGCTACTACCTACAGTTCATTCAGTTTGGGACATGGACCTTCTAGTCCAATCTACTGGGTGGCTTGCTTCCCCACAGGATTCTCTCTGGGGTCCGGATAGTGCCTTGCTGTGGTCCCAGGCTACTTCGGGGGGGGGGGTGGGGGCAGGGTAGCCTCAAGCTGGTGAGGGCAAGTCCCCCAATGTCTCTGGGGTTCACACACTCAGTTACCTCCTTTGCTGGGGGTTCCTCCACAATCTCCCTTGGCTGGAAAACCAGTGCTTACTTCCAGATGGTTGACCTGACTGGCAGGCCAGCGCTCTGTCCCTTCAGACAGGGGGACAACTAGCTCCTGCCTGGTTGCCAGCCAGCCCTGAACTGAGCCAGGTTCCCTCCTTTTATCCTGCTTCCAGGTCTGGTATTGGCTGCAAGTATAGCAGGGCAGGACTAGCGAACCCCCCCAAGGGTTTATTTAAACCCTGCTGTGCTGTGATGGCACTTCCACTGCTTTATCACAACTCCTAAATATAGAAATTAAATATTTCAGCAGAATCTGAGTAAATCTGAGTAAAAAGGGGTGAATTTCACAAGGAATGCCTCACTGATTTTAGGGAGACAAGGTGGGCGAGGTGATATCTTTTACTGGACCAACTTTGGCTGGTGAAAGAGACAAGCTTCCAAGCTACACAGCACTCTTCTTCCATATTCTGAGCCTCAAGAAGAGCTCTGTGTAACTCGAAAGCTTTGTCTCTTTCACCAACAGAGTTCATAGAATCATAGAATCATAGAATATCAGGGTTGGAAGGGACCCCAGAAGGTCATCTAGTCCAACCCCCTGCTCGAAGCAGGACCAATTCCCAGTTAAATCATCCCAGCCAGGGCTTTGTCAAGCCTGACCTTAAAAACCTCTAAGGAAGGAGATTCTACCACCTCCCTAGGTAACGCATTCCAGTGTTTCACCACCCTCTTAGTGAAAAAGTTTTTCCTAATATCCAATCTAAACCTCCCCCACTGCAACTTGAGACCATTACTCCTCGTTCTGTCATCTGCTACCATTGAGAACAGTCTAGAGCCATCCTCTTTGGAACCCCCTTTCAGGTAGTTGAAAGCAGCTATCAAATCCCCCCTCATTCTTCTCTTCTGCAGACTAAACAATCCCAGCTCCCTCAGCCTCTCCTCATAAGTCATGTGTTCTAGACCCCTAATCATTTTTGTTGCCCTTCGCTGGACTCTCTCCAATTTATCCACATCCTTCTTGTAGTGTGGGGCCCAAAACTGGACACAGTACTCCAGATGAGGCCTCACCAATGTCGAATAGAGGGGAACGATCACGTCCCTCGATCTGCTCGCTATGCCCCTACTTATACATCTCAAAATGCCATTGGCCTTCTTGGCAACAAGGGCACACTGCTGACTCATATCCAGCTTCTCATCCACTGTCACCCCTAGGTCCTTTTCCGCAGAACTGCTGCCTAGCCATTCGGCCCCTAGTCTGTAGCGGTGCATTGGATTCTTCCGTCCTAATTGCAGGACCCTGCACTTATCCTTATTGAACCTCATCAGATTTCTTTTGGCCCAATCCTCCAATTTGTCTAGGTCCTTCTGTATCCTATCCCTCCCCTCCAGCGTATCTACCACTCCTCCCAGTTTAGTATCATCCGCAAATTTGCTGAGAGTGCAATCCACACCATCCTCCAGATCATTTATGAAGATATTGAACAAAACCGGCCCCAGGACCGACCCCGGGGCACTCCACTTGACACCGGCTGCCAACTAGACATGGAGCCATTGATCACTACCCGTTGAGCCCGACAATCTAGCCAGCTTTCTACCCACCTTATAGTGCATTCATCCAGCCCATACTTCCTTAACTTGCTGACAAGAATACTTGTTGATCCAATGATTCACCTGCCTTGTCTCGCTAATATCCTGGAACCAAAATGGCTACAACACTGCAATCAGTCAGTTTTAGGAACCCAATTGTCATAAATATAAAGGGAAGGGTAAACCCCTTTGAAATCCCTCCTGGCCAGGGGAAAGCTCCTCTCACCTGTAAAGGGTTAAGAAGCTAAAGGTAACCTCGCTGGCACCTGACCAAAATGACCAATGAGGAGACAAGATACTTTCAAAAGCTGGGAGGAGGGAGAGAAACAAAGGGTCTGTGTGTCTGTCTTATACTGGTTTCTGCCGGGGATAGACCAGGAATGGAGTCTTAGAACTTTTAGTAAGTAATCTAGCTAGGTATGTGTTAGATTATGATTTCTTTAAATGGCTGAGAAAAGAATTGTGCTGAGTAGAATAACTATTTCTGTCTGTGTATCTTTTTTGTAACTTAAGGTTTTTGCCTAGAGGGGTTCTCTATGTTTTTGAATCTAATTACCCTGTAAGATATCTACCATCCTGATTTTACAGGGGGGATTTCTTTATTTCTATTTACTTCTAGTTTTATTAAAAGTCTTCTTGTAAGAAAACTGAATGCTTTTTCATTGTTCTCAGATCCAAGGGTTTGGGTCTGTGGTCACCTATGCAAATTGGTGAGGCTTTTTATCCAACATTTCCCAGGAAAGGGGGGGTGCAAGTGTTGGGAGGATTGTTCATTGTTCTTAAGATCCAAGGGTCTGGGTCTGTAGTCACCTAGGCAAATTGGTGAGGCTTTTTACCAAACCTTGTCCAGGAAGTGGGGTGCAAGGTTTTGGGAAGTATTTTGGGGGGAAAGACGCGTCCAAACAGCTCTTCCCCAGTAACCAGTATTAGTTTGGTGGTGGTAGCGGCCAATCCAAGGACAACGGGTGGAATATTTTGTACCTTGGGGAAGTTTTGACCTAAGCTGGTAAAGATAAGCTTAGGAGGTTTTTCATGCAGGTCTCCACATCTGTACCCTAGAGTTCAGAGTGGGGGAGGAACCTTGACACCAATCATTTTCATCTCAGTGACAGACAACAACTTGGATCATCATCAAGATTCATTTTGCATAACCAATGGTCACGTCCATGGTAAAGCACTTTTCTGCACCTGCCAAGTCCAAAGGAAATTACATAAGCGACAAACAGAACACACACGGAGACAGGAGAAGGCTGTGGTGTGATCTGACCCTCAGACAGGCACAGCACACTGAGCAACAAAGTAATGGATACACCTCCTTTCTCCAACATGTGACCCTCTTGGTTCCAGTATTTGAGATGGACTGTAGGGGTTGGTGAAATACCTCATCAGGTGCACCATCACACGGCAGCTCATGAAGTGAGAGGAAATAACTGGTGCCAAAAAAAACTGGCAAAAAAAAAAATGTAGACAGAGTTGCTGGAAGTAAATATATTGGTATTTGCATACCACTATATTTAATGACTATGCAAAAGGCCCTTTTTCCTTAATGAAACCTGTTTTCCAACCCACTCATCTTCAAGTAGTACATAAGATATGGCAACTTTCTTGGGACCACAAATAAAGAAAATGAAATAAAACTTTCTTCACCCCCTGAAGCCCCAACCTATTCAAGTGTGCATAGGCTTTTGTGCTTGCCTTTTCCCTTATACATTGTCAGTCACTCTAGACAAACTGTGAGGTTCCACATGGCATTGTCTGTGCATGTGGTCAGCCCAGGATGAAGCTAATACCTTTTCCCTGCAACCTCACTAGACTTTTAAAAAGCTTTTATTTAAAATTGCTACATGTAGTTTTAGGTATCTCGGACTCCAGCTGTATTACATTTTAGTTTTATGGAGCTGCAGATAGTACTGGGGCTCCTGAAAGATGGATTAGAATTCCATCACTGCCAGGAAGATTCAATGACCACACGGCGTCCTAATGCAATTGTGTCCTTGATAAAGGCCAAAGCAGGATGTGGGCTAAGGATGATTAAACAATGAATAAACTTCTTTTTGTACTTTCAAGTGTATTGTTTTCAGCACATGTATGGGGATAAGGAGGCAAAGGGAGGAATGTAGGTGCAAAATACAGCCACTGTACTGGTTAAAAAAAGGCAAGATTTTACACTCACATTCATTTATTTTTAATTTCTAATGAAATGCTGTAGAAGTGTACTAAGTATGCCAGCTTTTGAGTTAAAGACTGGTTAAGGTTTTGATTTTTTGCAAAACTGGGGATGTTTTGGATCTGAGTTGTGAACCATGAAGTTTCAATCAGAGCACTTATACTGAAGATAGCTTTGTAACAGAAAAAGTCTTATAACAGGGGCAATACACTTTATATATTACAGTTATTCATTTTCAAATGTACTAGCAGTTATGGAGTATTTTATGGCTGTTTGCTTTCTTAACCGAAGACAACCAGCAGATCTTTCATTCATAGACACAAGGCATAGTCCACCTCTTGTGATATTTTCACGTGAAGAAAGATTGTGTTGAACCGTTCTGAATTTAAAATATATGTGATGCTCCATAGGAAGCTGTCCTATACAAGACACTGCTGACAGAGTGGTGCAAGAAATACAAACAATGCAAAGAATGTGTGGTTCATGTGTATTTGTCACACCAATTTCTAACAGACTTGAATGATGCTGAAAATGCTCCCCACCTGTGGAAATAAAGCCACTTTTTTAAGATGCCTGAACACTGGACATCCAAGTTTGATAATTTTGACTTAAGTTCACATTCTACACCATTTTTTACACAGAAAAATTAAGTGATTTCCCATTATCCTTCCAACATTTATCACTTTGCCATCAAATTGGTCAATGTCTTTCTGCTTCTGAGATGTGTTTTTACTAAGCATGATCAATTAAATGATTCCTGTCATGGGATAGGAACAGGTGGTTTAATCTCAGCCTCCAAGAATAAGACGTCCATTAAAACAATCATTTCTCTTAACTATTTTAGGTGCACACACAAATAAATGCAATGCACAATAATGCACTTTGAGTTCTGATAATGGGATATGGTCAGTTAAATATATATACCCCAGGACAGTACTTTAATGTTATTTCAATGCAGCTGTTCTTTTTGAATATTAGACATACAAAAAATCTCCCTTGGCTAATTACAGTCAGACATCTCTTCCCATTCCTATATACAATTGTCCGGAAGGAGAGCAGTAAGCCCAGTGTGGCTTTTGGGTAGCTGCATTTGCAGTGCATTGTGCCCACTGTTAGGTCCTTTCAGTTTGTACAGTGCACTGAGGGCCTTGTTCAAAGCCCACTGAAGTTAGTGGGAGTCTTTCCATTCATTTCAATTGGCTTTGGATCAGGCCCTTAATCCTGTCCTTTCTGATCTGGGGACCTGGCCTCTTGGGAGAAAGGGCAGACTAGTCCACATGTGCACATGTGTTCAGAGCAGGAGAGGAGCCACGGGGACTTGAAAAGCAATATGAGAACCAAGATCCACCCTGATTTCCCAGTGCAAAAGTGCTGCTGCAGGCCAAGTGGCAGGTGATTCCTGGACTGCTGTCCGCCTTGCTTCCCCAAATGCAGCTGGCCACAGAAATACCTAAGACATCCAGGGTCTCAGACTCTGGGTAAGTCTACACTGAAATCTCAGGGTGTGTCTGCAGCTCATGCAGACATACACAAGTTAGCTTGATTCAAGCTAGCTTGGGTACCACAGGTACCCTTAGGCATCATGCAGCTTTGCGGGGAATGAGGGTCACAATCACATATCAAAGCACAAAGATGTGAAAATAAGGACAGAAGAGAGAACATGGAGAGAAGAAGAACGTGACAATTTCCCTGCAGCCTAGCACAAGGTGGCATGCATGTTAGTATGTGGGGACACCCAAATGTCAATCCACTCAAATAGGGCTCCAGCAGAATGGTTGGGCATCTCTGAACAAGCGGTCATACCAATGAGGGTATATCTAAAATATAGTAAAGATGCATGGAACAAGGAATTTTTTTTAAGATTAAAGGTCAGATACTCTACATTTAAGGCTCCCTGATTTTCTGTCTTGGCCTCAGCCCTGGCAGCATTTTGAGCAGTTTAAGGGCTCCTCCAAACTGTGTCCATTGGTCACAGAGCCCAAGAAACCCTACATGGTGTTCTCCTTCTACCACTGACATAGCCCTTACACATTTACTCTTTAAGTCTTACTTTCTAAACCATTACATTTACAGTAACCACTAGTAGATGGCTATTCATCTGGATGTGTGTTTCTAATGCACTCATCACCACAGCATCAAGACACCATGCTCAGAATTGAACATATGTATCTATGTGAAGATAGAACCAGATTGCCTCCCTATATTAAAGCCTCTTTCTTGAGTGGACTTAATGTAGGCAGCTCCCTGAAAGAAGAGACTGTGTGGGAGGAAAATGTCTGCATTGTTTTCTTTCAATTTTTAAAAGAACTCTTGTATAGAACAAATAGGTTTTACAAATTGAGTTTCAACTCCTTGTCCTTATAAGAGAGGCACTACATACCACCAGCAAAAGCAAAAAAACTAAAAAAAAATTAATTCACCTAAAAAGCGAAATAAGAGTTGTGTATTCTTAACATTCATGTTCATTTTCAAAACATTTGCTAACAATACCATGAAGCCTCCCAGCAAGAGGCTGGATTCTGAGTTCTCTTTTAAGATGTTACAATGTGCGTGAAGGAAGGAAAAGCCATTGTTTGCTTGCAACTACTAGGTTGGGAAGGCCTCTGCTCTTGGCACAGTCTCTACTCTGCAATCAACTTGCATTCTCTTTGTTGACTGAAGGAGGTTACACGTCAGAGAATCAGGTACCCCATATAAATAAAACAATGGGGAGAGATGCAGTTTTAGTTTCACTGAAATGGTTACACAACTATAATTGTTGTATTCTCACATTGGCTGGTAAATACCCCAGTCTTCATTGTTTGCCTCCTACTCATATTGCCATCCTGAACACTACTGGGATTTTAGCAACCGCCATGGGTGAGCTCCAGTTCTTGCACCAGCAGGCTGATGTGCTCTTGAAGGGCCTGTCCGTTCACACAAACCTTCTGCCACTCCTGCTGTTACTCCCAGCCATCCTTCATCTGCCCTGTAATCCCAGCTTTTTCACCTTTGCGGTAAGTCTCTAGGATTCTGGCACCCAAGCTGCCAGGAAATGGCTGCAGTGGCAAACATCCACAGCTTCTTCACCCAGCAGACATCATTGTGGACAGTAGTGAGGAAGACTTAGAATCAGCCAGAGCTGTTGAAACCTTCACAAGCAAAAGTGGATTCTGTGGTCATCAAGATTGAGCGTTCAGGACACAGGGTTGAACCATATGAATGGCATGGCTTTTGGTATAACCTATAGCTACCGATAAGTCCACCACTGTTCTTTTAGCATAGATGAAAGGATTTGGCATGGGGAGTTGTCTTGGAGTGCACTCATTGCTAGGGGCACCTCCTCATGGCTACGCTGGGGATTAGCTCTTTCCAGGTCCAACACCTGCTTCTGCTGCTTGCTGCATGCCTTACTGCTGCTGCCTCTCTCTCTCTCTCTGCAACTCAGGGTTATGGTGACCAGACAGCAAGCGTGAAACATCAGGACAGGGGTGGGGGGTAATAGGAACCTATATAAGAAAAGGACCCCAAAATCAGGACTGTCCCTATAAAATCGGGACATCTACTCAGGGTGCTCCATCTTTGCGGCTTGGCCCTCCAGCCAGATGACTGTGTTTTCCTCTTCTAGGGTATCAAAGTCTCTTCCTCCAAGATGAAGCCTTTCCTTCTCTGCCCAAACCAGTGCCACTTCCCCAGTGCCTGGAAGGGGAACCCGGACCCACCCTCTACTATGGGTTCTAGCTCAGGGACCCGCTAATCAGCGGCCAAGGTCTTTACCACCTTAAACCTTGCTGCCTTTTCCCTAATCCTTTTCCTACACCCTTTCCACCTGGTTTCCTTTCCTTCCCTATCTACTGTCCAGAGAATGGGTACAGGCTCCCTCACTACAGTCCCATGCTACTGCCAGCTTCCTGGCTTTATCCTAGCTCTCCCTATTTAGTTCCAGCTGAGTTCTATCATTATTCAGAGGTTATTAAGGCCAGCTAATTCCCCTCAGCTGTGGCCTATCTGGTTAATTGGTCTCTCCTCACTCTCACGAACCCTTCTAGGCTGGTGTGGGGTGAACACCCCATCACAGGAGTACACAGAGTTATTGTCTTTCCATGAGGTGATCCCTCCCTAACCCATTAGCTTCAGTGTCCTGATGGGTTAGAAGAGACAGCAAGAGATTAAGAAATGATTGCTTGTTGAATGGGTTCTACTTAACTGCTGTGCAACTACTTGGGTCCATCACGCATGAACACGGCAGAACAGACTGAGACAGCTTTGCTGTGCTTCACCATTTGTGATGCCCAGCTTGCTTTTGGGGGTGGGGGGAGCGGGATGTGTGGTTGCAGTATAAGACCTTCCCCAAGGACATGTTGTCCCTCTGCAAAAAAATCCTCATAGGGGAAAGCTCTACAAATTCAGGACACATGGCAAAGTTCACATTGCAGAATGTCCTTGCTATACACTCCCTTCCCTTTCGAGAGATAACAGAGGGGGCAGGGAGCAAAGCAATCAGGATTTGACTGAAAGTGTGTCAAATGATTGAGAAGAGGGAAAACATACACCCTTGTTAAGACATTTCTGTAGAAGCATGTTTCCACACGTATAACAACCTCTTTTCTCCTCTTCTGCAGAAACAGACAAACAAAATAACCCACCCTAGAAACACTCGCTAATACATAGCTCTTCATTTTAAATGATGGCTTTCAAGATGTAAGCAGGGTCTGAATGAGCTCTCCCCTGACATCTAGTGGGGAACTGGGGGTGAAGAGTTCAGGAGCTGACCTTGTGCGCAGCATGATGGAGCTGCTTAGTCCAAATTATCGCTTTTGGCTACCATAAGAATGTGATAGTGTGCATTTCCTTCCTCTGTTTCCCCTCTCAGCCTCAGTGGTCTTTTCATGATACCATATATGAATCATGAATAAATTGCTAGAATAGTCCATGGACACTCTCAGATTATACTTGGCACTTCTTTTCTACATAATCTTCTTTCAGTGTATACTGAAAGTATACAGGATATTCAGCAACACACACTTGAATCCAAGTCAGAATTTTATCTGATAAATATTTTATGCAGAAAAGTATTTTAAGTCATTATAACTAGATTTCAGGTCTTGTAATCCTTTTGTGATATGCCTACTTTAAGAAATCATCTTTTAAAACAAGATCAAGCGTGGATAGCCGCCATTCAAAGTAGTGCAATTTATTATGGTACTTGCCATTCTGAGAGAAAGGAATATTGAAAATACTGTGAGGAGGTTTATGAGCTTCATGTGCCCATTTCTGAATCTTCACCAGTCCCCGGCAGTACTGCGTTCTATGACACTATTGCATATACCACCCTCTGCTGTTAATACGGCTTCAAACTTCGTTAATATTGAGATAGCTGTTGCCAAACAAATGGCAGTAAGGTTGTTCCTCCAAACAGTGCTTCAGCTCCTGCTGGAACTCTATGAAGGCATCTTAACATACATTTGAACCCGGCTCCCGCAACTACTGATATTTGCCATATAAATTCTGACTACATTTGTCATATCTCAGCATTATTTTGGCACCAAACATAGATAACATTTTGCCCAACTGACCCTTTTCAAGAAGTTTAAAGACCTCTTGTTTCATGTGCAGTGTATGGAGATTATATAGTAACTTCTTTGCAGTAGCATTCTGCTGCCTGTCTCCCAGGACTCTTGCAGAATTGACATGGTTTCCTCAAGGGACTTACTTGATTAAAGAACATTAATTAATTGAACGAACATCTGCACTGTTTTCAACTAATAATTAAAATTAGCTAGGAATTGTAGTCCCTTCAAACTGAAAAACATCCAGCCTACCACTTCAGCTCATACTCACAGATTTTATTTCTCACTTTCTCAAAAAAATTGGGTAGAAATAGATAACAAATACACAATTAATCTTACTGGCTCATCAGAGATTCAGTGGACCCTGTGTTTTGGAGACAGTCAGTTTGCTTTCTGGCTATGCTGACAATTTTAATAGCATTTTATTCTTCGTTTCATGTGCTGAATTTATTAACCATGCCAGTGCTGATGTTTATTCCTTAGCAAACATGGAAGGAAATGATGTAGAAAGAAATCATTACACTTAGGTGCCCGGGTGGCTGCAGAAATTATTTTTGGAGTTCAAAAACAGAGTGCTGTGTCTTTATTTCACATTTGCTCTTATCCGGGCACATGGCTAGAGCTTTAATGACTGCTCCCACACTGATCAGAGCTTGCTTTATTTGCGCTCATAACACGTGTAATAAAAAGTGACAAACCTGTACAGCGATTTTCTTATTTTGAAGTCCCACAGGAGCTTTGAGGATCCCCTCATAAACGGTGAGATAATGAGGGGTGAATTATTATGGCACTGAAATCACACTTTGGAATGTTAATAATTACAGTTCTCTAAGTCAGAGTGCTTTGACCAAAAGTCACCTCTTTAGAGTAAAAAAATCCAAGTTCTCTTGGATGACCTTCCAGCATGAATGGAGAGGAGATACTAGGATAGTGGTGAGAAACATCAAGCACTCTAAGGGCAAGCTTGAAAGGCCAGGAGTTCATTGGAAGAGAGTGTCCTAAAAGCACCGGGGGAGTATTAGGACTGCTGGGAGGCTATACATGAAGTTGCTAGGAGGGCCATAGAGAAAACCTCAGAGAGCCTACTGAGCAACACAGAAAGATAGGAAAGAATCAGAGAGGTCAGAGTATGCTTCCAATTTGGAAATTAAAGCAAATCAGCAGTTCTGTTTGAAGCTGAACAGTGTACCAAAATATCAGGGCTTATCCATGGCCATGCTTTGCCACATTTTGGGGATATTCCCAATTATTTTATGGTATGGGTTTATTCAGTAAGGGAGAGCAGGTCAGCAGTTTGTAAAGCTAAGTCATCATTACACTATGTGAGCAGTGCAGGAATCAGCAGGACAATCAGGAGGCAGTGGAAATTAAAACCAAAAATTCAAGTGAATGTATTGGTTATGAAAGGTCCCAGACTGAGAACCCTGGAGACTGAAGTCCTCTTTACTTCCATAGAATGGATACAAAATAGAGCAGCTCTGAAATGTAGGCTACATGTAATCAAACAACCTCCATATTGACCCATATTCACATTACGCAGTCAAACAGTTCAAGCGTAGTCAGTGCAACAGCAATTCTGGTATTAACTAATACGGGGAGGCTCACCTTTGCAATATTGAGGGCCACACTGACAACTTAAGGGACACTTCTGATTTACACAGACCTCTACAGATAAGTAGAAATATTTGTTTCAAGTACATAGAGCTACACAGCCATTGGCTTGAATAATATTTGCCTACTCCTGTTCTTTATTAAATAGTTCTTAATAAACTTACAATTTAAGGACTGGATGGTTAAGGGAAAATGGAGACTTTTACTTCTTGGTCCACTCATTAGTATCCTGCAATGGGCAGTATTGTCTGAAAGTTGTTACTGTCCAATCTTTGTTTCGTAGATTATATGAAATGAGTTTGGGAATCCCAGTTTAATGCTAAGGGGGCAGGAGTCTGCATTACACACACACTCAAACTCTAGCTGGTGCCCTTGTTGGCAGTCTTAAACCCAGGAGTGAATGGCCATGGAAATCCTTTAACCCCTGAAGATGGTAGTTCAGAGTATCAAGAAACATACTACACACCTGATTGATACAGGACTCATGATGCCGCACTGAACTCTCAGTATCATAACACAATGTGACCTAAAGGAAGTGGGGGTGACCAGCAGCTGGCAGTTGCTTGGTTTCAGCTAAAATGGCTGGTGCACCACACATTAACAGCTGTCAGATGGGCTGACTACAATTTGGAGGGGTGCCATATGGTTGGTGGATCTGTGCCCAAAATACTTTAATCATCTCCTGCAAAGGCAGAGAGAGTGAGCTAGAAATTCTTCAACCCTGCTTCCCGACATAGCAACAGGCAGCTTCTCTGTTTTAGTTAAAATAACTTTCTTCTTGTTTATTTAATTTTGAAAGGTGCTCAGATACCATGATGATTGGCAGGGCAATAAAAGCCTAGGTAGAATGGAACAGCACAACTCTTTCCCACACCAAGAGAAATGGAGTTGGGTATGCAGGGGACTAACTTGGTCATCTATTTGCTTTCATAAGATGAATGCCAAAAGTGACTATTTTCTTTGGGCAGTAGAAACACTTTTCTGTGCTAGCTGGTCCTGACCATGTCCTAGTATTTATCTTGTGTAATAGCAAAAACTCTGAAGAAGAGAGGGAGAAGAAACTGCTGCTAGAGCACTGCATTATAGTGAAGGACCTTTTCTTTCCACCAGTGAGATGAATGCTGGGGGGCGGGAGTTGCTTCTTAAAACTAAAAGTTTCATTTGCAAGTGGGACCTGGAGTTTCTAGACTAAAAGTTAAAGTCTGATGGGCTGAATGTGCAACTGGTCTTGCTTAGGTTTGAAACATGCCTTTTGGAACTCATTGACTGCAAGTGAGGCTACTAGCAGAGAGTGCAGTATTACTAAGAGTGAGCAAGGGTGGAAGACTCAAGCTCGAAGCTGTGACTGTTGTTGTCATGTTAAAATCAAGGCTTAGGTTGTTTTAACTTCTGTACAGCAGCCACAGAGCTTGGGTCAGGCATGGAATTACCTGTGTTAAGACTTCACAGTTATCTGATCCCATATTGCACAGTTGGTTGGGGATATGGGGATTTTGGAAAATCATGGAAAATCATGACTGCTGGATGGCAAATCAATGGGAAAAGCTTACCCTCGGGTCTTTTTCCAAATGAAGCTTGTGCTGAAGACTGCGTCTTCTCCTGGCCCTGGAGATGCCATTATGATAAAAATGATACCCATCATCAATAAAGGGAAGCTGGGGAAGAGAAAGAGCAAATTAAAAAAAAAACAAAGCCAGAACAAATACACTGAAGAACTATGGGGATTTTTTTTAAAGGAGCTTAAGTCCTATTCACTTTGTAAAGACACAGGCTCCTATGTCACTCAGGCACTTTTACCCTATAACGTTAAGGTTATATGCTATGAATATGCAATGTATTGTTTCGCTCGTAAACATTGGTATCAATGTCACTCTGCATTCAAGGTCTGCAGCACCAGTATTTCTGCAGGGCTTCCAAATTACATCAGAATTATTTCTTATTTCCCTGAAACCTCCAAAATAAAAGGACAAAAGGACTTTAAAATTACCACAAATTGTATTTCAGCAATAAGGCAAGACAGAAATGCTTTTCTGAGCCATTATATTGCACCTAAAATGAAGCTATAAGATTTAGGGCAGAAAGCAGAGTGGTTTTCTCTACCGGATAAATGCAGTGTCTGGAGTTTCTTCTCAATACTGTGGAATGAAATTGATAAAGAAAAAAAAAGGGAAAAAAAACAGATGGTCCCATGCATTATTAGCATGGTCCAACATTTCTGATAGTCTATCAGAAAGCTCCATTTGTGTCTCAAGTTCCAATAAATTACTTAAATCTACCAAAAGCTTTTTTTAATTCTCTTTTTAGCAACCTAAAATTTTTACTTCTCAAAACAAGCTGTATTTTCATGTCGCTAACATTTCAATGTCAGGGACTTAATTTAGCTGCATTATCAAGGGAATAATTAAGAGAAATTACAAACACTCATAGGGGTTTTAAAAATATTTTAAATCAAAACATTTTATCAATGAGTCTGCAGTACTTATGAAAATATAAACATGGAAATTATTAATAGTGATTCAACTTTTCTGATTGAAAATTGAGATCAAGGGCCAGATTCCAAAGGGTCTACTCCTATCCAGGAGTCTACTGCACTTGATAGGTAACATCAAACAGCAGCTCACAGGGGACTCTGCCTGTCTGAGACTTTTTTGTAAATTAGTTTAAAGTGATTCAAGTGAAGTACAAATGGTCTAAAAGAGGTACCTCCACAAAAAGGGTAGCCATTTCTCATGGTAATTCCCAGAATCCAGCATACGATGTTAAATCCTGGCCTTCCAGATGAAAGCCCTTAGACAGATCGCACAGGATATATTTGTGTATACCACAAAGATGTACAGTGAATATAGAGGATAAACAACATAGCTGGATTAGTTACCATTTGAAATACACTGGCTAGATCTACTTTAATGCTAAACTGGGGACAGATTGTGCCTACCCTTTCATAGCTACACTGTATATGCAGGGGCAGAGCGGAAAGCCACAACAAAGCTTTTTTCTCCTTCTGCAAACTACACAAGGGCTTCACTTGACTGCCATCTCTGCATCCCCTACAGCTACAGTATATATGGGCCGGAAGTGCATAGCTCCCAAAAGGTGCAGGAGGAAGTGAAGTCCTGGACCCATCTCTGCACTGACATCAGCCTGCAGGGCAAGTAGGCTATTCTCTATAAAAGGGTGTAACAAGAGCTGCACTCTCCCAGCATTGCTAGGAGGCTCTGAAGTCTTCCTCCATTATGTGGATCTCCTCTCTATAACCCACCCTGAAAAAGTGCAGTTCCACATCACCTCCATTACAGGGCTGTGCCTCAAAGGTACAGTTGAACCCAGGGACAGTAAAACTGCAAAGCAAGAGAGGGGAAGAAGAGAGGCCAAATTTTGCAGGTGACAAGGTCATCAAGAGAGAGAGAGGAAGGAGAGGGCATGGAGAACTTCTCACCATTCGAGGTAACAATCTGAGTGTAACACACCGAGCATATCACGCAGCAAATAAAAATCTTCTACTGCTACCAGGTGACAGAGTTACTCCTTTAATTCAAGTGACCTAGACTTGCACTTTTGGTCCTGCTGACTCCCCATTGTGGAAGACTTGTTATGTATTTACACTGCCCTCATCTCCTTAACGGAGGGTACTACAAGGATTGTTCCAGCTCTCTTAAATCTATGGTCAGGTTTCCTCCCTATTTCCCCCAGTCAAGTCAGGTTATTTTTCCTTTTTACCAAGCATCCAAATCAGTTCCTATTAAGAATTCATTTCTGATGCTTTCAAAGAAACCTGTGTTCTCTTGGCTATTTTGGACACATTTGGAGAGAAATAGGCACCTGTGGCTCATTTTCTATGTGCATTTTGTTGGGCTGAGCCGACATACTGTACAGTATAGTATAGCAAAACTATGGATATGTAGAGGACCTGAACATAAGCAAAAGCAACTAGACCTAGTCAAGTAATGAAAATCACAGATTCAGGGTCACAAAAGAGCTACTTGAATTTGATTCATTGTAATTGAGAGTGATAGCACCCATAATTTATTAGTATTCAGATCATCGGTTTTCATGATATTTGTGAATCCCAGAAGCTTCATGAATTTGAATTGGAATTATTCATTATTATTGGTCATTTGTTAGTCTCCTGTTGAAAGGCTTCAATCACGGTAAGGAAACAAAACCAGATGACCAACTGCTTACCAGGAATTGTCAATAATTAATAGTGGTAGTGAACAATTTGCAAAGAGTTTGTGAACCAACAATTGTCTGAAAATTATTTGTCTAAACTCTTCAGTGAACACTTACAAATAATGAAGATATTCAGAGAAATCAGGAAGAGATCACACACAAAACTAAGCCCAGAATGTCAAACAGTTTCATGACTATGACTTAACTAGCTGCTCAAAACCAACAAACAGCCATGTTGGGCCCTCTGCTTTTGAGAAGGCTTACTGAAGTACTGTACTGATTCAGCAACATCTCATTGACCAGTGAGACCACAGGGGAAACTAACTAATGGTACAATATTGCTCTTCACCAGTGACTTGGAGCTTTGCAAATGAAAATGCTGACCATTGCTTTGTAATAGGGTGAAATCAGAATGAAAGTATGTTACAAAAAAGAAATAAAATGTCAGTAACAGTAACTCCATGGCCAATAAGGAGGAAGGACACGCTAGTGCAGTGGTTCTCAACTGAGGGTCCATGACCCCCTGGGGGCTGCAAGCAGGTTTCAGGAGGGCCACCAAGCAGAGTCAGCTTTAGACTCACTGGGGGCCAGGGCAGAAAGCCAAAGCCCAATCCCTTTAGCTTCACGGGGCCTCTGATGTGGGGCCATGGGCAATTGCCCTGCTTACTACCCCCTAATGCCAGCCACAGACTTCCCATATGTCCTTTGGCAAGTCTCTTACTCTGCCCTGTGACTCAGCTCCTCATGTATAAAATGGGACCTCAGAGAGAGTTGTAAGGATGATTAAGTAGAGTATTAACCATTCTGAGGGTCTCAAATACTAAGGTGATGAGGACCATGTAAGTACCTACATAGAACACAACAGCAAACCAATTAATCTCCACTTGATGTACAAATATAACATAGCACTGAGTGCTCCCAGTGTGTACCAAGGTGAGAATAAGCCTCAAAGGATTTCAGGAATATTTTATATTGATCATGTTCAACACTTCCTTACAATCAACTCTTTTGATACAACCACTATAGTAAATTTAAAAAAAAAAGCTCTAAGATCCTGCAAAATCATGAAAAAGCCTCTCTATATCCTGCTTATCCCAACTCTTCTTTCAAGATAACACTCTCCAAATGCTTTATTCTCCAGTTAATAATATCAACAACATGGTAAAAATGAAATCATTTTTGGCTTCTTCCTTTATTACAATTGCAGTCACACCTGCCAGACCCAATCATGGCCAGGGTCCTGCATTGTGCTAGGGGTTGTAAAATACAGAACTAAAAGAAAGTCCCTGCCCCAAACTGCTGGTAATCCTGTAAAAATAAATTTCAAAAATCTTGTTACAAAACAGAAGGGGGAAACAAAGACTATTGAAAGGGAAGAGGCTTTGCTAATGACAGGAATTACTAGAACATATTTTTAACTACAGCAGCAAGATTACATTTTACAGATGTGAAAAGTATTCCACTGGGTGCTGTCACGGCTTGCGTGTGACTCTGGGATGTCTTTGTTGCTTCTCAGGCTACTGTTCCAACTGATAAGCCAGAGAACAATTACATAATTAAAGTCTGTGTAGGAGACAAGTACTTCAACCCCTAGCTGTACCTTCCTCCTGAAACCCACACTCTTGGGGGTAGAAATTATCTTGGTTTTAAATGACTTTTTTAATTTGCTCATGAACTTTGCACCTGTTCTGTGATTCTTCCTTCCCAGATGCAGAAAAGAGGGTGAGGAATTTGCCAAGAGAGACTCAGTCACAACCACGCAGCCCGTAGAGAAAGATGATGCTTAGCTGTGCTGCTACAGGAGTATCCCGGAAAGGGACTGTAAGCTACTCAGCCCCAATTCTCCTGCTGCTGCCCCATCACTCAAGGAGAGTAATTTGCTGTTGGCCTATCCCGTCAGCAAATACCCCCTCTGCATCCCCAGTGTTGGTTCAGCAGCTGCACAGTCTAAAAAAGTGTGAGGTGGAGCCAAGTCTCCACCCATTCGCTGTCCACTCAATGGCCCCCCCTCCTCTGAGGAGGGAATAAACAGATGTACTGCTCGCATGTCCTCATCTGCACCTGGATCCAACATGTGGGTGTCCCACATAGGACTGTCAGAAGGTAGGGGGGTGCTCTTCTTCCTTTTTGTTCCCCTGCACATGTGTAAAGTACAAGTTACAATCCTGCCTTTAACCCTTTTTCAGTCTTTACTTGGACAAAAGATTTTTTGATATCAAAAGGGGGGTTTCTTGGATAAGAGATAAAGACTTGGCACAGATGTTAATGAAAAGGAACCATATAAAGGGTCAAATTCAGATTTTAGATGTGCAACAGCATATTTTGAGATACACACACAGTTCTGTCATGGTGCATGCAAGATTAGAAACTGACCCTGTCTTTGATGTGTGACAAAGTTCCTCCTCTACCTTAGTGGGTCTTGCGCTTATTGGCAGATTTGCTCGCCTCGGAGATTCACGGCAGCCCTCAGTTTGGCCATTTTCATGAACCCACAGTCCAGGTCAGCTTCTCCTGTGTCTGACCAGGAGTTGGGAGGTTTGGGGGGAACCCGGGCCCGCCCTCTACTCCAGGTTCCAGCCCAGGGCCCTGTGGAATGCAGCTGTCTAGAGTGCTTCCTGGAACAGCTGTGCGACAGCTACAACTCCCTGGGCTACTTCCCCACGGCCTCCTCCCAACACCTTCTTTAGCCTCACCATAGGACCTTCCTCCTGGTGTCTGATAATGCTTGTACTCCTCAGTCCTCCAACAGTCCGCGTTCTCACTCTCAGCTCCTAGCGCTTCTTGGTCCCAGCTCCTCACACGTGCACCACAAACTGAAGTGAGCTCCTTTTTAAACCCGGGTGCCCTGAATAGCCTGCCTTAATTGATTCTAACAGCTTCTTGATTGGCTGCAGGTGTTCTAATCAGCCTGTCTGTCTTAATTGACTCCAGAGGGTTCCTGATTGTTCTGAAACCTTCCCTGTTACCTTACCCAGGGGAAAGGGACCTACTTAACCTGGGGCTAATATATCTGCCTTCTATCACTCTCCTGTAGCCATTTGGCCCAACCCTGGCACAGATGGTAACTTCCTTATTCTACAGCAGTAGAATTCATTCCTTAACCAGCAAAGGGAACATTAGCCAACAGAACTGCAAAAGAATTTAATATAATCAGAATGGAAATATATGCATAACAAGCATATTATGATGCAATAGCTAAACACAGCTAAAGCTCACAGGGGAATCAGTATTGCTTGAGGCTCAGTGAGAGATGCAGCATTCAAAGGCTGTAACCAGTTTTAAGAAGTGACATACATGAAGTAATTAACAAACAAAGGGTCTCAGACTTATAATATCCTTAACATTGAATTGTAATGATTCCTTGCCAATCAGTCAGCCTATCCCACTGTATTATATATCACAATGTTTCCATTGCATGTTGCCAGTTGTGATGGGGCGCACGCACCTCTCGCGAGCGGCCCCTGGCTGAGTGCATGTGCCTGCACACACTCTCTGCCTGTTTGTGGTGGGTCTTCAGTGACTCAGCCCTCTGGCCTAGTCATACGAGTCTGCCAGTGAGATCAAAGCAAAGCAAACCCCTTCCAGAGTACAAGGCCAACAGGGGCCTCTCTCAGTGCCCTCTGTAACATCTCTCTCTCTCAAGTTGTCCCTGCTCCGGTATTGAGTGGTGCTCCAGGGCTCCCTCCCTGGAGGCAGTGTCTTCGCCCTCTCAGGGCCTTTTTGGCCACAGCTCTCCAGCAGGGCCACTACAGTTCAGTTCCCCTTCTGGGGTGGCTCAAAGTCCAGGCCACTTTCCCAGGGGACCCAGGCACGCCCTCTACTCTGGGATCCTACTGATAGCAGCCATCCGCCACGTCCCTTTATATAAACTGCATTGCAACTACAATTCCCTGGGCCACTTCCCCATGACCCCAGCATATTCTTCACTCTTACCTCAGGGCCCTGTCCTGGTGGAGTCCCAGCAGCCAGCCTGGAGCACCATCCACAATCCTCCAGCTCTAGCAAGGATCTCAGTCTGGCCCTGCAGCTCTTTTCATATTAGCCTGCTGGGCCCTGATTGGTTGCTTCCCATGCATCTTCTCTAGGCAGCCTACAGGATCTCTCTACTGCCCTTTCCTGGGTTGGGTGTGGCAGGACCATGAGGCCTCCAGCAGGGGGTCTCAGGGCCTAGTCCACCCTGTCACAGATAAACTTAATATGGAGACAAATACACGATTATAAATTGGCCTAAAGAAGGGATATTGACAAGATAAACTACCAGTCGCTCTTCAACTTTGTGGTATTGATCACATATTGTAGTTGATGTATTTCTACTGTTCATCTTCCTCTCCCATCTTGTCGGTTGATAATGTCAGTTAAAGTCTGTCATTATCTCATGTTTAGGTTCAAACTTCTGGTGTTCTTATATTTAGATGTATAACCTGTTTATTAGTTGTCCAGTCAAAACTCTATGCGATATTAAGCTTCTCCTTTTTCCTCCTATTTTCCTTATTTTAATATCTTAATATTGATATTAATTTGGAATATTGTTGAAGTGGTTTCTCCCTTTCTTAGTATTTAAAAAAAGTTCTCAAATGATCAGGTTTGGTAGCAGGCAAGGACCTTCTTCCAGAAAACTACAAGAAGTTCCACCATATTACTAAGAAGCTATCTTTTTTCCTTCTCCCCTGTAGAACTCTAACATGAGGAGTTAGTTTTTCTAGAACCAGAATATCCCACATTTTTTATATGTGTCAATAGTTTTAGGGGAGTCACTCCTCTTCCATCACCTTGCTGTGGTAATCCTAGCAGGATCTAGGAGATGAGTATTTTTTTATGGCTTTTATGAGACTCAGCGTTTTCAGGACAATTTAATAAAAATTCTAAGGAATTATCTGACACCTGATTCTGTTATGTCCCTTATGGAGTCTCCAACAGCTTTCCAAAATGTCTTAGTTTCAGGGCAGGAAATAACTACATTCCTACAATGTATTCTGTTGTAACAAAGCAGCATCTTTTGGTTCATATGCTTGTTCTACAGGTCATGCAAGAGTTGATCCAGAGTGACTAGAGGACACAGATTTGAACTGTATCTGCCAGAAAATGCACTATCAATCTAAAATATAGTCCCGCATCACCTATTGCCACTATTCCTTAGAAAGGTTGTGTCTGATGTGCTCTGACAGGTGCAATTCTGCCTGAGTGGTGAATCAAGTTCATAACATGCCCAGATGCAACAGAGCACTTAAACTGAATAGGAGCTTCACAGAACAACTTGCACATATAACGTCAAGCATGTGCTTAACTGTTTAACTGAATTAGCATTTAAGCAAACACTTGTGCTATGCAACCATTAAAGATCCCTGTTTGAAAGGAATTCTCTCTGTGCACGGAGGATTAAGACAGGAATAACATCAAAATCACATAGCACTTAATAGTTGTTTTGCTAGAGCCCAATACAATCCAAACTTCAAATATTTTAGGTGTTGATCTACATCTCAAACTCATTTTCTGAGTGGGTCATAAATATGGTGAGATAGTTTCTTTCTTCTTATTACTTGTGCAACAGTTCCACCCAAAGGAAAAGAAAATCTATATCTTCCAGTAGTAAATGCATTCAGAAGATTCACATTTCCCCAATGAACTGACTGGCTCTGTTACAGTTAGTCAGAGAACTAGGAACTGCCTTGCAGCAGAAATTAGAAACCTTTTCATCCCACTTACCAAATGCTCTGAGGAGGCTTATAAATATTCAATATGCATTTTAAAGCTCTCTCTCACTCCAGTTAGCATTAGCAATTGCTTTACTTCTAAATGCACAGATGAAAGCCAAGTTAACCCATATGTAATCAACGAGTGATGAATAGATTTAAGTGGTAGGTATAAGTATAGGAATATGTAGGATAGCGTTATAGGGATATGGGATTGATAAGCATGTATTATTGGTGACAGATTTCAGAGTAGCAGCTGTGTTAGTCTGTATCCACAAAAAGAACAGGAGTACTTCTGGCACCTTAGAGACTAACAAATTAATTAGAGCATAATGGAACATATAGTGAGAAGATATATATATACTTCCACAACCCATGAATTTTAGGGTGCCCAATTTCTCATAGGCTACTCCTGTTGTACTCCTGTTCTTTTTATTATTGGTGAGAGAGTGTTAGGTATATAAGTAAGATAAAGCTATAACACAAGGCCTACAGGCTTTAGGTCTGTAAGATATGCAGCTTGGCCACCGAAAGTCTCAGGCCGCAAATAGGTTGGCACGACTAGATGGCCAAGAGATAACCCTGTACCAGTAAAGTGTAAGATTATAATAAAAGATGTCTTACATCCTGATATTCTGGAAACAATGCAGCAATAGGCTAGAAAATATGCCGCAATCCACCAGTTAATATTGCAATGTCCCATAACATTTCAGGGGATTCTGTAATAACTTCAAATTGCTATGGTAACTCATTGATGTAGATGTTAATGAGAATAAGGAGAACAACAGGAGTAGCCTATGAGAAATTGGGCACCCTAAAATTCATGGGTTGTGGAAGTGCAAAAAGGGAGAAAGGGATTGACACTCTCATGCATATGCATGGTTGGTGTCAAAAGAAATTCAGAATAAAAGATGTTGCCTAGCCCAAGAGGACAGGGAAGCACAACAGGAAACATCCAAGGGGATGGTCACCTGATGGTCACCCTACTCATCTTCATGTTTCCCCAGGGGATGTAAGTATGAAATCACTGATGCTGGACGTCTTATGGTTTGTCTCTGCATATGTTTTAGTAGTTGTGGCATTGGTCATCTGCTTAATTAAATTGTTAATAAAAGGACTTTGATAACTTGTGAAGGTAATACTTTTGGCCATTCTTCCTCGTGTGCTCCAAGTCTTCAAACCTAATGATATTTCTAATAGTGGTTCTCACCATGCTAATTCTGATACTGTAGCCATTAGGGAGTGTGAAACTTTGGCACAGGCCACTGTGGTTTAAGATACCATTGGTAATACCAACCTGTCAGTATTATAAAGGCTACAGGATCCAAGTACTAATGAGGCCTGGCTTTGTTTATCTTGGGAAATCTGATATGTTGAGGGGATAGGCTATAGCAAAGCCAACATTAATCTCATTAGTATTTGACATAAGATTGTTCTTGCAAAATACTTTCAAAGCCAATTAAAGCCAATTATCTCCCACAAGATAATTCATAAACGTGGGGCTAGTTATTCATCTGTATTTATAGTCTTATTTGATGTTTCCTATCCAACCCTCTTCTTTTAAACAAAAGAGTTTCAGACAGCAATAAATATACATTATGAACCACTTGGTTTAGTCCTATTTGATCTGGTTGGTTTATTTGTTTGTTTGTTTTTGCATAAGTCGTCAATGGAAATTGTGTAACATATACTGTAATGTGAAGGTTTGTTATTGTACATCATGATTATCCTAAAAATGCATGTTGGCCTGACTTACAGGCTTGATCCAAAGGCTGACATGGGTTCTGAATTAAAATGGTTAAAAATTTAGATTTCAGTGCTGTGAATCATGTAGGTTCCATTGCATTTACACTGCAGTTTACTTGATCATTTGAGTGTTCAATTCCGCAATATACTGAGCACTGGTATAAAGAATTAGTATAAAGGTAGTAGATTAGTGATCTTTGTTATTAGTTTATTGCTGTAGGAAGAAACATCTCAGCCTGTGATAAGTGTTTGTGTAACTTACATAAAAGAATCTGCACGGCTTAGACAGATTTTTCTATTACATTCCAACAACTCTGAAACCTGGTACTGTCACCATGACCTACAATCTCAAATCAAACCAAAGCGAGTCAATAGTTTCTAGGTTTGGAGAACATGTACATAAGAGGTTGACACATTTTGCACTAGTTTTGCACTGTCTGTTGATCCAGCAAATCATTGCCTGAAGCTGATGACCATTATCATTCAGTCAAAAACCTGAACTGGAGGCTTAGCAACAATGGTTACTTCTCTGGGCACTGACACCAACAATGTTACAGGAGAAAGAGAATTCTTCAACCATGCCAAGAAACAAGAGCTAGATAGAACACAGAAAAGGGTACGGTCGTTGTGGGTGTCTGACAGGAGATTCTTCCATTTTTAGCAGCAACATATAACCACTGGGAATAAGAAAAACAGCCTCATAAAATCATTCGGCTAATTGGTTCCATAACTGCTGCATATACAGCAGGCAAACATGCTACATTATTTAGAACAATAAAGTAAATATGATTCCACCAGAAGCTGAAATCAACACAGTTATCTCAAACATATGTTAATGGTTCAAAATTTAAGACTGATAATTTTGGTCAATTTTGGTCATTGTGTGAACTGAAAAAAGAAAATAAAATGTTTTTCTTTAGATGCCAGGGGCATGCTTTCTGATTTCGCTTATGCTGATGGCAGTGTCAGTGGAGTTACTCCTCAATTAGTGCACTGTAAATGACATCAGAACCAGAAATCTGCACAATACATTACCCACACCACCTCTGTTCTTATGTGATTTACATTGTGCTAAGCTAACTAGATTTTTTCCCCTTGACCCATATCTGTAAACGGGCCTTTTACTCTTTTGTATTTCTGGATTCTCTGCTCAACACTTCCACTTGATAGATCCCAGTACTTAAAAATCTATAACATAGAACTTTCATTAGTGAGGCCACCACTAGTCGGACCATTACAGAACTTTAGGGTCACCCTGGAAATGCTAACCCATTCTTCACTAATGGCCCAAAGTGATTATTGACATCTCCAAGTCATTTGCAAAAGTCACCCCACTCCTCACAAATATGAAACTCACCATAGACATACATCCCTTTGTCACCTCCATCAGAGAATATTAAAGTAGTCTCCTTCTTAGGCTTCCCTTGAAGTTGATGCAGAAGCTTTTGACACATCATGCTGTTCACTTGCTCCTTAATACAGGTGCATGGGAGTGAGTAAAACCTGCCCTATGCAATATTCCATGGCTGTAAGTAAATGGAGAACTTCATACTCTTCTTAACGATAGAGAACTCTTAAGGACCTAGCAGCAAAGTACCCACATGACTTTCTTTCACATTCCTGTCCCACCAGGACAGTTAAAGATCAGTTGGATTATCCTTACTCACTATCTCAAGGTTCATTCTGTACTGAGACTCAGTGCATATGTAACCTGGACACCTCCTGGGTGTGGTGTTCTGTCCCATTTAGTGGTACCGAGACCACTTAGAGAGAGGTAAATGAGTCTGCTCTACAGCCTTAGCTAAGAGCCAGTTGGCTTTTAGCTCATGCAGTAGAGGCTCATGCACTAAGCTCCAGAGGCCCCAGGTTCAATCCCACCTGCTGATGACCGGAATCTGTCAGTGTTACAAGTGGGAAATGACTGCCTAGGAAGGAGTACTGCAGAAAGGGATCTGGGGGGTCATAGTGGGCCACAAGCTAAATATGAGTCAACACTGTAACACTGTTGCAAAAAAAGCAACCATCATTCTGGGATGTATTAGCAGAAGTGTTGAAAGCAAGACATGAGAAGTAATTCTTCTTCTCTACTCCCTGCTGATTAGGCCTCAACTGGAGTATTGTGTCCAGTTCTGGGCACCGCATTTCTGGAAAGATATGGAGAAAGTCCAGAGAAAAGCAACAAAAATTATGAAAGGTTTAGAAGACATGACCTATGAGGGAAGACTAAAAATATTGGGTTTGTTTAGTCTGCAGAAGAGAAGACTGAGAGGGGACATGATAACAGTTTTCAAGTGCGTAAAAAGTTGTTATAAGGAGGAGGGAGAAAAATTGCTCTCCTTAAACTTCTGAGGATAGAACAAGAAACAATGGGCTTAAATTGCAGTAAGGGAGGTTTAGGTTGGACAGTGGGAAAACCTTCCTAACTGTCAGGGTGGTTAAGCACTGGAATAAATTGCCTAGGAAGGTTATGAAATCTCTATCATTGGAGATTTTTAAGAGCAGGTTAGACAAATACCTGTCAGGGATGGTCTAAATAGTATTTAGTCCTGCCATGAATTCAGGGGACTGGACCAGATAACTGCTTGAGGTCCCTTCCAGGCCTACAATTCTATGATTGTGTGAACCACTGCAGTAATTACTGCAGTGGCTATAAGTCGACCTAGCATAGGTCAAGTTAAGTTTATAGTGCAGACATGCTCTCAGATGCTACAGTGCTGAGATTAGGGCCAAGAGAGAAATTACAGACACGGTTTTGTGTTTGAGAGAAAGCTTTGAGTTTTATGTTTGAGAGAAAGATGTTTCTGACCTCTGTCCAATAGATGTACACCATCTCCAAGAAACAAGGTGTCAGAGCTGCTAATATTTCTATGCCATACAGTCCGGTCAGCCATGAAGCCTCCAATTTCTTGATGACTGTTCTTCCAGTACTTATTACTAGCTTTCATATTGTCACTGTAGTGATTATTCCAATGCTCAGCCAAATCAGAGAAAACTATCACAGCTCTTGGACACAAATTTCTGATGAGGTCCAAATCTGGTCTCATAGGTTGTATGAGATGTACACCGGGAATAAGGCCCAGATCATCTCCACCTGAGGGATTTGCCACAAACGGTTGATCACAAACTCTTGAGTCAGTGGTCCTAGATGCTGCAGAGTGGGCAAAATGTGATTCCAATGCAGGCCATCTCTCTCCACCCAAACCAGCCTGTAGTCAGCAATCCCTATGTCATGGTGTACTCCTTGCTCTCTCGCAAACTTCTACAACCTTGAGATCCAAGAATTGCCCAGAATCCATATGTTGGCAACCCTGGCAGCACATATATTTATCTCCCCTCAGTGGCCAAGGTAGTTGTGCTGTCAGTTCCAAATCTCTGTGCAGTGCATCTTGGGAAACATCACATTAATCTGCCCCAAGATCAGGAAGTAGCCACTTACCATCCCCTTTCTCCCGCACCCCACCACCCACCAGGGGCTAGTAAAATACACATTTTCTCAAATAACCAATCCAAGCCATCCCCTACCACCCATCCTCATTTCCTGCCCCCTCTGCAGCCAGAACCCCGCTTCCTGTCCCTAAACCTCCATTCCACACACCCCGAGCCCCACTCTCTCTCTCTCTCACACACACACAAACACAAAGTCCTCTGTCTCTGGCTTCTCCCAACCCACTCTAATAAAGATGTCGCTAGACCAGCTCCTGACTATTCTGCTGTGCTCACAGTAAACCTCCCCATAAGATAAACATGTTATATTATAACAGACACCATGAGTCATTAAATCTTTATTGCACAGATGGAAACACCACTGGCAAGGCATTCACTGATGGGGAATGGCATCGGCATGTTGCCAGAAACTACCCCAGGCAAATAGAAGTGGCTGCACAGAAACCCTGTCATGGTTTGGGTTTTTTTTTCCTTTGTTGGTACATGTGCACTGTACTCCTTTCAGGCTGCACATCTGCGCAAGGGAAGAAGCGATCATGTTCTTAAATGCCATTCAGAAGTTGAGTCCCGCAAAGACTCTAGTGGGTGCCAGGCACTAACCTGGGTAAAATTAGTCCAACTGAGCCATCTGGACCCGCATCCTAGTTTGAGCTCTAGCTCTGTGCCAATAAAACCTCACCTACAAATGTTTTGGAAAATGGCTATGCGGGGAGGGGCTTATATCTCTACAACCAAGTTCAAACAACTCCAAATATGGCTCATTTACCCTATCCTGCCCCCTTCTGAGGCACACCAAATTTCAAAGGATTCTGACCAAGCATGTTGGTTTTGAAGGACTTGGAAAGGTTGATGCTACCTTAACTATAGTGGCACTGCTGCACCACTTTAGTAACAACCAAGACACAGTATAAGTGACTGGCGGGTGTGCACAAGACGTGTACCTGGGTTGGGGTGCACAGGCAGAGCTAGCGAGTACAGAAGGTTAGAGCTCAGAATTGGGGTGTACTGGTAGAGCTACGGTGTGCAGGAAGTTTGGGGTGCAGGGGGTTGAGGTGTACTGGCAGAGTTGTGGGATGCCACACCTCCCTCATCCGATCCCGCAGCCTCTCTCCCTTCCCCTTATCATGATGTATCCACTTCCTATAACTCCCCTCCCCCAAGGCATCCCCAAACCCCTCTTTCCCTGTTCCTCCACTGCTCCCCTGCAAGACCCCTCCCCTCCAGGAAGCATTCACATGCCTATTTTTCCTCCAGATACTTTGATTGCATCCCCCCCAGAATAAAACTACTTTTATCTTAGGTGGGAGGTTTGTGATTAATTTATCCTTAGTTATGTTAATTGAAGGGAGAGTTCACAGCCATCAGCCTCAAGGAGGTCTGTGATTCATCCAGTCATTATAGTACCTCCCAGTTTAACACTACAAGACAGCAGAAGGAAACAGTTTATCTGGGCGGGGGACTGTAACTCAGGAACCTGTCAGTGAAAATGACCCCATATTTGGACCCTAACATTGCCCCATGCCCACATACAAAGCAATCCAAGAAACTGTTCTGATTTTAGAGCACTTACAGAAGCATATAGAACTGTGGGAATGGAAACCTGTTTTTCTGTATTGGCAGGCACATTGTAAAAAAAATGCAAATTTTCTTATAATCCTTCCTTTGGGTTCCCCAAAGATTTCATAGAATCATAGAAGATTAGGGTTGGAAGAGATCTCATTAGGTCACCTAGTCCAACCCCCTGCTCAAAGCAGGACCAACATCAACTAAATCATCCCAGCCAAGGCTTTGTCAAGCTGGGCCTTAAAAACCTCTAAGGATGGAGATTCCACCACCTCCCTAGATAACCCATTCCAGAGCTTCACCACCTTCCTGGTGAAATAGTGTTTCTTAATATCCAACCCAGACCTCCCCCACTGCAACTTGAGACCATTGCTCCTTGTTCTGTCATCTGCCACCACTAAGAACAGCCGAGCTCCATCCTCTTCGGAACCCCCCTTCAGGTAGTTGAGGGCTGCTATCAAATCCCGCCTCACTCTTCTCTTCTGCAGACTAAACAAGCCCACTTCCCTCAACCTCTCCTCATAAGTCATGTGCCCCAGCTTCCTAATCATTTTCATTGCTCTCTGCTGGACTCTCTCCAATTTGGCTACATCATCTCTGTAGTGGGGGGCCCAAAACTCCAGATGTGGCCTCACCAGTGCTGAATAGAGGGGAATAATCACTTCCCTCGATCTGCTGGCAATGTTCCTACAAATGCAGCCCAGTATGCTGTTAGCCTACTGGGCAAATAGGGCACACTGCTAACTCATATCCAACTTCTCATCCATTCTAATCCCCAGGTCCTTTTCTGCAGAACTGCTGCTTAGCCAGTCGGTCCCCAGCCTGTAGCAGTGCATGAGATTCTTCCTTCCTAAGTGCAGGACTCTGCACTTGTCCTTGTTGAACCTCATCAGATTTCTTTTGGCCCAATCCTCCAATTTGTCTAGGTCACTCTGGACCCTATCCCTACCTTCCCTATCTCTACCCTATCTAACTCTCCTCTCAGCTTAGTGTCATCTGCGAACTTGCTGAGGGTGCAATCCATCCCATCATCCAGATCATTAATAAAGATGTTGAACAAAACGGGCCCCAGGACCGACCCCTGGGGTACTCCGTTTGATACCGGCAGCCAACTAGACATCGAGCCGTTTATCACTACCTGTTGAGCCCGACAATCTAGCCAGCTTTCTATCCACTTAATAGTCCATTCATGCAATCCATACTTTTTTGACTTGCCGGCAAGAATACTGTGGGAGACCGTATCAAAAGCTTTGTTAAAGTCAAGATAGATCATGTTCACTGATTTAGTGTGTATCATGGACTACCTTGGATAAAATTCAACAGATTGAGACCTTTTTGGCCTGCTTTACATCAATAGTTTGATCTCTAGCTCTGTGCAAAAAATAAAAAAGCATTTTTTGCAAAATGGCTATTTTTCCTGGCTTATATCACCACAACCACTAGCTCAAATGATCCCACATTTGGGTCACTAACCCTGTCCTGCACCCTTCTGAGGCACACTAAGAATCAAGAAATTTGACTAAGGATTTGTACTTTGGAATTTAGCAAGGTCAGCCTTTAAACAGAAGTCAAGACCCAACCTATAACTACAGCAGTGCTGCTGCACCATTATAATGAATCATTGCTTGAGAGAGACAGTGTTCTCGCCACTGGACTGAACCTGCGCTGTAGCACCTGAGTTTGTAATCATGGCTCTGATACTCACTTGTAACTTGGCCATGGTACATATGCCTCATTTTCAGATGTGCCAAGCAACCACCATGCCTGCGGACTTCAATGACAGTTGCAGGTGCTTAGAGCCTCTACAAATCAAATAATTTACCTCGTTACATTTCAGTTGTCTTGCCTGTAATACGGAGGTAATAATACTTATTTATCTACGTCACCTGTTGTTAGCATTCACAAATGTTTGTACAATGCTTTGAAAATATTAAGTGCAACGTATAATCATAATATACACATATTCCGGTGCTTGTCTGGTAATAGATATTCATAAATATTTTTTAAAATTTAAATAATACATGACAGCAATTTCCTCATCATAACAGCCACATCTGCCTAAAGGAAAAGCCATGTTACTAAGCTTAAGCAATTCTCCTAGCAATTTATCTCCTCAGAATTTAGGGGTACATAATATATTCCTATTGAAGCAGGAATGGTATCACCGAAAACAACAGCCCACTCCTAGCAAAGGCTAATTTGGCTAGATGACCTTTCCTCCCTTTTCTTTGTTGATGCAGGTGACCTTGTTGTTTGCATAATAAAGAGACTAGATCTGGTGAAAGCTGGGACCATATTTGCCCCAGAATTCATATAGAGGTGGCTTCAGAGATAAGGCTGTTTTCTTCATTCTATTAAAGTTTCTTGTTTAGTGTTAGAAGAAAGTGATTTACTGAGATTCTTTAGCATTGTCACATTATAACTCCTGGCCAAATTCTGCTCTCATTTACACCGGCATGAGTCTGAAGTAATTCTTTAGAACCCAAGGGAGTTACTCCAGATTTGCACCAGTATAACAGAGCATCTAGCCCTCTGTCAGGAATCACAGTAGATTTAAGAGCTTCTTCTTGGAAGAAACAAAGAAGATGAACTAAACTCACTGCTGCTGTAGGTTAAAGGGGGGGAAATGGCACCCCACCATCAAAAGTCCTTGCTTACTGATTTTTCAGGCAGCTGCAGAATAAGACTTTATTGTTTGTTAATACCAATTAATAAATGTTAGCAGTTTATTGCCATCATAAACTGAGGTTAATCTAGTATGTGCTGATACGTTATCTTTCTTAAATTACATCAATCAAGTGAGGCAAATGTAGGCTTTTAATTAGCTACGCAGCATGATTCAGCCTTTAGATCCTGGAAAACTCTACTGGGGTACCATGCGCTTTGGATGTAAGACACATTCAAGAAAGACAGACAGACTGTGTTTTGTAAATGTATGAAAGAATTTGACTGTATATGTGTCTGAGAGAAAGAAAACAGCTGTTTGTGGGATTTTTGAGATTGGCTCACAATGCAAAAATGTGGATCTGGATCTCAAACACCCAAAATTTCAGGCCTGTTTGGATCAGGGGTTTTGGATCCACCATTGTAATAACAGAGGCCTTAACAAAACTGAGTTTAGATCTGGGTTCTGATTCTGAATACCTCCAACCCAAATTTAGAGGTTCAGACTGAGTGGGGGTTGGCTCAGGCCCATAACTAGACATTTAGTGATCAAGAAAAGTATGATATGTGCATAATACAGAAATGTATGATTAATTACTTATGTTGCAGTTACATGTAGAAGTCCTAGTCAGGGATTTCTATCATGCTAGGCATTGTACAAACAAGTAAAACAAAGGCAGTCTCTGCCCCAGAGAGCTCATGGTCTAGGAATCATAACTGTGAAGAGACTCATTAATTTCACACATGCACTTCCACAAAGATTGTATGAGAAGTTAAGAGAATGGCTACAGAATGCACATGTAGAGTAGGCTGCATAATACATACTCTCTTTTCTTAGGTACCTGGAAGAATCGGAGACTCTACCATCTGGCTCTAGCTTAATATCCAAACAAGGCATAATAATATTGTCCATTTCTCTCTCCGTTTTTTTTTTTTCATTAAGAATTTTTTTTACAACTTTAAATGTTATTTTGTTTCAGGTTTTTAAATCATGATTATATAATTTTGGGCATAATAGAGTGTTGTCTTGCATAGTTACCTTCTACTGAACAGGTGAGTAAATGCTCTAGTTCAGTCATGGGTAGCTGGAACACTCATTTGCTGCCTGAAAACAGGTTATATATGGGCATTTAGGTCATTCTTTTCATTTGTTTTAGGTGGGCAATGAAGTAAGTTAAGAACATAACCTCTACATGGAAATTTACTGGGGAAGGTTGATAATACATAACAAATCTCTTTGTGTCCTAGTTATTCCTGTTCTGGGTGTAAAAATGAAAAATATCCCCACTTACTATAGACACACAAAATACAAATGGATAAATAAATGAAATGTGAGAATAATGGGCCAGGCCCCAGTTTCCTTATTCAATTATCACTAAGCCTCCAATACTGACTGAAGACAACAGGAGTTCAACTGGATGGACTCAGCTTCATAATCATGTAACAAATCTATGGTCAACAAGGATTTCATGCTTGCTGCTAAACTGCACATGACAGCCATGTAGAACTTCTTGCAACAACAGGGATAGAATTCAGATACTCCTAATCCAAAGTACAAACCCTCCCCACTTGAGCTACAACTTTAGCACTACAGGAGGATAGCTCAGTGGTTTGAGCATTGGCCTGCTAAACGCAGGGTTGTGAGTTCAATCCTTGCTGGGGCCATTTAGTGATCTGGGACAAAAATTGGGGATTGGTCCTGCTTTGAGCAGGGGGGTTAGACTAGATGACCTCCTGAGGTCCCTTCTAAGCCTGATATTCTATGAATGGGATTTTTCAAAAGCAGCCAAGGTAGTTAAACACCCAGTTTTCATTGATTTACATTAAGAGCTGAACTCCAAACTTCCTTAGCAACTTGTGAAAATCCCGTGTAGAGAGACTGACAAAGAGTTGAGTTCTTATTCCTGCCAGTAGAGAGAAAGATATACATACCCCTTAGCCAGGTCACTACAGCCTTTATAAAATCACCGTGTATCCAAGCCCTCTGGGGATCTGACACAATTCATAATATACTTTAGAAATGACTAGGAGGATAGTACAGGAAAAAGATCAATTATACCGATAACACATTGCACAGCATTTTTGCAATTGAGATTCTTTCAGCAATTACCAAGATATTATTTTACAAATAGAAACTTCACAAATGGGTTTCTGATGTTTGATATTTTTAATTACAGCTGACTGAATCATACCCAATAATTTGATTAATTTAGCTTATTTTTGGGTCAGTGAAATTGTCTCTGAGCAGCTGACAAGTTTCTCAGGATTTGTTACTTGAAACAATCCACCAAAGAAATTTCCAGATATAATGCAGCAACTACTTTGCAAGTACTTCATTGTAACTATTTGAAATTTGAGCTGCAATGGTTAGGGATTTTTAGAATAATCCTGTAAATGCTTTAGCAGAAATAGCTTTCACTATAAGCTCCTGTAAAAGAGTAGATCTATACCTGGTCTATGCTTAAAAAGTTTTGCTGGTATAACTATGTCAGTAAAGGATGTGATTTTTTTATTTAGAGATAGTTATGCTGGTAAAAGCCTTAGTGCAGACACAGTTATACAGGTAAAAGGTGCTTTACACCCAAATAACTCATTTCATTTTGCTATACCAGAATAAGTCCTTTTATTACACTGATATAGCAACAAACACTAGGGTTTTTTGGTTTTGTTTTGTTTTTTTGCCACTTAAACAATGCTAGCATAGTTAAAGCAGCAAATGTTTTACATATAGGCAAGGCCTTATACCTTACAATTTGTTTGAGTGAGGAAAAAACTGTACAGGACACCAGGTTATCGCCTACACTTAAAAAGAAGTTGATTCTCCTGAAAGGTGGCAGATTGGCAGCTCTGGAGATCTCTGAGGCGCAACAGAAATTCAAGCATCTCCACAATGCCTCAGTCCTGGTTTGGAAGGATCAAGTCTAGCACTGGGACAGTAGGTCAGTGTCCAAGTCCATTCAGTCCTTGGCCTCTGACACTTGGGGTCCAGACACCCCAGAGGAAGAAGAGAGGGTCTGAAACCCAAAAATAAGCAATTGAATCAACTGACTGTAATATTACTGCACTATAAAAGTGTATCAAGTAAGGTCAGGGCCAGCCCACAACATTTTGGCACCTGAGGTAGGGAGCTCAAATAATGCCCCGCATGCCCCCTCGCTTGGGCCAAAACTTTGAAAGGTCTCAATTCTGCCTTCTTCCTGTTCTACTCCTCTCATGGTACTGCTCTGCTACCTACCCCAATAAAGGAGAACTAACAACTTAAAATGCCTTGTTCAAAAATTTTAAGTAACACTTAACTTTCAAATGCCTGAATAGCAAACGTAACTTTTCTTGTCTGCATAGTAAACACTGGCATTTTTATCTGTTTGAATAATCAAAGTGGTGCTTTCCGTGCCTTCTTGGTTGCAAAGTTTTGAACTGCTTCCTGCTGAAGGTCCACAACCTGGGCCAGCTCATCCTCTATTGAGATGGTTGCAAGGCCGACCAGCCTCTCCTGTGTCATTTTGGAGCATAGATGTGTTTTTATTAACTTCAGCTTGGAGAAGCTGCGTTCTCCACTGGCAACTGTTCCAGGAAGTGTTAGGAATATGCGTAGAGCAACAAAAGCATTTGGAAAGAGGGTGGTCATCTTATTTGTGCACATATATTCCAGAACAGCCTTTGGAGTTGACCCTGCTGAAATGTATCTTGAAAGGGCTTTCAGTTCATCACCTAAATCACTCGCATCAATATCACACATATCATGTCTCAACACTGTCTCTAGTGCCCTGCATTGCTGGTGTACAGGTATAGTGAGGAGATTTGGAATATCATACAACATCCCAAATATACTGCTGTGTTCCTTGAGCTGCATGAAACGTTCTTCAACTGACTGTATTGCACAATCCAGCACCTGGTTGAATTTTGTTTGGGGTCTCTTATGGGATTATCCCGTGCCTCGTAATCAACATGTCTTCTTCTTTGGTGACTCTTGTATTCTTGAATGGGTGGAAAAATAGCTTCTGTGTGAAGTTCCTCTGCCAACTTCTGTGCACTCTTCAGAACATTTTGAAATCCCTCATCTGACTGGTAAGATTGGAGGTATGACTTTGCTTTGTCCAGTTGTTCCATTGCTCCAGATATAGCAAGGTCAACACCTTGGAGTCTCTTGCTTACAACATTGATTTCAAACAGTATGTCATGCCACAACACTAAGCCACACAGAAATTTGGAGTTATGTATGTATCTGGTCATTCCATTTCCCTCTGCCACTATTCTCCCTCAAACTTCCTGTCATAGCATTATCCTCCATAACGGCAACTATGGCATCATCTATCTTCCCAATGTGGTGTTTGACAGGCTTTATCGCCTCCGCTCGACTTTCCCATCATTTGGCACTCAGTGGTTTCAGTGTCAGAGAGGATATTCCCAGATGTTGCTTCAAAATTTGCCATTGATGAGTTGATGCAGAGAAAAATACATAGATGCTTTGAATTACATTAAAATTCAGCAACCTCACTAGAAGCTGATGCTGCATCACTGACCACCAAGTTCAATGAATGAGAACTGCATGGGACAAAGAAAGGTCAAGGGTTTAACTCTCGGATCTGTGTCTGCACTCCTCTGTTCTTTCGTCTCATGTTGGCACCATTATCGTAGCCCTGACCTCTCGTGTCAGCTATCGCAATTCCCATATCTTCCAGCTTTTTAAGAAGCACATTTGTCTTACCAGCTTCTGTAGTATCATCAGTATCAATAAATTCTAGAAAATGCTCTCTGACAGTCACCATTGCAGGGACATTTTCACTAGGTTCTGTTGTTGTTGTTACAAAATGCACCATTAAAGTCATTTGTTCCGTATTGCTGATGTCAGGTGTGCAGTCCAGAATAACAGAGTAATATCTTGCTGACTTCCGATCTGCCACAATCTTCTGTTTGACTTTTGTTGCCAGTAACTGTATCATCTCATTTTGAATTGTTTTTCCAAGGTAGTGGTGTGTGTACATTTCTTGGGTGGTGACTCTTC
Source organism: Eretmochelys imbricata (assembly GCF_965152235.1). NCBI lineage: Eukaryota > Metazoa > Chordata > Testudines > Cheloniidae > Eretmochelys > Eretmochelys imbricata. The sequence continues at coordinate 192,058,764 of NC_135574.1, read as the reverse complement.
TTAGATGCTCCTGGAGTACGGCATCAAACTCAGCTGTCAGCTCCACAATTTTAAGGAAGTTTCCATTGTTTGGCACATACAGCTGATCTGAAGTGCCACGCAGTGCTAGGTTTTGGGTAGCACGCATTCTCACAATGGCAGTGAGCCTTTTCAGAACATTTTGCCAGTAAAGAGACTCTGATGCAATCTTCTCTTGATGCTTATCATCTATGGTGACCTTTAACCTTTGTCTCATCTCAAGCTTTTTCTACACATGGAATGCTCTCTGGTGATTTGCTGCCTTCTCACGGCATGCCAGATTTCTAGCCAGATTCGTCCAGTCCTTTGTTCCTGTAGAACCCAATGTGGCTAGAACATTAGACTGGAAGAGTTTGCAACAAAAACAGTATGCAGCATTTTGGATTTTTGAGTACATAAGCCATGGCCTCTCCACTTTGTCACCATTGGGGATTTCACGCCAGTAATGTGTTGGATGGAAACTTCTATTTTCATTGTCTTTGGGGAACATGAAGTTTTTAATTTGCTGTGGCCCATGCAGTACAAGGAAGTCCCTCAGGCTACTGCTCAAGTGGGTCAAGTGGGTCATGGATCATCTAGACTTAAAGAACTAAACTCTCCTCAACTGGGTTCAGGGAAGCAGCAGGAAACAGGAAGCTCCCTGAGAAGCTGGTGTTAATCAGTCCAGGCTCCTGGGGGTGCTAGAGAGGTACATAAGAGGCTCCTCCTCCTCTCTCTCCCTGCAGCTCCTGATGCTTTCTGTTATTCCCTCTCACTTTTTCTCCTGCCTGCCTGTTATGTCTCTTGAGCCCTCCTTCCTCCAGCACAGCTCTCCACCATCTCTGTGCATCTACAGCAGAGAGAATACATATGCACCAGCAGCAGACACAATTTTCTACACTCTGGTTCCTAGTGGCGCACCCCCGCTCCCACAGTCTGGCACCTGAGGTGGCCACCTCAGTTCACCTCTGATAAGGCCAGCCCTGAGTACGGTCTTTTCTGATAGCCTGTGGGACACTGGTGATTAAGATCATTGTGAAATGTAAGGGAATTATGGATACTCACTGATATTATGCTTTAGACTCTGGGACTGCTGGGAGAAACAGACAGGAGAGAAGGCAGCTATCTACCTGTCTCCAATGTAAATCAAGCATTATGGAATCAAAACAATGGAAGCCCCATTTACATACAAATTAGCTGGGGGATGGGAAACCCACAGAAATGGAAGAACAACAGGAAGCCTTCCTGCTCCTTGTAACCAGGTCAATGCACTTTGGGAGATACAAGTGGAAACAGAGAACTATTTTAGCATCCTTCACCTGAAGCGTCAAAGAAAGCAAGCGCTTTGGGCTTTGTGTGTTGGATCCTGGCTAAGTACTGACCAGCTATGCTGAAAGAACTGTGGTGAGAAACGACTTTGAACAAAGGATTCTAGCTTGTTAAGTTAGATTTTAGTCTCAGAAGCATATTTTGACTTTTGCTGGTTTGTAGCCCTTTCTATCCCAATGCCTTTTACTTGGTATTACTTAAATAGTTGTTCTCTGTTAATAAACTTAATCTTGTTTGATTACACAACCATCTCAGTGCAGTGTTTCAAACTTACGGGTAAAATCCTCCGCCAAACTGACTGGCTGGTGCTGTGGACAATGTCTGTAAAGGAGCAGTGACCTGGATACGGTTTTGTGACTGCTACAGTGAGAGGGGCTGAGCTCTGCAGAGGAGACGGTTTGGGGGGACACTCAGGGCTGAAAGGGTTGTTGGGGTCACCCTGCAAGAAGTAACCAGGCTGGTGGAAGCCAGGGTGAGATCACTGTGCTGAAAACAGGGATCTGAACCAAAGCTGCACAGCACAGAGACCTACAGGATAGGCAGTGACAACTCCTTACTGGTCTGGGTTCAACCCCAAAGTGTCACAGCTTCTCAGTTAAGTCTGCCTACAAATTAATGCCAAACATGCTGTTGGTCCTGTGATAGAATCACTTATCCTTAGGATCTGGACTGTGACTGTCAGTTTACACCCATCATTATTTAATTATGCTGGATTTGAACCTTTGCCCTAAAGGCTCTATTTCATCTACACCATCCTGTCCCCTTGGTGCTTATTTTTCTCCATACTGCAGTGGGATTTTTAACTTCCACCTGGCCTGCTGCCAGAGTTCTTTCAAAAGACAGAATTTTTAAAAGTGCAACAATCCCTCTTCTGTACAGCACTGCAGTGTCAGCACTTTGGGACACATTCAGCTCCCATGTAACTCCACTGATGTCGAGGATCATCAATTTGATCTGGGTTTATCCAGTTCTGGTATTGAAATCATGACTTTGTGGCCTAGACCCAAGAAGGAAATAATCTAAAGAAACTCCAGTACTGGAATAGGTAGGGTAAAAATAAAGGAAATAGAAAGAGCTATTTCATCTGTATCAACCCTATCACCTCAGGTAGCACATCCTGACACAACCCATGTGAGCACAGAAGTCTCCAGCCATTGCAGAACTGTAATGGTTATGTCACCTAGAGGCAGGAAGGGGAGAGGAAAGATTTGGGACGGGGGTTGAGCTCACTGCATGCTATAGATCAAAGCTCTGCAGTGGGTTTGGTTGAGCTCTGGTAAGGAAGGGGAGGTGTGAGGGTTGGTCAGGCCAAAGAGCAGTGGGCTATGCTGTATCACAAAATGTTAAGGAACTCCGTCAAAAAATTCAGCCTCTGATGGCAAAACACATGGTGCTCCCTGGTTAAAATAGTCTCCCTGCACCCTCCTGCCCACAGAATATCCACTAATGTCTTATTCTTTCTTCCCTTCCCAAAAATTCCACACTTACTCCCCCTTACAGTCTATTTATTCCAGGCTCTCACCAACCTCAATTCAATACACCAATCCTTCATCTCCACTCCTCGCCCAGGGCTCCTCAACCCATCACCTTATCATGGAGGCTTCTTTAGGTGGCAGATGTTCCTCACAGTAGCAGCTCCAGGGGGCAGGCAGGTGGCTTTTGGTCTCCACAGACAGCTGTGATTATAGGCTGGTCATCCTGAGGCATCTGGCGGCTGGTCAGGCCCCCTTCACTGGTGGGATAGGTGGGTGGGGAATGAGTATGTTGGTGAGTGGCTGTCCCCTAGCTGTTGGTGAGAGCACACACCCCTCTGGCCAGCATCTCCCACTGGTAACTTAGGCAGCTCAGTACCTAGCCATACTAACTTTTGTGAATCACAGTCTAAGGTACATATTTCCCCCCATTTGTTACATAGGGAGCCCAGGTGCTTACCTCAGGCTTTGTGAATCCCAGTAATGTTCTAGGCACCTAAAAATGTATGCATCCAGGCCTAGGTGCTTACCTTTCTCAAGATGCTCACCTTTCTCAAGATGCTCCTTCATAGGAGGACATGAAACCTCTGAAACAAGGGGGTCACATCAGTGGGAGCAGTTCTAATACAGCCACCTTTCAAAGGCAATCTACAAATCCCAAGAGCTGGCAGAGCTAATGTAGCCTCAAAACAGTAGTGGTGAACACTGATCAGCTTTGCCTGTGAGGTCACATTCCTCATCTCCACAGAATTCCCCAGGGCACTGCCCAGTTAGCTGGGCTGACCGTGCACTTGGGGAAGGCTCTGTGGTTACATACCAAACTATAGCATGTCTTAGGCAACATTCATTGGGCCTGCTCTTCACCTAAAGTAAATAGAGCTAGACCAATATATGCCAGTTGAGGGTCTGACCCATTGTTTTTAAATCCTCCATTTATTGGAAGAGTTATTCACATGTGTCATAAATATAAAGGGAAGGGTAACCACCTTTCTGCATACAGTGCTATAAAATCCCTCCTGGGCAGAGGCAAAACCCTTTCACGTGTAAAGGGTTAAGAAGCTAAAATAACCTCGCTGGCACCTGACCAAAATAACCAGTGAGGAGACAAGATACTTTCAAATCTGGAGGGGGAGGGAACAAAGGGTTCGTCAGTCTGTGTGATGCTTTTGCCGGGAAAAGAAAAGGAATGCAGCCTTACAACTGTTAGTTAGTAAGTAATCTAGCTAGAAATGTATTAGATTTCCTTTCGTTTAATGGCTGGTAAAATAAACTGTGCTGGATGGAATGTATATTCCTGTTTTTGTGTCTCTTTGTAACTTAAGGTTTTGCCTAGAGGGATTCTCTATGTTTTGAATCTGATTACCCTGTAAGGTATTTACCATCCTGATTTTACAGAGGTGATTCTTTTACCTTTCCTTTAATTAAAATTCTTCTTTTAAGAACCTGATTTGATTTTTCATTGTTCTTAAGATCCACGGGTTTGCGTCTGTGTTCACCTGTACAAATTGGTGAGGATTCTTATCAAGCCCTCCCCAGAAAAGGGGGTGTAGGGCTTGGGGGGATATTTTGGGGGAAGACATCTCCAAGTGGGCTCTTTCCATGGTCTTTGTGTAAGACGCTTGGTGGTGGCAGCATAGGGTTCAAGGACAAGGCAAAGTTTGTACCTTGGGGAAGTTTTTAACCTAAGCTGGTAAAAATAAGCTTAGGCGGTCTTTCATCCAGGTTCCCACATCTGTACCCTAGAGTTCAGAGTGGGGAAGGAACCTTGACATAGTGACAGAGCGGTGGGATCATTTTGAGATCATTTTGGGATCATTTTGAACCAGAAGCACAGCAGGATTTTAAAAATTGTGTAAAAGAGGATTGCAGCTGTAGATTCTGTCTCTCTGGCTGGGGGACAGAGCAGCAGGCATAACAAATGGATTTTTCTGTAGGCTGAGAAGAGCTATCAGGAAAAAAATACATAGGTATCAGGTTACAGCACAGCAAAATTTTACAAGCCAGGTTTTTTTTGTTTGTTTTGTTGTTTTCTTTCTAACTCTCGGGTGTAAAGTTAGTTAAAAACAGAGAGGCTAGGATGACAGAAAGCAAGGCACAACACAAACTGGAGTTAACCAGACTGGAAGCAAAAGGGAAAGAAAAGGAACACCAGAGAGCTATGGAGGCAGAAAAAGAGGCAGAAAAAGCCCAGGAGGCTGCCCACAGGAGAGCTATGGAGGCAAGGGAAAAAGAAATGGAGGAGAGGGGAAAAGAGACAAAGAATGCACTGGAGATAGGGAAGGCAAAGGTTCAGCAGAATATACTGGATAACCCTAACAATTCTTACCCAACAATCCACAAATGGGAGTGACTATGTCCACAGTATGATGAATCCAGTGATATTGCTGAATATTTTCTCACCTTTGAGAGACTGTGCACACTCCATAAAATTCCTGAAGCTCACAAGATGACCATATTGGTCACAAAATTGACTGAAAGAGCTCTGGACATATTCAATAAGATGCTTATTGATGACACTTCTGACGATAATAAATTCAAGGATTTGGTTTTAAAGCAATTTCATGTTACACCTGAAACTTACAGAGTAAAATTTAGAGCCCTTAAGAGAGGACCTGGACTAAGTAATGTGGCTTATGTAAACCAGATGACAGATCTGTTTCATAAATGGCTCAACAGATGGGCTATAACTAGCTTTGGAGGAATGCGGGATTTGATGATACAGGAGCAATTCCTAAATATGTCCAAGGATGATATAAAACAGTGTTTATGGGATAAGAAAATGGACTCAGCAGGAAGTCTTGCTTCTTATGCTGATCAATACGAACAGTCCCAGACCGCCAGAGAGGTGGGACAAACCAGAACAAAACGGGTGGAGGGAGGAGAGAGGAACAACCCTGGTCGCAGTTGGAGCGGATACCAGAAGGGACAACCTCAGACCACACCCTACTACCGGGGGCAGCCCAAGGCCCCAACTACACCCCAAGGAACACTCTAGACACCTTATCGTCCTGCCACACTGTTCTCCAGCAACCCACCCCACCCCAGTGACCCACCAGCTGGATGATGTTTTAAATGTAATGAGCTGGGGCATGTAAAAGCCAACTGCCAAAGAACCCCAACAGATTACAGTTCATTGCACCAGAATCACACCAGAGGTCCTCAGGCCCAGATACCTCCCAGATAACCTCAGAGCGGAGGGAAACTGTGAGTGTGGGTAGGAAGAAGGTCACCGCGTGGAGGGTCACTGGAGCACAAGTGTCGGCTATCCACGCTTCCTTAGTAGACCCCAATTTAATCGACCCAGAGGTCCAAGTGACGATTCAACCCTTCAAGTCAAACTCTTTTGACTTGCCTACAGCCAAGTTGGCAGTCCAGTACAAAGGCTAGTCAGGAACATGAACTTTTGCAGTCTATGATGATTATCCCATCCCCATGCTGTTGGGGGAAGACTTGGCCAATCATGTGAAGCTAGCCAAGAGGGTGGGAATGGTCACCTGCAGCCAGGCTAAGCAAGCTGTCACACCTAGCTCTGTTCCGGAAACTTCAACCAGGACCCCGTCAGGGGTGATGGAACCGGACCCCACCCCACATCTGCAACAGCAGTAGTGGATCCAGTCCCAGAGACCCAGACAGAGCCAGTCCCAGAACCAGAACCAGTGGAACAACCAGCACCAGAACCATTGCCAGTACCAAATCCAGTACTTGCAACCCCAACACCAGAGGGCTCCACCAAACCTGCACCGGTAGCAGCAGATAACCCTACACAAGAGGCTCAGCCAGAGCCTGAACCCCAACATAGTGCACCAGCAGAGAGCGGTTCACCATCAACAGAAACAGCCCCATCACCTGCATCACTTCCAGAGGGACCAAGCCTAGGTCCACAATCCAATGAGTAACTGATGTCTCCAGCATCAAGGGAACACTTCCAGACTGAACAGGAAGCAGATGAAAGCCTCCAGAGAGCTCGGACGGCAGCACAGAGCAACCCACTGCCTCTCAGCTCTTCCAATCAATCCAGGTTTGTTGTAGAAAGAGGACTTTTATACAAGGAAACTCTTTCTGATGGACATCAGGAAGACTGGCATCCTCAGAGATAGTTGGTAGTTCCAACTAAGTACCGGGTAAAGCTATTAAGCTTAGCCCACGATCATCCTAGTGGCCATGCTGGGGTGAACAGAACAAAAGACCATTTGGGAAAGTCGTTCCACTGGGAGGGAATGGGCAAGGATGTTTCTACCTATGTCCGGTCTTGTGAGGTGTGCCAAAGAGTGGGAAAACCCCAAGACCAGGTCAAAGCCCCTCTCCAGCCACTCCCCATCATTGAGGTTCCATTTCAGCGAGTAGCTGTGGATATTCTGGGTCCTTTTCCAAAAAAGACACCCAGAGGAAAGCAGTACACACTGACTTTCATGGATTTTGCCACCCAATGGCCGGAAGCAGTAGCTCTAAGCAACACTAGGGCTAACGAGGGGTGTCAGGAACTATTGGACATTTTTGACAGGGTAGGTTGGCCCTCCGACATCCTCACAGATGCAGGAACTAATTTCCTGGCAGGAACTATGGAAAGCCTTTGGGAAGCTCATGGGGTGAATCACTTGGTTGCCACCCCTTACCATCATCAAACAAATGGCCTGGTGGAGAAGTTTAATGGAATTTTGGGGGCCATGATATGTAAATTCGTAAATGAGCATTCTAATGATTGGGACCTAGTGTTGCAGCAGTTGCTTTTCGTGTAATGCTTTTGCTGGGAACATATCAGGAATGCAGCCTTACAACTGTTAGTTAGTAAGTAATCTAGCTAGAAATGTATTAGATTTCCTTTCGTTTAATGGCTGGTAAAATAAACTGTGCTGGATGGAATGTATATTCCTGTTTTTGTGTCTCTTTGTAACTTAAGGTTTTGCCTAGAGGGATTCTCTATGTTTTGAATCTGATTACCCTGTAAGGTATTTACCATCCTGATTTTACAGAGGTGATTCTTTTACCTTTCCTTTAATTAAAATTCTTTTTTTAAGAACCTGATTGATTTTTCATTGTTCTTAAGATCCATGGGTTTGCGTCTGTGTTCACCTGCACAAATTGGTGAGGATTCTTATCAAGCCCTCCCCAGGAAAGGGGGTGCAGGGTTTGGGGGGATATTTTGGGGGAAGACGTCTCCAATAGGGCTCTTTCCATGGTCTTCGTGTAAAACGTTTGGTGGTGGCAGCATAGGGTTCAAGGACAAGGCAAAGTTTGTATCTTGGGGAAGTTTTAACCTAAGCTGGTAAGAATAAGCTTAGGGGGTCTTTCATGCAGGTCCCCACATCTGTACCCTAGAGTTCAGAGTGGGGAAAGAACCTTGACATGGTGGCAGAGTGATCCAGAAGCACAGCAGGATTTTAAAAGGTTGTGTAAAAGAGGACTGCAGCTGTTTATAGTTTAATGAGAGGTTTTCCTATTTTCATAATGAAGGAATGTTTGTGTGAATGAATCTTATAGGATGCCATTAAAATTGATTATTGAACTCCTAATAGGGTGTGCTTAAGTCTGAGGCCTGATTTTCAGCCCACTGATTTCCATGCGAGCAGAAACAGATCCTATATTTTAAAACAATGCATATCTATGGTGCACACACAAAGGCCTACATTTCCAAAGACTAGTCTCCCCTTTTGCACTGCATATATTTTCACCTGCATTTTATAGAAGTAAAGCTCTGCTCCCATGATAGTAAACATTCTAACATCTGTACTTTGCCTAGGCAAAACGAGCACTTTCTAAATGTGTGCAAACTCGGCACTGGTGCGCTGACCCGCAAAGTGCAGACACAGGTATGTGCACAAAAAATTAGGAAGGTACATGCACAGAGGCTCAGGTAAAAGTCTGGTTGAATGCTGACCTCCAAAAAGGCCACTAAATGTTTGAGTAAAATTGATAAGAAATTCTCAAGAGCCAAATCCTGCATTCCTTACTCACGCAAAATTCCCCATTTCAATCACTGAGTGTTTTCAGTGCACAAAAACACAGGACTGAACCTTAAATGTAGAAATAAGGCACATTTTAAATAGTGAAGGTAATGAGCCAGCACTACCATTTTAAAATGGTTGTGGTGGATTATCCAGCACTGGCAATTTTTGAATCAAGACTGGATGTTTTTTCTAACAGATATGTGCTAGTTTAAACAGGAGTTACTAGAAGATCTGTGGCCTGTGCTGTATAGGAGGTCAGACTAAATGATCCCAGTGTTCCTTTCTGGCATTATAATTGATGCATGTATCCACAGAAAAGCCTCTCTCAAGATTTAGGGGCTGATCCAGATCTGCCCACTGTGATAACTATCTTTATAGCATTCGGTGTGAAGTGGGAGCAGAGCTAAAAACAATTCAAAGCCTGTATACACAAAGGTATCTGAACAATCCTCGGATTACGGTTTTATTCAAAGAAAAACACAGAACAGTACCAATGAGAAGGAAGAAGGAGCCTGACCACTTTGGAACAGGGAGCGGAGGGATTTTGCCCATTGTAAAGAGCTTCCACAGCTGCAAATCTGTCAGTCTGCCACTCATCTAGATTTCTACACCATACAAACTCCTGCCCACACTCTGTGCTTCCCAAGTTTGTGCGGCAGCTCATAAGAGGGAAAAGGGGATGTACCACAAGCAGTGCAGTGTAGTCATTGACAGGGCTGCTTGAATATAAGAACATAAGAACAGCTATCCTGGGTTAGACCACAGGTCCATCTAGCCCAGTATCTTGTCTTCTGACAGTGCCCAATTTCAGGTGCATCAGAAGAAATGAACAGAACAGGTAATCATCAAGTGATCCATCCTGTCATCCATTCCCAGCTTCTGGCAAACAAAGGTTAGGGACACCATCCCAGCCCATCCTGGCAAATAGCCATTGAAGGGTCTATCCTCCATGAATTTATCTAGTTCTTTTTTGAACCCTTGCACTCAGAGCAAATCCCCAAACTGTGTGGAGCACTTGTTGGAATAAATGAAGACATGCACCTAAGCCAGCTGGTGTTAAGCAAAATGGGGAGCAAAGCAATCGCCTGCTCAGGTATGTATCTTTGCTTTCTGCATTGGCACAGCTCTTCTACATCTTTTCAGCCAATGCAGGATTTGGCCCACAGTTTGGAAGCAGCAAACACAAAATGTTTTGAGATTTTTAGGACACTGACCACTGATTGTTCAAAGCATTTCACCACTGCAAGATGAGTGAAGGTGGAGTATATAGACATGATGGCATTTTTCATGACTATGAGATATGTAGCTAATGAAAACAAAATGTGAAACGAAGTTGATCTTACTTAAAAACCTGCACACAAATCTGTAATGATTAGGTGACCTTTGTTTCTGTAATCTGTACTGAGAAAAGCTCTATTGTGGAAACATTGATATTTTGTGAATATTGCTTCATTTAATAAACCAAAGTTTAATTTTCTTGAATAGAGAATACGAACACTAGGAAATGTGAAATATAGAACAATCCTGCTTCATTGTGGATAGAGATTTGGTGACAATCTTTTTTTTCAACTACAATTTATTGATTGTATAATGGACTAGTCAGGGGTATGATATAATTTAACTGTCTTTTCTGTGCAAAGTATCGTAATGCAGAGTTGCCAAGTCTTACAATTTTATCGTGAGTCTAACAATATTTGGTATTATTCTTCAAGTCCCAGATTCTGGATGCTCAGCTTTCATTTCCTAGCCTTCAGGGTTGTGGACAAAAGCGTGAAAACATGATGCAAGAGTGCTTCAAGGGTTCGAAAGCAAATAAAGAGCCATCTTAACATTTTCACTTTTAAATGTCATGTTTTAGGGTTAGAAGGAGTGGGAATGTGAAGAAATGAATGTAGTTTATAAGAGTGACCATTTTATGAGGAATTTTAGAGTTGTTTTAGGAAGGTGCAGATAAACTGGAAAGCTCTCAACCTTACAAATCAAAATACATCATTAAAATGTAATTAAAGCAAAGAAGGGAGTTTAGGATTATTTGAAATAAGATAAATTCAAGTTAAGATTTTCAAGAATCCGTGCCTAATGCCAGAGTCCCAGATCTATATTTAGGCACCTGATTTCAGGAGGGCTGAGCACCAAGCATCTCCCACTCAAGTCCTTGGGCACTGCGCACGAGAAAAAAAATCAAGCAACTTATTTAGGTGCCCAAATATGGACTATAACTAACTCAGATTCAGAGCTGGAGTTAAAGCCCAAAAGGGATCCAAAGCTTGAACTTAAACTTCTGACTAGAGTTAAGAGCCAAGTTGCTGCATCTTCACTGCCATTTCAGCCTGAGTTAGTTAACTAGGGTTAGCTAACCAAAGGTAAGAACACACTTTTTTTTTTTTGCATTGTAGACCTACCCAAAGGGGGTCTGGCCTATCAAAGAACAGCTAAAATGTGTAATATTAGCCCTCATTACAAATTTCTCAGTTACATTTTACTGGAAATCTGCTGCTAAACAACCTGCTATATTAACTCATGTGTCAGTTATGAAAGAACCCTGCATACATTGAATCAGATATTTTTTAAAATCTTCTATGAAACTAATACCTTGAATTATTTAAAAAATTGTTGTCTGAATTATGTAAAAGGTAAACAGCCTCTCCCACATTTCTCCTATATTTACATATATGGTATTCTGTGCCCGTGAAGAGACAGATATAAGACCAAGTAAGTATATTACCAAATGAGGGTTACACTCTACCAGCTTTACTCCCGGTGAGAAGCACCTCCTCTGCAAGAAACACCATTAAAATAAATGTGATTACTTTCAGAGTGAGGTGCTACTCAACATCAGCACAGAGGGCAGGATTTGGCTTGAGTGAATAATTTATCAGACTGTCAAAAACAACCTTTGTGGTTGAAGGATGTAACCATGATCAGTGCTATCTGTGGTTTAATATTTTTAGTATTTTCTGTATGTTTCATTGTACAATTTAGAAGTTTGCAATAAAAAGATCTATTTAAAATAATTGGCTGTTTATTATTCATATAGTACCCACAGTTGTAGGTACCTACCCTGAAGAGTTTAGAACCGAAGGCCCTGATTCTGCATAAACATACACTACATATGCCCTCTTTTAACTTTTTGCACTGATTTAGTCCCATTAAAGTTGCCTTTGAAGAATCAAGGTCTGAAAGGACACTAAGACCAGTGAAGACATGAAGGATAAGAGTCTCCTGAGTTCACAAATACTGAAAAAGCACCAGAGCAGCTGACACATGCCAAAAGGAAGCAGAGATCAGAGCACTGAATCAGAGCTATCAAACTCTGTGCCAGACATAGTGAGGATTCCCCCGTCTAAGTGAAGATAGTAATCAGCCTCCTTTGTATTATCCTCTGCTGCAGAACTTGATAAATGCAACATGTTTTAAAGAATGCAATGATATTTCCTCTGCTGAGAGAGGGAGAGAGAGAGAGAGAGTGTTGGGGATGGAGGGGGTGAAAGAAGGCACAGGTTGGTTGGGAATAACATCATATAACCTAGAAGTCTCTCCGAGCAGCGTGTGAACCACAGCAGAATAGTTTATGAGTGTCATTCCTGGAAGTGCACACACATTGCTGTGGGCTAGTCTGGTGGCCTGGCACCGCTTTTGTCATTTTACCTGGAAGGTTTTATTCCCAAATAGAAGCATGTTCATGGAATATAGCTCCCTCTGCATAGATTTTATGGAAAGCAGGTGCTCTGTTGGACACCTTAGGAGACCAGGAACTTTGCCTTGGCTCTCTGTTGTGAGAAGATACAAGAATAGGAGCCAGGCTTGTTCTTAATGTAAAATTAATATACCTGGGAAAATTCTTAATATGCAAAGGAGATGTGTGAAATTGCACAACCCCAGCTGTGGATTTCAGACAGGATCAGGACTCTCACCCCAAGGCTGCTGGAGAGTGGCCCTTCCCCACCTCCTTCTCTCTCTCTCCTCTGAATTTTCCCCCACCCGGATCATAAGAATATACACATTAAAAAAGCAAAGGTGAAAATAAGCACTGCCAGAGACCCCCAACCTCACTAGTCAGCACCAGCAGTGACAGGTCCCAGGACATGGTGGCAAAGGAGCAGGCTGGGAAGAACAGGGGAGACTGATGCCAAAGTGTCCCATCCAACAAACCCGAGCAGTATACAGAAGCTCAGGTATAAGATCACTTCCAAAAGGCACCAGCAATGAATTCCTGTTCCTAACAGAACAAGGATTTCAGTACTACCAACCAACGCAGTATCAGTCAGAGCTGGAATGAGGCCAAAGTGGTAATTTATTTTGCCTTCATTTCTCTAATGAAACCTCAGTGGAGCTGCCATAATACTGCCCAGATGCAGTGCGTGGCTCTGGAGAAGGCAGTCTAACTACACATGGGTTTTGATCTAAATGGAAGGGCCCGATCCAACGCTCCCTGACGTTAATGACCAGACTCCCATTCATTACAATGGAAGTTGGATCAGGCTGTTATTGCATAACTACTGGGAAAACAAAAACACCAAAGAGCAGGTTTCAGAGTAGCAGCAGCAATGCTAACTCAATTCCTCTCCCTGTGTACATCTGGGAGTTTATCCTTACCCTGACTGCTCCCGTTGTATTGACCTCAAGCATTTAATCAAACCTGTTCCCTAGTTTAATCTATTTATTAATGATATTATTAATTATTATTAATTATTCAGTGAACCTGGATTAAGGGACCCACATCTAGGTTTAATTAATATTTGATCTGGAGAGATTGCCAGTTTGGGGTTTGCCTGGGTTGACTTCTCAGCAACCAGAAACAAAACAATGTAAAAAGGTGCTTCAAGTTCTCCAGGTCAAATAACTGTGTACAATCCTGCATTACCTTTTATCAAGTTCTCTTGTCCTAAAATCTCACATTGCTCTTAGAGAAGACCATGACTATCGATGCCTCTGTCAGCCTGGCTCTGAGTGTCAAAGCAAATGTGAAACCTCACATGTAAATTATGTAAGCTCCTTCGGTTAGTTACCTTTAAATCTTTTATAGAGGTGCAGTTTCTAAGCAATTTCAATTAGTGATCACTGTATGCAGGTTTTAGGAAGCGCATGGGTGTGCACCATGCATTCTTTTGTTCAGTCCCAGAAATTGCTTAGTACTATTTCAGGATGAGAGTTAAATTGGAGGATGTTTACACAGCAATTTAGTAGGTACTGAACTAACCATGCGGGGAAACTCCTTGTTTTTAGTCCAAGAAGCACTGATCTGAATCATATCGTGTCACCACTGATGAGTAGCTTGTAGTGGATCTTTGCACATCCACTATTTCAATATGTTACACCACAGGAAGTAAGGAGCAATTTTAAAACAGCTCTTATTTGTTTTCATTCCTTTACATTAACTTGCTAGCTGGGCTGATGGAGGGGTGTGTTCAAACAAATGATTGCCTGCTCTCTTTCTGAAAACTATCAGTTATCAGGTGCATAGACCCACAACGTTCAAGCATGACCTTAGTCCAAATTGAAGGGCATTTTAACTAGACAACATTTGCGGGAGGGGGGACACGCACAGCCCTTGGGGCTCTGTCTGCAGATGTATCCTGCTGTGTTATAAAATGCGTGCAGAGATCTCATCAACGTGCAGCAGCGGCGGTTATCAAAACAATGCACCACGCCACGGCCTTAACTGTCGAAGCAATTAAACGGAGCGCGGCTCTTACCTTTCGGACCCCACTAAAGCCGTATTCGGCCGCGAGTTGCTTCGCTTCTGGCTCGCCCCCTCGGTGCAGCTCCACCCAAAAATGATTCGTGTAGACGGCTATTTCAGCGGATGCCAACAAAAGGAGACCCAGCCAAAAGAGCCCAGCGGTCGTCCACGGGGTAAGGCGCCCCCCCTTCATGGCTCTCTCCGCGGGAGCGGGAGCGGACACCCACCAGCCCGCCGCCGCGGGGGGTCCGGGCTGGGAGGGAGGCTAAGCAGGGCGCTGCTGAAGGCGCCGCCTCAGCCGGTGCGCTCCCTCGGCAGCTGGCGCGGCGCGGGAAGTCGGCGGGGCGGCTGGTGAGCGGCCGCGGGCGGGTCTGCGCGCGGGGGGCTCGCGGGCAGATCTGCGCTGTCAGCGCCTCCTCGCCGCTCGTATCGGCGGCGGCTCCAGGAAAGCGCCAACCGGGCTGAGGTGAGATTGCAGCGCTGCCAATCACGTGCGGGGAGGAGGTGCGCGGGAGGCTGGGGGGGGGGGGAGCTTTCCTCTCCCCCCCTCCTCCCTCCCCTCCCCTCCGCGCACGCCCGCAGCCTAGGGCTCGCTAACCCGGGGCGAGCGGTTCCCGCTGCTGCCTGGTTCAGCACCCTGGAGAATTCCTCCATCTCTCGGGGCAAGGCGGGGAGAAGCCCGGGGAGACGCACGGGCTGGGACCAGCAGCAGCGCTACCCCTGTGGGGCGTTACACAGGGGGCGAAAGGCGTGTTTCCCTGCGGGGACGGTGCTGAGCCAGGCGGGCAGGAGATGCTCCTTACCCCATGCTTCAGTCCCAAATGTTGGCATCAGTGCACCGGGGCTGCCGCCTTCCTGGCGCGGGCTTTCCCCCGCCCATAACCGCTCTGGTCCCAGTGTCCCCCAGGCTTTGTGATACAGTGCACAAATCAAGTAGGTAAAGAAGGCTCCGGGACCCGCCGGGAACGGGCATTTGGCGACCCTCCAGAGGACTCTAGCCTGGCTTCCCTCGCCCCTGCCATGATGAGAGAGGGATTGTTTATGTTTACAAGGACCGTGTCTTGGGTCCAGGGAGGAGGTCCAGGTCCACCACTGCGCAGCCTGAACTCGAGCTTGTGTCGTTTAGTCGTTAGGTGAGGGCAGCTGAGCAGCCCAGAAAATGCAAGAGCCGACCACGTTGTTCCCTGTGCAGAGGGAAATATAAATCCGTGTCAGGGAAACGTACAAACAAAACCTTCGTTCCTAAGCCAGTGGGGAGGAAAACGACGCTAAACCCATTCAGATCTTTTAAAGAAATGAATGCTGTAGTGGCAGTTAAAGTAGTAAGGACTTATACAGCTTCCTCTATGGGTGGCTGCATAAGGAAGCAAATACATGTGGGGTCATGAGAAGTATTCTTGTGACCCAAGTTTCATCACACTATGTGTGTGTGAGACCTACCTGGATGTACATTCCGTCTAATAAACTCTTAAAGCACACTGAGAGGAAGAGAAACAAAGCAGCAATCCATGCAGCCTCTGAGTGTGGTAAGCAGGTAATAAGATATTCCGAGCTAAATTTATGGGCAAAACATTTATAAGAATGTATATTGTCATTTAAATAAGGCAATCATGGATGAGGGTGGGGGACACACAATGCACTAGCAGGGCTTCATACAAGGGATATAGCTTTAAAAGGGGGTGGAAACTCAGTTTTTTAGACAATAAGCCTTAAAAGCCCGCAAAGAGTCAATTTGCAAAACTCCAATGGGAATAAATAACACAGGAGACTGGATCCTAGGGTAGTTAGATTTCTGCAGGTTTACACAAATGTATTTATTAATGTGTCACTCAGAAAGAAACTCCTTCAGTTGCCCCATCCTATTTTAAAAAGGAAGCAACATTCCCTGAGGAACAGAAAAAAATACACTCCTTTGAGATGTAACCATTGTGTTGTTAGAGAGTGTGTGCCAAGTGGTTATTAATTTTGAAATAAATAGAGCAGTAGACTTGTGGTAATCCATTTTACAAATGGTTAAAATAGAGAAAAGATTAAAACAATTTGCATAAAAGAAGTTGTAAAACAGTAAAGATTAAAAGGTATATGGGTTGTCTTATTTTCATTATCCTAAAATACTCTCAAAAGAAGGAAGGAACAGATAACCACAGTTATAGAATAGACACTCCAAAACCAAATGGGAGCTGATGTATTGTGACAAATTATTGATTTCCTTCCTCTGCATGAAAATCCCCTACGCAGGCAGAAGAAAAATGAAACTTGGGGCCTGATCCAAAACACATTAAAACCAAACTGAAAGCTTTAAAATGAATTACTAACGCTAAAAAAAGCTATGCATTACAAATGGAATATCAGGGAGAAAAGCAATCTCTCAACCTATTAAAGAGATTATGTCAATGGATTGCAGGTTTTTAGATGCCTGTTCAAAGAGCAAGTATTTACTGAAAATAATATACACTATTAAAAAAATCCAAGTTTTTTTTTTAATTGATCTGCTGACACTCCCATTGCAAAATGCCTTTTTTTTTTTTTTTTTTTAAACACACTACTAAAGCATTTGATGTGTTCCTGGGGAATTTTGGTGCTCATGAAATTACAGGATGAACAGCACTAATTAGAGCTTGCCAGAGAGGAAGCAAGGACTGTAGTGACTTCTGCACAAAGTTTCTCAGGGACAGAAGGGGAGATTTCTAGGATCTACCTGCCTCATAGAAGCCCAACTTCCCTATAAAAGTGTTTAGAAGAGTCCCTGCCCTCTAAAACCATCCCTCTGATCGATGCTTTCCACTTTGCTGCTGCCATATATAAGGTGGAGCATCAATAACAAAAAAACTGTTCAGGTCTATAGTCAGGAGCAAGGGAACAGGGCTTCCTGCCATTTCTGGTTGCCTTAGAAAGTTTGCCAACTGCTTGAGGTGAGGCAGAACAAAAAGGGAGGGACATTAGACAGAAAAAGGGATGAAGGAAAAGAGCAAGGAGGTAGCGAGCTTTGTGATTAAGGCACTGGACTTAGACTCAGGATACCTGGGTTCAATTCCCAGCTCTAGGACTGACCTGGGCCCAGATCCTCAAAAGATATTTAGGTTGTAGATCTGGGGCTTGCTGTGTAACCTCAGGCAGGGAAAATTCCATTAAATAGGTCCAGTTAAAGAAAAATAGTAGTTATGAGTCTGTGATCTCAGTCTAGAACCCAGTGGATCAGTTTCTATAGCTTAAAACTACCATAACTGGCAGTTCAAGTTAAGATGCTATAAATGAATGGACATGGCAACTGAACTACTCCATTGGCAGGGCAAATTGGTGAGGCACTCTGATAAATGTGTACTGCCATTGTCCTCCTATACTTCCTCTACAGACAAACCCGGGATAGCCAATCCATTTCCTACCCCAACAATTAAATTCTCTTCATTTTTCTTACAAAAAGAATCTGGAATTAATACATGGACAACAAAATGCAAACATTAGTTTAGGGATTGGGGGCAACAGAATTGGATGGTACTATGCCAAAGAAGTCCCAATATGTCAAGGCGAATTGTAAATGCTTTTCCTCTGCATGGAAGCCAGTGGAGTTCTCTGAGAACAAGATTTAAATTGCTTAAATCTCTAATAGTGCTAGTAAGCATGTGAGCAGTGGCATTTTGAAAAGCTGAAAACAGAACATTACAATAATCCAATTGCATGGTTATGAAAGAATGAATCATCATCCGAGCATCATTTTGAATAAGCTTGGGTCTCCCTTGGAAATTTTTTTTTTTTTTGGAAGTTGCCAAATGAGAATATAACTGTATTTCTCACTGGAATCTGAAGCAGCATCAAAGATAATACCTGGATTTGTAGCAACAGATATAGGGAAAAACAAGGGGTTATGGGGAGATTTGAAATGAAGGAGTCAAGTGCATTTTAGCAATTAATGGCTTGAGATGGCATTGCTTCATTTTAGAAAGTTGGACATTCATGTTAGAAGTTATAAAGGAAGGGAGTGAGAAAAATAGTTTCTCTTCAAAGGCTAAGTGCTAGGACATATAGCCATGACCCTACTATGTACACAGGGACACTGGAGCGGGTTCCTGGGAAAAGGTTTCCCCAGAGCCAGAACATGTAAATAAAATAAAATAAAATAGGGCTTTGGAAAATACCTAGGGAGTGGGAGACCACGGAGGAAAACTTATGCTGTGACTACTTCAAGTAATGATAGGATCAAACATCACTTCAAAGCAATGCCATAACAAACAGGCTAGGTTTCCAACAAATGCCCCTATTATACCCTAAGTACCACATCTTAGCCAAGGTTATTTTCCTCAAAGAGAAAGACCAGTAAGTATCTACTAGTCTCTTCCACTCTTGGGCCAGAGACTCTTCATTCTATCTGCCTTCACTTAGTGGGGGCAGGTTCTCTCTGGCTTCTATCAGTGCTACTCATCACATCCACCACATCCATCATTAAAAAATGACAGCCATTGTCCCCCTCCCCCATCTTTCTCTTTTGTGCTTATCCTAAAAGAACAAATTTAAAAAGAGAGAATTTGACCCAGAAACAGCCAATATCTTAAGGTTCATGCAAGCCCCTTAAATACTGTTGCAGAGCTGTGTATTGACTGAAGCATAGACTGATACGGGTCCAACAAATTCTGCTATCAGGCATTTACATTGCAGTAATTTCTGGAAGCCTACAAGGGTCAAGGCTCCATTGTGCTAAGTGCAGTAGTAGTGAATCGAAAGATGCCCGTACAATTCCAGGTACAGAGGTGATCTCTCAAATCTTCAGTACTTTGCTTTTAATAACTAACCACCACCAACATGGTACTTGCAGTACTTATATAGGAAATGCCGAGAGAATACTATGAATACAGCAGTAACATTCCTCAGTTAGCAAAGATTTACGGCTGGCAACTATTTTTGATAGTAAAGAAATAGTCACATGCTTGCACCTGCAACTGCAGATGCAAAATACTTGAATGCTCACATTAAATAGTCTAATATTTGTACACATGTTCATATTGGCACCTGTGAAGGTCACAGAGGCCAATTGATTTTGCTGGTGCATGGTTTTAAATATGTACATACATGCAATTATTATACTATTTAAAGTGTGTGTGCAGGTGTTAGTAGGTCCACAGGTGTCTGTATCAACAAGGGGCAGTTGTATATATGCATGTACATAATTTAGTGCATACAGAAGGGAGCACAGCCTTGGAAAATTTAGATTTATGTATGTTATGTTAATAGAGCCCTGCTTGGGGTGAGAAGATTTGTCAAAATAAGCACTGATACTAAAACTGTTGTAAAATGGGTTCGGGGACATTCAACCATAACAAAAAAGAGAGAATAGTAATCTGAACAATCATAGCAAATCAACTAATCAAATCAACAAGTGCTTCTCTAGACCAAGGATCAGTCCTCTATGTGCTTGGTGTACTTACTCTGGAGGGTTTCTAGAGTGTCCTGTGGCATTTGAAAAACCTCAGTCTGGACTAGTTGGTGGTATAACAATTTGAACAGACCTCTGCTGTTTGAGGTTGTTGGGCTTTTTGATTATAGATTTATTAATGCTGGCAACAGCATTTAAAGGTAACTGGCTCCTGATCGTCTGCATATTTTGCCTTAAAATAAGCTGCTGTTAATGGAGAAAGAGAGAGGATTAAAACATATACTGCTTTGCATTTAAGGTGTGTGAATCTAAGAGGTTGGCATTTAGCTGGTTCTACAACTAAAATAAGTCCCCTACCATCCCTTTTTAGTATTGTATGATCCTTCAAAACTTAGAACACTTGAAGTTCAGATGCACCCTAACAATCTTCCAGTCTACAGTTTCTGGATTTCATAATCCTACATTCTTCAGAGCAGGAACCAGCAAAACATAGGATATTTATTGTACCTGTGCATACATGAGCCATGGTGTCAGTTATCGGAGTAGCATGGAATTATAAGTACCAACAGAACAATATGGCAAAGTACATAGTGGAAAATGATTAATGTAATCAGTGAAAGCAGTTTCCCATACTTCATATTATATTTACTTTCACATGCACATGATCCAGAAAGATGAAAGGTGGGTTTAAAGATACATTTCAGCCTATGTGCCTGCTACATTTGGAAGGATGAAGAGAAGAATGTGAAATATTGTTAAACTATAATTTATGCAATAAATTCACAGGGGCTGTGTGCTTAAGCCTTGATTCAGCAAAGTACATTTCACTTTAAGCAGGAGCTTAAGCCTGGCTGACTTCAATGAGATTTAATTAACATAATTAAGTATTTTACTAAATAGAGCACACACAAAAATAGATGTGATTAGTCATAGGTGTAAGTGCTTTTCTGAATCAGGCCCTAAATAGCCAATGCAGAAAGTTCCCTTAAAGTGGTGAATTGAAATCATTGTGGGTAAAAAAACCCCACTTCTTCAGATGTCCTGGACCCCATCCCACACTCCAAACCCACGAAAGCTTATGCCCAAATAAATCTATTAGTCTTTAAAGTGCCACCAGACTCCTCATTTTTGTGGATACAGACTAACACGGCTACCCCTCTGATATTTAAATCAATGTATTTGTATGATGCATTTGTATTAAAAAGATAAGCTTGTCAGATTCAACAATTTTGTATCATTTTTATGACTTGTTAGAGAGAGTCTTCAGGGGAGGTCTGTGAGAGTGATTTTAGACCTAGAATTGCTCAGAGAAATCAGTGAGGCTTGGACCAGATGGCTTCTCGGTGACATTTTAGGAGATAACAATGGATGAAAAGAGGACTCATATGAGACTGGAGAATGCTGTGGGAAAGATCAGAAAACATTTAAGGGAAAATAACTTGGTTGAGGGCCAAGGGAAAAAGGAAACCCAAAAGGTTTACAAGACAATGGGGACACCTGGTAAGAGGCCAGGGGGAAATTGTAAAAGATATAGGGTTGGCTCAGAGAGGTACAGGTCATATATTAGTAAGGTTCAAAGTGACTAAGCATGGAGCTCAGAAGGGGAAATTAGAGAGACCCAAAGAAGGGGCTTCTGAGAAAATCCAGCTAACCAGATGACAAAACAGTAACAAATTATTCATTGGTCAGTGGGGGCAGGTGACATGTAGATAAGGCATACACCAATACCTTCTCAACCCAATCAGGGCTCTAAACTGGAATCACTTGAATTTAACCTGAAGAAAGCCAGTTGAAAAGTTTAACAAAGTTTTTGGTGGGAAAACTGCATTTTTCCCACCATCAAAATGTTTCGCAGAAACATTTCAATTTCTATGAAATTTTCAATGGGAAAAAGTGAAAATGAATCATTTCAACTTACTGATTTAATTTCAATAATGTCAAAGTGTTTCTTATATAATTTATAGTTGTTTTAAATCATCAAAAACAAAACTCAGAATTTCCAAATCAAATTTATTCTGAATTTCTGTTCCACAAGAAATGTTGAAATTTCTGTTTAAGCTCCTGGGGGCAGGTGCTGTCGCTTTTGTTCTGTGTTTGTACAACCTTAGCTCACTGGTGACCTGTACCATGAGTAGGCATTACGATCATACAAATAATAAACATTTTATTTCAGTTTTGAATAAACAGAAAATTTCAGAATTTTTCTTTTCTCCCCCGCACAATCAATAACCTTGAGAAACATAGTACACTGAAATTCCACCTTCCCTCAATATACACATTAGCTGCCATGATTTAGGAGATACTTATTGTTTGCTTGGGAAGGGATGAGAGAATCTTACTGTTGTATTTGGCCCCTCCCTAGCGATCATCAGATTTTTCATAGCAGAAAAGACACTAAGAGTGGAATTCATATATTTTCTAATGAAAATATAAATGCCTTTTTCCAGATTTTCAGTGCTACTGCTCTGTACATGTTGATTTTATCATCAGCCCCTTGTTCCAAGAGTAGAATAGATTGCATAGTACCAGAGTCAGCATAAGAAGGGAAACGAGATAGAAGCTGAATTTTGTACAAAGAAGAGGTGAGCTGATTCTGAAAGAGCTGGGTACTTATCAGTCAGGAGCTATGATATTCTATGGAATAAAAACACTGAGGAAGAAAGAGGCTCTTAGTGTAATCAAGATCCTCTTGTTAAGAAATTGTTGCTTTAGACAGACAACATGTTTGCTTATGGCTGGGGAATAAGAAGTGAAATTCATCATTAGGTTAAGCCCATGAAAGTAAATGGAGTGGTGGGAGGGATATATTGGACTCATATCATCACTGGTGTTTCTTTACCCCACATCTTTTAACCCCACACAAGTTTAAAAAAACTGTTTGAAAAAGGATAAGAATTCAAGACCCTGTTGCAGGTGTTACCGATAAAGCACTAAAACACTGGTCTGTGTCCAGCCAAAATAAAACTCTCCCAGCTGTAGAGAAGGGTAAGACAACCAGAATTCATGGTCAGGAGAAAGGATGGATATTATTGGTACAAGTACTTAGCAGGTATAGGGGGGTTAAAGTACCTTTTATTCCTCTTCCACTCAATAATTATAGGGAGTTGTGCCCAATTAATTTTTGTGCTGCCTGTAGTTAAAAGGTGCAGCAAGATATAAAATGTACAATAGATACTGTCACTCTACATAATCCCTGGCATAAGCTTTGTTGAACTGGTGTCAAGGTTGAGAATACACATCACTTGGGTAAATTTGCATGCCATCAGTAATACAGGGTCCCTACAAGGGAAGGAGTCTATCCTGAGCCTCTTAGAGAGAGCACTAAGATTATGTCTAAACTGTGAGCTAGTGAGGTTGTTCTCCTGCTCGCATACAAGGACTCGTATTAGCTCTCATTGAGCTTGCATGAGTATAAGTAGCAGCGTAGGCATGGTAGCATGGGTATCAGCAGTGAAGGCATGGCTGAGTCATGCGAACTACAAACTCACCTGACGCTGGTGGGTATGCACTCAGCACAGCTCAGCTGTGCCTCCACGGTGGTTACATGGCTACTTATGCTCACGCTAGCTCGAGGAGAGCTAGCATAAGTACGTGTACTCGAGTAGGGGATTCACACCCCTAGCTCGTAGGGTAGAGATAGGGAGTGCCCTCTGAGACATTTGCAACTCAAGCCACTTCGCAAACCAGTGCTGTGTAGTGCACATTGTTTGGTACTCGCCCCACCAGCGGTACTAGTGCAGGATCATCACTATCTTCAGACATGTTAAAGCCTTTATGGAAGAGGATGACCCAGGGAAGATAGAGGAAGGCAATGATATAGTTACCGGCATTTTCAAATTTAAGGGGTCTGCTACATGCCTTTTTTAGGTTACAACCTTTTTTATTAAAAGCTAAGAAGACAATCTGATCAAATGACAAGTTACAAAGCAGACAAGACGGGAACTCAAAAATGGGAAGGACGGGAAGCCAGGGTCTCTATGGGGCAAAGTTAAGGTTGTTTGAGTGAAGTAGTTCCATACGTTGAAAAGTTTGGGTTTTTTTTCAAGTTTATCCTTAACTTTGACTCTCCTCATTTTCTAAAGTGTCCATGAAGATGTCTGCTTGCTTTCTTTATTCATGTTGGCACAGTGACAAAGATTAAAAAGCAGTTTGGGTGAATAGCATTTTAACAGAGATTTGCCCTTAAAGCTCAATATTTTCTACTTCAGATAAAATTTCCATAGCCCAGTGAAAATGAAAGGCCAGTGGAAGAAAAATGAACATCCTTCCATCTCTGCTGGGGCTTCTTTGATTACTCTTGTTCCGGTCATTCTTCTGTCAGTTGCTGCCAGAAGGAACAAAATATTAAGAAGCCCCAAAATGGGTTGGGGCATGTCTTGGGTAAGTTTGTTCATTTTCTTTTCATACTGATTTCACACATTCACAGCTTATCCCCAGGAGAATGCTGCTGACCAGCTGTTAGTTTCCCCATGTTGTGTGTGAAAAATCTCAAACAACCAAAACATTGCTTGAAGCAGAATGTCCCAGAATAACAGTTTTCAGTAAGTAAATCAATTTATTTATTTCTATCAACATCTATGTCCATTAGCCTCCCTTTGGAGTGGTCTTTACGCTTTGTAGCATTCTGCTGTCTCAACCTAAGGACTTGGCCAAATCCTTTCTCCCTTTTAATCAATCAGCTTTTGCAACTGTTGGTTTTAGGGCTTTTAGCTGAGGGATGTGTGTGGGGTTTGAGCTGGGCAAATGCTGAAGATTTTCTACAAACATTTGTTCAAATATGTACGAGTTAGATTGTAATGAGTCCTAAGACAGCCATGCAGTGTGTGGTGAGGGGGGAAAGCCTCCCTTCCAACCCCTATGTGCATGCTACTCATGGGCCTAGGTCCTGTGCAGAATGCTGCAGGCCAGATGCTCCCTCTAGACAGCAAGTGAGCAAGGAGATAAAGAGAGATGGAGGAGAAGGTGGAACCTTGGTGGCATCCCTATGCACTAGCCAGCTGAGGTGGGTAGGTGCACAGAGAGAAGTAAGTTGCATGCTTTCAAGAGGGAAGCATGGATGGAATTGCAGCTGCTGCAGGAGCTTCCTTCCTTCCTTCCACTGCAGGAGCTGCTGTTGCCCATTGCCACTACTCATGGCTAAGTGCAAAAAGCACAGTACCGCCTCAGGATCCTATTCAGTAAAGCATTTAAGCATGTGCTTAAGTCCCATTGACTCCAATAGGAATTAAACCAGTGCTTACAAATGAAGGTACAGAAATAGTCCCTTTCTCTTTGTTTCCTACGAATAATTGCACAACTGAGTTTTACTCACATGGATGTTCCTGGATAGTGAATGTCAAGTTTGCACACAACAGTATTTATGGAAACTGAAGTTTAAGCTGACATGTGAGTATTTGTACCAAAAGTGCTCATTCACTCATCCAGTGAGTGTACAGAAACAATGTTGGAAATATCAAACACACAGATGCAATTTTCAGAGAGGAATTCTTAGGGTTTAAAGAAAAAGCAGCAAAATAGTGCTGAATCCTTTTGAACAAATACATTTGAGAAAATATGGATCTATTCACAAACATTCTAGGAGCAGAAAAGAAGGTTAAATTCAACAGATATATCAATTGTGAATTATTTGCTCAGCTATAATACTAGACATGGGATAATTCTCCTTTTTATGCAACTGTACAAATTCTACTTACTAGACTGCCCCAATGATAAATCCAGATTGTGATAACTACATAAAGTGATGTTGCATATGTCATTTAAATGTGGTTTACATTTTTAAATGACTAAGTATATATAATTACATGAAGCCATTAAAACAACAAGGAGTTCGGTGCCACCTTAAAGACTAACTGATTTATTTGGGCATAAGTTTTCGTGGGTAAGAAACCCACTTCTTCAGCTGCATGGAGTGAAAATTACAGATACAGGCATAAAATATATATTGGCACATGAAGATTCATAGATTCATAGATTCATAGATATTTAGGTCAGAAGGGACCATTATGATCATCTAGTCTGACCTCCTGCACAACGCAGGCCACAGAATAAGAGAAGAGAAGGGAGTTACCTTACAAGTGGAGAACCAGTGCTGACAGGGCCAATTCAGTCAGGGTGTATGTAGTCCACTCCCAATAACTGATGAGGAGGTGTCAATACCAAGAGAGGGAAAATTGCTTTTATAGTGAGCCAGCCACTCCCAGTCCATATTGAAGCCCAAAAATTGATGGTGTAAAATTTGCAAATGAATTGTAGCTCTGCAGTGTCTCTTTGAAGTCTGTTTTTGAAGGTTTTTTGTTGAAGAATGGCTACTTTAAAATCTGTTATTGAATGTCCAGGGAGATTGAAGTATTCTCCTACTAGCTTCTATGGGTTACCATTCCCAATGTCCAATTTGTGTCCATTTATCCTTTTACATAGAGACTGTCCAGTTTGGCCAATGTACATGGCAGAGAGGCATTGCTGGCACATGAGGGCATATCACATGAGTAGATGTGCAGGTAAATGAGCCCTAGATACAACCACATTTGCTCCAATGTCTACAGCCAAGCCTTAAGATACAACTGCATTTGCTCTAATACCTCAGACAGAGACAAACACCTACAAGATCTCTATCAAGCATTCTTAAAACTACAATACCCACCTGGGGAAGTGAGGAAACAGATTGACAGAGCGAGATGGGTATCAGAAGTCACCTACTACAGGACAGGCCCAACAAGGAAAATAACAGACCACCACTGGCCACCACGTACAGCTCCCAGCTAAAACCTCTCCAGCGCATCATCAACGATCTACAACCTATCCATCATAGGACCCAACCACACCAGCCACACCATCAAGGGCTCATTCACCTGCACATCTACTAATGTGATAGATGCCATCATGTGCCAGCAATGTCACTGAAGATGGTGTTCAGAAAAGAAAATGTTTATAGAGTATTTTTTATTTTGAATTTCTTAGAAATAATTAAACTGTCATACAACTTTATACAATTCTTCACCTGCCAAAGAGTTTTTAGTGTTTGCCAGACACCTGGCAATGCTTCAGTTCTGTCAGTTTGGCCTCAGTAACTGAGCAGTTGAAACCTTCAGGATTGCAGCAAGGTGCGCATCAGATAGTTGTGTTTGGTATTTTGACTTGTTTATATTCATTGTGGAAAAAAGTGAGGCTGCCTCCATGCCTGACTGCCTGGCAACTAATGATTCTGCCTGGCAACTAGTGATGGTATCTCTGTCCCTCTCCCCCAGCCAATGGGAGCTGCAGGGGGTGGCACCTGCAGCAGACATTGCCAGCAATACATCTGCATGTGTCTTTCCTCCACGGGCTGTACTGGGGAGGGTCTCGGGCTGCAGATGGCCCACGGGCCAGGACTTTGAGACCCCTGGTCTGTGTCATCTGTTATCGTTCCAGCTTCTCAGCTCTCATTTCCTTGTCACTGGTTGCACAAGTTGTTCAGTTTCTCTGTTTGTGCACTGTTGAGACAAATGCTTTTCATAATCTATACAGAGAATTTATGGGAGTGACGCAGCAATGAGGAGAGTTTGTGGGCTGTCAAAGATCAATCAAATCATTTCAACAGCTGTGAATGGTTCAGTACTTATCTTCTATCTTGATTTCACATATAATTGGTGAGAGCAGAATGTCAATGCCACTAGCAGTTAACAATGGTGGAACTGGAAAACTTCTCCAGCTCATTCCTGTGAACTATAGACGGTCCTTGATGTGGATGTCTGGGCCTTTATCATCTCCTAGGCAGCAGACACATTGTTGTACCTGATAGAGGCAAAGTGCTTCATATTTCATTCATTCCACCATCTATTAGCTGATTTTTGAGGCAAAAATTTCAGTAGTTACTTTTTCATTAGAGTAGCAGCTCCAGTTGGAGAACATGAACCACTTCTCACTGAAAGTGATTCAGATTGTCAGAAAGAAGAACTCATGGAGATACCCTGGGACTATGAAGGCCAAATGAACTTCTCATTGTGCAAATAAGTGTACTGTTACTTTCTCCATCCCTCCATCTGTTTATTTGCCTGTTGCATATTGTGCAAAACAGGGATAGACAAAATTTTGGCCTGAGGGCCAGATCTGGGAATAGAAATTGTATGGTGGGCCATGAATGCTCACAAAAATTGGGGTTGGGGTGCACGCTCCATAAATTAGGAGTTCATGGTGCAGGAGGGGAGCCTGGGGGAGTGGGATGCAGGGGCGGGAAGGGCTCTGGAATGGGGATGGGGCTGGGCATGACGAGTTTGGGGTGTAGGAGGGTGCTTCAGGCTGAGACCAAGGGCTTCGGTGGACGGAAGGGGAATCAGGGCTTGGGCAGGGGGTTGGGGCACGTGGAGTGTCTTAGAGGTGTAGGCTCCGGGCAGCGCTTACCTCAAGCAGCTCCCGGAAGCAGCAGCATGTCCCCTCTATGGCTCCAACATGGCAGCATGGCCAGGTGGCTTTGTGCGCTGCCCATCCACAGGCACCACCCCACAGCTCCCACTGGCTGTAGTTCCCAGTCAATGGAAGCTGTGGGGGCAGTGCTTGGGATGGGGGCAGCGGCAGCGTGCAGAGTAGAGCTCCCTGGCTGCCCCTATGCGTAGGAGCCGGAGGGGGCCATGCTGCTGCTTCTGGGAGCTGTGTGGAGTGGCCCCTGATCCTGCTCCCCAGCTGCAGAAGTTTGCCCACCCCAGTGTAAAATCATAAATTGTAAGTAATCCAGGGAGGGAGGGTCTGTGTTATCGGTTTGTTTGGTATCCAGTGCAATAGGTCCTAATTCCTGCACAGGATTCATAAGCGCTATTGCAATAGAAACTTGGAAAACAAATATGGAGGATTTTCAAAGGTACCAGGACCAGGCAGATATTCAAGGCCCACTGAAGACCAACAGGAGTTGGATGCTAAACACCTATTTGTGCCTTTGAAAATCTTCCCCCAAAGCAATAATTTTGTCTGGAGACTTGTTTGTTTTTATGCCAAAATCCAAATTAATCTCCTGAAAGTTATTTTGGGTTGGTTTGTCTTCAGTGATGTCTCTGCTCAAATCATTATAGGATTCCTGAGGTATGAGGAATGTGCATCAGCATGTGTAGGCCTACATTTGTCTGTGCCTCTTTATGGTGATTAACACCTTGCTTCAGAAGTGGTCATATTGACTTGAAGCGAAATGGAACTATTCACAGAGCAATGTACTACTTAACACGTGGAAGGGTAGTCAAATCTGGAGCTATATAAACAGAAAGAATGATTAAACCAAAGGGAAGGGAAAACACTTGTTTCAGACAACTCTTATCTGATCAATATTTGGGGGGGGTTCCTTTTTAATAAAGAGAACAATGCTTTTTTTGCCTTAGAATTACAATGGGCGCATCCCAAAAATTGGGAATGCATAACTTGTGGAGTTAGTTCTAATTCATTAGAAATAACTCAGGTAGAGGTTTCTAACCATACCTACAAGCTGGGCATTCTTGACAGAAAACTACCAAGCTAATGAGTGAAAAATGATAAGAGGATTCTTCAAAAATCTGGCAATAACCGAAAGTCACAGATATTTATACCCTGCTATCTAATTAGATTTGCAAGCAGAAGCATTTTAGCAGTCAGAACTGCAGGGTTAGCATGGAGGGCAACCTTCAGAATAATTTGTCGGTGCTGTGTCATTTAAAAGGGTTGCGATAACTCTCTATTTCATTCAGTGTGAAGTGAGAGCAGAGCTAAAAACAGTTCAGGGCCCAGTATATGTAAAGGTATCTGAACAGTCCTCAGATTATGGTTTTATTCAGAGAAAAGCACAGAACAGGACCAATGAGAAGGAAGGAGCCTGACGCTGCATTCTAGATACACCCAAGTCTTCAAGCATCATGCTCTAGTAGCTTAGGGCATTGGCATTAATTAGGAAACCTAAGTGCTATTCCCACCTCTGCCACTAATTGGCATGATCATAGGTAAGTCACTTCACCTCCCTGTGCCTATGTTTCCCCTCTGACCTTTTGTCAGTTTTGATGGTGAGCTCATCAGGGCAGGGTGGTCTCTCGCTATGTGCCAGGCAACGTACAGACAACAGGTCATCAGCTTGCTGGGCTCTCTGGGCACTACTGTAACACAAACAATAAAAAAGAAAAGGAGTACTTGTGGCACCTTAGAGACTAACCAATTTATTTGAGCATGAGCTTTCGTGAGCTACAGCTCACTTCATCGGATGCATACCGTGGAAACTGCAGCAGACTTTATATACACACAGAGAATATGAAACAATACCTCCTCCCACCCCACTGTCCTGCTGGTAATAGCTTATCTAAAGTGATCATCAGGTTGGGCCATTTCCAGCACAAATCCAGGTTTTCTCACCCTCCACCCCCCCACACAAATTCACTCTCCTGCTGGTGATAGCCCATCCAAAGTGACAACTCTTTACACAATGTGCATGATAATCAAGTTGGGCCATTTCCTGCACAAATCCAGGTTCTCTCACCCCCTCACCCCCCTCCCAAAAACCACACACACAAACTCACTCTCCTGCTGGTAATAGCTCATCCAAACTGACCACTCTCCAAGTTTAAATCCAAATTAAACCAGAACATCTGGGGGGGGGGGGGGGGTAGGAAAAAACAAGGGGAAATAGGCTACCTTGCATAATGACTTAGCCACTCCACAACAGAACCACTAACCCAGGAACTTATCCTTGCAACAAAGCCCGTTGCCAATTGTGCCCACATATCTATTCAGGGGACACCATCACAGGGCCTAATAACATCAGCCACACTATCAGAGGCTCGTTCACCTGCACATCCACCAATGTGATATATGCCATCATGTGCCAGCAATGCCCCTCTGCCATTTACATTGGTCAAACTGGACAGTCTCTACGTAAAAGAATAAATGGACACAAATCAGATGTCAAGAATTATAACATTCATAAACCAGTCGGAGAACACTTCAATCTCTCTGGTCACGCAATCACAGACATGAAGGTCGCAATCTTAAAACAAAAAAACTTCAAATCCAGACTCCAGCGAGAAACTGCTGAATTGGAATTCATTTGCAAATTGGATACTATTAATTTAGGCTTAAATAGAGACTGGGAGTGGCTAAGTCATTATGCAAGGTAGCCTATTTCCCCTTGTTTTTTCCTACCCCCCCCCCCCCCAGATGTTCTGGTTTAACTTGGATTTAAACTTGGAGAGTGGTCAGTTTGGATGAGCTATTACCAGCAGGAGAGTGAGTTTGTGTGTGTGGTTTTTGGGAGGGGGGTGAGGGAACCTGGATTTGTGCAGGAAATGGCCCAACTTGATTATCATGCACATTGTGTAAAGAGTTGTCACTTTGGATGGGCTATCACCAGCAGGAGAGTGAATTTGTGTGGGGGGGTGGAGGGTGAGAAAACCTGGATTTGTGCTGGAAATGGCCCAACCTGATGATCACTTTAGATAAGATATTACCAGCAGGACAGTGGGGTGGGAGGAGGTATTGTTTCATATTCTCTGTGTATATATAAAGTCTGCTGCAGTTTCCACGGTATGCATCCGATGAAGTGAGCTGTAGCTCACGAAAGCTCATGCTCAAATAAATTGGTTAGTCTCTAAGGTGCCACAAGTACTCCTTTTCTTTTTGCGAATACAGACTAACACGGCTTTTACTCTGAAACAAACAATAAAAACTCGCTCCTTTGACATAAATGGTTGGTTTGTACAATGGTTTGATGTGGTCAGTTCTTAAGGCCAAATCCAGCGCCCCTTACTCAAGAGCCATACCTTGGAAGTCACTGGAACTACTCATGCGAGCAAGAGGAGCTAGACCTTGCCCAAAGTAGGCAAGTTTGCCAGGGGTGTCCACACATCCCCCAAACTAGCACCACCTAGAGAGAGATGCTTCTGAATGGGAAAATCATCAATTCAGTCTTCTAATTCACAGCAGAACATAGAGTAGTTCAGATAAATGATGATAATAAAGGCCATTATGACTTCATTGCAATGCATCTTAGATATTGATTGACCACTGGCAATTCAAGGAAACAAAAGGAGAACTACATGAAAGATACAGGACAAAGCTCATTTTTCAAGGTACAGCTTCCTGCAGTGTTGTATTGGTGGTACAAAATCTTACATCACAAAATCATGCATGTGTATCACAATGTATGATCCTTTGCATGATTACTGCTGAGATATGGGATAAAGTGCATCCTGAACATTAAGCAACAAACAAAGGATGTCTTTTAAAGTAAGGGACAGATGGTCAACCTTATTCAGGCAGTTTAGAAAACAATGATTTACCACCAGGCTCCAGATACTGAAACAGATTCGGATATGCTTATGCCTATTGAGTAACAGTATCAGACTCTGGACTTTAAAAGTGTTATAGCACAAGCTGGTAGAAATGGCACAAGGAGCTCTTTGAGGTAGGTACTGCCTACCCTGTTTTGAGTCAGATGTGGTATGATCCTCACCCACTGCTATAAACTGGCTCTGAGCAAATTTTTACTCGCCTCCCCACGTTTAGATGAACAGGGCCCCTACTGGCAAGTGGAGGATGAAGGCTGGAGCCAAAGGCTAAGAACTTTTAAAGTATTGATATGCTATAAACAGAGAGCCTCTGTACTTATACACCACACACACACACACGACCAGAGGTAGAGAACAGAGGCAGCATGTAAAGAGATGTAGCGGTCTTGAATTGAAACACTTTCAATGTGAAACTAATTCAGTGTCCCTGTGTTGGATACACTGCCCTCCAAGCAGGATGTACAAGCTGTAACCAGGACAATGGAACAGAATCAGCTGAGACATAAAAGCAGATTATTTAGTACAACAGTGGCTGAGTAGCAATAGCTGCAAGCAAAGTCCCCCTTAAATGAAGGCAATGGGCAAAATCTTGGCCTCACTGAAGTCAATGGCAAAACTCCAACTGACTCCAATGTTGTTTTAAATACCATTTATGGCCAGGTCAAAGTAAATTGGCAGTGCCACTCAAAAGCACTTGGAGGAAGGCAAGAAGCAAATGTGAGCAAAATTTTAAGGGCTTGTCATACTGGATCAGAAGTTGGGTCCATTAAATCCTGAATCCAAAGTCTTAGTAACCAGTAATCTCATGAGGCCAAGGCCAAGACTTTAGCAAATTTGGGATTGACTTAAAAAAAAAAAAAGCGCAAAAACCCACTGAAAAGGAATAAGCATCCTATCACCTGTAGCACTGCTTGAACAATAATTTTACACAAATATATTTCATCACTATGTAATACTGTTCTAAATTTTGGAATACACCTCTTTACCGGAAGTCCTCCAGCAGCTGGTATAATCCTCAAGTTTCACTGTTTTGGTGTCAGCCATCTCTGGGGGTACTAAAATAATCACACAGAACTGAACTCTCATTAGTGGTAGCTGAAAATACTGCATTTATTTAATCGATCAACAGTAGATACAGAAAGAGCTACTACCCCAAGCTTTCGGCCATGACCTTCTACACAATAAAACAAAAACCAAATAACCCCAATATCAAAGGATTTTATTAAAGTTTAAACCCTTCAAACAACCCCCCGGCCGCCCCACACACGCTCACTCTTCACTCCACTCCTTGTGAGCCAGGGGGAAAAAATAAGAGCCCTGCAGCCCACATTTGCATTTTGCAGACTGGTGATTGAAAAGCTGTTTTCCCTGATTCACTGCACTTTGTACTGAATGCTGGGCTTTGGAATTTGGAGAGAGACGTTAAAAAGCTAACTTTTCATTTTTTCCCTCTTGAACTGTGTGTTGTATGTTAAATTTGCTAATGAAAAACCTGGAAGCAAGAAAAGGTGAAGGCATATCCTTTCGTGTTACTACTAAACTATGAGTGAAGTTTCAATAGCATGTAAGTGATTTAGGAGCCTAAGTCCCATTTTGAAAAGTGCTTTGGCAAGACAGACTCCTAAATAGATAATGGCATAGAGAGTACACTTATAAAGTTTGCGGACAATACCAAGCTGGGGGGAGGGGGTTGCAAGTGCTTTGGAGGATAGGATTAAAATTCAAAATGATCTGGACAAACTGGAGAAATGGTCTGAAGTAAACAGGATGAAATTCAATAAGGAAAATGCAAAGTACTCCACTTAGGAAGGAACAATCAGTTGCACATATACAAAATGGGAAATGACTGTCTGGGAAAGAGTAATGCAGAAAGGGATCTAGGGGTCATAGTAGACCATAAGCTAAATATGAGTCTACCGTGTTACACTGTTGCAAAAAAAACACCAACATTATTCTAGGGTGTATTAGAAGGAGCGTTGTAAGCAAGACACGATAAGTAATTCTTCCACTCTGTGCTGATGAGGCTTCAACTGGAGTATTTTGTCCAGTTCTGGGCACCACATTTCAGGAAAGATGTGGACAAATTGGAGAAAGTCCAGAGAAGAGCAACAAAAATGATTAAAGGTCTAGAACACAACCTATGAGGGAAGATTGAAAAAAATTGGTTTTGTTTAGTCTGGAAAAGAAAAGACTGAGAGGGGACAGAACAGTTTTCAAATACATAAAAGGTTGTTACAAGAAGGAGGGAGAAAAATTGTTCTTCTTAACCTCTGAGAATAGGACAAGAATCAATGGGCTTAAATTGCAGCAAAGGAAGTTTAGGTTGGACATTAGGAAAAACTTTCTAACTGTCAGGGTGGTTAAGCACTGGAATAAATTTCCTAGGGGGATTGTGGAATCTCCATCACTGCAGATTTTTAAGAGCAGGTCAGACAAACACCTGTAAGGGATGGTCTAGATAATACTTAGTCCTGCCATGAGCACAGGGATCTGGACTAGATGACCTCTCAAGGTCCCTTCCAGTCCTATATTTCTAGGATTCTAAATCACTTGGAAATTTTACCCTAATCCCCATTTTGAAAAGTGAGTAAGGAGATAGACACCTCAGTGCCTTAGACACATTTCAAAATGGGGATTAGGGTAAAGTCTCCGAAACTGACTTAGAGCCTATGTCTTGCCTGCTAAACTAAGAGAACATGTCAGAAACAGGGCCATATTATTTTTCTTGCATATGGTTATTCATTCCGCCTTCTCAAAGGGACATCCAAGAAAGAGACTATGCATTTTCACAAGAAAGTGTTGGGACCATTATCTTATATATAGGGTTTACTTTCCACTCATATTATACACACACACTTTAATTCCCTTTACGCCAACTATTTACAGATTAACTCCATCCTTGAGACCCAGCCTCTTGTACAATGTACACTGAGGGATCCACCCACCTTTGTTTTGATTGACAGGATGAAGATTCTTCGCTTTCATTTTGTATTTGACCAGCCCTCTGCTTCAAACAACAGTGCTCTGATAAAGGGTCAGCAATGGAGAATTTCACAAGACTTACCAGCCTAAAACCAACTCCAGCCCTCGGGACATCAATCTTAATAACTGGTGTCATAACCAGCAACTCTAGTCTCTGGAAAGAGTTGATTTTCAACTGCCCCAAACGGCAAAGCTGTCTTTTCAGCAGCAGTTTGTGGCCATTTCAGGCAGTTTCTGGTGTCAAAGCTAAATTCAGAGCTTTTCCATAATAATAGTAAACACCGCAATGGAGAATATTTTCATTGTCTCCAAACTGGGCTGGGATATTGTTCAAAAGTGAAAGATTATTCCAAGATCAGGTAAATTCCTTCTCCTCCACCCCTCCCATTAAAATGCCCCCTTGGCCTAGGAGGGGAATGTACACAGGTCCATTTTCTAGCTAAGGTAAGTGGGGAACAGAGTTTAACTGACTTACCAAAGCTTATCAAGGCAGTTTGTGGCAAACCCAAGTACTGAATGCTGATCTCTCAGCTAGTAGAGCCTGTTTCACTCACCCGGCTACAATGCCTCTCATGAAAATTGCTTCCAATCTCCGTCATTAGGTAACTACAACTGTACAGTCAGGCTGACAGTGCTCACTCATCTTTGTGAAACACTTGAGCTCCAAGAATGAAGCAGCTCTGTGAAAGTGTAAAGCATTCTCCTTAGCACCATTTGTCAGATGGGGGTAAATTAAGACCTTGGATACAGAGAAATGTTTCACCCATTCCACTAACTAGATTTAGAAACTAATGTAGATAAATTGGCGCAACTCATGTGGACACAATTAATTTCACTACATCAGTTTCTGTCACGTGCGCCTCACCCATTCCACCTGCTTCCCACTCAGGGAATGGGTTCCCTTCTCAAGGATGTAGTTCCTGGGGGAATGATTTTCTTCTGGTTGGTGGATGGACCTCTCCCTGCCTCGTTTGAGGAGTGCCAGCTACCTTGGTGGGCGGGGTCTCTGTCCAAACCCCACCCTTGCACATCAAGCATATGTACCATTCCCACTGAATTCATTGGTGAGCAAGGCTCAGTGTGGATGCTTTAGCATCATTCTATATTATGGACGCTAAACCATATTAAGAACCACTGTGGTTCACAGGCATTTTCAAAAGCTTGGTACTGTTATATAGGGAGAGGCTGCATATGTGCATATCGTTATTAAGGAATAATTAGGTAATCTGTAAATAGTCTTTAAAACTGACTGAGATTAGTATGTCATATTAAAATTATTCACAATACAATCAAGACAATTACTCTGACCACAGGGTATAAAATAGAAGATGAGTCTGACAATTAGCATACCCACTCAACAGCAAAAAGCAGCATTATCTTAAGGTTAATGCATGTGAATCAGGAGATCTGAATTCTCTTCTGGGCCTCTGCCAATGACATGCTGCCTGACTTTGGCAAGCCACACAAGATCTCCAGACCTCAGCGTTCTTGCCTGTGAAATGGAGCCAGAGGGGTGTTGCGAAAGCTTTATTTCTGAATAGTTCTAGAGTTCTTTGGGATTCTTGGATGGGTGATTCTGTGAAAGGGTAAACTGTATAATTATTCCTTCAAGAGTTTCCTAGCTACATAAGTCAATCTGCTGGCCCCCATTGCTTTTGTAGAACCACTGTGCACAGGAAAATGGACCTTCTTTGCAAGAGCAAGCCATTCTGAAAGCCATTAATGTTGACCAGTTTGTATGTAGCCAGATGTTTCACCATCCAAAGGCTGACTCACCCAACTCCATTCATTTTCTGTAGCAGCTTTCATGAGATTTGATGATATATAAAGGGTAAATGATTTGCCCAAGATCACGCAGAGGTCAATGCCAGAAGCAGGAGCAGACATACGTCTCCCAACTCCCCCACATTACCAGGAGCAAAAGGATGGTTTGAGGTTTAAAAGCATAGACCAGATTCTGCACTGATTAATATACTGTGCAAATCTCTTGACCTCAGTAGCATTGGTCAGTATCAGATTTGGCCCATTAAATTTAGAGAGCGGAATCACAACAAACTGAAGCAAACACTGGGGAGGAAGCTATGCTAATTATAGTACCAAAGGGAACCACCAGGCATATCTGAATTTGGTATCTGACATCCAGCATATATTCCTCTGGTTATAGCAAAGAATGGAGACCCCAGGAGTTTGAATTTCAAACCAGTTCACCTACTTGCTACCTTCTTGCCTTAGGCAAATCATATCCGCCTCTTGTACCTCAGTTGGCCCAGTTGAAAGTTTGGATTAAAAGTAGGACTTCACTTTTACTTTGCATTTGATGAGCCAAGGATTTTTGCTAAATAAATTACAAGCCATTATTTCTGTAGTAAAAACAAGGGTGGAATTTATTCATAGTAATTTTCTCACCAGATACATACATTCAATGAACTGCTTAGAAGTTAAGTTTTATTGTGTAAATTTCAAAACAGTTTGTTGAACACCATTCTTATTACTGTTAAAATATTTGTTGTCACTACTTGGTGGATAAAAGTAGAGGTTGAGAGTAGCATTTTCTCAAAGTGTGACAGTTTTCTGAAAAGTCTATCAGCATGGCATGACAGCCAGCAAGTAAATTACAGCACCCAAGCTCATGCTGGCAATAGCTAAGTTCTGTGAGCTGAATAAATGCCAGAGCTGGCAGCAGATAT
The DNA here is from genome assembly GCF_965152235.1 of Eretmochelys imbricata. NCBI lineage: Eukaryota > Metazoa > Chordata > Testudines > Cheloniidae > Eretmochelys > Eretmochelys imbricata. The sequence continues at coordinate 192,021,041 of NC_135574.1, read as the reverse complement.
TAAAATAATTATAGAATCCTTCCAAATTTGGAGGGCTTCCTCAGCTATCTCATCTATTATCCCTTCCCTTCCATGCCACTACCACCAGTCATGTTCTGCTGCATGCAGCTCTTGGACAGGAAATCACCACCACCATGTGCAATAAGATTTATCGTTCCATTTTAACAAAGTGAGAACAAGGACAACTGGGAGGAAAATAAAACCATCTGGTAAGCAAGCTCTGATCCGATTTGTTTTAATGACAGAGGTTTTCCAGCACAGGAGATGGAGGCTTAATTGGTAGCTGCAATGGTGCTGCAGAGTAAGGTCCAGATCCTGCAACATGCATGGGCACAGGGATCTGCCCAACAGAACTCACTGCAGAATCAGGGTCTCGCTTTGTGGAGAAAGTACTGACCAAGGATTTTGAGTGAGTGGAACTTGCTCCCGGTTTCTACTCTTGCTAGTTGTGAGTAAATACAAACACTTACAATAACCCCCAAGAATACAGATGGAGACAGTACTGCAGCAAAATAAAGAACTCCAGGGCGAATCAGCACTAGAAATAAACCATTAAAGAACAAAGGTATTAGAAAACAATGTCATTAGAGAACAGTGGACAGGTGAAGAACCCAAAGCGTTCAGGTCCAATCCTAGTAGCAGCAAGGCAGACCCTACTGAGGTTAATGGGGCTACCCAGTTTCCCTTTCCCATTTTGCATGTCTGTTGCATTTGCCAGTGTTTTCTGTGCTGATCTGTCTAGACGATATATTTAAATTTATTTATTTAAAGAAAAAATGTGTTTCAGAGTACTAAATACGGGGTGGGGGCGGGGGGGGATCCTTTTCCAGGAGTCTCTGGAGCAGTGGAGGACAAAGACTCCAGTACACCAACTTTTATCTTGGTGTTACTTAAAACTAATATGAGAATGTAGGTGTAAGCCTGCTTTCTCCCCCACCCCATCTTATTCCCAACTTTGATGGAGGCAAGTAGTATCTAGCACAACTCCCATTATTCTAATGGTGCCAGAATTTCACATCTATTGCACAAGAAATTCTAACTCTAGCAAAGAGGCCAGCGCTCGGTACATTGTCTAGCCTAAATATTCATATTGCTAGCCCCATAACCCAAGTATTTGGCACAATCATATTTCTCTATAGCCTCCATTAAAGAGAGGGAAAAGGGCTTGCTGCCATATCCACCTACACCACCCTGTGTATGTGTAAAGGCTGATGGGTAGCACTACTCAATAAACAAGGAGCAACTTTCAGCATTTTGAAGCAAGTCGTAGGACTTTTGCTGATTCATGCACTTTCCTAGAGCCACATGAGGGCTAAAACCTTCTGTTAAAGTCACCACATGAATTGTAGAGAAGTGACTTGAATTATGTTTAGACTGTGCTGAAAAAGGTAAATGCCAAGGTTCAGGATGCTTCCATCAGAGTTTTATTCCAGGAGGCCAGTTCTGCCTCACAGCTCCTTCTGAGCGCAATGGAAGTTTCACCTGGGTAAATAAGGCAGAAAAGCTGAACCACTTTCACACTATGGCAAACAGATATCTCCAAAGAGATTGTGGCCCCAATTCTGCTCTCAGGTACCCCTATGACATCCCCAGTGGGACTGTACCTATCAGCAGAAGCTGGCACTGCCTGTTTTGGTCATAAAGGAACCAACTAGTCACTATTGAGCCCACAATAATACCTACCAACTCACCACACTAATTTGAATTTGGTGTCCAAATGCTGCCAGAAATAGAGAGAAGTCCCTGTTTTGTGTGGAATAACTGAGGTGCAGCAGCCTCCTCGGGTGCAGAGCCAGAGGGAGAAGATGGACAGTGAATACATTTATTCTATGTCTGACGCATTCTTTAATATAAAAATATCACCAATTCAGGGGAGGATCTGAGGCATCTCTTGGAGGATTGTGGAGGGTGCTGTTGATCCATTCAGTTGGAGAAAATTCTTCTGGCAGGGTCTTAGAGCTTGCCTCCTGTACAACCCCTTCCTACATCCTTCCTGAGAAGCAAGGAGTCCAGCCCACAAAGAGCACAGATCCTTGGGTATCCAGCGCCATCCATGTGAATTCACTGCACCTTTGTGCTGGATCCGGACCCTATACCTTTCTGCTGCTCGGCACAATGATCTCATCAGAGCTCTACAGCAGGTGCCTGTCTCTGGGATGCCCTTCTAAGAGGGTTCCTCATTGTGGGAGGTGTTCCACCACAGAGTTAACAGGCTGTAGCTGTGTTAACTTGCCTCTAACTCCTTCTACCAGATGCAGCAGGCAATGTGAAGGCCCTGGCCCAACCCATGCCTGCCCACCCCAGCACCCATTCCCTATTACTTCATACACACCCACCCTCTGAGCTCTGTGAAGAGCCTCTGAAGGCTAGTGCCATGAAAGTGACTGACCCTCACCTTCTGCAAACAGAGGGTTAGATGCACAGGAAGACGTTAAGGGCATATTCTAACCCTCAAAACTTATTTTAGCATTGCTGTCATTGATGTCAGTGTCCATTTCATTGAAGTACTAACTGAGTAAATACCAAGCAGTTCAGGATTTGGCCCTATGTTTTTAGCAACAGAATTTAAACGTTCAAAAGCAGAATATGTATATCTGTAAAATGCCAAGTTACTTACAAAAGGATTTTTGGTTTTGGTTTTTAATACTGATCAGTTTATTAATTTGATTCAGGAAAAATAATTAGGCCAAGATTTTTTGGATGCCTACAGTACAGATCTTAAGTCCACATCTATGCACGTAAATAAGTGGCCAGGTTTTCATAAGTGCTGAGCATACAGCAGCTTCCACTGATTTCAGTCGGCTATACTTGGTGTAAGTAAAGGCAGAATTTTGCCATATACTTAAACTAAATAATTGTACAAACCAATATTATTTGACCAGCTAATTTAAAGATGAGAAACATACACTCCTGTAGAAATTAAATTGATATAAGTTAGGCAGGTAAAGTCTCTTTACCCTGAAATTGCTTTGCCTGATTCCTCTCTCATTGCTAAGTGACCTTTTGATCTTACAGTTTTCTTTTTATCTTTTCCCCCTTCTGGTACCTAACAGAACAGCAGCAACTCACCAGTATACACTTTCAAAATTACTAAGTGCTACTCAGTTAATTAACCCAAAAGGCACTGATGGGCATCGGATAGTGCAATCAGATACCTTCCCATAATTCTGGAATATGATATTCACGTTCCACAGCTTCTTATGGCCCCAAAGCCAGGATAAAAATTAACACTGGAAAATGCCCCTGCAAACCCAGTTCAGGTCTCCCAATTTACTGTACAAACACATGCCTGGCACATTGCAAAGCCAAACAATGCTGCTGAGCTTTGAAATGCATTTTTCAGAAGAAACAATGAATAAATAAGAATTTTGATTAAACTTTAGGGCTCGGGGGTTAATTGAGACCTGGGTTCTGAGTGCGAAACGAGGATTGTCAGACATTGCTTAGGGAGGGAAGGATGGCACTGCTCTCAGTTGTTCTTCAGTTATACTCCAAGCCATTAACCTACTCTCTTAACTGAAGGCAGCAGTTATGCAAGAGAGTATTTCATAATAAGAGAAATGAATAGCAAAAAAGGTAAAAGAAAAGCACTGAAGGAAGAAGTAAAGGCAAACAATTTAGTCAGGATTCAATTTTTGATGGTGCACAGCAAGAGGTATTTGGCATTTTCATCTTCCAGGATTAGCACTTGCAGGTATTGATTTAAACTAGGATTTATACCCTGACTGTCATTTTTATGAAGCACACAATAAGAGAGATTAACAAGAAATTGCAAAGCATACCAACTCTAATCAATTACAAACTGCTTTCATTTTAAATTTGCAGCTGGGCTGTGAACACACACACACACGAAGGAGCAGGACATGAACATTATGTCTGAGAAAAACTAAAAATTGTCACCCTGACCGGGCACATTAGAGAGCTGTTTCAAACAAAGAATGGGTTCACAATTTGTTATGCCATTTTTAACAGTATTCCCTAGCCTGGATTATAATTTTCTTGAAAATTGAATGCATGCCAGTTTACTGTGTATTCCGCAATGAACAAATGTATGCGCCCCATCCCAGCACCTTGCAAAGAATAAGTAACGTAGACAGTTGCACTCCTATCAGTGTGTATAAATATTAGTATTTTACAGATAAAAAGCAAGAAGTCAATTAGACTGATAATTAACGACAATGTCATTTTGCTCATATGATCTCACAGGATCACTGCATACTTTGCTAAACCAATACATTAAAATCACTGGAGGGAAATGTGTAACTAAGAATTCCTGTTGGCTTCTGTGGGAGTTATGCGTGAGTAAGGAATCATAAAATCATAAGACTAGAAGGGACCTCAAGAGGTCTTCTAGCACTCAGGGCAGGAATAAGCATTATCTAGTCCAGGGGTTCTCAAACTGGGGGTCGGGACTGCTCAGGAGGTCGCGAGGTTATTACATGGGGTGGGGGGGTCACGAGCTGTCAGACTCTACCCTAAATCCCACTTTGCCTTCAGCATTTATAATGGTGTTAAATATATTTTTAAAAAGTGTTTTTAATTTATAAGGGGGAGTCACACCCTGAGGCTTGCTATGTGAAAGGGGTCACCAGCATAAAAGTTTGAGAACCACTGATCTAGAGTATCCCTGACAGGTGTTTGCTTAACCTGCTTTTAAACCCTCCTCCTCCTCCTAACAATCCTTTATGTACTTGAAAACAATCATGTCCCCCCTCAGTCTTCTCTTCTCCAGACGAAACCCATTTTTTAAAAATCTTCCCTTTCTAGACCTTTAATCATTTTGTTGCTCTTCTCTGGATTTTCTCCAATTTGTCCACATCTTTCCTAAAATGTGGTGACCAGAACTGGACACAGTACTCCAGTTGAAGCCTAATCAGCACGGAATAGAGCAAAAGAATTACTTTTCATGTCTTGCTTACAACAGTCCTGCTAATATATTCCAGAATTATTATTTTTGCAACAGTGTTACACTGTTGACTCATATTTAGTTTGTGATCCACTATGACCCCCAGCTCCCTTTCTGCAGTACTCCTTCCTAGGCAGTCATTTTCCATTTTGTATGTTTGCAACTGATTGTTCCTTCCTAAGTGGAGTTCTTTGCATTTCTCCTTATTGAATTTTATCCAATTTACTTCAGACCATTTCTCCAGATCATTTTGAACTATAATCCTATCCTCCAAAACACTTGCAATCCCTCCCAGCTTGGTATCGTCCGCAAACTTTATAAGTGTACTCTGTTTGCCATTATCTAAATCATTGATGAAGATATTGAACAGAACCTGACCAAGAAATGATCTCTGTAGGACACCACTTGATATGCCCTTCCAGCTTGACTGTGAACCACTGATAACTACTCTGGGAACATTTTTCCAATCAATTATGTACCCACCTTTCAGTAGTTCCATGTAGGTTGTATTTCCCTAGTTTATTTATGAGAATGTTATGCAAGATAGTATCAAAAGCCTTACTAAAGTCAAGATATATCACATCTATCACTTCCCCCATATCTACAAGGCTTGTTATCCTATCCAAGAAAGCTTACCAGGGTAGTTTCACATAATTTGTTCTCAACAAATCCATGCTGACTGTTACTTATCACCTTATTATCTTCTAGGTGTCTGCACATTGATTACTTATTTGCTCCATTATCTTTCCAGGTACAGAAGTTAAGCTGACTGGTCTGTAATTCCCTGGGTTGTCCTTATTTCCCTTTTTATAGATGGGTAAATATTGTGCCATTTTCCAGTCCTCTGTAATCTCTCCCATCTTCCATGACTTTTGAAAGATAATTGCTAATGGCTCATATTCCTCCTCAGACAGCTCCTTGGGTATTCTAGGATTTATTTCATCAGGCCCTGGTGACTTGAAAAATCTAACTTGTCTAAGTAATTTTTAGCTTGTTCTTTCCCTATTTTAGCCTCTGATCCTACCTCATTTTCACTGGCATTCATTAAGTTAGACGTCAAATTGCTACTAAACTTTTTGGTGAAAAACAAACAAAAAAGAGTCATTTATCACTTCTGCCATTTCCACATTTTCTGTTATTGTCCACCCCCTTTCCCCCTGCCTACTTATTGAATAATGGGTCTACCCTGTCCTTGGTCTTTTTCTTGCTTCTAATGTATTTGCAGAATGCTTTCTTGTTACGCTTTATGTCTCTAGCTAGTTTAATCTCATTTTGTGCCTTGGCGTTTCTAATTTTGTCCCTACATACTCATGTTATTTGTTTATGTAGGGTTTTATATAGGCCTATAAATAGCGTGTAGGCCTGCAGTTTTTGCTTCTCCCTTCCTCCAAATACCTCTACATCACTCTGAGACACCTTCATTGTATTTGCTTTAAAAACCATTAAAAAAAAAAGATTTTGCCCCAGTGAAGACCAAGCTTTCAAAGCATCAGAAAGGGCCACTGGGTCTCAGAGATAACTACTGTCTATTCCTATTTTCTCTCTTGGAAAGTACAATAGAATTTAATAGGCATTGTAGTGATCTTGTTTCATAGAAATGTGATAGGGTTCTGTAATAAATACTCTAAAAGCCCATAGAATGTAATACGGAATTATATCCTTTCTTATAGGTCTTTTGAACCATCATATAGAATTTTATCAGTAGGGACAGAGTTTAATACACTATATGTGATGGTTCAAAGATTGGAAAGAGTATTTGCTATTAAGTTCTATAGGATTTTTCCATAAAGGTTTGATGTTCTAAAACTTCATTTTACCTATACCCAATAACATGGTATGGTAAACCATTGTAACAGGATCTGGCCAGATGGCTACAGGAGAGAAACAGAAGGCAGATATATTAGCCCCAGGTTAAGTAGGTCCCTTTTCCCTGGGTAAGGTAACAGGGAAGGTTTCAGAACAATTAAGACAGGCTGATTAGAACACCTGCAGCCAATCAAGAAGCTGTTAGAATCAATTAAGGCAGGCTAATCAGGGCACCTGGGTTTAAAAAGGAGCTCACTTCAGTTTGTGGTGCACGTGTGAGGAGCTGGGAGCAAGAGGCACTCGGAGCTGAGAGTGAGAACGCGAACTGTTGGAGGACTGAGGAGTACAAGCATTATCAGACACCAGGAGGAAGGTCCTATGGTGAGGCTAAAGAAGCTGTTGGGAGGAGGCAATGGGGAAGTAGCCCAGGGAGTTGTAGCTGTCGCACAGCTGTTCCAGGAGGCACTCTAGACAGCTGCATTCCACAGGACCCTGGGCTGGAACCCAGAGTAGAGGGCAGGCCTGGGTTCCCCCTAAACTTCCCAACTCCTGGTCAGACACAGGAGGAGTCGACCTGGACCGTGGGTACAGAAAAACGGCCAAGCTGAGGGCTGCCGTGAAGTTCCAAGGTGAGCAAATCCGCCAATAAGCGTAAGACCCACCAAGGTAGAGGATTCAGAGTAACAGCCGTGTTAGTCTGTATTCGCAACAAGAAAAGGAGCATTTGTGGCACCTTAGAGACTAACCAATTTATTTGAGCATAAGCTTTCGTGAGCTACAGCTCACTTCATCGGATGCATACTGTGGAAACTGCAGAAGACATTATATACACAGAGACCATGAAACAATACCTCCTCCCACCCCACTCTCCTGCTGGTAATAGCTTATCTAAAGTGATCACTCTCCTTACAATGTGTATGATAATCAAGGTGGGCCATTTCCAGCACAAATCCAGGTTCTCTCACCCCCACCCTTTCAAAAAACCACACACACAAACTCACTCTCCTGCTGGTAATAGCTTATCCAAAGTGACCTTTGTCACACCATATAACGTGCCAGTTGTCCTTACTTATACCTGTGCAACCCCATTATGGACAACAGGAAAACACGTCAAAGGCTCCAAAGTGATTTAGGAGCCTAAGTCACATTGGATAGGGAAAAAGTGAATTTATGCTCCTAAATAACTTAAGTCTCAAAAGCACTTAACAACAACAAAAATCCATGCTCTTAGCTTTAGTTCTGAGCTTGTACAGGTAAAGCTGGGGACAGAATCTGCCCTCCCATTTTGCCACTGATTTGAAGCAGGATCAGGCCCATAGTCATTATGACCAACCTTTCTTTTTCTCTCTGGGTGAGAGAAAACAGAGAACAAGTTCCTTGTTGGTGCCTCTCTCCTCTCCTGATTGAAATCATTAGCAGCTAACAAGGATCTTACAATCTGATACAGGTCTCCATACACACATGTATTTGGAACACTATACTTTGAAGCATGCTGAAATCAGTAAAGAAGTGCCTTCTAAAGGGCCTTTCATCTCTGGATCTCAAAGTGCTTTACAAACAAACAGTCATGTGAGAAGCCTCCAGACACCTTTGTAAAAGCAGGCAATTCTACAGGTCAGGAAATTACAAGCCACAAAGAAGTCACATGACTTGGTCAAGATCACAGCCACAGTCAGCCAGTGCCAGAGCCAGGAATAGAACCCAGCTTCCTCAGTCACCTGCTCTAACAATTAGATCATGCTGCTGCCCTCACAAATGGCATGTAGCTTTCTTATTTCTAGGCTTGGAAGGATTTGATTTTTATCCATAAGTATGGTGAAACTGATGTTTACTAACCCACACACCCCAATGAAAAAATAGTTCCATCGATAAGAATCAAAATTTTTAGACAGGCAAAGTAAGAAAAATGCTGCTTGAGAACTTAAAGTTTCATTTAAGGCTATTTAACTTTGTATATCTTGACATATGCTGAGGACAATGTGTTTTAACAATTAGAAAGATTTAACTTTTTGAATTTCAACCTCCGCTGTCATTAAATAATTGTCTGGCCCCCTCATAATTTCCTGCAACTGAAAATTTAAATCAATAACAAATCAGAAAAAAATGCTTAAAAATAAACATCAGTGTTACCTGTTGAAATTATTAAAAAAATAAAATTGAATTCTACCAATCCTAATTATTTCTGTTTTCCCACCAAGGCAAAACATGAATTTTCCATAAGGACTATGTTAGGGACATGCTACACTGGATGCACTTTGAATCATCTGAGAGCAAATGAAACTTCCTAACAAAGCATCTTTAATTTGAAAAAAACAAACCAAAACAAAAAACAAAAAAACCCACCAGTGTCCCCCATGCTTGCATCGGTCAAAACGTACAGGCTGGATATTCTTCAGACTGTCAAAAAAATTACTCATCCCCTCACCCCTTGAAACGAGTGGGTTTAAAAGTACAACAACTAGAGAAGAACCACGTTGTGGGTGGGATATGGAAAAGTGTCTTAGGAGCACAAATCCCATGGAGGAATATTTTAAAAGCACAAATGGAGTGAATGTGCCAATTCCCATGACTTGCAATGAGGTAAGACCTAATTGTCCATACAATACTTCCTCTCAGTTGTGTCTATAAGTAATAAATTATTTTACTGAATTGTTGAAATTACTTTTATGGTACATACTTTCTTTTAGGATTGTAGTATTCATCTAATGCAGTGGTTCTCAACCTTTCCAGGCTATTGTACCCCCTTTGGGAGTCTGATTTGTCTTGTGTACACAAGTTTCACCTCACTTAAAAACTACTTCCTTACAAAAATCAGACAAATACAAAAGCATCAAACCACACTATTACTGAAAAATTGCTTACTTTCTCATTTTGTCTGTATGAAATTTTACTGACTTCACTAGTGCTTTTTATATAGCCTGTTGTAAAACTAGGCAAATATCTAGATGAGTTAATGTGCCCCCTGGAAGACCTCTGTGTACCCCCCAGGAGTATGCATACCCCTGGTTGAGAACCACTGATCTAAAGACATAAAAGTACATCTGTTCTGAAAGTCTCAAAGTCAAGGGGCTGAACCAGTGGCTTTGAGAAACCATTACATACAGTGAAAGGGTCTTCAGTTTAGAACCTCACTGACTCTCCTGGGCCTAGAGCCAGCAGAGCACTGAACCACAATCTTAACTTTAAGCACATGACTAATCCCTTTGACTTCAATGGGACAACCAAGCTACTTCATGTTAAGTATGAACTGAAATGCTTTGTTGGATCTGGACCTTGCTCCCTAAGAAGTCGAGGGAACTCAAATGTGTTACAGAAGTGATGGACCTGTGCTATCAGGGGAAATAGGTCCATGTAACACATGGAAAACTCTTGAAAGCGTGATCCTGGCATGCACACTGGCTAAGGAAAGTAACCAGTGGACTAGCCCATCAGCTGTTCTGAAGCACCATAGAGCCATTGAAGTCAGCCGAGCTACACCAGCTGAGGATGCAACTCAATATTTCTTTTCTTATTTCTCTGCTAAAGGACCCATATACATAGCTAGATGCTATCAAGCTGGGGGTCTCTATGATAACAGGGTAGTGCCTGACTTTGATATAACATTTGGTTTTGCCTCCAAATAGGACCAAGCCAAGGGATGGCAGCATGTTAATGCCCTGAAAAGCTGCTACTTTCCAAGGTTAATCACAGTTCTTTTAGACGTATTTGTAAATTATCCAGATTATCAGGAGAATAATTCTGGAAGACAGATCCTAGACATCTACCCACCCAAGCAGAATGCAGTTTTACTCTGTCAGTGGACTAGCCATACTTCAATCATGGATACACAATGAGCTCTGGAGAAACTCAGTAGCTCTTTAATAGCACATTAAACACAACCATCTAAAGATAGAGAATGCTATTTCCTATCACACCCAATTGAAACTAGGGCCCAAATGATGATGAGGGGAAAGGGAGGAGTTGGGGGTTTTCTTTTCCAGGAAATGTGGTTTTTGGCTTTTTTTTTTATTGAAAGTAGTCAGAATTTAGATTCCCAAGTGGGACTTCAGAAAAGACAGTATGGCTAACAACCCAGCACTCACAAAACACATGGTTGGAGCTACAGTGATCCTAAAGCTTCTTTACTCAAAATGAGAAACAGTATCTCCAGCTGCATTGTCTCCCTAATGCCACACTGGACACGGCGGCCGTGCCAGCTCCAAGGGAAGAATGCTTCCTAGTGCATCACTAAGCCTCCTGCTGCAGCACATTCAACATTTCATTAAAGGTCACTCATCCAAGTGTTGTGAAAGCTCAGCCCCACTTAGCTTGTGGGATATGATGCAACTGCAATCCAAGGAATTATCAACTCTAGACAAATTTGCCCAAGGCAGAAAAATACTAGAGATGATCAACGATGAGGAATCAAAGAAAAAAAATAGATTGTTATACATTTTTACCCTGGTACCAGATGCTGGTACCATGTTATATTCACTAAAGTAAACTTAAGCCCCCCCATCACACTTGTCTCATGCACAGCAAATATTCTTTCACAGAGGACAAATGTACAGCTAGCTTCTTCCTGCTAACCTTTTCAGTGGCTAAATGTCTCTTGTAATTACTGTAGGACTGTTTCCCTTATCCAGTATTACCTAGTTCCATTTTGCTTTCAGAGTAAACAGCCTCACCTGACAACGTATTCATCACCCACTAATGCCTGTGAACATGCATGTGTCATGCATTCCTGATTTGTTTCTCTTTAGGTTAGATAATAAAATGAGAGTAAGGGGGAGATTTCTGAAGGTACAAATGGTAGATGGGTGCCTAGCTCTCACTTTCAATTATTTAGGCACCTAACTACTATCTGTGCCTTTGAGAGTCTTCCTAGTATCCCAGGTAAATGACAAGCATTTATAATACTTATAAGAACCCCTGTTTTTACTCTCTTGCTAAAAGGATTTAATTAAGTACAAAAAAAGACCTAATGTAAGGCATCATTATAGATGGGAATTAAAAAAAAAATTCAGGAAATTAAAACTTCTAGCTTCCACAGCCACTTAAGCTTTAACCGAGCCACACTGTTCCTACATGGTATTTTAGAGCAATAGTTGTGTAGTTAAAGGTCTGCCTTTATATATTACAGTATGCCTTTTCATTGACTTCAATGGACTTTGGACCATGCCTTTTGGGTTTATATTGTGAAATATGTAGCTTTCATATCACCTAGACAATCTGCAACAAACCCAATTCTGAAGATTATCCTGGCAGTGATCCTGCTACACAGAGGAAGGTGCAAGTTTTAGGCTAGCCAGGGCAAAGCCCCTCTGCAGAATCATAATTCCTACCTTGCCTCCACATGATGTGGCCACATCAGAGGTTCCACCATGAGGACAAGTCTGGAAATCAGGTAAACCTGGCAAAGGACAAGCTAATGCCTTTAGCCAGGTGTCATCAAAGCTGATGGGCCATCATCTAATCAAGTGGCCATTCTTTGGCAAGGAAAGAAGGCAGGAAGAAACAGACATCTCAGCAAACAACAACATCACATCTCTTCCCTACCAGACTCCCTGTCTCCTTGCTCTCAGATGGAAAGAACTTTAATTAGCAGTCATGCTCACAAAAATGTTTTTCAAAGAGCAATTGAACTATAGAAGTGAGGGGGAAAAAAAAACACACCTCAAGTTCTCTCTCCCTATTCAACTCTCTCTTTCCCCCTAAAATGACAAAAGAAACAGCCTTGGGAGCACATCCTAACCTGAAACTTGGTCAGCAATGCTACTGCAAACCTGGTAAGAATTTTAGTATTAGGAAGTGTTTTATCTTTAATTTTCTTGTAACCGCTTCTGACTTTAGTGCCTTAATCTTTGGTCTCACTTAAAACCCATCTCTGTAGTTAAACTTGTTTTATCCTTTTAATTAAAACTAATCCAGTGTTGTGAAATGTGTGGGTAATTCCATTTAAGGTGGCAAGCTGTTGTCTCTTGATGTCCTTAGAGGAACAACAGACCTAATGTCTGAGATGTCCAGGCTTCTCCTGGGTAATGTAGAACACATTTTTTGCAGGGAGGAGTCCATGATTGGGAGTGTGTTGGGGGCACCCTGCAGGTAGTAATCAAGGTTGCTGGAAGCCAGAGCGTGGTTGATGTTTGCTGGCAGGCTGCTACGGCCAGAATTGCTGGACCAGGGCAGTACCTATACACACACTCAGGGTGTGACCTGCATGTTGTTTGACTGTTTGTGAGGATCCCAGGCTAGAAGCCACAGGAATAGAGCAATTGTGAGGTCCCCCAGTATGCAGGGCAGGTGGTGACACAGCCCATCACTGGTCTGACTTGCACGGTCATGCTCAAATCCCTTCTCCCACTCTGATGTTATGCTGCTTTCTCGCTAAGCTTCAGCCACCCCACATGTTCTAGGGGATCCTAATAATGCTAGATAATTGCTTCCAGTTCATGAATGTCTCTCGTGCTTTTGAAAGGATGGGAAAGTTTGCAGAGGCTAACCTTGTGTGGAACTGGCACTTTTCTGAAAATGGTTCTACTCCAGTGCAACAATATTAATCAGTCAGACATCAGATTAGGAAAATAACTTTGTCAGAGCAGCAGCTTAACATTAGATCAAGAACTTCTCAGTTAAGAATGCCTGGCCTGCTCACAGTACCTGCCATGCATTAGAAGCCTAGTTCTGAGTTGGAGTTATAAACTGTGATCTTCAAATGCATACCTGAAATATAATCCCACTTCAGATGCTTTGGACAGGAATAAGGGGCATGTTTGGGTATCACAGTATTCAATTGGTCATATCGGACTACTTCCTGTCTCTAAGGCCTGGTCTACACTACAAAGTTAGGTCAATACAAGGCAGTTTATATACTGACCGACTTGTGCATGTGTCTACCTTTAAATCTGGCTCCCACTGATGTAAGTGCCGACTTACTACCACCACCACTTGGAGCAGCATAGAGCCATGGTCAATGTACTTTGGTCATGCAGTGAGAGCGTAGACCCTGTGTTATTTATGTTAACCATAACTGCCCTCCAGCAGCTATTTCCCAATGCCCTAAATTGACTGCTCTGGTCACGTCTGTGAACTCTGTTGGCCAAGGTTCTGGAAGTCCCCTTCCCCTTTAAAGCCAGGTGAATTTTTGACATTCCTTTTCCTGATTGCCCAGCTTGGTAAGCACACCTAGCAGCTCCCCATTGTTAACTAACTGCCAAGCTAACCATGCCAGCTACATGCTCCAGACATGTTCCTGCCTGGAGTTGACAGGAGGTATTGGATCTCCTGGGCCTGTGGGAAGAAGAGGCTGTGCTGGCATAGCTCTGAACTAGCCAAAGCAACGTGCATATCTATAAGCAGATTGCTTGGGGGAAATGCAGGAGATGGGCTATGACAGGGACCAGCAGCACTGCCATGTAAAAGCCAAGGAGCTGCAGCAGGCATACCAGAAGGCCAGAAAGGCCAACAATCGATCCAATGTGTGAGACAGACCTGCTGCTTTTACAAAGAGCAGCATGCTATACTCAGCTGAGACCTCACCCCCGCCCCTAATGGCATCATGGATACCTCCCAGGTGCCCAAGTCACAGGTCTCTGCCATGACCAGCAAGGAAGAGGACTATAGGGGACAGGCAAGCAGAGGATCTGGCTGTGCAACAAAACAGGAACCTCAAGTGTGTAGTTTAGTTTTAAATTAAAAAGATGGCCCCTAAAGTAGCAGGACATCTTCTGACATTACTTTGTTGTGCCACTACCTCTTCCAGCACAAGTAAAGAGAAGTGGAGTTGCTATCTGCTTTTCAGAACTGGCATGCCACCATCTGCAGCTGCTCCATGAACACCAACAAAACCCTGACTTGGTTCTTGGTACTGTGACATTATCCAGGGTACAATGTGTACTGCTGATCAGCTGTGTCCCCTTAATTCTCTAATCTGGGGTGCCTTTTACATTGTTTTGCTGTCAGAACATCCACTCCTGGCTAAACTCGTGAGCACTCTGAACAGTCACTCAGAGGGTGACACCTGCAAATTTTTAGTCCCAACCTTGTTCCCCCAGAAATGAACATCTTGTACTGGTCAGTACCCTTCTGAACAGTACAACCTCCTAGAAAGTCTCATTTCATCAAAGGAAAATGATAATGCACCAGCCTTGTTATCCCAAATGGAGTTTCCCCACACACTTCAAACACACTGGTTAAGATAAAACAATAAGATAGATTTTTAAGTGATTACAAGCTTTGATGCATAAAAGTCAGGACTGGTTACAAAAGAAGAGTAAAATGCATATTAATATCTAACTTAACAAGCTAAGTGAACTTAAAATCAAAAGGTTTTGTCTCACTAGACACTGCAGTAAATTTCAGACTGGGTTTCCTTTTAGCCTGGAACCCCTCCCCGCTTAGTTCAGTTCTTTGAGAGTCATTAATTTCATAAGCAGACACAAATTGGAGGCCATTGTCTCTCATTCATATATCCCTCTATCTTTGAGGATTACCCCGAGCTATGGTGCAGGCAACAAGTAATCTCTTGAGGACTTGACGGTTGAACCATCCCTGGGATGAAATGTAAATTTCTCATTCACACCTTACTTAAGCAGTCATTCTCCAGCAAAAGGAAGTGGCAGCCCACTTGACTTTGTTGATACCTTTCTGGGAGTGCCAGTGTGTCTGTCTCTGAAAAACTGGCTTAGGCCTGCATTTCTAACTCTGGAACATGTTACAGAAATGTTATATAGTAGAAACTTACAACTTTAGATACAATGTTGAAACACATTTTACTGTGACAATAATGCTTAGCAGGTTATGAGTTTTCAAATATCTCACAAGGCATACTTTGTAAAGAATTTTACAAGACTGATAAAGTAGTGAACATAATAGTATAAACTGTCACAATGGCTCACAGCAATCTGTCCTCCAAAGAACTGCCACATTCCCCGTGTCTCTTCTCTCAGCTCCGCAAATATTGCAGGATCATGCAACCTGTGCTTGCAATGCTCATGACAATAATGCAGACCTGTGCAGGCACCATGCTTCGGTCAGAGATGGCAGACAGTGAGGAAGGCTGCACAGTTATGAGATGTTGGAAAAAAAGCACAAAAATTAGATATCATTATGGGATGGGGACAGTTGCAAATTGAGTAGTTGATCCCATGCTCTGAGTTACTCATTTCAGCCCCATCATGCATTGCCAAAACTCCCCACAAAACAGGGTCCTGGATAGCGGCAAGCTCTACAGTGGGATAGCTACCTATGGAGCATTGCACTCTACAGCAATAGAAGCGCCATGAATATGACACAATGGTGAATACGTGCACCACCAACACAAGGAGACAAGTATGCACCCACAAGCAATGTACTAACTGTGGCGGCTCTATGTCAACGTAACATAAACCAACCTAAAAGCATGTGGTGTAGACACGGCTTCAGGCACAAGCTTCAGTCGCAGCATGAGCCCAAGGAGAAACTCTGAGCAGAGTGCAGCACATGCTTCTTCTGTGGCCAGCCAGCTTTGCTGGGGGTGAACAAGAAAAAAGGTCTCATCTGCCAATAGCAATGTTGGCAAAGTGCCCTTTGGATGGAAGCACTGTAAATATTTATATACTCAGCTTATTTATTAAAGCAAGACTGAAATATTTACATCCCAACAGGGCACAGACAAGATTTGAGGTTCAGCAACAGACACTGGAGGGACAGTAATGGAAACCAGTTCACTTGCACCTCTTCAAATTCACATCCTGCCACTGCCCTCCTTCCTACCATAAGGTTTCACAGAATCATAGAATATCAGAGTTGGAAGGGACATCAGGAGATCTAGTCCAACTCCCTCCTCAAAACAGGACCGATCCCCAATTAAATCATCCCAGTCAGGGCTTTGTCAAGCCTGACCTTAAAAACTTCTAAGGAAGGAGTTTCTACCACCTCCCTAGGTAACACATTCCAGTGTTTCACCACCCTCCTAGTGAAAAAGTTTTTCCTAATATCCAACCTAAGTCTCCCCCACTGCAACTTGAGTCCATTACTCCTTGTTCTGTCATCTGCTACCACTGAGAACAGTCTAGAGCCATCCTCTTTGGAACCCCCTTTCAGGTAGTTGAAAGCAGCTATCAAATCCCCCCTCATTCTTCTCTTCTGTAAACTAAACATCCCCAGTTCTCTCAGCTTCTCCTCATAACTCATGAGTTCCAGTACCCTAATCATTTTTGTTGCCCTCCGCTGGACTCTCTCCAATTTTTCCACATCCTTCTTGTAGTGTGGGGGCCCAAAACTGGACACAGTACTCCAGATGAGGCCTCACCAGTGTCAAATAGAGGGGAACAATCACATCCCTCGCTCTGCTGGCAATGCCCCTACTTATACATCCCAAAATGCCATTGGCCTTCTTGGCAAGAAGGGCACACTGTTGACTCATATCCAGCTTCTCGTCCACTGTAACCCCTAGGTCCTTTTCTGCAGAACTGCTGCCTAGCCATTCGGTCCCTAGTCTGTAGCGGTGCATTGGATTCTTCTGTCCTAAGTGCAGGACTCTGCACTTGTCCTTGTTGAACAACATCAGATTTCTTTTGGCCCAATCCTCCAATTTGTCTAGGTCCCTCTGTAGCCTATCCCTACCCTCCAGCGTATCTACCTCTCCTCCCAGTTTAGTGTCATCCGCAAACTTGCTGAGGGTGCAGTCCACACCATCCTCCAGATCATTTATGAAGATATTGAACAAAACCGGCCCCAGGACTGACCCTTGGCCTATTCTCCAGCCCCTCCCTGGGCTCTTTGTAATGAGCAACACTTCCCAGGCCTACTCCCCAGAAGTCTGGTTCCTACCCTTCTGTCAGAACCAGCCACAGGAGTTTGCTCCAGTCCTGTGTCTCCCAGGTATCTTCCCTCCCCAGGCTTCTACCTCACTCAAGAGCTTTCCTGTCCCCAATAGGTCTTCCCACTATCAAAAGAATGACTGTAGAGTTCTTACCTCACTCTGTCCCTGCAGCCCCTTTCCACTACAAATTTCCTCTTTTTATAGCCACTCCATTGCTGGGCTGCATCTCTAATTAGGGCTGGCCCATGCTTCAGGTGCAGCCAGTTGGGTTAATTGGACTCTCAGAGCCACATGAACACTTTCACCACATGTGAGGTGAACACACACACACACACACACACACACACACACACACTTCCTCCCTCCAGGAAAAAAAACTTTTACACTCAGGTTTTATTGCAGGGCTGTGATCCAGCATGTAATGCCCTGGCTTAATTTAAGGTTATATAAGAGTTTGTTTTGCTATTCACTTATCTCCTGGAGGTGGGATGACTATTTCAGAATTTAGGTTTAAATTACATGCATTTTTGAGGCTCAGGCAAACTCTGCAAGCTGTCAGCCATTCAGTGAAAACACACTTGTTTTCTTTAAGCTTGCACAACAGCTTTTTGTCAATACACCCCCATGACAGAGGAGCTAAAGATGAAATATTAATTTGTTGTGCTTCTTGAATTACACTTCATAGCCGGGTGAATCTAAAAAGGGCTTCTGTCACAGATGTGTTTGTTACACTTAATTGCTTGTCTTGTTCTCTTTCAGACTCATCAAAACATTTAAGATCTCTATGTGACTTCAAATATCCCAATTGCAGCCTCAAAGGCTGGCAAAAGAAAAATGAAATAGGAGTATGGGCATTTTCCCACCCACACATACTTGTTGAAGAAACATTGGAGAAGAAACCTCTGGGATCAATATTTTTGGCATGGGGTACTCTGGAACAGTGATGAGTAAACTTAGGGAAGGTCTGAAATTCAGAACACTTCTGAATCTTACCTGAACTTTGTAGTGTTCCCCCCTTATGGGAGCTGAATGAGCTTGCATGCAGTGTCCCCTGATCAGCCAGCAGAATGAGAAAGGAGAAGGGGAGTCAGGGCTAAAAATGGTGGTGTAAATTGGCACAGTTAAAGAGACCCACTTCCTGCAGCTCCCATTGGCCGGGAACAGCGAACCGTGGCCACTGGGAGCTGCGGGCAGCCATGAAAATGTAAACAAACTGTTTGGTGGCCCGCCAGCAGATTACCCTGATGGGCTGTGTGCAGCCTATGGGCTGCAGGTTGCCCATCACTGATGTAGAGGGTAGTGGGAGGTATGCAATGCTTGAAGGTATTCAGAGTATTAGAAGGTTTGGGGAAGACACAGGTACTTCTGCTAGTAATGGTTATTGGTAAGGGTAGCTGGGTGGAGAGTATTTTATACTGAAGCATAAGTTCTACCAAACCAGGGTTGTGGGTGGTATGTTTCTCATGCTTCCCTCAAATCTATGCCATGAAGGCTGCTGAGTGCCAATGGCAGGTCGCTTTGTCCCTTTCTTGATCACTAATCCCTTTTGCTGTGCCATGTAGATTTCTTGTAGATCTCAGGTTCTGCTGTCCTGCACACACACCAGCACCACAGCTAGTAGTGGGTTTCTAGGCTCACACTTTGTGATTTGGGACACTTGTGCTCAGTTCCTTGGAAGACATGCCTCTTGATCTACTGGGCACTCACTCACGAGCTATGGTACTTTCTATGCAAGGCCTAAACAATCCAAACACCATATTTTGTCTAATTTGACTAAAATATGTATACCCAAATATCAGTTGGGAAAAGTCACCCAGAGGAAGAGCTGACTTGTGACCAGCTTTGGGACAACTGGGCAGGAGTTTGTAAAGGAACATCACCTTCAATCATCTCCTCCAATTTGCATGGCCTAGACAAGGGCAGATCACAACAGTTCCTGTGAGCCAGCGCTGCTCAGACCTTGCTCCCTCCAGGCAGGGGATCACCCAGGAAAGGGTGGAGAAAAACAAGGAAGAAGAGGACCAAGGTCCCACATCCTCCACACTATCTGAGTGGAGCCATCAAGGCAGGTGCAGCCCAATGTATGGAGCAAAGTGTATACCAAATAGCCCTAGGAGAGATTTTGCATCTCTCATAATGCTCCTCCAAGGGCAGTACAGCTCCACAACACCCCCTACACAGGAAATCTACAAGGAGCCCACACTGTGCATCTCATAGCACTGGACACTGTCACTCAACACACTGGCACCTCCTGCTGGGCGTTTCAGGAATTAGCTCAGTCCCAGTAGGTGCACCCTCAGGTGGTGGTAGCTCTCCCCTCCTTGCCTCCGCCAGCAGATCCGTTACAGCTGCTTTCTCTCGGCATCTGCTTCGTGGCACAGCCCTCCGGCCATGTCACCATCCGGTTCCCCCACACTGGGGTACTCCTCCACCAAGAGACCAGCCATTCCTCTCAGCAACTTTGCAGTTCACAGCCAGGCTGCTCCTTCAGCAGCTAGTGGGGGAAAGCCAACCCACTACTCTGGACCCCATCCCAGGGACCCTGTAAACAGCAGCTTCCTGCTGCCTCTATTCCCTGGGCCACTTCCCCGAAGCCTCAGTTCCTTCTGCTCCTGCCTCTGGCTCCATCTCCTTTGCCCTCTTCCCAGGTCCTCAAGTCCTGGCAGCCCTTCAGGATCTCTCCTAGTCGCTGCTAGCGCCTGCCCTTCCCCAGATGCTGGTCTCTATGTAGCCCTCTAGGAAGCCAATCTTCTCCCTAGAGGAGACTAACTCGCTCTGGTCTGCGGCTTCCTTTTATATGAGCCATCAAGGCCCTGACTGGTGGTTTGCCCTGCAGCCACTTGTTTGGCCACCTGCTGCTCAGCCTCCCTAGACTGGTTTTAACTCTCTCGGGGGCCAGTGTGGGGCAGGTGCCCCATCACACACCCTCCCCTCAAGCCTACAGCCCTCAGGTTTTCTGTTGTCTCTGGCCCTGCATTCCCCATAGTGGGGACCAAAGTTTGCCCCTTTCTTCCTCTATTCCTTTTAAGAGGAAGCAGATATTCTCCCTCTCTTCTTTGGCATATTGGACCTGGGTTCTCTGGAACTCCAAGCTCCCCTCTGATACTTGCAGGGCCTCCTCTACAGCTGCTAGTCTCCCCTGCAGCCCCTGTACCTGCCCCAGGAGATCCCCCAGTCCCATTTCTTCCTTATTCAGGGCCTCCACAGCAGTCTTCTGTGGCCCTGGGTTTGCCCCCGTTTCCTACTGGGTCCTCTTCATCCCAGTCTCTTTATCTTCTTCCCACCACCTCCTACTGGGTGTGGGAGATCACTCTCTGCCAGGCCCACTGTCCTCACTGGCCCATCTCCCTGGTCAGTCCTCAACTTGGCCTGGATCCTTTCTTAGCCTGTTTCTCATTAAGAGAGCAGCGTCTCTTTTGGTGTCCCACTTTTTGGCAACAGGAGCACCTCTTCTGCTTCTCCCTAGCTATGGGACTTACCATGCTCTTCTCTTCATCAGGCTCTTCTGGGCTAAGCCTTGCTCTGTGGCCACTGCCTCGTCAAGTGCCCCTATCACCAAGCCCAACACACCCATTGCCATCCAGTTCTCTTCACAGGTGGGGCCTCTCCTAGGCTTCCCCTTTTCTTCTTCATAGGGGCATTCATTCCTCCCAGGTCCCAGTCACCCACAGGTATAACAAGGCATCTTCACCACTTACCAGGTGCCTGGCCCTGGCATCCTGCCTTCCCTCTCTATATCTGTAGCCTCCCTGGATCTCCTCCCATAGCAGCCTCAGTTCCTTCTGCTCCTGTCTCTAGTTCCAGCTCCTTTACCCTCTTCCCAGGGCCTTGAGCCTGTATGTCCCGGCAGCCCACCAGGAAGCCAGTCTTCTCCCTAGAGTTTTCTGCAGCAGACTAATTCACTGGAGTCTGAAGCTTCCTTTTATATGGGACATCTGGGCCCTGATTGGCTGGTCTAGCCACTGCCCTCATTGTCTGCAGCCGCCACCCTAACTGGCTGTTTCCCCTGCAGCCACTCCTTTGTCTGCCTGTCACTCAGCCTCCCTAGGCTGGTTTTAACCCTCTCAGGGCCAGTGTGGGGCAGGTGCCCCATCACAGACAGATTCTGATAGCCTGAACCAGAGCATTTTGCTACACTTGCATCTTTAACTCCCTTTGGAAATCTCATTGGAGTTATTCTATTCATTTGAATGGCTAGGATTGGGCTGCTGTTATGGAGGGTATTCTTTATACCATATTATTTATATTCCATTTATTATTTATTGTCTTCATTATATAATAACAACTTCCATCGCACAAGGGTTCAATGAGGTGTTAAATGTATTAAAGTATTTCTAACAATAATTATATTTTAACAATATAATGGCAATAAATTTTAACAATTAGCAATTTACACCCTTCTCTGCCATGTTATAAATAGACAAATGGAGTCAGAGACCAGCAACTCACCCAAACTCACAGAGCGTGCAGGTGCTAGAGCCAGGAAAAAACCCAGGTCTCATGATTCCCAGTTTGGCATTCTGTCTATTGAGTCACAGCGCCCTCCAGGAAATCTACATACTTACATTTTCAAAACATCTTTAATCCAATGCACAACTTCAAGACACAGCTCAGTGGTCTTTGATTAGTATTATGAATCACCCAGATGAACTGCAAAGAAGTAAACACATTTATTTAGTAACTAGACAGCATGATAGCTCTGGATGGAGAATATCTTTAATTGAAAAGATAATCCAATAATCCGAATGCATCCAAATGCTTTGCTGTAGCTCCCATCAGTAATGAAAGTACTGTATTAACATCAACAGGAACGTGTTCTGTTATGGAACAGCATTCACTGAAAACACTATGGGCCGGGTTCTCAGCGGGGCTAGGCCAGCATAGCTCCGCTGGCATACATGGAGCTGTGCTGGTTTATACTAGATCCTCAGCCCCACAATATCAAATAAAATCCCCTGACTTACAGTTCAGCTTTTAAATTCAAAAATAGTGTTTCAATAATGTTAGAGATCAGCATCAGATTAGCAAAAGCTAGGCAATGCAATGCTAGAGATAGACTATCGGCTACCGGTTGGAATTTCTTTCTCTTTGTTAGGAGGAACATATTTTCACCAAAGGTTACATAGTGTGAGCTTAATTGTGCTACCATAGGTCACTAGAAAACATGGAGGATCTGATCCAAAGTCCACTGACACGAATGGAAGTCTTTCCATTGACATGAATGGAGCAGGCCCTGAGCTTGAGGGCAGTGCGAAGCTGCCCAACACCAGTGGATTGTAGCTCAGGAAGATGGGGCCTTAGCATAGGGGTATGGAAAGAAGTAAGTTGAGTCAGGTGCTCAGCACCTCTGAAAATCAGGCCACTTATTTATGGTTAGGGTAAATACAGATTTAGGTGCCTAACTTTCACACACAAAAGACAGCATATGTCAAGTTTGATGTTCTTGATGGACCTGGCATTAGTAACAGCATATAATGCCATCTACAGAAGAATGCCTAACCAACTACTCCAATACAGAGTACCTCAGGGTCCACAATACAATATATCTAACACTTGCACAACAGACAAATGCTGCATTGTTCCAGGAGGAGTGCCAGACATCCCCACACAGGCTGTTTTTAATCACTTCAATATTCATTTATACTCAAGTTCATAAACTGAATTACTCCTCTACTGTGAAATCACAAAGAGCCAAAATCAAATACAGGCAAAGCTCTAGAGAAGCACCAGGACTGTGTTCATTTACTGATATTGCTTAAAAATGGAGTATGCTGAAAGGCACACAGTTTGTAATTTAGCTGTAATTTCCAAGTGACTTTTTTATACATGTGTAGTAGCCTACAGAGAGAAAGAGAGATCCAAATTATGTCAGGTTAGTTTCAAGTTACCATATTTTACTATTTTAGCATATCCAACCTTATACATAACCAAATGGGAACTGAGTACGGATTCTGAAGGTCAATTTCCTATCTTGCAAGATTGTTGGTGATTTGGGCCAATACATATTTGAATATTTTTGAGGCTTGAGTTTTACTAGGTCTTATTTTTCTTAATATATTAGCTAATGGTTATTGAACCAGTTCTGGAAATACAGATACTGTATTTGATCTGAATGCATAGGCACAGGCTGAGAGATTCAGAGCTATGTTAGAGATGCTCCTGTATTATAGGTGGGACTAGTAGTACCAACTATTATTAAGGTAGCCTGAGTCTTCCCTTTATACGCTGGTAACTTTGTAAAACTTTAACCACTTGAGCTGGAAGTTTACATACCATGTGTCTGCTTCAGGCTGAATTTTTGGGGAAAATTTCAGCCAAAATAGTTCAGTGGTTTCAGAGTCTCAGAAAAAATGGCAGTTTGGTTGTGTTGCTCGTGTTTTGCCTGTGCAATATTAATTTGGCTCTTGTGTGTGTATGTATTATGATGGTCTTTAATTGCATTATCCTCTACTATTTTTTCCACAGCACTCCTGCCTCATTCAGTGCACTGCATGGACCTGCTCTGGAAATTAACCAGAACTGGGTTGTGAAAAGGCTGTTGTCTTTAGAACCCCAACCTCATTTAATGCAGAAGCTGGAAAGTATGTAGTGAATGAAGTAGGGCATTGCAGGAAGAGAGAGAAGGGTCTCAGTTAGCTGAAAGCAGCCCTGGAGATTTGTATTCTATCCTTGCCTCTGCCACAGAGTTCCTGTGTGATGCCACACAAGTCACTTAAACTAAACTTTTCACAGGTAGCCATTAATTGTGTGCCCAATTTGAAAGTATGGGGCCTGATTTTCTCAGCACTCACTGCAGCTGAATTCAATGGGAGCTGTGCTTTGAATATATAAAGTACCTTGTAAGTGTTAAGGACTCTAAAAAAAAAATCACATATTAGGCATCTCATATTGGGCACCCAAAATTAGTGCATACTTTTGACCGTAATCTCTCTGTGATTCAGCTCCACACCTGGAATAGGGGGTTACTACTACCCTCTCACCTCTTAAGAGATAAATTCATTATTATCTGTGAAGCACTCAGATCCTGTAATGAGGAGCACCACAGAAAAATAAAGAAAAGCTCATGAGGAAATTAATAATTCAGCCTGCTGAGCTGAGTTTGAATAGCATGCAGTAAATAAGGCCTAGAGCCACATATTGAACAATGATGAGAAAACAAAATAATGAATAGCTGCTCATTAAGTGAGTATGGTACATCCTGTGCACTGAATGAGCCAGCAGTCCTGTGAAAAAAATTGTATGTGACTGTATAATTAAAAACTGCATACACACAGGCAACCTTAATTCTGGCAATTCATAACTCTTGAATGCTTGACTTTACAACCTTAATAACGTTTTTAATGCTGGGTTTTTGTTTTTATTTGCACATATGAGAGTCTATACTGGAGAATGGTCACATTACTGGTCAAACACCACTTGCTATTTCTGAACTACACCTATTACCTGATGGTCTAAATTTAACGCTCATCCTTGCATTGATGTCAACGGGATGGGCACTGCCTCACTAAGAGCTCCTGGAAGCATCATGCCTCATGCAGGCACGGCACCTCAAGCAACCTCAACCAGAAGAGGGTGCAGCATTCCCCTCCTGTGAGAGAAGAGCCCACCTCAGCCTTGCCCTCTTTGGAGAGACTTGTGACTGGTGTCTGAGGATAGCCCTGGTAGTATTCCTCAACCGAAGGGCTGCAATTGTGGCCAAATCCCATGCAGGAGTGAGAAGGTGCTTGTGCAATGCCCTCCTACCTCCCAGTGCATCCACACAAGGCCTGGACACAATTTAGTCATGTGTCAACCATGAAAATCATATAAATGGTGGCCCAGTGTAGATAAAAGTAAGCGTTCCGAGTATAAAGCAGGAATAATAAGACACCAGACATAAGACAAAGCATAGCATAAAACCGTAGATCATATTATAACTGAAATGGTTGCATGAGAGAGCAGTGTACAAAGACTACTGGGGATTACTCCTGACTTGTGTTCATAAGCTATTACCATTATTTGTTGAATGCCAACAGTCTAATCTGCCCTGTTCAGAACAGAGAGGATACTAGGAACTTCCAGAGTGAGCAGACAGATAAAGCAAAAGTCCATTGAGAGATTGAATATTCTGTGTGGAGATTTCCCCACACACATATCCTTCTTGCTTTTGAGGAAATTATCAGGATTTAAGAGCATTATGGAGGAGCTGCTGGTAAAAGCCTGGCACATGGGGTCAAGAAATTCCAGGCATAGGGAATATTTGAGTGATGACATGGAGGAAAAAGAGGAAGAAATGGTTAGTCCTTGCATATGCTCCCATAGGAGCATAAGAATGGCCATATTTGGTCAAACCAATGATCTATCTAGCCCAGTATCCTGTCTTCCATCAGTGGCTGATGCCAGAGGCTTCAGAGGGAACAACAAGAACAGGGCAATTAATGGATGAGCCATCTCCTGTTGTTCAGTCTCAACATCTGGCAGTCAAAATCTTAGGGACATCCAGAGCATGGGGACATCCCTGACCATTCTGGCTAATAGCCATTGTTGAACCTATCCTCAATGAACTTATCTCATTTCTTTTTTGAACCCAGTTATACTTTTGGCTTTCACAACATCCCCTGGCAATAGGTTGACTGTGTATTGTGTGAAGTAGTATTTCCTTTTGTTTTAAATGTGCTGCCTATTAATTTCATTGGGTGACCCCTGGTTATTGTGTTATGTGAAGGAGTAAATAACATTTCCTTATTTACTTTCTCTACACCATTCACAATTTTAGAGACCTCTACCATAATCCCCCTTAGTTGTCCCCAGGAGCGTAAGTATGGCGATACCCTCCGATACCCCGTATCTGCAAGAGATTACTAGCCGGTACAAGGTACCGGAAAGATATGGGGCCACTAAATGGCCCCATGCCGGCAGCTCCACCTCACCAGAGGACACAGCTGGGGGGGTTGGGGCTATGCTCAACTCCTTTCCCCACTCTGATCCTTTCCCTGCTGCCACAGCAGAGAAAGGAACAGAATGCGGCTAGGGCATTCATTCTTAACAGCACAATACATATGCTAACAAACTTAAACAAAGTCTTTGTTTAAGTTTGTTAGCATCTATATTGCTGTTTTACATTGGTCAGGACTAAGCCAAAGGCACAGGAGTTGGTTGCTAGTGTCCTCCACCCACAACAGAACATCCCTGTCAGTGTGATTTTACAATGGCAGAAGATACACATCAAACACTAGAGACCACATTTTCCAGATTTTCTTTTGAAAATCCTTATCTAGGTGCCTAAACTCTACCCTGGTGAGTGCTGACCACTTGAAAAATCAGGCTCTGAGCTCTTAAAATCTAGCCTTATGTGAGCTGTGGTTTCTATTTAATTAACCTCACTGGGGCTTAAGCGGTAACTGAGAATGGTTCCTAGAGCTGGGAGAATATGCAAAAAAAAAAAAAAAGTATTTATGAGCATTTATTTGAATGAAAACCACAGATTCATCTTGACAATATTCACATCTCACATCTCTTCACATGTCTCAGAACATCTGTACAAGTAACATTTTAATCTGCAAGAATGTTCCTAGACAGTGAAGTTCTCTTAGCTACTTGAGGAAATGCCTTTTCATGAGGTTTTGCGTTGGAACCATCTGTCTGTCTCAGGTTCTGAACACCTTTTCCTCCTGTTTATGAATGCTTGACATTAAGTCAGGGAGCAGAAAGGATAACAGCTGGGCCCAGATCTTCAAAGGTATTTATGTACCCAACGCCCATAAATAAAGTCTAAATCTGTTCATGAATAATTCTTAAACAGGAGTCAAAGGGACGATCTATTTGCTATAAGTAGCTAACCAAGCTCTAAGGGTGACTAAATGATGCTATGAAGAAGCTGACTGAAATCAGTATGGGCACAGAACTAAAGGACCTAAGTGGCCTGGCTGATTGGATAAATGAAAGATGCACTTTTGGGCAGCAGCTCTTGTGGTTTTGCAGGCTGAGCAGCCTCTGTCCCTCCATATATGCCTTTGGGATTTATTGTTTTCTATTCCGGGTGTGACATCTCTGCTGCTATTGTTTCCAGATGTGACCTTCATGTTCTGGAAAAATGTCTGATGATGAACCTGGCATTACAAGATGAATCTAATACCAAACAATAAAACAGGGAAAAGATATAGGTCTCTGTCTAGAATAATATACAAGGGAGTTCAATCTAATTATGCAACAAGAAAACTTCAGCTAACCAGTAAAGACAGAAATAAATTTCCCCTTGTAACACTGAGAGCATGTTAGACCAAATATAGGACTGAAACACTGGGGGAATTATTATTGTATATAAGCCGCTATCTAGAAACAATGCACTATACCTGGCTGAAAGAGAGAACTCAAAGATCAAGGAAGATTCTACTATAAATCTTTCCTCTTTACATTTCGTATCCTTTTCTCCATTCATATCTTCCTTTCCTCTCTGCTCCTTCCCTTTTCGGTATCCTTGTGGGTGGTAGATGTGATGGTTTTATGTGTTGTGTGTATTATATCTTTCAATTTCTAGGAATTTTTCACATCTTCAGAGCTCATTGCCTGTTTTGTTCCCAGAGTTGCTTGGTGTGGTAAGAGAAAGTGGGGTGATTGAAAAATTCTTAAATGAAAGAAGGATAGGAAGGACAATTTGGGGTGCTGCTGGATCCTCAATGACACCCGGAAGTATAGGTGTTTAACAGATGCAGTTATAAAATTTTAGACTGGTAAAGGGGATGTCAGAGAGAGTAGGGCTGGGGACAAAGTGGGGAGAGTCAAATGGAGGAAAATGTGGTGACATCATGTGCCCCCTCTTGTGTCCCTCCCAGTACCGGCAAGAAATGATTTCTACTTCCACCACTGGTTGTCCCTTTTCTAATCTGAACAGCCACAGTCTTTTTAATCTCTCCTCAAATGGAAGTTGTTCCATACCCCTAATCATTTTAGTTCCTCTTCACTGTAGCTTTTCCAAATGTAACAGATCTTTCTTGAGATGGGGTGACCAGAACTGCACACAATACTCAAGGTGTGGGTATACCACGGATTTATATAGTGGCATTATATTTTCTCTCTTATCTATCATTTTCCTAATGGTTGCTAACATTCTGTTAGCTTTTTTGACCTGCAGCTGCACTCTGAGTGGATGTTTTCAGAGAACTTGGATGGATTCACCAAGGGAAGGTCATGCCTGACTAATCTAATCGCCTTCTATGATGAGATTACTGGTTCTGTGGATGAAGGGAAAGCAGTGGATGTATTGTTTCTTGACTTTAGCAAAGCTTTTGACACGGTCTCCCACAGTATTCTTGTCAGCAAGCTAAAGAAGTATGAGCTGGATGAATGCACTATAAGGTGGATAGAAAGCTGGCTAGATTGTCGGGCTCAATGGGTAGTGATCAATGGCTCCATGTCTAGTTGGCAGCCGGTGTCAAGTGGAGTGCCCCAGGGGTTGGTCCTGGGGCCGGTTTTGTTCAATAACTTCATAAATGATCTGGAGGATGGTGTGGATTGCACTCTCAGCAAATTTGCGGATGATACTAAACTGGGAGGAGTGGTAGATACGCTGGAGGGCAGGGATAGGATACAGAGGGACCTAGACAAATTGGAGTATTGGGCCAAAAGAAATCTGATGAGGTTCAATAAGGGTCCTGCACTTAGGACGGAAGAACCCAATGCACAGCTACAGACTAAGGACCGAATGGCTAGGCAGCAGTTCTGCGGAAAAGGACCTAGGGGTGACAGTGGACGAGAAGCTGGATATGAGTCAGCAGTGTGCCCTTGTTGCCAAGAAGGCCAATGGCATTTTGGGATGTATAAGTAGGGGCACAGCGAGCAGATCGAGGGACGTGATCGTTCCCCTCTATTCAACGTTGGTGAGACCTCATCTGGAGTACTGTGTCCAGTTTTGGGCCCCACACTACAAGAAGGATGTGGATAAATTGGAGAGAGTCCAGCGGAGGGCAACAAAAATGATTAGGGGTCTGGAACACATGACTTATGAGGAGAGGCTGAGGGAACTGGGATTGTTTAGTCTGCAGAAGAGAAGAATGAGGGGGGATTTGATAGCTGCTTTCAACTACCTGAAAGGTGGTTCCAGAGAGGATGGTTCTAGACTATTCTCAGTGGTAGAAGAGGACAGGACAAGGAGTACTGGTCTCAAGTTGCAGTGGGGGAGGTTTAGGTTGGATATTAGGAAAAACTTTTTCACTAGGAGGGTGGTGAAACACTGGAATGTGTTACCTAGGGAGGTGGTAGAATCTCCTTCCTTAGAAGTTTTTAAGGTCAGGCTTGACAAAGCCCTGGCTGAGATGATTTAATTGGGGATTGGTCCTGCTTTGAGCAGGGGGTTGGACTAGATGACCTCCTGAGGTTCCTTCCAACCCTGATATTCTATGAACTATCCATGATGACTCCAAGATCTTAGTTGAGTGGTAACAGCTAATTTAGACTCCATCGTTTTGTATGTATGGTTGAAATTATGTTTTCCAAAGCACATTACTTTTCATTTATCATTGAATTTCATCTGCCATGTTGTTGGCCAATTAGCCAGCTTTGTGAGATCCCTTTGTAACTCTTCACAATCTGCTTTTCACTTAACTATCTTGAGTAATTTTGTTTCATTTCAAACTTTGCCACCTCACTGTTTACGCCTTTTTCCAGATCATTTATTAATACGTTGAACAGCACTGGTCCTAATACAGATCCTTAGGGGACACCACAATTTACCTCTCTCCATTCTAGAAACTAACCATTTATTCCTACCCTTTGTTTCCTGTGTTTTAACCAGTTACCAATGCATGAAAGGACCTTCCACCTTTATGCTGTAGCAAACTGATCCATAGAACATCAGGGTTGGAAGGGACTTCAGGAGGTCATCTAGTCCAACCCCCTGCTCAAAGCAGGGCCAATCCCCATTTTTTCCCCCCAATCCCTAAATGACCCCCTCAAGGATTGAACTCACAACCCTGAGTTTAGCAGGCCAATGCTCAAAACACTGAGCTATCCCTCCCCCCCATTCCTTCACTCATTAAAAGGAAGTCTCCTTCTCTTTGTTTTCAGATGCCCCAATGTATCTCCAGCTTCCACAGAGCATCCTAATCATAGAAGCTATTTACAACAGACTAGAGGTGGGAAGAGTTGAATCCTTCCATATTTCTCTGCAATACATCACTAGAACACATCCCTGGGCTCATGTGTCTGCAAAGCAGACTTGTTTTGATGATACACTTAGCGCAGGAATGCTCCCATGATTACCATAAAAAGCCTTCTCTTTTATATTAACAAAACATTCCCAACACATTCTCTAGTGATCTATAACCAAAAAGAGAGCGTAGGTGGCAAGTCCATTCTGGAGCAAGGAATGTAAATGCAGCAAATGTGTTCAAAATAATTTAAGGAATCTCTCAAGGAAAGAGAAGGACACATTTTCACAGCTGTGAGATTAAAGTCAGGATCCACTGAGATGGAAAGACAAAAGCAGTTTCTCCTCTTAGCTTGATACAATGTTCTGTGTACCGGGTTTGAAGTCAATGACAATTCAAGGTTGTTGAATAACAGGCTCAATTGAAATTATTTAATTAAAGATTCTCAATAAGATATTAGCACAGCAGAATAGATACATTACCACCCTTGAAGTAAGGTAAAGAGCTGGCTCTGTGTCCCTTCTTCACTGTAACTGGTGGGAGTTAGGAGTATTAGTGCTATAGTATAGTATAGTTTTGCCTGAGATAGTACTTTGAGTTCTGCTTGCCTGCTTGGTTTTGGATATATATACACATTTTACTAATATGTGTGAACAAAGGGATTCTTACTAAAAACAAAGACAGACACTGTAAATGTTGCTTTTGCCTAACCCAGATGGATTTGTTAGTACAATGGAAACAGAGCAGTTAAAGTGTTACAGAGCATGGTGGAAGCATAATATATGAGCATACACTGGAAGGCTGCTCAGCTCCTCTCTCAGGCCAAGGTCAAGCAACCAGTTAGGAGGGGCAAGGGAAGCTGGGGAGGCAGGCATAAGAAACACTAAAAGCCAAAGAAAAGCCTGGCCTTGGCCAGAACACACAACCTCACTCCTTACCCCTCCCATGGGGTACAAAACAGGTGGGACTAAGACCCTGTGACAGGGCGTTGGTCGGTCCTCCGAGCCCCTAGGGGCGGTGGTCTCCATGGCAGGCCTCGGCCCCACCTCCCGAGCGTTGGGGAATTAGCGGGAAGGCGCGCGCCGGCCGGAGCCGGTAGCGCGCCCCCTCAGGCAGGGGCGCGCCGGCCGGAGCCGGTAGCGCGCCCCCTCAGGCAGGGGCGCGCCGGCCGGAGCCGGTAGCGCGCCCCCTCAGGCAGGGGCGCGCCGGCCGGAGCCGGTAGCGCGCCCCCTCAGGCAGGGGCGCGCCGGCCGGAGCCGGTAGCGCGCCCCCTCAGGCAGGGGCGCGCCGGCCGGAGCCGGTAGCGCGCCCCCTCAGGCAGGGGCGCGCCGGCCGGAGCCGGTAGCGCGCCCCCTCAGGCAGGGGCGCGCCGGCCGGAGCCGGTAGCGCGCCCCCTCAGGCAGGGGCGCGCCGGCCGGAGCCGGTAGCGCGCCCCCTCAGGCAGGGGCGCGCCGGCCGGAGCCGGTAGCGCGCCCCCTCAGGCAGGGGCGCGCCGGCCGGAGCCGGTAGCGCGCCCCCTCAGGCAGGGGCGCGCCGGCCGGAGCCGGTAGCGCGCCCCCTCAGGCAGGGGCGCGCCGGCCGGAGCCGGTAGCGCGCCCCCTCAGGCAGGGGCGCGCCGGCCGGAGCCGGTAGCGCGCCCCCTCAGGCAGGGGCGCGCCGGCCGGAGCCGGTAGCGCGCCCCCTCAGGCAGGGGCGCGCCGGGGTAGGGGAACGCAGGCCCACCCAACTCCACTGCGTTCCAGCCCAGGGCCCTGACAGTGGCAGGAGGTGAAGGTCCCGCCGCTGGGTCAGCGGGGCCGTCTGCACCCGCTGACCAAACACACCCACCCCACAGTGTAGTTGGGCTTGGGCCCGTGGGCTACTTCCTACCCTGTCTCTCTCAGGCGGGTCGCTCCGATCCCTCCATCTCCTCTGGGTATTCCGCTGCAGGCAGCTCCGGATCCTCCATCTCCTCCGGGTAATCCGCTGTGGGCAGCTCCAGTTCCTCCAGGTATTCCGCTGCAGGCCACCCCTGTTCCCCCTCAGTATCGGACTCACGCTGGCCCGGGCTGCAGTCAGGCCCCTCCAGGTCCTCTGGGTATTCAGTGGCCGGCAGCCCTGGTTGCCACAGGCCTTCCCCCCGGTCAGGATCCTCCTTGCCCAGGGCTTTGCCTGGGTCAGCAGCAGGATCGCAAGGGAGCAGCCTGTGACTGTCTCCCTCCCTGGTGTTCTCCTCACTGGGCAAAGGGCCCCGCCCTTTGTACTTCCTGTCCCACCCTTCCCCTTCTGGGGATTGGCGGAAGCTTGGCCTGGCCCCGCCCACTCAGGCTCAGAGGGTGGCTCTTTACCCTCTGGTTCAGAGGGGACCCACCCTGGCTCCCTACAGACCCCAACTCACAACCCTCAAAAATGGAACATGACCATAAGTTGTAAGGGGTGTGACTAGGGGCATGCACTGCAGGTATATTTGGGCCTGCTAAAGAGGGGGAGAAGGGGAAATGGGGAAAGGGGGCACAGGCTACAGCTCTGCAGCATCAGAACTGGGAACGGAACACTGGGAAACACACTCTACCAGCATGTAGAGCTATGGATATGTTTGTTTGGAACTAACCCCAATAAACATTGCACTGCCTGCACTTCGGACTTCTGGTCTTCTGCTTTCTGTCTGCATGACAAGAACCAGGGGAGGCAGTAAAAGGAAAGCCCTCTAACAGTGAGATGCACAGTTTCATTCCCCAACTAAGTTACAAAATTTCTGTCATTATATAGGGGTTTTAGACAAAGAGTTCCCTCTGCTAAAATACTCACCCAGAACCACATGTTCTGATGTCTTTTCCTTTAATATCTGTATATTTTCAAGTTTACCTGATTTATGTGCAAGGGCATAATTATTTACTGCAGAGAGGACCAACAGTTTTGCAAGATAATTTCTCTCCATGGAGTCCTTCTTCCCCCATAATAATTCTTCCCTGTTGATGCCCCAGTAGGAAACATCTGCTGCAACCATCATCCATCTCCTGGTGGGGGGGAGTTTTATAGACATGGAAGTGCCATGGATTATAAGATACAGCCTAAAGCATAAAATTCCTGAATACGGTTACTTGTAGGTCAACGACCAGCCTTAGAATTCAAAAATACTCTTTGTTAATATCAAAGATTTTAAACAACAGTTGATATAAATGAATCAAAAATATAAAAAGAAAAGGAATAAAATGGTAAATATTTACTAACAGGTACTAACATCTGTATCCTTTCTGTGATATTCCTCAATAGTTTGAATAGAATCTATTTAGTTTTCTTTTCTCTTGTGCAAAATTACATACACACACACACGTATATATAGGTACACACAGATCTGAATACATATGTGTATGCATTATATATAATATACACCTTTCCCTCACTAAATTTGCCAGAAAGCATGTATGACTTTTTTCACAATTCACTTTACGTCATTCACACATTGCATTTTCCACTATGGATTGAGAGAGGCCGTTGCTAGAAGAGTTATATTTAATAACCATGCCTTTGATCATGCCTTTTCAATAAAAGCCTAATCTGTTAGGTGTTGATTCGCTTCGATACAGTACCTGTTTCTTTGGCTGAAAATGAAATGGTGAGCTATTTCTTTCAGAACTCAGATTTGCTATGGGGATATACTTACCTCCTCCAAACACAGAGAGCACACACAATACATTGAAGCCTTCAGAAAATTTCATATTGGATTGCTCAGGGTGAACCTTCCATGTTTAATTTTGTCCTATTTCCCACTCGCTTCGCACAATCCGCGATTCTACAAATCTCGCGTTATTAAAGCTAGAGTTAGCTTGACTCCTGCTCATTTCAGAGGCCTGCATCCAAATTCCCTTTATCTACTTCCACCCTCTGCTTATCCTACTTGAGAACTAAATGCTTGGCAATGGAGGCCAGTTTTACAATAACTTGGCTGAAGTTAAAGAAGGGAGCTCCCCATCTTTCCTCGCTGTTCTTTTCCACCCAAGATTTTTAATGTGTGTTTTTGTTTTAGTCATTACCTCCTTTCACTCTACTTGCTGTGACTATTCTCATGTGGTGTGACAAAGCTCTATCCTTGCTTCCGCGGGTCCCGCGTTTCCTGGCGGATTTCGCTAGCGTCAGAGGCTCACTGTGACCCTCCACGTAACCCTTCTTTCTCTAGAGACAAGGGTCACAGTCTACTGAGCCATTTTCATCATAAGCCAGAAAGGGAGCTGAGGAGAAGTTATCCTTCCTTGCATAGTCTCTGTTGTCTCCCAGTCTCAGTGATTAATCAGGCGGAAAAGGTTGGGGGGGGGGGGCGAGAACCCAGGCCCACCCTCTACTCCGGGCTCCAGCCCAGGGATCCTAATAGTATCAGCTGACCTTTTAGCTGACCTTTTAGAAACATGACATGTACAATTCCCTGGGCTACTTCCCCCACAGCAGCCCTCACTTCCTCAAACTCCACTTCACCCTTACCTCAGGGCCTCCTTCCTTGTGCCTGATATGGTGTGTACTACTCAGTCTCTCCAACAGCGCAACTTCCTCCCACAGCTCCTGACATGCACACCCACCTGACTGGCTGGGAGGCTTTTAACTAGTTTCAGCCAGCCCCTGACTGGCTTCAGATGTCCCAATCAACCTAGCATTCTCCCTGCCTTCTGGAAAGTTCTTAATTGGCCCCGGGTGTCTTAATTGACCTGGAGCAGCTTCCATTTCACTTATCCTGGTACCAGGGATTTGTTTAGCCTGGAGCTAATACATCTATCTCCCACTACTTTTCTATAGCCATCTGGCCTTGCCCCGTCACAGTGGCAATGATCATAGATTAGATAAGGAGAGCGTCAGTCTTTTAGATTTATGCTGTTCTTTCAGTTTTGCACTCTTTCCCCTCTCTGGTGGAGTAATTTACTTAGGATGAAAGAGTCCCAGGAGAAGAGCTATTAAGGAGTTAATACAGAAGCGTATCCCAATTACATTAAAATCCTTTCTAGAAAACTAATATCTAGCCTCAAGGGAGATAGAGAAGCCAGTGGCATGGTATGTGCTACAGACATGGTTTTCTCTTTCATCTTGCTTTTACACTGAGACTGTAAAAGAGACCAACCACTCTTACCAGGGTACCCCTGGGTTCAGGAGAACACAGCAATGCTTGCTGGTGGAGACCATCTTTGATCACTCGAGTGGGTTTGGGCACGAAGCTGATTTATAGCCTCATGTAGTGGCAGGAATACAGCACTGCAGCCTCCCACTGAGCTGAATGGAGGATTACCAAGTAAAATGCCTGCTTGCTTCTCACTGGAGCTCTTCAAGTAGAGAGCAGGAATTGAGGAAGGCACAGAACAGTGGGACTTTAATAGAATAGCTTTTCAAATTTCAATACAACTGCAGTATTTCATGAAGTTTGGAAAGCTGTGCTCTCCCCTGTCCAGCAGACATTTCTTGAGAGGCCAAAAAAATTCACATAAGAAAAGCCATACAAGGTCAAAACAAAGGTCCATCTAGCCCTGTATCCTGTCTTCCAACAATGGCCAATGCCAGGTGCCCCAGGCAGAATGAACAGAACAGGTAATCGTCAAGTGATCCACCCCCTGTCGGTCATTCCCAGCTTCTGGCAAACAGAGGTTAGGGATACAATCCCTGCCCATCCTGGCTAATAGCCCTTGATGGACCTATCCTCCATGAAATGCCTCCCTGCTTAGCTCTCAGACAACTCTCATGGGTGAGAGTAGTTATTAATGCAGTGGAAATGACACTTGCTGTATTCAACTCTATAATGACTAATAATCTGGAGACAAAATTGGAAAGGTAAAAAGTGAGCAGAATGAAAACATATGTGAATTGCTCAGGACAGAAAGAAAGTTCAGATCTTTTTCCTCAGAACTCTCCAGCAGGATATCAAATAACACACTCAACCAATGAACCATCAAACTAGATGAGTCATTCTTTTTATTATTTGTATTACAGTAGCACCTAAAGGCCGTATCTGAAATCAGCGCACGCACACACACACAGAGTAAAAAATAGTCCTTGCTGCATAGAGCTTACAGTCTAAATACGCAAGCGTAGGCAAAAGGAAATGCTATTATCATCTGATTTTACAGATGGGAACTCGGGGCACAGACAGATTAAGTGAATTGCACATGGGCATATAGGAAGTCTATGGCAGAGCCAGTAATTGAAGCTAGGCACCCTGAATCCTGGGCTAGTGCTCTAATCAGCATCCCATCTTTCCCCTCACAGTTATCATATCACTCTCGTTAGCTAATCATATTAGGACAGTTTTTAGTAGCTTCCAAAAGCTTCATGAGGGTCACATACACCATCACACTGTGCATTAGAAAAGTAGGAACAGTTTAGGAACTGAGGGGGGAATTTGACTTCGGAAGAAGTGATATCAAACTAACAAGTGTTAAAATTCCAAAAATATTGAACAAAATAGGACTGTCAAAATACTTAATAGTTGATCAAAGTTAAGAAGGGTCCTTAAGTTCTGCTGTTCTGGATTACTTACCTGAAATTGATTTATTCTTTTTAACCTAATCAAATAAAAAATGAGAGGTACAGCAGGCCCTATTATTAAGGCTGGTCAAAAATATTCTGTCAAAACTATTTTGATGGGAAATTGAGGTTTTGACGAAACAAACATTTTCATACAAGTTTCTGCTTTCCACATAAATTTATGACTTTTTGTAGAAAATGTTTTGGCCAAAAACCCAAAACTTCCTGGCTGCAAACAAAAGCTTTTTCAATTGAAAACTGCAAGTTTTTAGTCTTCATCTGAAAATTTTCCATTTGTTGTTTGACAAAAAGTTGAAAAATTCAACAAAAATATTATTTTTTCATTGATCAAAATTTTCCATTGGGGGAAATAACCCATTTCCAATCAGCTCCAATTATCAGAGCTATTAAGGCAATGCTCAAAGCAAACCCCATTTGCACAGGTTGGCAGTTTGTGCTTGACAAGGATCCATGGTCCAAGTTCGCTGGAATCCTGTCAGGAGAGGAGGGGCACTGGAATGGGGGTAGGGTGCCAGGGGGCCATGATCCCCCCACTTTTTACTGGCAGTAAGGATGAGCGACAGGGGGGAGGGGGCACAGAGGAGCGAGTGTAGGGTGGTGTCTTGTGGGGAAGAGGCGGTGCGGGAGTGGGGCCTCAGGGGAAGGGACAGTGCAAGGGTGGGGGCTCGGGAGAATGGGCAGTGTGAGGGAGGGGGCTAAAGGAGAAGGGGTGGCTTTTCGGCAGGGGCTTGGGGAGAAGGTGTAGCTCCGGGTGGCAGGGGCACAGTTAGGGCACTGGTGCCTCCCCCACTTTTAGGAACCTTCTGCCACTCCTGCAGAAGAGTTGTTCCCTTGAGCTCAAAGTTGAGTTCAATCACAAGCTAACACTAGAGCTGTGTATACACAGTAGGAATGAGATTATCTAAAGAGATAAGCAGATAACAGGACAGTGCCAAGACACAAGATTTAACTCTAAGTTTGGCCAGGCTTCTGAAGTCAACAGGCAAGGATCCATTGGTGATGTTCATATCGGCACTAATGACACAGCATTGTGAGATAGCTCAGACAGTAGATGACTTCAGGGAATTCGAAAGCTTGTTGAAGAAGAAATCTTCTCTGAGATCCTTCCAGTCCCATGAGTGAAAGACGACAGAAGATTCTGGAAGTGAACTGCTGACTAGGTAAATGGTGTAGGGTGGCTGTATAGTTTGGATGTCATCCATCGCAATAGACTGGAAACCAAACTTCTCAGGGACAGGCTGGCTAAAGGAGTCAGGGGGGTGTTAAACTAATAACAAAAGGAGAGGGTAAAAGACTTGAGCACTCATTTTACACAGAATCAAGATGCTCAGAACAAAATTAATCAAGGAACCAAAGGCTTTGAAGAGAAGAAATTTCATTGCTTATATACCAGCGTTAGGAGTCTGGGTAATAAACAAGAGGAATTGGAATTGCTCATTGCTATTACTGAAACCTGCCAAGATGACTTGCACAATTGTGTAGCCAATGATTTTAGTTTATTGTTTGTTTATTGTGTGGTTATGATTAACTAACATGTCATACGTACTCATTGTATGTTAAAAAGAGTTAAATTGTAGGAGTATACAAGTATAAGATTGATCAGTTGGTAAAAAGAATAATCATGTATTGGGTATCAAATAAAGTAGAGCTGAAATGCAAGGTCTACAGGCTGAGGCCTGTACGATTTTAGCTTAGCCATACTAGGCCTTGGAGACAAGAAATGATGACATAAATCAATGACCAAGAATTGGTTAGTCTCTAAGGTGCCATAAGAAATAATCCGATACCCTAAGATTATGGGAAAAGATTAACAAGCAAAAGAATTTTTTTTTGCTTACAAGATACCCAGTAACCACATTTTTCTAACGTATGCCCTAACCGCATAGTGCATGATGTATAGAAATACTAATGAGGTATAGTCAGAATTACATTATAAAAGAGGGTGTCTAGATGAGGAAAATTGAGCTCCCTATGGGTGATTCCAGCAGGAACCATCCCTCCTCTGATGAAGCCATGAGAGGCCCATCAGACCCTAACACTATTGTTAAGTATGTGAGTATAACTATATTTTAATGAGTGATTCGGTCTGTATAGAATTTCTATATGCTTGGATAATCATAACTGTAATTGTAACTTTAATAAAACTTGTAAAACAGACTAGACCTTGCACATGTGAATGTATGTGTGGTCACTACCCTTGGTCTTTATGTGTTCCTAGAGACTCTAAATCTGAAGCAAGTAGCACAGGTGACGTTCACTCTGTTAAACGAAAAAGGAGGGGAAGTAAAAAATGGCATTACCTGTTTCAAGGTCTCTGATAACTTGGAAGAAAATGATCTTGAATATTTAGGGATCAATGTCCTCACAGATAAAGAAGCATAAGACAGAGTATTAACTGCTGTCAGCTACGGAACAGCAAATCAGAAGAGGGAACAGGACCACCAGTTCCTTACGCACCTATCTATAATGTGCAGGAAAAACATTTGGGGGATTTCAATCTGAGTGAGATGTGTTGGAAGTCATGCTGCTAGTAGTAAAACATCCTTTGAATTTCTAAGCATTGTATGTGACAATTTCCTAACTCAAAATGTTGCAGCCAACATGGGAATTCTATATTAGACCTTGTCTTGATAGCCAAAGAGGAACTGATCACAGATCTAAAAATCAATGGTAACTTAGATATAAGGGATCAAAAATCCACAATGAAGGAAAAAGGTTGTATTGGTTAAAAAAATGGCATGGATTAGAGGGGAACAAATAAAAAATAATACATAACAAATGGAAGAAAGGGGAAGAGGATAATCATGAATATAAATCAGAAGCAAGGATTTTAGAAAACTGATAAGGGAAGCAAAGGGGTAAAAGGGGAAATCCATGGTCAGTAGAGTTCAGGACAACAAGAAATAGGGTTTTTTTAAGTATATCAGGAATAAAAAGAATCCTGAAAATGGACAATTAGTCCATTACTAGATGGAAATGGTATTATTACCATAGGTAACATAAATGACTGCTTCTTGGAGCACTTAGTCCTGGAACCCATCAGGAGAGAGGCAATTCTCCGTTTAGTTCTAAAGTGGAGCACAGGACCTATCCCAAGCGGTGAATATAGCTGAACTGCTCAGTAATAGCGATCATAACATGATTAAATTTAACATCTTTGGAGGGGAATGCCAAAGGAGCCCACCACAGTAGCATTTGACTTCAGAAATGACAACTACACAAAAATGAGGCAGCCAGTTAAATGAAAATGAAATGGTACAGTCACAAAAGTGAAATGCCTGCAAGCTGCATGGAAATGTTTTAAAAGAAATAATAATAGAGGCTCAAATTAACTGTGTACTGCAAAGTAGAAAACATAGTAAGAGCACCAAAAAAGTGCCACCATGGCTAAACAACAAAGTAAAAGAAGCGGAGGCAAAAAGGCATCCTTTGAAAAATGGATGTTAAATCCTACTGAGAAAATGAAAAGAAGCATAAACTCTGGCAAGTCAAGTGTAAAAGTATAATTAGGCACGCCAAGAAAGAATTTGAAGAACAACTAGCAAAAGACTCAAAAACTAACAGCAAAAAAAAAATTAAGTACATGAGAAGCAGGAAGCCTGCCAAACAATCAGTGAGGCCACTGAACCATGGAGGTACTAAAGGAGCATTCAAGGAAAAGAAGGCCATTGCGGAGAAGCTAAATGAGTAGTTTGCACTGGTCTTCACTGAAGAGGATGTAAGGGAGATTCCCACACCTAAGCCGTTCTTTTTATGTGACAAATCTGAAGAAATGTTCCAGATAGAGGTGTCGGTAGAGGACCTTTTGGAACAATTGATAAATTAAAGAGTAATAAGTCATCAGGACTAAAGGGTATTCACCTAAGAGTTCTGAAGGAACTTGATATGAAACTGCAGAACTACTAAGTATGGTATGTAATCTATCACTTAAATCAGTTTCTGTACTAGATGATTGGAGAATAGCTAATGTGAGTCTAATGTTTAAAAAAGGCTCCAGAGGTGATCCTAGCAATTAGAGGCCAGTAAGTCTAACTTCAGTACCAGGCAAATTGGTTGAAACTATAGTAAAGAACAGAATTATAAGACACATAGGTGAACATGATGTGTTGGGAATGAGTAAAGAGAAATCATGCCTCACCAATCTATTAGAATTCTTTTGAGGAGGGTCAACAAATATGTGGACAAGAGAGATCCAGTGGAAATAATGTACTTAGACTTTCAGAAAGCCTTTTACAAGGTCTCTCACCAAAGGCTCTTAAGCAAAGAAAGTAGTCA
The DNA here is from genome assembly GCF_965152235.1 of Eretmochelys imbricata. NCBI lineage: Eukaryota > Metazoa > Chordata > Testudines > Cheloniidae > Eretmochelys > Eretmochelys imbricata. Next base: position 191,979,649 of record NC_135574.1, on the reverse strand, counting down.
TGGAATAAAAGGGAAGGTCCTCTCATGAATCGGTAACTGGTTAAAAGATAGGAAACAAAGGGTAGGAATAAATGGTCACTTTTCAGAATGGAGAGAAGTAAATAGTGGTGTCCCCCACGGGTCTGTACTGGGACTGGTACTATTCAACATATTCATAATCTGGAAAAAGGAGTAAACAGTGAGGTGGCAAAATCTGCAGATGATACAAAACTACTCAAGATAGTTAAGTCCAAAGCTGACTCCGAAGAGTTTCAAAGGGATCTCACAAAAATGGGTGATTGAGAACAAAATGGCAGATGAAATTCAATGTTGATAAATGCAAAGTAATGCACATTGGAAAACATAATCCCAACTATACATATAAAATGATGTGGTCTAAATTAGCTGTTACCACACAAGGAACATCTTGGAGTCATTGTGGACAGTTCTCTGAAAATATCTGCTCAATGTGCTACAGCAGTCAAAAAAGCTAACATACTTAGGAACTATTAGGAAAGTGATAGATAAGACAGAAAATACCATAATGCCACTATATAAATCCATGGTGCACCTATTTCTTGAATACTCCATGCGGTTCTGGTTGCCCCACCTCAAAAAAATCTATTAGACTTAGCAAAGGTACAGTGAAGGGGAACAAAAATAATCAAGCATATGGAACAGCTTCCGTCTGAGGAGAGATTAAAAATATAGGCACTGACTCTCCAGTCCTGGAGCACCCACAGAAAAAAAAAATATGGTGGGTACTGAGCGTCCACCGGCAGCCCCCATAAGCTCCTCCCCTTCCCCCCCAGCACCTCCCACCCTCCACGGATCATTAGAAGGTCAGCACCTCTGATTAAAAGGACTGGGACTGTTCAAGTTAGAGGAGACACAACTGAGGGGGGAATATGATAAAGGTCTATAAAATCATGAATGGTGCAGAGAAAGTGAATAAGGAAGTGTTATTGACCCCTTCACATAACTAAAGAACCAAGGGTCACCCAATAAAAGTAACAGGCAGCAAATTTAAAACAAACAAAAGGAAATACTTCACACAGTGCACTGTCACCCTATGGTACTTATACTTTTGACCTTTACAACATTCCCTGGCAATAACTGGGTTCAATACAAGAATTAGATAAATTAATGGAGGATAGGTCCATCAGTGGCTATTAACCAAAATGGTCAGGGACACAACCCCCATGCTCTGGATGTCCCTAAGCTTTTGACTGCCAGATGCTGTGACTGGACAACAGGGGATAGATCACCCAATAATTTCCCAGTACTGTCCATTCCCTCTGCAGCACCTGGGATTGGCCACTGTCAGACGACAGGCTACTGGGCTTAATGGACAATTGGCTGACCCAGTATAGCCGTTCTTATGTAATGCAGAAAAGATAGAAGCTTTGAATAAATATTTCTGTTCTGTAGCTGGAGAAAAAACTGGATGATGTAGTCATATAATATGAGGATAACACACTTTCCATTCCATTTGTACTTTAGGAGGATGTTAAAACAGATTTTTACAGATTTGTAAATTATCAGGTCCAGATAACTTGTATCCAAGAATTTTAAAAGAGCTGTCTGAGGAGCTCACTGGGCCAATAATGCTGATTTTCAAAATGTTTTGGAACACAGGGGAAGTTGCAGAATGCTGAGAGAAAGCTCATGTGGTACCAATATTAAAAAAGTAAATGGGATAACCTAGCTAATAACAAGCCGGTCAGTCTGATATCAATCTCAGGGAAGATAATGGAGCAGCTGGTATGGGACTCAATGAAGAATTAAAGGAGGTTAATATAATTAATTCTGATCAACCTAAGGTTATGGAAAATAGATCCTTTCAAACTACCTTGATAACTTTTTTAAATGACATTACAGTTTGGTTGAAAAGTTAACATTTGAAAAGGTAATAGTGTTGATAAAATATATTTAGATTTCTGTAAGGCATATGACTTTGTATCACAAAACATTTTGGTTAAAAAGCTAGAATGGTATAAAATTAACATGACACACCCTAAAGAGATTAAAAATTAACTAATTGTAAATGCGGAATCATTGAGTGGTATTGTTTCTAGTGGGGTTTCACAGCGATCTCTTCTTGGTCCTGAGTTATATAACATTTTTATCACTGAGTTGGAAGAAAACATAGGATCATAGAATTCTAGGATTGGAAGGGACCCTGGAGGTCATCTAGTCCAGTCCCCTGCACTCATGGCAGGACTAAGTGTTATTTAGACCATCCCTGACAAGCGTGTGTCTAACCTGCTCTTAAAGATCTCCAGTGACAGAGACTCCACACTCTAGTAAGGAAGTTTTTCCTAATGTCCAACCTAAACCAGCCTTGCTGGAATTTAAGCCCATTGCTTCTTGTCCTATCTTCAGAGGTTAAGGAGAATAATTTTTCTCCTTCCTTCTTCTAACAGTCTTTTATATACTTGAAAACTGTTATGTTCCCTCTCAGTCTTTTCTCTTCTCCAGACTAAACACACACACCCTTTTTTTTTTCAATTTTCCTTCATAGCTCATGTTTTCTAGACCTTTAACATTTTGGTGCTCTTCTCTGGAATTTTGCCAATTTGTCCACATCTTTCCTAAAATACGGTGCCCAGAATTGGACACAATACACCAGTTGAGGCCTAATCAGAGCAGAGTGGAGAGGAAGAATTACTTCTTCTGTCTTGCTTACATTTGCATTTGTCCTATTTACTTTAGACGATTTCTCCAGTTTGTCCAGATCCTTTTGAATTTCAATCCTACCCTTCAAAGCACTTGCAACCTTTCCCACCTTGGTATCATCCACAAACTTTATAAGTGTTGTGACAAAGTTCCTCCTCTACCTTGATGGGTCTTGCACTTATTGGTGGATTTGCTCACTTGGGAGCTTCACGGCAGCCCTCAGCTTGGCCGTTTTTCTGAACCCACAGTCCAGGTCGACTCCTCCTGTGTCTGACCAAGAGTTGGGAGGATTTGGGGGGAACCAGGGCCCGCCCTCTACTCCGGGTTCCAGCCCAGGGCCCTGTGGAATGCAGCTGTCTAGAGTGCCTCCTGGAACAGCTGTGCGACAGCTACAACTCCCTGGGCTACTTCCCCATGGCCTCCTCCCAACAGCTTCTTTATCCTCACCATAGGACCTTCCTCCTGGTGTCTGATAATGCTTGTACTCCTCAGTCCTCCAACAGTTCGCGTTCTCACTCTCAGCTCCGAGTGCCTCTTGCTCCCAGCTCCTCACACGTGCACCACAAACTGAAGTGAGCTCCTTTTTAAACCCAGGTGCCCTGATTAGCCTGCCTTAATTGATTCTAACAGCTTCTTGATTGGCTGCAGGTGTTCTAATCAGCCTGTCTTAATTGTTCTGGAACCTTCCCTGTTACCTTACCCAGGGAAAAGGGACCTACTTAGCCTGGGGTTAATATATCTGCTTTCTATTACTCTCCTGTAGCCATCTGGCCTGACCCTGTCACATATCCCATCTACCCCCCACCCCCTCTGCTCAACACTATGGGGTTGGGCAACTTCAGACTTCAGGCAATGTACTCGTGACAAGCCATCTGCATTGCCATGGTGGCTTCAGCCCGGTTTTGTATGGTGAATTGGAAAGGTTCTAGGGACAGGAACCATCTGGTCACCCTTGCATTCTTCTCTTTATTTCGCAGCATCCACTGGAGGGGTGCATGGTTGGTCACAAAGGTAAACCGTCGTCCCAGAAGGTAATAACACAGTGTTTCCATGATCCATTTCACAGCTAGGCACTCTCTTTCAACCATGCCATACTCCTGCTTTCTCAGGAGGAGTTTCCTGCTGAGGTAGAGGATTGGGTGTTCTTCATCTCTGACCATCTGCGATAGGACAGCTCCCAATCCTACTTCAGATGCATCTGTTGGTAAAATGAATTCTTTGTTCAAGTCTGGGGCTATAAGCAAGGGGTTACTGCAGAGGGCTGTCTGTAGATCCATGAATGCTTTCTCTGCGGCATCTGTCCACTTCACCATGTCTGGACCCCAGGCTTTTATCAGGTCTGTCAGGGGACTTGCTCTCATAGCAAAATGGGGAATAAATCGTCGGTAGTACCCCACCACGTGCAGGAATGCCTTCTATTACTCTCCTGTAGTCCCCATTTTGCTCTCATAGCAAAATGGGGACTAAATCGTCGGTAGTACCCCACCACACCCAGGAATGCCCGGATTTGTTTTTTCCGATTCGGCAGGGGCCAATTTTGGATAGCCTCTAGTTTATTTAGTTGGGGCTTGACCATGCCCCTTCCTACAATGTAGCCAAGGTATTTAGCCTTGGTTAGCCCTATAGCACACTTGGCTGGGTTGGCTGTGAGGCCAGCCTGTCTTAGCATGTCCAGAACCGCTTCCACCTTTCCTAAGTGGGTTTCCCAGTTGGGGGTGTGAATAATCACATCATCCAGGTATGCCACAGCATGGGGTGTATGGTATGGTATGGTATGGGGCTGTAGGAGCTTGTCCGTATGACACTGGAAGGTGGCAGGTGCCCCATGCAGTCCAAAAGGAAGAACAGTATATTGAAAAAAGAAAAGGAGTACTTGTGGCACCTTAGAGACTAACAAATTTATTTGAGCATAAGCTTTCGTGAGCGACAGCTCACTTCATTAGATGCATTCCAAAAGCTTATGCTCAGATAAATTTGTTAGTCTCTAAGGTGCCACAAGTCCTTCTTCTGTTTGCAAATACAGACTAACACGGCTGCTACTCTGAAACCAGTATATTGAAACAGACCCTCTGGTGTAGAGAATGCCGTCTTTTCTTTCGTTACTTTGGCAAGGGGAATCTTCCGGTATCCCTTTGTTAAATCAAGGGTGGTCAAAAATTGGGCATTGCCCAGGCGGTCAACTAACTCATCAATACGGGGTATGGGGTATGCATCGAATTTGGATATCTCATTCAGCCGGCGAAAGTCATTACAAAACCTAGTGGTGCCATCGGGTTTGGGCACCAACACAATCGGGCTTGACCACTGACTGTGGGACTCTTCGATGACTCCCAGCTCCAACATCCTTTTTACCTCTGCCTTGATCTCCTCCCTTTTTCCTGCTGGAACCGGATAGGGCCTTAAAGTTACTTTTGCCCCAGGGCCTGTGATAATGTGGTGATATGCTTCGGTGGTCCGGCCTGGTTTGGTTGAAAACACGTCCTGGTATTGGTTGATCATCTCAGTTACCTCCTTCTTCTGGTTTCGTGCCAGATCAGTGGATATCCTGATCTGCTCCTGCATGTTATTTCCCTGGATCGGGGTCTCTTGGGCCACTACACACGCCTCTTGTTGGTGCCAAGGGTTTAAGAGGTTAATGTGATAAGTTTGTTCTTGTTTCCGGCGTCCTGGCTGCTGCACCTTGTAGGTTACTTCACCTACGGGTTCAACCACCTCATAGGGCCCCGCCATTGGGCCAAAAGCTTGCATTCTGCCGTGGGTACCAACACCATCACCCAATCCCCTGGTTGGAACTGTCGGACTTTTGCCTGACGATTGTAATGGGTTCGCTGGGCCTCCTGCGCCTTTTCCAAATGTTCCAGTACGATACGGGTGACCCAGGCTATCTGTTCTCGCATCTGCAACACATGGTCAATTATATTTCTCCCCTCATTGGGTTCCTCTTCCCAGATTTCTTTTGCAATATCTAGTATGCCACGGGGGTGGCGTCCGTATAATAATTCAAAGGGGTAAAACCCAGTTGAGGCCTGAGGAACCTCCTGGATTGCAAACATAAGGTAGGGTAGTAGGGTGTCCCAATCCTTCCTGTCTCGACTTACCACTTTCCTTATCATTGCCTTGAGGGTTCAGTTAAACCTTTCTACCAGCCCATCGGTCTGCGGATAATAGACTGAAGTTCTCAGGGTATGTATATGGAGCAGCGTACAGAGGTCCTTCATTAGTTTCGACATAAATGGGGTACCTTGGTCTGCTAATATCTCCTTTGGTAGTCCCACTCAGGCAAAGATCCCCACCAACTCTTTACCTATCGTTTTAGAGGCTGTGTTTCGCAGGGGGATGGCTTCTGGGTAGCGAGTAGCATAATCCAGAACGACAAGCATATATTGGTGGCCCCGAGCTGTCTTCTCCAGGGGTCCCACTAGATCCATGGCTATTCGCTCGAAGGGGACCTCTATGATGGGAAGGGGTACTAAAGGGGCCTTCAAGTGGGGACAGGGACTGTGCAGCTGACACTCCAGGCAGGACGCACAGTACCTCCGCACTTCACATACTCCGGGCCAGAAGAATCGTCGCAGGACCCGTGCCAGGGTCTTCTCTACCCCCAAATGCCCCCCAAAAAGATGACTTCCAGCCTTGGAATTTATGAATCTACAAGAGGCGCAACACAGAACTCCGAGCCCAGGGGGGAGGTAAGGCTAAGGTGACTTTAAGCCACCTTTATGCTTCCCTCAGTACTGAGGTGCTCCAGTGACTGGAGCATAAAACTTAGACTTCCTTGGGGGCCTGTCGAAATTAAAACCTGAGCAGCCCTGTGAACTGCAGCACTGCTTGGAATTGCTGCAGCACTGTGCTATGGCTCTGTAAACACTCCCCTCCCACCCTCAGACCCATATCAGGGCTTACAAAGGGGTCCTCAAAAAGGCAGCCTTGTTACTGTATTCTGCAGTGCTTGCCTGCACCAGGATAATTTTCTGGTCAGATCTGGGACTTTTAGAGCCTCTTTACACTGCTCTGGCCCTTTTACATAGCATAAAGAGGCCAAGGCAGGAGCAAGGATCTCACTTGAAATATTTAGGCCAAGATTTTCAAAACTGAATGCCTGTAGTCAGGCTACATATTTTAGCACCTATGTAACTACTCAGAACCCTGGAGCTGCCACTGAAGACTATAAAGCTAGCCTTAAGGCCCAATATTTTCAAAGCTTGTCTCAGATTGATACTTTAAAAATTCTGCATGCAGCTGTTGCGTGCATGCAACCTACATTTCTATTCACTAAATGGGTAAGTGCGCTCAAAAGCGCCCTCGGGCACATGCAAGGACCCATTTTACTCAAACAAAGGAGGGTTGAGTGAAAAAAAGAAACACCATATTTGAGAGTGTGGGAAGGAATTTTCCCTTGGGTCAGACTGGCAAAGACCTTGGGAATGGGGGAGTTTCACCTCCTTCTGCAGCATAGGGTGGGGGTCACTTGCAGGTTTAAACTAGCGTAAATGGTGAATTCTCTATAACTTGGTCTTTAAACCATGATTTAAGGACTTCAGTAACTCTGCCTGAGGTTAGTGGTCTATTACAGGAATGGGTGGGTGAGGTTCTCTGGCCTGCAATGTGCAGGAGGTCAGACTAGATCAGTGGTTTTCAAACTTTTTGTATTGGTGACTCCTTTCACACAGCAAACCTCTGAGTGTGACCCCCCCCTTAAAAATTAAAAATGGGGGGTCATTTAATTTAATGGGGGCTTGGGGCTGTCAGCCCCACAAAGCTGACAGCTCATGACCCCCATGTAACCACCTTGGGACCCTCTGAGGAGTCACAACCCCCAGTTTGAGAACCCACCAGACTAAATCATCATGATAGTTCCTTCTGACCTTAAAGTCTATGAGTCTAAGTGCCAAGTTTTGAAAATCTGGCCCTTAAGACTCCATATTTTTATAACCTGCATGCCCCGATTACATGTGTAAGATGAGAGAGACAAGGTGGGTAAGGTAATATCTTTTATTGGATCAACTTGTGTTGGTGAAGTTGGCCAGGAAAAGATATTACCTCACCCGCTTGTCTCTCTCATACCCTGGTATCAATATGACTACAACAACTCTGCAAAGATGAGCAGCTGCATGCTGAAAACAGGCAATTGCAAATTCATCTGCAAATTAGACACTAGGAAACTGCATGCAATTGTTTATTTTTGCATATTCATCTGCATGTTTTATGAGCAAGGTATGCAATTTTTAATTTTTTTATGCAGCCTTTAGATAAAAAGACAATTTCAGTCTCTTACACTTTACCAGCATGAATATACTACCTCTCCCTTTAAAAACAAAACAAAATACCCTATATTAATCTGTCAAAACCACAGGGAATACCTCAGGAGATGAGTATCTCTGATCACTCTTGGGGAATCTAAAGTATACAGTAATTAACTTGATTTACCTTTGTCCAGTGGTAACTGATTATCTGTTGTTAACTGTCTTATTCCTTAATTATTTCAAGAAAAGAACAGAACAAAAAAAGAAAAATTTGATTTGGCATTATTCTAAATTCATCTAGAAAAGCATTGTTAAAATTGGATGTCTGCATGTGTCCTTTTGCCTGCTAACGGAACCATCAGTGATGCTTTTGCCATATACCACATAAGATTTTAGCTATTATTGAATTTGGGACAAAAATAGAAACAGCCATTAAAAGATAATGCTACTGGATAATTCTTGCTTCTAGTTCTGCCTACATGTATAAGCTTAAGATCTTCATGATACTCCAATCAAGCTGAATTAAAATGCTTTTCAAGTATAATAATGTGCTATACAAAATTTATCTAATTAAAAAAATGTAAAAAAGTCTTAAAGTTAAAATAGTGCCAGTTTTGCCTTATGAGATCCAGAAAGACAATTACAGCAATCTCTCTCTTTAAAAAAAAGAAAGAATATTCTAATCAGAAGTCTTTGTATTTTATCTGGAACTTCCAAAGTGGAACTTACATGAAAAAATAAGGTACCTGAGCAGCTGTTGTGGCGGTCTCGTATGAAAAATGAATCCCCAAAACACAACAGTATTGCCTATAATTTAAGGTCCCAAAGACCTAGCATCTGTCAGCTCCTTTGTGTCTAATAGCAGCTTCCCATTAGGTCTGTTTTGACAACAGTGCCTAAAAAGTTATAAACAGTAATGCTCTTCAGATACATTTCCTTCTTACCTTGTTTCCTTCTTCTTGGTCTCTCTTTTTCTGTATCAGTTTACAGAGAAACTTCATTTATGCAAACCTCAGTGATCTGAAAAACTGATCTATCCAAAACAAGTTGTCATCTCCCAATAGGTATTAAATGGTCCTGATTCCCAGTTACACTTTATGTTGCTCTGGCAGTGCAAGGGGCTTGCAGTGTGGGAGGAAATGTCCCTTTGGGAATATCAGTGTTGACAACTCAATCTGATTGCGAGTCTTGTGACAGCTGCTGTTTTTCCTAAATCCCCAGCTCCTGGAATCAAGTGATCTGGAAACAAATATTTCATCTTTCATTTTTCAAAAAAGTAAGTTACTAGCCTCCTGCTTGTGATGAAATGCCTGAAAATGCAAACAGAGTGAATCTTAAAGGTTCAGAAACCAAATAAAAATACCCCACATTTAGTATATTTTAAAATCTCATGATTCTTAAGCCAATCACATGATTTTGGAACATGAGGGTCAGCAATACTGGAATACATCCTGAAGAACATTCTTCCCTGATGGAGTAGAGCAAGCTTAAGGGATACCAAGCCCTGGTGTTGGGAGCACTCTGGAGAGGGAAAGTCATAAAGTAGTGTGGGAAAGGAGCCTGTTCTATGGCTACTCTCTGCTTCCTAGGGTACATAACAGGCCATGTGAAGCAAAAGGAATTCAGAGCTCCCCAGAATATGAGTGCAAAGGTGGCTTAAAGTGCAGAAAAGAGGGACTGAGAATAGGAACCAGTACACAAGTCCCCAATATATCCACCCCCCCACACACCCAATTTTTAAAGTAGTTTCATATCCTTCATTTTATACCAACAACTAGCTTTTCCCTGTATAATTTGTATTTGTACATGTTGTCAGAGGCTAATCCTTCCAAATCATATGTATGTGCTGTGGGCCCAAGCATGTAGTAATTGTGCAGGGAAAGTTTTACATGCCCAATTTTTAGAGGCTGGATGGAGAGCAAGCAGCAGCCTGGACTCACATGCCAGAGCATGGAACCGCTGCATAATGGTGTGATAGAACAAGCCACCCAGGCTCAGATCTGGCCATAGGTAGGAGATTCCCAGTGGCACTGAAACCAGCCACAACTTTTCCTGATCACCTTGTCCAGTTTCACCACCACAAACACCCAGAATTCCAGAGACTTTTCTTTCTGGAAGACAGCCTTTGCTTGTTACTTACCCTCACCCCCATGCCTTCCTCAATCAGGGGAGGGGATGGTGCAAAGCAGAGCAGCCCTCAGAGCAGGGATCCAGGATTTTGAAGTATTAGGACCTGTCTACACTACAAAGTTAAGTTGACGTAAGACAGCTCACATCAACCTAACTATGGAGGTGTACACATGGCAATGCTCCTCCTGCCAGTTTAACTCTCCCACTACACTGACATAATAAAACCACCTTGATGAGAGACATAGCTCTTAGGGTGACGTAATTAGAGTGATGCAGTGTCAGTATAGACACTGTGTTGCTTATGTCACCCTAAGTGGCTTCCAGAAGATGTCCCACAATGCCCATCGTGACCGCTCTGGTCACCGGTTTGAACTCCGCTGCCCTGCAGCCAGATATAAAGGCATGCATCCCTCCCCTTTTAAAGTCCCGGGAATTTTTGAAATTGCTCTTCCTGTTTGCTCAGCATGGAGAGCTCACATATCATCTGCCCAGCTGACCATGCCAGCTCCCCGCAGCAAACGCACTCCTGCCTGGAGTACACCGGAGGTGGTAGATCTGTTGGGTCTGTGGAGGAGAGGAGACTGTGTAGTCACAGCTGCGCTCCAACTGCCGGAACTGTGATATCTACAGGCCGATTGCTTGTGGCATGGAGGAGAAGGGATACGATAGGGACATGCAGCAGTGCTGTGCAAAAAAATCAAGGAGCTAAGGCAGGCATACCAGAAGGCAAGGGAGGCCAACAGTCACTCTTGTGTGGCACCAAGGACTTGCTGCTTCTTCAAGGAGCTGCACACCATCCTCAGCAGTGACCCCCACCTCCACAAGCCTGTGAACAGTTTGGGGAGGCTGGAGACAGTGGCCAGCGGAGTGAACCCCGAGCACGATGTGGTGGATGAGGAAGTGGAATTGGAGGATGACGGGGGACAGGCAACAGGGACATCCAGTGGCATGGTGAGCCAGGACCTCTTTTTGACTCTGGAGGGGTCTAGCCAGTCCCAGCACTCTGGGTTGGGCACGCCTGATGCAGGAAAGGGAAGCTCTGGTAAGTTCTCATTGTGCTTCGATACCACAGGGATGCATGTGGTAATGCTCTGCTTTTTTAAATCAGCATAGAAAAGGGATTGAAATAGCCAACATAGGTACAGTTTGTATCTGCTTCTCATTCCCCTGTGCAGTCAGGCAGAGGGGGCCCTGAGGAAAAGTTTTTTTATGCACACCGGCATGTTCCGGGAATCCTTCACACAGATCCCTAGGAAACTTTCCGGGAAGTAATCTGCAATCTTCTGCCAAAGGTTTCTCAGGAGGGCTGCCTTCTCTTTTCTGCCGCTGTAGGAAACTTTGCTGCGCCAATCAGCAATTACTTCAGCAGGCACCATAGCCACACATATGTGAACAGCATACAGACCCAATCTGCAGCCACACACATGCAGAAGCTGCATCCTTGGTTCCCCACTGGAGCGAGATATCAGCTGCTATCACCCCCACCTGTGGAAAACAGTGCCAGTATTGAGAATAGTAGCCCTATGTGCGTGCAGTGATACCCCACTGAAACCCCTCCAAACTCACCATGGCTGGGGCTCCCACTGTGCTGTATGTCTGCCAAGGGAAAGTGAGAAAGTTGTGTTTCTAACTTGTTTGGATCACAATAGTGCCTCTGTCTATTGTTTGTTTAGCATCTGCCAATGTGCCCTTGAGGGTCTCCTCCTGCACACCGGCTGAGCAGCTCAGGCTGATAAACCAACGAAACAACAGTAAGGAAGACGTGTTGTGGGAGCTGCAGCAATACTCTGGTGCTTCATATTGCAAGTAGAGAGCACGGAGAGAGGCTATCCAAAAAATTGTGGATGGATAGTCAGGATAGGAAACATGGGCAGGAGCAGATGATAAAGCTGCTCAAGGAGCAGACATGTTGAGGTCCCTGACTTGAACTTCAGATGGAACACATCCGTGCTCACCTCCCCCTCCAGCCCATACAGAACTGCCTTCCAGGCTCTCCCAATACATTCCTCACATATTCCAGGGCTGTCGCAGTTCTCCAGGCACTCCATCCCAAGGGAGATGTTTCACAATGACAGCTGGGCATACACCCAGCTGTGAGAGCCTCATTGTCAAATGTGCTCGATTTTCATATTCCTTCCAGAAGATAGAAATGTTAGCATGGTGTGACGGGGCAAGGCCAGATGGCTATAGAAAAGTAGTGGGAGATAGATATATTAGCTCCAGGCTAAACAAATCCCTGGTACCAGGATAAGTGAAATGGAAGCTGCTCCAGGTCAATTAAGACACCCAGGGCCAATTAAGAACTTTCCAGAAGGCAGGGAGAATGCTAGGTTGATTGGGACACCTGAAGCCAGTCAGGGGCCAGCTGAAACTAGTTAAAAGCCTCCCAGCCAGTCAGGTGGGTGTGCATGTCAGGAGCTGTGGGAGGAAGTTGTGCTGTTGGAGAGACTGAGTAGTACACATCATATCAGGCACAAGGAAGGAGGCCCTGAGGTAAGGGTGAAGTGGAGCTTGAGGAAGTGAGGGCTGCTGTGGGGGAAGTAGCCCAGGGAATTGTACATGTCATGTTTCTAAAAGGTCAGTTACCATAGCTGATAATATTAGGGTCCCTGGGCTGGAGCAGAGGGTGGGCCCAGGCTCCCCTCCCAACCTTTGCCCCCTGATTAATCATTGAGACTGGGAGACAACAGAGACTGTGCAAGGAAGGATAACTTCTCCTCAGCTCCCTTGCTGGCTTATGATGAAAATGGCTCAGTAGACTGTGACCCTTATCTCTAGAGAGAGAAGGGTTACGTGGAGGGTCACAGTGAGCCTCTGAGGCTAGCGAAATCCGCCAGGAAACGCGGGACCCACAGAGGCAAGGACAGAGCTTTGTCACAATGGGTATTGAATAAAAATGTACTTCTTGAAAGTGAATGAGTCTTTATTTGTCTCTTACATATAGTGATTACTGCTAAAATTCATAGACAGTCCCAATAGGTGCATTTGCATTGTTAAATTACTGCATACACAGCGATCATTACGAAGTTCATATTATGGTGCAAGAAAACAATACCTGGCTCAATGCATTACAGAAATGCACATTACTGTGGCTCATTGTCAAAATGCTCCTTTAAAGCCTCCCTGATTCGAATAGTTCCCCGTTGAGCCTCTCTAGTAGACCCGGTATCTGGCTGCTCAAAAGCCGCAGGCAGCCAATCGACCTCAGTGCTCCACCCCTGCAGGAGCTTTTCCCCCTTAACTTCACAAATGTTATACAGAGCACAGCAATCTCCTATGACCATGGGAATATTTTCCTCATTGAGGTCTAACCTGCCAAAGAGGCAATGCCAGTGCTCCTTTAAGGGGCCAAAGGTACATTCAACAGTCATTCTGCACCTGCTGAGCCTGTTGTTGAAGCTCTCCTTGCTGCAGTCAAGGTTGCTGGTGTAAGGCTTCATGAGCCATGGGAGCAAGGGGTAGGCTGGGTCTCCCAGGATCACTATTGGCATTTCAACATCCCCAACAGAAATCTTCTGGTCTGGAAAGAAAGTTCCTGCTTGCAACTTTCTGTACAGGCCAGTGTTCCTGAAGATGCATGAGGTAGCACTTTCCCTTACCAGCATGTGTTGATGTCAGTGAAACAACCCCTATGATCCACCAACACTTGCAATACCATAGAAAAGTAACCATTTCTATTGATGTACTCCATCGCAAGATAGTCTGGAACCAAAATGGGGATATGCGTGCTATCTATTGCCCCACTGCAGTTAGAGATTCCCATTGCCTCATACCCATCCACTATTTCACGCACATTGCCCAGAGTCACAGTCTTTTGTAGCAAGAGGCAATTAATGTCCCTTGCATCACTGCAACCTCCACAGTGGACTTCCCCACTACAAAATGATTCACAACTGATCAATAGCAGTCTGGTGTTGCCGGCTTCCAAACAGCGATCGCCACTCACTTCTCCACCAAGAAGGCAGCTCTCATTTTGGTGTCCTTGCACCGGAGGGCAGGGAAAGCTCCACACACAGTTCCAGGAAGGTGGCTTTGCACATCCAAAAGTTCTGCAGCCACTGCTTGTCATCCCATACCTGCATAACAATGCAATCCCACTACTCAGTGCTTGTTTCTCATGCCCAGAACCAATGGTCCACCATGTGCAGCTGCTCCATGAATGACAATAGCAATCTTGAATTGTTTCTGTCAATGGCACACAGCAAGGCAGGCACCATGCTGTCATCATCAGATTTGCAGCTCATGAAATACTGCAGGATCAGGCATGTTGTGTTCATAACGCTCACCACAATACTGGAGAGCAGTACAGAATCCATGCTTTCTGACAGAGATGGTAGGCACACAATTTACAGGGTCTGTTGAAAAGCAGTGCGAAATGCACTAGGAACACCATGGAATGATGGGACAGAGAAAACTGCATCATGGGATGCTGAGTCCACCCCCATGAGGTACTGTGAATCCTTCCCAGAATGCCCAGCACCAGATGGTGGCGAGTTGCACAGTGAAATAGTGCACTGTTCTCCCCAGTGCACTGTTCTCTCCACTGATGCAAGAGCACCTATTGTGGACATGCTGCGACATCACAAGGAGCACTGTGTGGACATGAAATTTTAGAGGTGGTTTAATTTTAGAGCTGGATGAACGTCAATGGAACTTAAGTCGACTTAACTTTGTGGTGTGGACATGGCCTTAGAAATAGTTGATCCTCCCTCTACTCATGGCTGGCTCTACAGGGCTGGATTCTGGTCCCCCTTTTCCCCTTGACATTCAGGACCTCAAGAACTTCTCTTGGGATCCCTGCTTCTCCCTCCAAATGTTTTTTGTAAATAGGCCTACTTTGAGCTATCACTGATGCTGATCTCCATCTTCCTTACAAAATGATGGATGAAAGATAAAGCAACACTGTATCACCATCTCCCTCCCCCTTTTGACTATAGCTCAGAACCTCTCAGAATTTTCCAAATGGCTCATTCTGGGTATTGTATTTTAAATGTGAAAGCAAAATCAAGAGCCATCATTAGCAGAATGAATATACAGCCACCTGCAGTGGAGCCGGGTAGACTTTGCATGATACCTCATCAGAAACATCTCTCATCTCACTCTTCAGCCCCAGAGGATAAAACGCCCTCGTAAAAATGTCAGTTTCATAGCAAAACACTCCTGCTTACAAAAATGTTCTTCACTGATGCATCAAATCCTGCTAGCCCAAGGTCTTGCTGATGATGGGGTTAGGGGTCATTATAAAGTTAGGTGCCATTGTTAAGCATAGATTATTATTTATTTATTTATTGCTTACATGGCTGTTTTTGATGCATCCTGGTTTATGTTGTCCTCCTCTGGATTCTCTCTTTCTGTAAGAGTTCACCTCTCAGCTGCACATCCTAAGGACTGGGGAGGGAGGATACCCTGGAGGGAGGGAAGAGGAGGATAACTCTAGAAATGAGAAACCCACATGAAAAATCCAGGCTAAATATTACGTGAAAGTCACTTAGAGCATGTTAAGCAAAGATGATTCATAGTGTAATTCACCACAGCCAGAGGGCAATATCAAATGCAATGTCAATGTATTAGCCAGAACATATAGGACAGGGTCCTATACAGAGGGCTCAGCATATTGTTCATCTGCACCTCTTCTCTTCCTTCACCCAGTCCTTTTCGCTGCATACAGGATGGAACATAGAAGGCCAGCAGCTATAGGGTGATTTTGCTGAAGAAAATGGCTGGCTGGTGCAGACAGAAACTTGGCAGAGCTGCTTCTTTTCTTGCTGCTGTTGCTTGGCTCAGCACTCCCCTCCCACTCATGTTCACGCTGGCTGCATGCTATATGATTACATTGTGCAACACATCCTGGTTATACTTGCCCCAAACTTTTCACTGCCACTTCTCCTGCTGGTTTAAGAGCAGCAGCAGGCAGCAGACAACATTACACTGCTGTAATATAAACACCACTACTTGCTCTTAAGTCACACCACTAGATCCAAGCTACCTGCTACGTCTGGGCTTGTAACAAGAATCATCTCTCTCCCCTAGGAATAGCTCATTAGTGTGCTGTGTATTGTAATCTGTTTTTCTGTTGAGCCTCTACAGTCAATAGAAACAGGTCTGATTTTAAAAGCCTGCTATGGGATACCCACAGGTAACTGCTCACACATGGGCTATGACCAGAACTGATGCAAGATCCTCAGCTACACATCAGTGTAGCTCTGTTGACTACTTTAATTACACCAGCTAAGTGTTTGGCCCAATTTCTGTGACTTATTCTTCTGTGGACCTTAGTGCACACGTGAGCAACTATTTGTGAGCAGGCTTTTAAAATCAGACCTGTTTCTACTGAACTCTTGGTCTGTAGCTCATGATTCCATTGAAGTGACTGGAGTGATACCCATTTACCCCATTCATCAGTGTCAAGAATACCCCTGAGAAACTCACGAATCCATCTCCACCAGCCCACACCACCCAGCACAGCATGCTGGCTGCAGAGATGAGTGCAGCCTACAGCTTCTTTGGAGCTTCACGCAACACTGAGCTCTGGGGAGTGTGACTCTGCAGTACCCTGTGCTCAATGCTTTGCCTTAATAGCCCAGAATCCTGTACAATTAATTGTGAGCCATTTTATAACTGAACCTGTGACAACAAAGATTTAATCCCTTGGCAAATTGGTTTCCCTATATTTCCTAAGGAAGACAGTGTCCTCGTTTTACCCGTTACTTTCAGCAGGGAAATCTGTAATTTACTTTTCACATGGCCTTCAATTTTCTTTTCGTTTAAAAATAAACCAAAAAAAAAAAAATCTCCAGACTAACCTTTCCTTCACAGCTTGTACCTGAGGTATAGCACCACCAACTGGGCATATGACCTTCTTCTGCCCTCTGAAATTAAGTATAGGTTTTTGGGTTTTGTTACCAAGACAACCCTTTTGGTAACAATCCAAAGTAACATGCTTTGGAATAAGCCTTCTAAGCTGCAGAATCATACAGTAATACTGCCCAGGAACAATACCTGAAATTCCTTCTTACTGAATCAATTATTAGGAGCCAGATTTCAACTGGTATGAACTGATATAGCTCAACTGAAATCAGCTGAGGATCTGGTTGTCTTTAAAACTGGAGGGTTGCAGTGCTAAAATTAATAGCAGTTTGCACACTATTGTGCATTGCTATTAAGGACAAAAGTCTCTGGTGAAACAGTCAGTGCTATGAAATTATGTAATGCAAGGACAAGATGCTGCATGACATAGTGCTAGCAATTAAGTAGGTGACACTCTTCCCTCAAAGGGCTAGATTCAGCATCCTTATTCGCATTGGTCAGTACAGTAAGTACTTGCAAGTAGGTTGATTTAATTAAATGGGATTACTGATGTAAACACTATTCAGTGTGTATGTAAGGATTGCAGAATCGGACCCTGCATCAATAAGTACTGAACCAATGGGTGGGGAGGATCTGTACATCTGGAAGTGCTGTCTTTCAGATGAGACACAAATCCAAGGTCCCGACTATCTTCCAAAAATCCCAGAGTACATCTCATCAGAGTAGGGGTTCTAATAACATGCACCAACCACATTTCAACATGAATAATTACATGCTTACTTGCCTAAATTTCCCCATAATTTCATTTGGATACAGCATAATTCCTCACTTCCTGCCCTAGAGTGTCAGGTAGTGCTGGCGAGGGACATTAAAGGGTAGTCCAGTATCCCAGAGATGGATACATTTCAGTGGGGAGCAAAGGAATACAAAAACATTTTGTGCAATCAGTAAAGTTTGTAATGTGGTGTGGGAGTTACTTACTTAAAACATACTATGAAAATGCAGGATGATTCATTACCACAAGAGTCACATAATTTCTTATTTGTATTTAAGTAGCACTTAGGAGCCAAGTCATGGATGAAGAAAGACCCCATTGTGCTTAGCGCTGTATAAACACATAACAGAAAGATGGTTCCTGAATTACGATGTTGATGACAATTAAATCTACAAATAAGTGTTCCATTCATGAAGGGTGAAATCTGGACCTATTGAAGCCTGTAGCAAAACTCCCATTAATTTTAACAGGGCTTCACCTCAAGTTTTTCGTTCCCAAACTCAAGCAAAATTGCCATTGACTACAATAAGAGTTTTGCCTTAGTATACGCAAAATGGGATTTCAGAATTTGGCCCAAGGTTTTCTAAAAGAACAAGTAATA
The DNA here is from genome assembly GCF_965152235.1 of Eretmochelys imbricata. Classification (NCBI taxonomy): domain Eukaryota; kingdom Metazoa; phylum Chordata; order Testudines; family Cheloniidae; genus Eretmochelys; species Eretmochelys imbricata. The sequence continues at coordinate 191,961,435 of NC_135574.1, read as the reverse complement.
GCACGGCAGGTGTCCCCTATGCCAGTCCTGCAATACAGCTGCTAACAGTATACTGTCATGAGAAAGTAATGTACAACTTTTAATTACTAATTGTGACAGGGCAAGTCCAGATGGATATAGTAAAGTGGAGAGGAACAGGTATGTTAGCCCCGGCCTAAACAAATCCCTGGTACCATGGTAACCAAATGGCAGTTGCTCCAGGTTAATCAAGACACCTGGGGCCAATTAAGACCCTTCTAGAAAGCAGTGGAGATAGCTAGATTGATTGGGACACCTGAAACCAATCAAGGGCTGGCTGGAACTAGTTAAAAGCCGCCCAGTTAGTCAGTGAGGCATGTGTCAGGATCTGTAGGAGGAAGCTGAGCTGTTGGAGGAACTAAGCAGTACAAATCCATATCAGGTGCAAGGAAGGAGGCCCTGAGGTAATGGTGAAGGAGATATTGAGTGGGGGCTGCTGTGGGGAAGTGGCCCAGGGAATTGTACACTCCCTATTTCCAAAAAGTCAGCTACCATAGCTGCTACTATTAGGGTCCCTGGGCTGGAGCCTGGAGTAGAGGGTGGGCCCGGGCTCCCCACTCCCTTCTCTGATTAATCACTGAGACTGGGAGACAACAGAGACTGTGCAAGGGAGGGTTGCATCTCCTCACCTCCCTTCTTGGCTTATGATGAAAATGGCTCAGTAAGCTGTGACCCTTGCCTCTAGAGAGAGAAGGGCTACGTGGAGGGTCACAGTGAGCCCTTGAGGCTAGCTAAATCCGCCAGGAAACACAGGACCCCCGGAGACAAGGACAGAGCTTTGTCACATAATGCAAGAAAACCAAAGCAAACAAACATATCGCATTGAGATCCCTGAGTTGCTGTCAGAATTCATGACCTCAACAAGGGAAAACTCATTTTGAAAAAGAAATCCTGCCACTGGAAAGCTGACTCAAATAACATAGAAACCTCCAAAAGTAAAGCTTAGTGCACTAGCCTGTACCTCCACACACCATGAAAGCACCAGTATGAAATAATCCCCTATGACCAGAGGAAACAAGTCAAGAAAATAAATAACAGATGAACTTCCCATTTCTTGTGCTGCATTCTTTGCACCATACTGTACGTACCAAACACAATCCATGAAAACAACAGTTTTTATACGACAGTGAAACTAACAAAATGTTATAAATTGACTTGGTAACACAAGAATGCTTCAACAGCTGAAATAGTGCTGTTATTCTCCCGTGTTATTATATATAGTAAATGTATATAATTCTATAGATAGGGCTGGTAGCACCACTTATTATAAAAGTTATTTGACACTTCCCATTATAAGACCCTGTTTTCAGTTGCTTATAACTTTGCCAAACTTTAATCCATTCTGGGTGTCTGACTCAGTCTGATTTGCCCATGTTAAAAAATTCTGGTGACCTTTTCTTTGAAAAGCTGTGTCATCTCCATGCTTTCAAGCAGGGACTTTAAATGTGGCAGGGGCTGCCCCATGTGTCAGGGATGTGCCTTTTGCCATCCTTGTGAAAATCCATCAAGTTCTAAGCCTTTAAAAAAATCACAGATTGCACATGCTCAGTACAGACTTCTCAGATTTTAGCAGCTAAGCTCCCTAAGATTCTGTCCACATTGGGCATGCTCTTGCCAGGGCAATTACATCTCTGGACTGCTGCAAGCCAGAGCCAGAGACCTGAACTGAGAATATAGAGCCATTCTCTTCTGTGTTCACAGTAAACCCAAACTGGCCCAGGCAGAGTGGAGGGGGAAGCTGCCCAATTCAAATACAGAGGGGACAGGAGCTGTGGGAGAGTCGATGGGAAAAAGGAGTCGGGGAAGGCAGGGGGTGACAGAAACAAGGACTGGGGATTGCCAGGGAGGGGAAGAGGAAAATTTGGACTGGGAATTTAGAAGGGAGATTGAGACTGATTGGGCAAAGAGACTGGGTCTGGGCAAGGACCAAAGGAGAATAGAAGTTTTGCTGGGAGAGACTGGTTGTGCAGGGAGACTAGAACTGGAATGAGAAGCCTGAGGAGTAGAGACTGGGGCTGGATGCGTGAGGAGAATGGGACTGGGTTGTGGAGCCAGGGTGGCAAAGAGACAGGCTGGGACAGGGACAGGTTTGAGGGGAAGGGTCAGAAAGGGCCATGCTAGAGGGGAAAAGGCAGAAGAGTCTGTGCCCTCTAGAGAACACTGCCCTCCAGAGCCTGGAATGGATTACAAGATCCCTGAATCTCACCTTTCCTCTGCTGTCGGCAAATATCTGTGAAATCCACTGAGAAAGAGTCCCATCTCCTTTCTAGTACAGGATGACAACCCACCACTGCTATCAGCTACTCCATTAGCAATAGGGGATCACCGTTTGTTTCCTTCTAGGCTGTCTTGCTGCTAAGGTTCTATACTAGTGGTTCTCAAACTTTTATACTGGTGACCCCATTCACATAGCAAGCCTCTGTGTGCAACCCCACTTTTAAATTAAAAAACACTTCTTTACATATTTAACACTATTATAAATGCTGACGCCAAAGTCGGGTTTGAGGTGGAGGCTGACAGCCCGCAACCCCCCACATAATAATCTCGTGACCCCCTCAGGGGTCCCTACCCCCAGTTTGAGAACCCCTGTTTTATACTGTGTATAGTCATGTTCAATTACTATATTAGTCCAATAAAGGAATATTTTGGAAGACATACAAACACAAAGACATGTTTTGTTTTTTTTACTTAAAAGAAAATTAAAACCCTAATTTTACAAGTCACCTAATTATTCTTTGAATATAACATGCATCCAAAATCAAGCTGAATTTTAGCATTTGAAATTTGGGGGGGAACAAAACAAAACAACTTCAAAGGCACTGATCTGCACTGGGAGAGTGCAGAGGGGCCCCAAGGGAAGCTCCAGGAGAGTTTATTTATTTATTATTTTCTTTAGATGTAGAATAATAAAGAGCACTCCTACACAGGTTCTGAGACCCAAACCAAACCCACCCCACAATTCAATCGGCTCAGCCATTCTTCCAGGCAGAAGCTCAAAAGGAAATATTAACACCCCAATACATCGACCTGTGCTGCAATCCCTTATCTCTCCTCAAAGGCACGCAAAGCAAGTGGGCCCTTGCAGCATGTTCTGAGAGTTGACAAGTCTGGGCTATTTCAACCTATGGGTTTAAAACTATAGGCATTTGCCCTGGGACCTTTCTGGAGAAAGCTATGCCAGGTGCCCCCTCTCTGCTATTTTCTACAAGTAACCCGTGCAGGCCCCAGAGAGCAGGTATGGTGCTGTCAATAGGATGCTCAATTTACCACTACCCAAAAGGGCACAATCCCTCCCTGGAATTCTAGGAAGGAGGGAGGGTATGTGCACAGATCACCAACCCTAGGATGGTGCAGTGTACTCCCTTCTCTGTACCTTGTCAGGGCATTGGGAAAGAGTGGCTGTGTTCTGGGCTCTCCTTGCTGGCTTGGGGTGGCACTAGGAGCGAATAATCCCTACGCTCTGCGAGGCACAGGGACTTCACCAATACCTAGATCTTGGGTACAGGATACAAGGTGATGGGATGAGACTACTTGCACTCGCCCAGTCCTTGGCATACCCTGGCAAGCACCAGTCACAATCCACCCCTAGGATTCACACTTGAAATGTATTGCTAATTTGAATGCATCATTTAAATTTCAGTAATGCTTAGACGCCCGACCAAATTCAGAGCCCCATTGTGCTGGGTGCTGTAGCAACATGTAGAAAGATACAGTCCCTACCTTGAGATAGCTTATGGTCCAATTTCTCCTGCCTCTTACTAATGTAAGAGCCCTGATTCTGCCATCCTCTTCCCGATTCTCCTTCTAAATTAAATGCCCACACAGATGAAGCATATTTAGCAGAAGCTGTGGTCCAGAGCCAAATCTTAGTGAAAGTCTTTCTCCAGCAGTGCACAATCTGGATCTATGGCTGACCTCACTACTGCTCTTTTCATCACCTTGATTCAGCAAGACTTTAAGCATATACTTAACTTTAAATATGTGAGTAGTCCAACTGGTTTCAATGGGGCTACTCAAAGCATTGCTCGATCAGAGCCCTCAGGAAGGAATTGAATGACATTTATGGCTATGTTGGGACCAGGTTACTATGGAGTTCAGAGAGCTGCTTCTTATACCTAGCTGAGCGTAGACCCTGGCTATTGTTTTCCCAGTGACACTGCTCTCTGTGCTACCTTTAAGAATACAGCTCTGTGTTTATTCCCAAAATGATCACTGTACATTGTAGTTTTTTCCAAGTACAGTTCCATTCTACCCTGGAGTGCTCCTGTCACCCTGGGATATGGGCAACTGTACATGGAACTTTGAAGAATGGCTTGCTGAGTTAGTAAGACAAATCCCTACCAGACCCTCTGCCTTGAGTTATAATAAAATAAGTCATTTTAGGAAAAAAAAACCTTCAGAAAGTTTTGCTTTGCGAACACAGTCCTAAATGTTTACTGAACTTTTCTTTAAGTGTCTGCCTCCACAGTATTCTAGATACCTCTCTCTCTGGGAACCAAGCCACAATTCAAATAGGCACAAAGATGGAAAGAAAAGTTTGTTCCTTAATGAAGGTTGCTCCCTTGATGAAGGTTGCAAATAAAAGCCAGTGGGAATTGGAACTGAGTAGTCTGAAGCAAATATGCAACTTTTTCTTAATTAGGAACATATCGGAGATGTTGCCATAATCACCTTTAACAGTCATTAGGATTTTAGGTATAACTCCTCACCTCCCCCCCAGTTATAAAGTAAATTTGTATGCAATTGTAAATTGAATGTTAACTGTATCCCTTCCCCTGTTAGCAACCTTCAGTCAGCGTTCTTCTTTCCTCCATGTTGCTCCTTCTTCATATAGGGACAAAGACAATGCGGATGACCACAGAGGGAAAATATTTAGCAAATGCAGTGTACTTCTGATGGACTTTTGATTGGGTTCTCTGTAGCGTTCATAAGACTATTGGAGGAACAACTGTAATGATATGACCAGCCTTGGGCACTGACTACATCACCTTGATTTACTGTTTGCTGTTTTCCTTGGATCCACTCTTGTGTTTCTTCACCATGTGCTCGTATCATCCTAGTAGTTAACACCCATTCATTACCACTTGGGCAGGCACCATGGTAAGATGACATCTGACCTCTTTACCAGGGGAAATGCTTCTGATAAAGGCAGACAACATAGGCAGAAGGAAATAGTACAAAATAAAACAGCAAATTGTTAGAAACCTCCAACAGCTTTCTGCCACACTGAAACAATATCTTAAAATACATGGCCAGCTTCACAAGGACTTCCTCTGATAATGTTCTGAGGAATGTTTATTCTCTTTTTCCCACAAAGGAGGAGCATCTGTTATAGTGTATAGAGTATTTGCACAGTATAAAGTTAAGTTGCACAGTAGTGGAAATTCAAATACAGTGTATAAAGCATTTATGTGGTTTTTAGATACAGGTTTTTGTCTTTTCACACAGAGCTCTGAAAATAACTGGGTTAGAGTCACTTCAACCCATATATGAAGCATCGACATTAAGTATGCAGCTGAGTCAATGTAAGAATTAAATTTTACTAGCCATGCACTGTGCCTGTGCACCAGAGCCATGGCTGGCCCACTCACAGGGGCACAAGGACTGGAGAAGCCCTCTCCCCTGCTCTGTCCTTGTATGCCTACTTTATTGTAGGACTGCTACAGACTAAGGACCAAATGGCTAGGCTGCAGAAGGACCTAGGGATGACAGTGGAAGAGAAGCTGGATATGGAGTCAACAGTGTGCACTTGTTGACAAGAAGGCCAATGGCATTTTGGGCTGTATAAGTAGGGGCATTGCCAGCAGATCGAGGGACGTGATCGTTCCCCTCTATTCGACATTGGTGAGGCCTCGTCTGGAGTACTGTGTCCAGTTTTGGGCCCCACACTACAAAAAGGATGTGGAGAAATTGGAGAGAGTCCAGCGAAGGGCAACAAAAATGATTCGGGGTCTGGAACACATGACTTATGAGGAGAGGCTGAGGGAACTGGGATTGTTTAGTCTACGGAAGAGAAGAATGAGGAGGGATTTGATAGCTGCTTTTAACTACCTGAAAGGTGGATCCAAAGAGGATGGATCTAGACTATTCTCAGTGATAACAGATGACAGAACAAGGAGTAATGGTCTCAAGTTGCAGTGGGGGAGATTTAGGTTGGATATTAGGAAAAACTTTTTCACTAGGAGAGTGGTAAAACACTGGAATACGTTACCTGGTGGGGGGTGGAATCCTGTTCCTTAGAAATTTTTAAGGTCAGGCTTGACAAAGCCCTGGCTGGGATGATTTAATTGGGATTGGTCCTGCTCTGGGCAGGGGTTTGGACTAGATGACCTCCAGAGGTCCCTTCCAACTCTGATATTCTATGATTCTATTGTATCTCCATAGGAAGGAGCACAATATGCTCATGAGCCACTGGGGTGATTAAAATGCTTCTACTATAATAAGATCCACCCCAAACCCTGAACAGAACTTGATCCCACACCAAACCTTGAGTGAAAGATGAAACTTAGTATGAACTCCCCTTCCCCATCAATTATTTTCCATTGTGTGCAGTTTTGCACTTTGGGGATCTGGCCAAAAGTCAAAAATAGGAGTGTGACAATACCAAGGCAGAGATTTGACCTGTATGCTCAATATCTGTTTGGAGTAGAAATACTAGAGTCTCCCAAAAAAAGCCTATTATCCTGATTTACAGCCCAGGTATGTGGATTCCACAGGTGCCACGACAGCGTTCTGAAAGCAGGGATGGCCCAATGGTTAGGGTGCTCATCTTAGAGTTGGGACCAGAGTTCAATTTCCTGCTCTACCACAGACTTCCTGTGTCTCCTTTGGCAAGTATCTTTGTCCCACATCTAATTAGAACATTATATATACAGCAACTCAAAACTTCTCCTTTGGGGCTTAAATTTCTCAAGCTTAAGTCTTAGAGTAATGATTTTATTTTTGCAGAGTTTGAGCAGAACATGTGATACGGAATTCAATAACATTTAATTATTGCTTATCCTTTTGCATGCCTACCATGAAAGTACCCGGGTGCTTTTCAATAGTATTATAACAAACAAAAAGTCAAAATAACGTATGTGTCCCTGTGACGGGTTGGGTCACAGAAACCCACTTGGGACTGCCACCTGGTGTGCTGAGACTACCTCTAAGCCTGTTTTCCCTGGCAGCTTGGGACTTCAGTATCCTGCCTGGCTGTGCCAGACACACTAGCCTGCTACAAATACAGACCTAGGGCTGAACCATGTCCCCCAAAAGCTGCAGGCTTAACTGAAAACAGCTTAAGAAGTGCTCCTGTCTCCAACATCCAGATACCCAGTTCCCAATGAGATCCAAACCCCAAATAAATCCATTTTACTCTGTATAAAGCTTATACAGGGTAAACTCAAATTATTCACCCTCTATAACACTGATAGAGAGATATGCACAGCTGTTTGCTCCTCCAGGTATTAATACTTGCTCTGGTTTAATTAATAAGTAAAAAGTGATTTTTTTAAATATAAAAAGTAGGATTTAAGTGGTTCCAAGTAATAACAGACTGAACAAAGTAAATTACCAAGCAAAATAAAACAAAAACACGCAAGTCTAAGCCTAGTACAGTAAGAAACTAAATGCAGGTAAATCTCACCCTCAGAGATGTTCCAATAAGCTTCTTTGACAGACTAGACTCCTTTCTAGTCTGGTCCCAATCCTATACCCTGGTACAGTCCTTGTTCTAGCTCAGGTGGTAGCTAGGGGATTTCTCATGACTGCAGCCCCCTTTGTTCTGTTCCACCCCCTTATATAGCTTTAGCACAAGGTGGGAATCTTTTGTCTCTTTGAGTTCCCATCCCTCCTTCTAAATGGAAAAGCCCCAGGTTTAAGATGGATTCCAGTACCAGGTGACATGGCCATATGTCCTGTGAGACCCCAAGCCTTCATTCTTCCCAGCCTGACTCACAGGAAGGCTTGCAAGTAAACAGAGCCATTTACAACCAATTGTCCTAGTTGATGGGAGCCACCAAGATTCCAAACCACCATTAATGGCCCACACTTTGCATAATTACAATAGGACCTCAGAGTTATATTTCATATTTCTAGTTTCAGATACAAGAATGATACATTATATAAATAGGATGAACACTCAGATTATAAGCTTTGTAATGATACCTTACAAGAGACCTTTTGCATGAAGCATATTCCAGTTACATTATATTCACACTCATTAGCATACTTTCATAAGCTCATATGGAGTGCAAAAATCACCATCCCATCTTTCATAACAATCTTTCCTATTAATATATCCAAGTAAACAAAACATTAAAAACCAGCAGAGTATTCCTAGAAAAAATATTGCTGGGATGAATATTTATGAATGCCACATAGAGAGGTTGTAAGGATTTCTATGAAGGGGTGAGCACAGTGCCTCCTACAAGCAATGGATGTGTTTATACCTTTTGCATTCATCTGCTAGCTGAGGTATAAACATGTTTTTGACAATCCTTCCAGGTTTGGCATTGTGCCAGCTATTCTGATCGTCTGCTGTAGTAATGTCATTCCCTGCAGTGTTGCTTTAGTAATGTTGTATTTGTGAAAATTATATCAAATTGTGTAGAGTCAAACAGTATAACCAAGGTTTGCATGTATATTAGGTTATGAACTGCAATACCTCCCCATCTCCAGTGTCTTGTATGAGAGGCTGTTGGTTCAACATGTACTTTGCTGCTCTCTGTGCCTGATTATGCTGGTAAAACTCTTACAGCCAGATCATCAGCTGATGTGAACAGACATATAGCTCCATTGACAAAGGACTTGTGCTGATTTACACCATTTGAGGATTGGCCCTTAGACTTAAAAGGAAGCAGAATGTGGCCCACTATGGACAGGAAGAGGCTCAGGTGTTCTCTGATGTTTACTGCAGTTCACAAGATGTTCTCTCACAGACTCATCAGGAGCTCAACACTGGAGTTACTGGAAGCAGCTTGCAGTAGAATTGCACACTAAAATAAGCATGCTTGGAGCCCTTGCAGGGCAGCTCATTGATCAGTGCTGGCCTCCTCAGATTATGAAAGTCACTCCTCCCTGCTCAAAGCCCAAGTAAACAGGCTTTCTACTGTGAATGCTGAGCAGGTTGGAGGGATGGCATTCACTCTCCAGTACACATATGGGCTGTGGGGCTGCAGTGTAACCCCTCTATAGCAGCCACAGTCCCTCCACAAACTCTATATGAGGATTGCTGGTCACTGAAGCCCCATAAGGGAGGATCCAGGAGACCTCTATCACCCCAGGCTATCTGGGGCTGTTGAGGGATCCCCCTTCACAGCACACAAGTGCTGCAAACTTCCCCAGACACTATGGCCACTCCATTCCCAGCCCTCTGGTCAGGATTGGTGAGGGGCTTAGGTGATGTGGAGAGCCTGCACATACCCTCCATCCACAGCAGGAGGAATTTCACCCCAAGTGAACACAGCATTGCCTAGAACTCCTTGGGAAATGGGAGTTTTTCCTCACCACAGAAAAGTTTTCATTTTTACAGAAAAATTTCCACAAAAACATTTCAGGATTTCATCAAATTAAATTTTTCAGTTTTTTGCAAACAGAAACCCAATTTTTTATTTCATTTATTTGTTTATGTATTTATTTTGGCTTTCAGGTTTTTTTTTTTTAAAAAAGCTTAATATTTTTGACAGAAAACAATTTTTTTTTTTTTATTAAACCTAGTGCAAAAAAATGGATTTTTTGGTTCCCTGGCAATTCCAAAAAATGTGGGAAAGATTTATTTCAGGTCGAAACACAAATGAAAAGTTTTGAAATTTTTGGCATAGCAAACAGTCAAAAGATGATTTGGACCCAAACTAAAATTTTTGTTTTGATTTTGAGCATTTTTCAATTTTTGAAAACAATAAATGTGCAGGAAATTTTCAAGCAAAAAATTATTTTGAACAAAAAAAATCAACTTTTTGTTTCCTAAAGACAAAATGGAATGTTTTGACTTTTTCACAGTTTTATTTGGGGGAGAGGGTTGGTAGGAAGAATTTGGTGAACCTGACATCTATGTGAAAACTTTTGATGTCACCAAATCTACATTTTTTTCCCCAAAATAGTTCTGACTGAAAAAATTCACCCAGTTCTAATAAAACCCTATTTTTCACTTAAAAAATTTAATAATGACACAGGAGAAGGGCTGGTACCTTTCCACAGCTGAGTGAATGGCACAGGCTTTCTCCTCTTCTCAGGCCAGGCTGGTATTTTCAGACTTAAAAAGCAGGCAGATGGACTGCCACAAGGGAGCAGTAAAGAAAAGAGAGATTGTGAAAAATAATACTAAAAACACTAAAAAGGCAAATACTGGAAATAGGAAAGGCAAATAATACAAAAGGAAAGTAGTGTGAATAATAGAAGCAATGACACACAAGGCAAATACTGTCTGAGTTTAAGATGGAACAGGATAAATAAAGTAAATATTAAGAATAGTGCAACTACTGTGTGTAATAATCCTAAAAGGAATTATTCAATTTTATAGAATCATAGAATATCAGAGTTGGAAGGGACCTCAAGAGATCATCTAATCTAACCCCCTGCTCAAAACAGGACCAATCCCCAATTTTTTTTGCCCCAGATCCCTAAATGGCCCTCTCAAGGATTGAACTCACAACCCTGGATTTAGCAGGCCAATGCTCAAACCACTGAGCTCTCTCTCCTCTCCTCTCCCTGCTTATGAACAAGATGAGTATGTTACTATCATAAATATACAGGGACGGGTAACCATTGTGACAAAGTTCCTCCTCTACCTTGGTGGGTCTTGCGCTTTTTGACGGATTTGCTCGCCTTGGAGCTTCATGGCAGCCCTCAGCTTGGCTGTTTTTCTGAACCCACAGTCCAGGTCGACTCCTCCTGTGTCTGACCAGGAGTTGGGAAGATTTGCAAGGGGGGGGGGAGGGGGAAACCAGGCCCGCCCTCTACTCCGGGTTCCAGCCCAGGGCCCTGTGGAATGCAGCTGTCTACAGTGCCTCCTGGAACAGCTGTGCGACAGCTACAACTCCCTGGGCTACTTCCCCATGGCCTCCTCCCAACAGCTTCTTTATCCTCACCATAGGACCTTCCTCCTGGTGTCTGATAATGCTTGTACTCCTCAGTACTCCAACAGTCCACGTTCTCACTCTCAGCTCTAAGTGACTCTTGCTCCAAGCTCCTCATAGACACACCACAAACTGAAGTGAGCTCCTTTTAAACACCCAGGTGTCCTGATTAGCCTGCCTTAATTGATTCTAGCAGCTTCTTGATTGGCTGTAGGTGTTCTAATCAGCCTGTCTGTCTTAATGGTCTCCAGAAGGTTCCTGATTGTTCTAAAACGTTCGCTGCTCCCTTACCCAGGGAAAAGGGACCTCCTTCGCTTTCTGCTCAGCTATCTGCTTCCATTCTCTCCTAAAGCCCTCTGGCCTGGGCTTTTCTTACTTTTTGACCCCGCTTCAGTTCCCCCCCCGCGACCGGGCCAGATGCTTTTTCTTCGTTTTGTTTTTTTTTTTTGCTGTTTTTTTCCTGCCGTTCGAGTGCTGGTCGGCTGCCAGCTTGCTGCCAGTCCCCCCACGCCTGCCCTCGGATGCTGCTATTACTTCAGCCGAAACCCCCGGAGGAGGGGGGGAGGACTGCCGACCCACTCTCCGGAGGAGGGGAGTGGATGCTCCCAGACCCAACCGTTTTGCTGTTTGTTTGTGGACCCGTAATTAACTGACAAGTTATTTTTTTTCTTCTTATCTGCTTGGCATTTTTGGAATGCTCCACAAAGCCCGGGAGAGAAGACAGCCGACAGAGACATCACCCAGGGAAGCTACAAATCATCGTGGAGGGGGCCGTAAGACTGAGTAACTTTTGAACGGTACTCTTGTGTGGGGGAGTTTGACTGTGTCTTAACTGCGTTTGTAGGGGCACAGGGGGTGTGGCACGGAGCTGCCCCCCGATCCATCGGTGCCCCCCCCAACACTATTACAACCGTCATGGCCCCGGACTGCCCACCCCACAGTTTGCCCCTACTACCTGACCCCAACTCCTGTTTCCTCCCCCTGTCCAGTCCGACCCATTTGCCCCCCCCCCCCCCGCCTGCAGCCCAACAGGGAGAAGTGGTTAATCTGCTTCCCCCTCCTCCTTCAGGTGCCTCCCCATCTCTCCCTGATCACAATGGCAGTGAATGAGAGGGGTGAGGCCCCTCTAACAACCTCAGCTGCTCCCTCCCACCTACCCCCCGCCCAACACCCAAACCTCCCCCCGCCACCACTGCTGCCAAAACACCTGCCACCGCCACCGCTGGGGCACCGCCAGCCAGAGGCACCAGGGCGACTACTGCCACTGCTACGCCTACCGCCCCCCCAGATTCTAGGAGAGCCCCCCCAGTTGGCCGGAAAGGCCAGGGTGTGAAGAAGGGAAAGGGCCCCACTACAACCACCAGGCCCTCCATGGCAGGAGCTACCCCCACCACTGTGGCCTCGTCATCGACCATGGCGTCTCTCCCCGCTGTTGCCTCCACCAGCTCTGCGAGCGTCCCTCCCCCGGCCCCCAGGGCGCATGCCCGGGCGGTGGCAGACCCCCCCACCACCTGCCGCCTCGTCATCTCGCCCACCCACCGCCTCCGCTACCATCAATAGCAGCCGGGGCCCCTTCCCCACCATGACCAGGAAGCACAGCGTCCGTTGCCTCCTGGTGCCTGCCTCGCCCCACGTGGAGACATACGTGCAGGCGTTGGCGAGGGTGGTAGGACCCACGGCTATTGTGGCGGCCTCCAAAATGTACGGGAAGGTCGTCTTTTTCTTAGCATCGGAGGCTGCCACCCAGGAGGTGGTGGAGAAGGGCCTGGTGGTGGGGGGGGTGTTCGTTCCCCTGGAACCACTAGAGGACCTGGGCGTCCGCCTAGTCCTGACCTCCGTCCCTCCTTTTCTACCCAATGCCACCCTGTTACCTGCTCTCTCCACCCTGGGGAAACCCGTTTCTGTCATCAGCCCTCTCCCGTTGGGCTGCGAGGACCCCACCCTCCGTCACGTCCTTTCGTTCCGCCAGCAAGTGCAGCTTCTACCGCCGCCGGTGGCGCGTGACGGAGAGGCGCTCCAGGAGTCCTTCCTAGTCCCCTACCAGGGAGCCTGCTATCGGGTCTTTTACTCCATGGGAGAGGCCCCATGCTAACTCTGTCGATCAGCGGGGCATGTCCAAAGAGACTGCCCCTTGGCGCGGCAGAGAGGGGCACCCGAGACCCCCGAGACCCGGCAGGACATCGGCTCCGTCGTTGCTGACGCCCCTGGCTGCCCAGTACCTGAAACCACCTCTCCTCCTGCTCAGGCCCAAGAAACACCTCCCCTACAACGCCCAGACGAGCGAGGGAGCCCCGCCCTTGCTGTTAACAATCCAGCAGAGCCTATGGAGGAGAGTGCAGCAAAGATATTACTGGGCATAGGAGAGGGCCCGCCCCAAGGAGAACCACCCCCCCTCATGCTGCCTCACCGTTACCCCCCCGAGCCCCTGAACCATCGCCTCTGCCCCCCAACACGACCCCTGCTAACCAGCCCCCAGACGATGCTATGGAGGGCTGGACCCTAGTCCAGGGAAAGCAAGGCAAGTGGAAGGCTCGAGCTCCACTGCACCCATCCGATGCGGAGGCCCCCCGGAAGACCAGGAAGGGAGGCACAGACACTGAGCCTTCCACTGTGCCCACGAGTGAGATCCATCCGCCGGTGTCGGGAGGGGAAGACAAAATAGCACTGGAAGGTAGAATCTCCCCTCCACAGGAGACCCTCTGTTCCGAGACCCCTGAGGAAGCCCCTTCTGCCCGAATATCACCCGAACCCCCCGCGAACCCCGAAGCGACCGTCGAGGCGGACGCCAGAGGGGAGACCCCCAGGGTGGCAGAAGACGACCTCTCCTCCATGTATGAGGAGATCGAGGCCCTAGGTTTGACCCCGGTCACCCAGGGAGAGAATGACCTACTGCCGGCTGGCCTCGATCTGGGCAACCTTACCCCAGTCCCCCTTTCCCCATGCTCCCTCCCCCTAACTGCCTTCCCGGGCGGGCACCCTACAGAAGGTGGTCCACCACCTGATGCCATGGCTGCCAAATCCACCACAGAGCCTGCGCCTAGCATCACTGGGAGCCCCCTCCCCACCCCCTTTACCCTCGAATCTGTTCAGGAGGCACCACCTCTCAGCTGCTTGCCTCCCGAACCCAGAGCCTCGCCTCTGACCCCGCCCCCACCCCTGTCCCTGCCCAATCCACCTCTTCCTGCAATGCTATTGCTGACCCTGGGGTTATTTCTTTCCCGTTTTTTGCAGATTCGCCCCAAGGAGCAGCCTTTGCATTTTCCTGCCGCGACCCATTAGGAGCTGCAATTTTCCCTGCGCCGTCCCCTTCTACCCCAAGGCTTGAGACGGACCTAATAACTTTAGCCTGTCAGACACCCCGTCGGTGGTCCGCACCCTGCCTGCCCGCCTCAGCGGACCACAAGGCTGCACCAAGAGCCCCACTAGGGAATAACTGGGAAATCCCAACCCCATCCCCCCATGAAATGCGAAAAGCATTGCGGGAGTTTTTAGAAGACATCCGTGGCTCCCGCAACAGGGTACAGCTGGCTCTCCAGCTATGGGGGGACTTTGATCAACTCCTCCAGGCCACAAGGGCCCTTATAAAGGAGGGTAGAGGGAAAGGAAGGCACGGTGCCGCGGCCTACAGGCAGGCCCGCAGCTTCCGTGATGATTTACTCACTTACGGGATGGGTCACGGATTGTTGCGTGACCCGCCGGGGCCGCGAACACTCCCGCCAACAAGGAACCCCCACCCCCCCAGCCCTCTGCATGACGCCTCTCATTATCGCAACTTTGAACACCAGGGGCTGCAGGATGGCTCTCCGCAGGTCCCAGGCGCTCTCTTACCTTCAGGAAGGGGGCTACTCTGTGGTTTTCCTGCAGGAGACCCATACAGATCCGACCGCCGAGGACAGCTGGCGGCTGGAGTGGGGGGACGGGGTCTACTTTAGCCACTTCACAATTCGACAAGCTGGAGTGGTGACCCTGTTCTCCCCCAACCTATGGCCCGAGGTGCTAGGGGTCACTGAGGCCGTGCCAGACCACCTGCTGCATCTCCAAGTCCATATGGAGGAGCTCGTGGTCAACCTCATTAACATCTATGCCCCGACAACGAGCCCAAAGCGGCCTCAATTCTATCAGCGGGTGTCCGACTTCCTCAGCACCCTAGATTCTCATGAGTGCTTAGTCCTGGGAGGGGACTTTAACACCACCCTCGAGGAACAGGACCACTCAGGGGCCGACCTGAGCCCGGCCGCTGCGAACATTCTCCAAGGAATAGTCGAACATCACTCCCTAGTTGACATCTGGCGTGACCACCACCCAGATGACACTTCCACGTTCACCTTTGTCCGGGTGGAGGCCCATCAGTCACACCACTCTCGGTTGGACTGTATTTATTTATCCCGTTTCCATCTTTCACAAGCCCACTCCTCCAATATTCGGCTGGCCCCATTTTCTGACCATCATCTAGCCATCATAACAGCCTCCCTCCACGCAGAGAGGACGGGGCCCGCCTATTGGCATTTTAATAACAGCCTGTTGGAGGATGAGGGCTTCGTGATGTCCTTCCGGGAGTTTTGGCTGGCCTGGCAAGAGCAGCGGTGTGCCTTTCCCTTGGCGCGACGATGGTGGGATCTAGGGAAGGTGCGTGCCAAGCTCTTCTGCCGTGACTACACTTGGGGCACCAGCCGATGGAGAAATGCAGCGATAGAGCAGTTGGAACGGGAGGTCTTAGAGATGGAGAGGCATCTGGCCGCCAGCCCCGAGGACCCATTCCTCTGCGGAGCATGCCGGGAGAAGCGGAAGGAGCTCCGGGCCCTCGAGGACCATCGGGCCTGAGGTGCCTTTGTTCGATCCCGCATCCGCCTCCTTCGGGAGATGGATCGCGGCTCCCGTTTCTTCTAAGCCCTGGAGAAAATGAGGGGGGCCAAGAAACACGTCACCTGCCTTCTAGAAGAAGACGGCATCCCCCTCACGGATCCAGTGGAGATGTGTGGGAGGGCCCGTGACTTCTACACAAGCCTTTTCTCCCCGGATCCGACCGATCCTGGTGCTTGCAGGGTGCTCTGGGAGGAACTCCCCACGGTCAGCTTGGGTGACCGAGACCGACTAGAGCTGCCTCTCACCCTGGCAGAGTTCTCGAAGGGGGACCACCGCGATTTACGAAACTGGCGTCCCATCTCGCTCCTTAGCCCGGACTACAAAATCATAGCGAAAGCAATCTCGCTGCAGCTAGGGTCCGTGATGGCGGACGTGATCCACCCAGACCAGACCTATACTGTCCCATGTCGCAGCATTTTTGACAACCTATTTCTACTCCGAGACCTTTTGGAACTCAGGCGTAGAGACGGTCTGTCGTTCGCCCTCCTGTCTCTTCATCAGGAGAAGGCGTTCGATAGAGTGGACGATGGGTACCTCCTGGGCACTCTGCAGGCATTTGGATTCAGACCTGTTTGTGAGTTTTCTCCAGGTGCTGTACGCTTCCGCGGAGTGTCTGGTTAGGCTCAACTGGACCCTGACCGAACCGGTCAGCTTCGGGCGAGGAGTACGGCAGGGGTGCCCCCTCTCAGGCCAGCTGTATGCTCTGGCGATCGAGCCCTTCCTCTGTCTCCTCCGCAGGAGGTTGACAGGGTTGGTGCTGCGGGAGCTGGAGCTGCGGCTGGTCCTGTTGACGTATGCCGATGACGTGCTCCTCGTGGTCCAGGACCCGGGCGACTTGGCGCGGGTCGAGGCTTGCCAGGCCATCTATTCGGCAGCCTCCTCCGGCCGAGTCAACTGGGTCAAGAGCTCTGGCTTGGTGGTGGGGGACTGGTGGCAGGTGAGCTCCCTCCCACCCACGCTTCAGACCATCCGGTGGAGCTCGGGTCCACTTCTCTACCTAGGCGTTTACTTTTCTGCCACGCACTCTTCTCCGCCGGAGAACTGGCAAAATTTAGAAGGCGGGGTGATAGAGCGGCTCCGGAAATAGACGAGGCTACTCCGATGTCTCTCCCTCCGAGGGAGAGCATTGGTGCTTAACCAACTAGTCCTGTCCACGCTCTGGTACCGGCTCAACATCCTGGTCCCGGCCCCGGATTTCCTGACCCACCTCTGGACATTGATTCTAGAGTTCTTTTGGTCAGGAATGCATTGGGCCCCTGTAGGGGTTCTTCATCTACCCGTGAAGGAAGGAGGGCAGTGCCTGAAGTGTCTGTACACTCAGGTCCGTGTCTTCCACCTCCAGGCCCTGCAGAGGCTCTTTTATAGTGCAGGTAGTTTCCAGTGGAGCATACTGGCGCACGCCTTCCTGCGCCGCTTCCAAGGGCTCTGATATGACCGGCAGCTCTTTTATCTCTGTCCGAGAGGTTTTCCGCGAGACCTCTCCGGCCTGCTGGTCTTCTACCAGGACCTCCGCCGGACCTGGTTTTCAATAACCAGGTCCATGGTGGTCACCGTGGGAGCAGATCTCCTCGCGGAGCGCCTGCTACACAACCCCCAGCTCCGTGTGCAGGTGGCAAAGTCCCGCTCGGTGTGCCAAAGTTTGGTCCTGGCGGAAGTCACGAGAGTCGGAGACCTCCTGGACTACGACCGGGGAGACTGGCTGGATCCCCTGACGCTCGCTCAGCGCATGGGGCTCTCCAGACCTCGTACCCCCCGGCGTGTATTTCAGCAGGTGAAGGCCGCCTTGACGCCCGCTGCTCGGGCTTATCTGAACCGAGCCCTGAGCGAGGGCGCACCCTGCCCACCCTCTACCCCAGGCCCGCTGGATCTTTCAATTGGGCCCCTACCCCGTAGATCCAAACAAACCCCTCACCCTTTCACTGCAAGCCAGCTGCATGAACTGCAGCCGGTCAGCTTTCAAATCGCGCCATGGAAATATTTATACACACTCACGCTTCACACCCTTCACGCCCACATCCTGGTGTCCCACCCCGATACAAAGTGGCGGGACCTCCTGCCACCTTTGGAGGGTGAGCAACCCCGGTGGGCCAGCCTGTATTCCACCTTAGTCCCGATGCCTGTTGGGGACATTAGTTGGCAGCTCCTTCACGGAGCTGTGAGCACGGGCGTGTTTTTGACGCGGTTCACCCCCCTCCTGGATACTTGCCCTTTTTGCAACGTGAGGGAAACCCTGGCGCATGTATATTTGGAGTGTGCCAGGCTGCAGCCCCTTTTCCGGCTCCTCACAAATATTTTATTACGCTTTTGGCTACACTTTTCCCCTCACCTTTTTATCTACACACTCCCCAACCGTGGCCCCACAAAATCGCGAGATCTCCTGGTTAACCTCCTCCTAGCCCTAGCTAAAACAGCCATTTATAAAACCAGAGAGGGGAGGTTGGTTAATGAAGCATCCTGTGATTGTAGGGCCTTTTTCTGATCCTCAGTACATTCACATATCCGGGCGGAGTTCCTCTGGGCGGCGTCCACCGACTCCCTTGACGCCTTCGAGGAACGGTGGGCACTGTCTGAGGTTCTCTTCTCTGTGACCCCATCCGGTTCCCTCCATCTGACCATTTGATTGAGGGGAAGAACGAGAGACCCCAGCCCCAGCTGTTGCCGCTGTGGATACCATCATTACTGTCACCTAGTAGGGGTCCTATCACCCGTGGTGTACGTCCCCCCCACCCCAAAACCGCCCACCCCGCAGCCGTGCCCATCTTGTCGGGCACTCTCAGGAGAGGAATAATCGGTGACACTGGGCATGGCACTAGGTAACTCGAGGGGGTGGAAGACCATGAGTGTCGAGGAAGCCCCCCCGCTCTAGGCCACCAGGTAACTCAGGAGGGTGGAAGACCACGAGTGTTGAGGAAGCCCCCCCACTCTGGGCCCAGGCTAGCCTGCACACTTCTCCCTCATGAAGGCTGCTGTGTTATACCTTGTGTTTGCTTTTGTTTTGTTGAATAGTTTTGCTTCATTCTTTTTGGTGATTCTTTGTAAGTGTTACACAAAATTCTTTTCTGCTTCAAAAAAAAAATTACTCTCCTGTAGCCATCTGGCCTGACCCTGTCACATATCCCTGCCCCCTCTGCTCAACACTATGGGGTTGGGCAACTTCGGATGTCAAGCCATGTACTCGTGACAAGCCATCTGCATTGCTATGGTGGCTTCCAGCCCGGTTTTGTATGGTGAATTGGAAAGGTTCTAGGGACAGGAACCATCTGGTCACCCTTGCATTCTTCTCTTTATTTCGCAGCATCCACTGGAGGGGTGCATGGTCGGTCACAAGGGTAAACTGTCGTCCCAGAAGATAATAACGTAGTGTTTCCATGGCCCATTTCACAGCTAGGCACTCTCTTTCAACCACGGCATACTTCTGCTCTCTCGGGAGGAGTTTCCTGCTGAGGGAGAAGATTAGGGGGTTCTTCATCTCCAACCATCCGACCCCTGCGACAACACAGCTCCCAATCCTACTTCAGATGCATCTGTTGGTAAAATGAATTCTTTGTTCAAGTCTGGGGCTATAAGCAAGGGGTTACTGCAGAGGGCTGTCCGTAGATCCATGAATACTTTCTCTGTGGCATCTGTGCACTTCACCATGTCTGGACCCCAGGCTTTTATCAGGTCTGTCAGGGGACTTGCTCTCATAGCAAAATGGGGAATAAATCGTCGGTAGTACCCCACCACGTGCAGGAATGCCTTCTATTACTCTCCTGTAGCCATCTGGCCCAACCATGTCACACCACCTTTTTGTATACAGTGCTATAAAATCCCTCCTGGCCAGAGGCAAAATCCTTTCACCTGTAAAGGGTTAAGAAGCTAAGGTAACCTCGCTGGCACCTAACCCAAAATGACCAATGAGGGGACAAGATACTTTTAAATCTGGAGCGGGGGGGGGCGGGGGTTGTGTCTGTCTGTCTGTGTGATATCTTTGCTGGGTACAGATCAAGGATGCAAGCTCTCCAACTCCTGTAGAGTTAGTAAGTAATCTAGCTAGAAAATGAATTAGGTTTTTTTTGTTTTTGGCTTGTAAATTCGCTGTGCTGAAGGAAATGTGTATTCCTGGTTTTGTGTCTTTTTGTAACTTAAGGTTTTGCCTAGAGGAATTCTCTATGTTTTAAATCTGACTGCCTGTAAAATTATCTTCCATTCTGATCTTACAAAGTTGATCTCTTATCTTTTTTTGTTCTTCTAATAAAGTTCTGATTTTTAAAAATCAGACTGGGTTTTTTGGGTCTTAAAAATCCAAAGGGTTTGTGCTCATCTTGTTTATTCTCAAGCCTCCCCAGGAAAGGAGGTGTAATGGTTTGGGGGGATATTTGGGGGAAATAGGAACTCCAAGTGGTCCTTCTTCCTGGTTCTTTGTTAAAGCAGTTGGTGGTGGCAGCATTTTACCTAATCCAAGGGCAAAAACTTTGTGCCTTGGGGAAGTTTTAACCTCAGCTGGTAAAAATAAGTTTAGGGGGTCTTTTATCCAGGCCCTCACATCTGTACCCTAAAGTTCAGAGTGGGGAAGGAACCTTGACAATTACTGAGCTATAATATTGGATAGAACATTACCGATGTGAATACACAGGATGACAGAAGACAATGTAAGCATGTTGACGATAACTTATTGTACCACAATCCAGTGAGCAGTGTGACGGGGCAAGGCCAGATGGCTATGGAAAAGTAGTGGGAGATAGATATATGAGCTCCAGACTAAACAAATCCCTGGTACCAGGTTAAGTGAAATGGCAGCCTCTCCAGGTCAATTAAGACACCTGGGGCCAATTAAGAACTTTCCAGAAGGCAGGGAGAATGCTAGGTTGATTGGGACACCTGAAGCCAATCAGGGGCCGGCTGAAACTAGTTAACAGCCTCCCAGTTAGTCAAGTGGGTGCGCATGTCAGGAGCTGTGGGAGGAAGTTGTGCTGTTGGAGAGACTGAGTAGTACACACCATATCAGGCACAAGGAAGGAGGCCCTGAGGTAAGGGTGAAGTGGAGCTTGAGAAAGTGAGGGTTGCTGTGGGGGAAGTAGCCCAGGGAATTGTACATGTCATGTTTCTAAAAGGTCAGCTACCATAGCTGATACTATTAGGGTCCCTGGTCTGGAACCCGGAGTAGAGGGTGGGCCCGGGCTCCCCCCACCCCCAACCTTTGCCCCCTGATTAATCACTGAGACTGGGAGACAAGAGACAACAGAGACTGTGCAAGGAAGGATAACTTCTCCTCACCTCCCTCACTGGCTTATGATGAAAATCGCTCAGTAGACTGTGACCCTTGTCTCTAGAGAGAGAAGGGTTATGTGGAGGGTCACAGTGAACCTCTGAGGCTATCTCAATCCACCAGGAAACGCGGTACCCACAGAGGCAAGGACAGAGTTTTGTCACAGCAGTAATAAAAACACAACCCAAGGCCATGTTACAAAGCCAAAGTCGCTCTTATTATACAAGTGGTGACAGTATTGTAACATAGGCACCAAATGTATACTGGAAAGAAAGGTTTGGCATTGTTAAGCAAAGAATAAAATCCCCACCAGAAAGGAATATTGCAAGAAAACAAAGGACTGGACTGAAGTCACAGCAAATATAAATTATAAGGAACAACATAACCGATTGCTCTTGCAGCCAGTTTGATTGTGCTCCTGAATAATAGTAGCAGTGATAATGATGGCACAATGGGCAAAATTCACCCTGTCTTTGTAACCTTTCAATCACAATGTTAAGGAAAATGCACCGTAACCCTGTATATCCCCCACAATCCTGTAATAACATTGTGACACACTGTACCTCAAAGTAGCACCCTGTGACCCCCATATTAATCATTCATATATAGTTGTGATATTTCATACAAAGCATGTCATATAAGATATCGTATGAAAGATCATGATCCCATTGTTCTATTGAAAATATGAATATTGTTAGTGAGTATGAAGTTATGAGACTTTTGCTGTATGGTTGCTATTGAAATATGTTGTAAGTTTGGCAGTTGCCCACTGCTAGTTCTCCAGTGACAACAAAGGAGGTGACCCACACCTAGGCGGCTGTTAAATGACCATTGATCAGCAGGAGAGTTGTAAACAAGAGATTTACAATTCTGTAAGAGAGTTGTGCAAGCACCACAAAGTGGGCATTGCTCAACTCTGTGACTCAGCAAGGCCCACCAAGACATGTCTGGGCCAGTAGTTTCCAGGCACATTGACTAAAGATACAAAATAACAGACAGTGGCATCACGTGATTACCTCTCTCCTCCCCCGCCTAGCTGAAGGCAACAAGAACACTGGGAAGACAAAGACTTGAACTGAGGACACTGGTCCCAGGCTGAGAAGGAAAGTCAGCCTGTGTATTAAGAACTCTGTAACCTACCTGCAACATTCAGTGGGTTGAGAAAAGCTGTTTGAGCCAACTCTTGCTTAGTCTAAAAGTTTAGAGTTTAGAATGCATGTTTATTCATTATTTTCTTATGGTAACTATCTCTAGCCTTTATGCCTACCACTTATAATCTCTTAAAATCTATCACTCTGTAGTTAATAAACTTATTTTAATGTTTTATCCTTATCAGTTAATTTGTCTACAGTGCTTGGGAAATGTGCTTAGGTTACAAAGGCTGGTGCATGTCCACCTTCCTTTGACGACATGGTGAACTAATTAATAAATTTGCACTGTTCTAAAGAAGGTCTTGAGCAGTACAAGATGGTATATTTCTGGGGTGCAAGACTGGGGGTTTGGGAGATTTGCTGGTGTTTCCCTACATATAGTTCATAAGTAGCTTGGAGAGGATACATGCAACTTAGCTGGGTGTGCCTCTGCATGCTGGTGGATGAGTGATAACAGCACCTGGAGGGTGCTGCTTGTCACTGGCAAAGCATTGTGAGAGACAGCCAAGGCTGGAGAGTTAAGGGGGCTCAATGGTCCCACAGTTCCAGGTTGTACCCTGGGAATCCTGTCACAAAGATCACTCTCAGATTTTATTTATGTCTGCTTCTATGACTTTAAACCCACAGGTTTTCAGCCCAGAAAGGAACATTACGATCATCTAATCTGACCTCCTGCATAGCACAGACCATAGAATTTCATTCAGTAATTCCTGCATCAGGGCCAATAACTTGAGGCTGATCTAGAAACATTCAACCTTGTTTCAAAAAGTCTTGAAGTGATGAAGAATCTACCACATTCTTTAATAAACTGTTCCAGTGGTTAACTACTCACCTGTTAAAAATGTGTGCCTTATTTCCAGTCAAAAGTTATCTAGCTTTAATGTATTTGAGTTCTGATCAAGTGATATGTTACTGACCCGGTGTGTGAATTAAACCCTGTGCGTCATATTGTCCTTTACCGTGCAGACTTCCACTTTTTAATTGCTGAAAACATTAACAGGTTGATCAGGAGCTGCACAAGTCCCAAAAACATTACTGATATCTAGCTAGTACAAAATGCATTTAAAGATTTCATTGCCAGTTCCTGGGGTTTGATTTTATCATCAAATAATGAGCAATTAGACATCATAAAATTCAATCCAAACCTTTTCCTCTGGCGTCTCTTCTCCTAGGGTTCCTAACCCAAAGCTGCTTTGCTCATGCCCTAGATCCTCTCTGCCTCAGGACTAAGATCCCTGAGTGAGGGCAGCCATGTATGAAGTCTGTTTCTTCCCTTTTTATTCCATTGATATTATAGGCAGGTGTTGAGGATGGGGCAAACTTCAGCACCTGTCTTCATTAATCTTTTCCCACCTTGTCCCAGTCTGGGTTTAGTCCATCCACCACATTATGGTGCCAGTTTATTGGTCTGTGTGGAACTGAGGGTCTACATAAAATGATCTGAGTCTGGTTTCCAGTGTATACCTGTCTAAATCACAAAAATATACCATGACAATATGAAATTCCTAAATGGCAACTTAACTGACAGTAACAGAGCAACAGAGGAATGAATAGGTATGGAGAACTGAATTACTGTACCTTAGTATTATCATATATTATACTAAGTTTGACTGAGGCCCTTCCTTATATTTCTCCCTGACCCATTTTTAAATCTGTGAGTGAAAATGTATTGCTCAAGAAAGGTGTCAGCCAGACATCCCCACACATTCACATCTGCTAATTATCCACAGGAAAGGAAATACGCTGAAGACTTGCTAGCTAGCAGAACCCACACTCAGTGCTGTTTTCTAAGTGGTTCTTTGGAGCCATTTAACATGTTAATGATCAAATTCAATAACTTTTGGCAGTTTCACTTCAAAAGATTTCAGCAGTAAAAAGGAAAAACAAATGTCTTATTATGTTTAATTAAGCAAGACAATTCAAGCCAATAAAACACAAATCTGAGTAAAAGGATCTTTTATTTACAACAGAGATATAGGCAAAACTATCTCAGTTATCTGGGATATGTTTTTTAAGTTATTTTTCTAGTCTTAGTCGTGTGGTAGAGGTTCATTTATGTCTCTGGAGGATGAAAATTTGAGTTCAGGGATATGATAAAGAAAGAATCTCATGCCCTGTACTGTATTAACCAAAGACTGTTTCTGCCATTATGTATAATCCCTGACTTGATCCATGAAACTACACTGGCTTCAAGGGAAGTGAACCATACTGAAGGGTAAGGGCCCCGTAGTCTCACCTGAGCAATTCCATTGGAGACATTTTGGTGTCATGGAGAGGAGCATGTGGTCTTTTCCAATGCAGCTAAAGTCACTAGAAAATTAACAGAGGCAAGTGGAAACAGAAACAATCAGTAGCAAAGAAAAGTAAATGAAAAATAAATCACCCAGTGATATCAGAGAAATAATTGCATCCCATTGGGGCGGGGGGGAAACAACCTCCTACACCAAAAGCATTGGTGTATGGAATTTGTGATATAAACACACATTTAGGAGAATTTAAACATTAGGCAACACAGTTATGCAAACAAATTTCTAGTTCTAAGTTGTAACTGTAAATGGCTTTACATTTGGAACGGTTCCTCTAGGAAGTGTGATAGAAGAAATACCACACAAAAATTAAATGTGAAGAACCAGTCAAATTCCACAGTCAGAAGAGTCCCTCCGAAGGTTCAGATGAGGCCACCAGAGTCGAGAAACCAAAGTAGAATATGTAGAAGTGAGAAAATTAAAGCTTCTTGTTATCAAACAAAGGCAAGAAATATGAGGGGCTCCAGATATCAGAGAAGTGCTACTGTGTATGACAGACTCAGAAGTGTGCTGTCATTACTGAACAAATTAGCAGTGTCTAATCTGGTTGTCACCAGCATGAACAACACTTCCTGCCACAGTTCTTGCTGCTTAAATGTGTCAGCTCTGAAATTATGGTGGCACTGAAGCTCAAAGATATTTGAAGTCAAACAAGAAACAAATAAAAAACACAATCAAATCCTTCATCTACTAATAACACAGTAAATTCTCTTTTGTTCCTTCGTATACAATAGCTAATCAACTATAATACTTCCAAATTTGTGGGAAATAATATATAGGAAGTGTCAGAGGTTATCACAATTTTTAAATCAAGATTTGATGTTTTTCTAAAAGAGATGCTCTAGTTCAAACAGAAATTATTTCAGGGAAGTTCTATGGCCTGTTTTATACAGGCGCTCAGACTAGGTGATTATAGTGCTCCCTTCTGGCCTTAGAATCTGTGAATCGCTAGTTATTTCCAAAAAGAAAAGGAGGACTTGTGGCACCTTAGAGACTAACCAATTTATTTGAGCATGAGCTTTCGTGAGCTACAGCTCGCTTCATCGGATGCATACCGTGGAAACTGCAGCATTTTCTTTTTGCGAATACAGACTAACACGGCTGTTACTCTGAAACTAGTTATTTCCAGCAGAGCCTATAGATTCCAGTTAAAGAGAGTTGGTAGGAGATGGATGAAGGCTGAGAAAATTATGTGATTATGTGGATAATGTGCAATGGAGAAAAAATAATCCATGTTAGAAAAACTCAGAGGTTTCTTGATACTGAGTGCTAGATCCTGAGCTGGTGTAAATAAGCATAGCTCCTTTGTTACAGAAATTATATATCCTTTTTTCCTCACGAAAAATAAAATATTTCTTTCCTCTAGACTTTTGTCTCTGGTGGGCCACTGTTCTACTACTTGACTGTTTCTACCCACTGTTAACCCATGCTATTCTCCTCCCAATGTCACTGACACTGGACCATGCTACTAACATTATTTCCAATGACAAGAGATGCAGCTATTTCCCTATTCTACCTCCAAGCCTGATCAAAAGCCCACTGAGGTCAGTCAGAAGACTAAATAGCACCCTGCTCATGCAGAAGCCCCACATGCACATATCTGAGCAACCAGTTTCAGTAGCACCCTGCCCTCATCACAGGGGTAGAGGGACCTGGACAAGAACTAGAACCTGCCTTGACTGGACTTCCACTCCTTTCTCCTGCCTCTCCTCCATGTTTAATTTGCAATGGCTCACACTGTCCAGACTGGGCAGTAACTTCCTACTCCTTTAATCAGTCCTAATGGAAAGTATGGTAAGAGCACCTCAAACTTCAGATGATTCTGTCATAGTGGACATTTTCAATACTCCCAGCACTGAAACACAGTCTTACTCTTGAAGAGGGATAATTACTTAGCCCATGGAGGGTCAGATCCTGCCCTGGGGATGTGCACGCAGAGAAGCTGAGTCTGCTTTTGTGGAGTTTCCAAACCTACAGCCATTGAAACCTAACCGGGAAGATCTAGAAATGTAAATCACTCAGCTTTCATTCAGCAACGAATTGGCAGCACTATAGTTTTTCTGTCTGCCACACTCACTCATCCTCTCCATTACATCCAGTCTCAATCCACTTGCCACCTCTTGTTCCCCACCTCACACAGTGTGATGCTCATCCCTGGCTCAGGAAGGGGAGTGTAGCATGGATACCAGCTATCAGCCTGGGTCAGTAGCTGCATGTATATTGCACCAATGCAGCAATGCCCAGAGTCTTGGATTCTTCATGGATATAGGTGCAGAGGAGGGTTGGCTCCAGGCAAGCTCACAGGAAGGTTCCATGGAGGGCAACATTACCGTATGACAGACATGAGGAGTACTTCCTTGCAGTGCATGAGGATTCACCCAGTCTGCTCACAATGTCCCCAGTTCAGCTGCACATTAGCTTTTCTTCAGCTGGCCAGTTTGCAGATATTACAAAACCCAGAGCAAACCACTGTGTTCTGGACCCAACAGCATCAGACTCTGTAAACAGGGACAAATGGCTATTTTTACATAGGGTGATTCTGTTGCTCATTCATGTTAATTCAGAGGGAGGTGTGATCATGGGAGAAGAGTCAGGAAGGGAGGGGGTTGGTAGCAAAATGTTTTGCTGGCCTGGGGAAAATGCTGAGATTGGCCCAGATGGGAAAGACAAGAAAGAGGACAAGTAACTTCTATGTCTCACCTCCCAATCCCTAGCATCAGGAGGGCCAGTACTACTGGAAGGGGTGGATTATCCAATGGGCCCACGGGGCCCATGCCCAAGGCTCCAGCCAGTTGGGGGGCCCTGAAAAAATGGGCGCCCCAACAGAAATCTGCCGCAGGGCAGCAGAAGCCTGGAGCCCTGCTGTATACAGTGGGGCAGCCCAGCGCCCCAACCCTTCTCCCAATCCCTAGCAGCACCGGGCAGGCAGGGGGGCAGGGTCAGGGAGGCCCCAGCGCCCCAACCCCAGTCCCCGACAGCAGTGCTGGGAGAGGCGGGGGAAGCCTCAGTGCTCCAACCCCAGTCCCAGGCCCAGCGGTGCAGCGCCCCAACCACGGTCCCGGGCAGCAGCACCGGGCAGGCGGGGTGGAGGAAGCACCAGCGCCTGGACCCCGCTGCAGCCCCAGAACTGGAGGATCTCTCACCTCACCCCTATCCTCTTGTCCCAGGGCCGTGGGGGGGGGGGCATAGCTTCTCCGGTCTTGGGGCTGCAGGGGGGGGCAGAAAGAAGCAAACAATGGGGTGGGGCAACGGTGGGGGGGAAGGATGGGACAGGAGAGGAAAAGGGCCACGGGTGGAACGGGGTCAGGGCTGTGGGCAGGTCCATAGGCGGAAGGGATGGAACGGGGCAGGGCTGTGGGTGGAAGCTGTGGGGTAGGGCCATGGTTTTGGCACCAGGGGATTCCCCCCACTTGCTCTGGCCCAGGGTCCCAGGAGACTTTAGTGCACCTCTGCGCTACTGGTACCTTGTACTCCAGAGTGTAATAGGAGGGAGTCAAGCTATTGTGTCTACCAAACCCAAATGAGGCATACGGTCATGCTTTCTGCCCCAGCAGGTACGCTGCTGTGTGCAGCAAGTGCTTGCAAGAGCTACACTGTTTTCTTTCCTGAAGCAGCTGTGAAGTGTGCGCTTTTGCATATTCTGCACATACTTCCTGCTGTGCTCTGGATCCACAGGATGGCTCTGGTCTGAATGCAGGGCCAGCTCTGTTCTATTCAAAGTTTACACCTCTCCATTGCTCTATCACTTATGGGTAGGATTTTGGTCATTTTTTTCTTTATGGCCTAGGCCCAGCCTCTTGATTGCCAAGGAAAAATGCTGTTCTATTAAAACTCTGTTGGAAATAGAAATTAAGAGATTCCTACTATAGTTTCCAGCTGTGTGGTGTTCTGCTTTGTGAGTACAGCTTATTAGCATTTCAAATAAAAATGAAACACCTCTTAATAATTTAAAACCATATTCAAATGAGATGTTTTTAACTGTCTATAGTTGTGATGCAGCAGCAAATGGATAAGAATTGTTCTTTTTTAAGTGTTACAAATAAATGTTAAGTATGAATTTATAAATATTTTAATGAAGGGTGTTAGATTATCAGCTACAGTGTACTGTAGCTCAGTAATATGCTGAAAGATGTACCCTTTTTTCAAATTGCTCTCTTAACTTGGCTAGACTACTTCACAAAAAGCTTGGATAATTAGTTCTGGGTAGGATGAATTTGTGCACACACAAAAAAAGGCAATCCAGTCAAAAAGATGCTAATACAAAAGAATGATATGTGTCTTGCAGCTGACTTTGGTTGAACTGTTTTGATCTTGAAGCAACACTGCCCTCCAGCAGTGAATTGTTACAAGATTGTAAGAGTTCTCTGAGGTTGGCAAACCTAATAGCTGAATTCAAAAACAATGAGAAACAAAGAACAAAGAGCAGAAAAGACATTTGTGTGACAAAATTCACAAGATGGATCTTCACTGAGCCAATCATTGATTAAAACTGAGTCCCATGAGTTTCCAATTCTTTTATATATGGTGTTGTTGTAGCCATGCTGGTCCCAGAATATTAGAGAGGCAAGGTGGGTGAGGTAATATCTTTTATTGGACCAACTTCTGCTGGTGAGAGAGATGAGCTATTGAGCTCACACAGAGCTATTTTTCAGGTTAGACCTGAAGCTCTGCACCCACCGACAGCTCCCCGCCCCCCACCCCCACCCCAGCTCACCTCTGCTCCACCTCCCCTGAGCGTGCCGTGTCCTGCTTCTCCCACTAGCTCCCAGTGCTTCCCAGCGGCAAGTGCTGGGAGGGAGGGGGAGGATGGGGAACGTGGAGCACTCAGGGAAGAGGCAGAGCCAGGGTGGAGATTTGGGGAAGGGGTCCAATAGGGGCAGGGAGGGGGCGGAGGTGGCACAGGGACTATGGGAAAGGGGTTGGAATGGGGGCATGGCAGGGGTGGAGGCAGGGCGGGGCCGGGGGGGTGAGCACCCACCACCACAGGGGAAAGTTGGCACCTATGCTGGCTAATAGCCATTGATGGACCTATCCTCCATGAATTTATCTAGGTCTTTTTTGAACCCTGTTATAGTCTTGGCCTTCACAACATCCTCTGGCAAGGAGTTCCACAAGTTGACTGTGCATTGTATGAAAAAATACTTCCTTTTGTTTGTTTTAAATCTGCTACCTATTTATTTCGTTTGGTTGCCCCTAGTTCTTGTGCTATAAGAAGAAGTAAATAACACTTGCTTATTTACTTTCCCCACACCAGTCTGATTTTATAGACCTCTATCATATCCCCCCCTTAGTCGTCTCTTTTCCAAGCTGAAAAGTCCCAGTTTTATTAATCTCTCCTCATATGGAAGCTGTTCCATGCCCCTAATTCTTTTTGTTGCCCTTTTCTGTACCTTTTCCAATTCCAATATATTCTTTTTGAGATGGTGCAACCACATCTGCATACAGTATTCAAGATGTGGGTATACCATAGATTTATATAGAGTTAATATGATATTTTCTGTCTTATTATCTATCCTTTTCTTAATGATTCCCAACATTCTGTTTGCTTTTTTAACTGCCGCTGTGCATTGAGTGGATGTTTTCAGAGAACTATCCACAATGACTCCAAGATCTCTTTCTTGAGTGGTAACAGCTAATTTAGACCCCATCATTTTATATATGTAAGCAGTGTCAGGATGAGCTCCACCCTGACATCTGGTGGTGAGGTGTGGCAAGTTGTGGAAAAGAACTTCAGGGGCCGATCTCATTTGCATAGGCACACCCACCCCGCCTAGAATGAGGCCATAGCTGCCCAAATGGTCACTTTGGCTGCTGTGGGATCCCCAGTGTCTCTGTTATTGGGGCAGGAAGAATAAACTGTTATTACCCTGATTATGGGAACTGTGCTTGGAACTGTACAGGCCTTTTGTTATAATGGAGGGACTCACCATCAACTAAGTAGCACTCGCTAGGCAAGGGTCATGGGTTTTAAAACTCTGTGATGGGAGAGAGGCTGGGAACAAGTATTAATACTTGGTGGCATGGGCCCCTTGGTGAGGGCTTTACATGCTAATTGTACTTCCTCCTCTCTCCACTGTAGAATATCAGAGCTAATTTTGATTCCATTAGGAGTCTAGTTACAGGCTGCTGAGCTCACTTTGGGCTAATGGTGCACCAGCACTTCGGCTCCCCTACTGCAAGCTGAATTCACCAAAGAGCTGAACTGACTAAGAGCTGAAGTCCCTGAGTGTTGTGTTAAGTAGGGGGGGAGCCTGAAGATATATTGTGGAGCAGTTTGTGGGATGGCTGGAGTGCCTTGTGGACAGGCTGGTGGAGCAGTTCGTAGGACGGTGGGAACTGCTTGTGGGACGCGGAGCAGTTTGTGGACCGGCTGGTGGAGCAGTTTGTGGGACGGCGGGAGCTGCTTGTGGGCCGCGGAGCGGAGCTGAGCGAAGGAGTTCGTGGGGCGGCTAGCGGAGCGGAGTGAAGCGAAGGCCTATGGAGCTGTGGGGCGGTCAGCTTCAGATCATGTAAGGTGCCTCTTACCCCCGTCCCATCTCCACCCAGGTTGGGAGGTAAAGCTCCGCAGATAAACTTTCGAACTCTGGGGCTGCCCTGACCAGGGACAGAGACTTTTGGGTCATTGGACTTTTGGGACTTTGGGTGATTTGGGGTTGCTGGACTCAAGAACCAAAGGGAAAGGGGCATGCCCCAATTTGCTTGGGGTGGGCTTTTTTGCTCATGGGTTGTGTTATGAATCCTGTTGGTGGTGTTTCCCCAACATAATGCCACATTGTTTCTCTCTGTTATTAAAAGGCTTTTTGCTACACTCAGACTATGTGCTTGCGAGAGGGGAAGTATTGCCTCTTGGAGGCGCCCAGCGGGGGTGGTATATATTTGTCCCAGGTCACTGGGTGGGGGCTCAAGCAGGTTTGCATTGTGTTATTGGAATGGATCCCCTAGATATTGAACACGGCCCTTGTTGCTGCCAACTCTGACGGGCAGAAGGGTTACATATATATAGTTGGGATTATGTTTTCCAATCTGCCTTACTTTGCATTTATCAACATTGAATTTCATCTGCCATTTTGTTGCCCAGTCACGCAGTTTTGGGAGATTCTTTTGTAACTCCTCATAGTATGCTTTGGACCCAACTACCCTGAGCGGTTTTGTATCGTCTACAAATTTTGTCACCTCACTGTTTACTCCTTTTTCCATGTCATTTATGAATATGTTGAATAGTACAGACCCCTGGGGGACACCACTATTTACCTCTCTCCATTTATTCCTACCCTTTTTTTCCTATCTTTTAACCAGTTACTGATCCATGAGATCAGTTTATATTTTAATATCCATAGAGTGTTTTGTTTTAGTACTAAACTATAAACCTCCTGGTGAAGCACTGTAAAATTTTTCTGTTTGTGAAATTTGTAAAAGCTGCTACTTCCTTATAACAAGATTTACAAACAGCCCCAAAATGGGAGATTGTGGTATAATCTTTCCATAAGAGAAATTTCTTTCTAATCTCCTCAGTCAGAGGATGACCTGTGCCCTGAGATATGAAGATGTATATCCCTTCCAAACTTAAAAAAAGATAAAAAAAAATCTATAATTGTAAACTGTCTCATTATCTATATACACTTCCAGTCCACTTCTTAATCTTGCTAAGGCAATGAGTGCCACAAACTAAGCATGCCTTACATAAAAAATGTTTATCAATCTTAGATCTGTTGCCTTTCAAGTTCATTTAAAGTTCTCTTGTCCTTGTATTATGAGAAAGGGTAAATAGGAGCACCTGATTTACCTTCCCTATACCATTCATTATTTTATACAACTCCCTGATTTCTTTTTCCTCTCTAAATTAAATGGTCTTTTCAAACTCTCTTTATATGGAAGTTTTTTCATTCCTCAAATCATTTTTGTCACCTGCCTTTGAATCACCTTGATTTTTTTCTTTCTTTTCTGCATTTGTTCTAATAGAGTTTGTTAGACATTTTTGTACTATGTAATGAGTTTTTAGATGAAATGTTGCTTTATAATGGGATGTCGATAGGGTACTGTGACACTCTGCATCTCAAAGTAAGCACCCTGGAACCCCCATATTCACTACTTTGACATAATTATGTGGTTTGCACAAAGCATACCTTGTGAGGTATCATTTTAAAAGTCTCGATCTATTGAACATTAATATCCTGTTGAATTGGATGTACTACTATTGTTTGTGAAGATATGAAATATTGCTTTATGTGTTACTGAAACATGTTACGAGGTTGGGAGACCTCCACAACTGGCCGTTCAGTAGAGACAAAGGTGCACCCATCAACGCCTGTCTGGCCAGTGATGGCCCATCAGGAAAGGAATCCACTATCCCAGAGACTTCTTGGAGAAGGCACATACGCCATGGGGGCGGATTAACCCATGTCACAGCAAGGATCTGTCTAGCAGCTGAATAAAGTATAAAAGAGTGGCCGTGACATCATCACTTGGCCCCCCTTTCCCTCCCCCCCCCCCGCCCAACATCTCAACATCTGAAAGAATGTCTGGAAGACAAAAACTTTGAACTGAGGAAGACTGGTCCCAGGCTGGAAGGGGATCCAGTCTGTGTATTGAGGAACTGTAAGCTGCTTGTACCATCTGCTAGGGTGAGAGACTGTTTGATTCAGATCTTGCTTAGCTGTTGAAGTTAGAATTTAGACTGTGAATTTATTTTTATTTCCTACGTAACCAACTTTGATCTCTATGCCTGCTACTTATAATCTATTGATCATTCCCATTAACTAGGAAACTCTGTAGAATGGAGACATTAGCTGACTTTACTCCCTAGCTGGCGTGTGTCAGCTACTTGGTATCTGGAACACATCCCTGAGTAATTAGGTACCCAACGTAGAATCATCCAATTTCTCCTCTTCCAGGCAAAATAATCTTTCTGGGGGGAAAAAATCTCTTCTCTTTCTGGAGAGAAATGGGATGGTACAAAAGCATAGATCTGAAACCAAAAAATACATAGCTTATTTTTTTAAGTGTCAGAAGCCCCTTGCAATAGGGGCTTTGAAAATTGAGGCTATTATTGCTCACAAGTGATAATTCAACATTCTTAAATACTTTGGTAATATTCCAAGCGCCACTACTTAGAACAAGTTCTTTTTTTTTATTAAAGTGAATTTAATCTTGATGAAAGGATCCAGATTCATCACTCTGACCAATGAACTCCTCTATTTAACCACAGAACAGGAACAGCATGGCACAGTAGCATTACAAGCTTGTCCCACCCTACCCTACAAGTATTCCTTGGTAATAAACTGAAGGGACCGCCTGTAATAGTAAGGCGATAGCTGTACATTGGCCAAACCGGACAGTCTACGCAAAAGAATAAATGGACACAAATCTGACATCAGGACTCATAACATTCAAAAACCAGTAGGAGAACACTTCAACCTCTCTGGCCACTCAGTAAAAGACTTAAGGGTGGCAATTTTGCAACAGAAAAGCTTCAAAAACAGACTCCAATGAGAAACTGCTGAGCTTGAATTAATATGCAAACTAGATACCATTAACTTGGGTTTGAATAGAGACTGGGAGTGGCTAGGTCATTACACATATTGAATCTATTTCCCCATGTTAAGTATCCTCACACCTTCTTGTCCGCTGTCTAAATGGGCCATCTCGATTATCACTACAAAAGTTTTTTTCCCCTGCTGATAATAGCTCATCTTAATTAATTAGCCTCTTAGAGTTTGTGTGGCAACTTCCACCTTCTCTGTATGTGTATATATCTTCATACTATATGTTCCATTCTGTGCATCCGATGAAGTGGGCTGTAGCCCACAAAAGCTTATGCTCTAATAAATTTGTTAGTCTCTAAGGTGCCACAAGTACTGCTGTTCTTTTAGTTCAGACTCCATGCTCATTCAGTTCTAACCCCCGCTGCAGATTGGAAAGAGCAATTTGAACATATTGATGGGTTGTAAATTAACTGCAACCATTCATGAAAAAAGCCTATTGTAGGCATCAATGAGGACAACGTAGTGAAGAGACAATAAAACAAACAAAATGTTAGGCTGTATTATGATGGAGAAAGAGAATAATACTACAAATACTGTAATACCATTACAAAAATCAATAGCATGTTCTTGCTTTGACAACTGTGGTCAGCTCTGGACATCCCACCTCAAAAAGGATACGACAAAAACTCAGAAAAGGGGGAAAAAAGTACTAGAGGCATGGAAAGACCTCCACACGTGGAGAGCTGAGAAAGATTAGGGCTATTTAGTTTAGAAAGGAGATGACTAAGAAGGGACATGAATAGCATATAAAATAGTTGAATATTCAATCACATACTCCTGTTTACCTCTCCTCTTAATACAACTCAAAGGTCTCTCATTGAAAATTAAAAGGCAAAACTGCTACAAAGAAATATATATATTATACATTGCATAACTAGCCAATGGAACTTGCTGCCAGAAGATGTTAACTTCTTGCCCAAGTAATATGATTCAAAAGTGGATTAAACATCTATAGGAACAGTAAGAATATCATATACATTTACACTAGTTAGGAAAAAATGTTTAAGACACAAGCCAACCATTACTGACAGGTTAGAAAGGAACTTCCTCATGAATCTGTCATTGTATAATTGTCCATTACACCATCCATCAAAAGCACTTGATACAGGCACGGTCAGCAATAGGAAACATGACTAGATGGACCAGTGGTGTGATTTGATATGGCAGTTCCTATGTTCGCAAGGGAATGACTTTTATAGGGTGACAAACAACAGATCATTCAGAATACAGACTGCAGAGTGACTAAAAATAACTGTGTGTATGGCTGTTCCTCTCTTTGCGTGAACACTTTGTGGAAAGGTGTTAGGTGAACACCTGGGATCCTGTGACCAGCACTGGTAATAAGGAGGCAAGTTTAAATCCATGTAATTCTGTGATGGCAGCCCAAACTCGCAGCCTGACGGGGGGTGGGGAGGGACGAGACAGCAAAGGATAATGAGATGCCTAGTCCGCCTCACGGTGGCGGAGAGTCACAGTTCCCCACAGGACCCCCGTACCCTCTCCCTCACGCAGAATGGACATGCAGAAGGAACTTAATTAAAAGCACTAAACTTGGGAATAAAAAATGTCAGTCACAGGTTTTTTGATATGCCCTGAAGTTTGTCAGACATTTATTTGCAAAAACTTTGTAGTAAGAGTGAGTCAGCTGTCCTGCTGAATACAACATTAAATATTATGGAACACATGATGCAGCTCTTTTCTGTTTTACATTTTCTTAATCAGCATTTCTAAGCTGATTTTACATTTTAAATGTACTCTTAAGCCTTCATAAAGTAATCATTCCAGATGACTACATATTTAATTCACTGAAACAAAGACATTATTTTAAATTAATCAGTCACAGAGGTTTAGTGTGTTCATAACAATGTCCATTGCTTTTAGAAAAAGGGAACGCTAATTTACTTTGTGTGATCTCCATAACAATAGACATGTTTATGAAATTTCACCATCTTTAAAAAATATGTTTCCAAAGATTTTAGGCATAACAAAGGATTTTATATCTTACTAAGGTACTGATTTTGCTGGAGGGTTCTCTTAAAACTTGTTCATCAGATAGTCAGAAGTAATGAAAGGGAAACTCTTTGTCCAACTATCTGGAAGGAAAGCGGTTTTGTCCCTTTAAGGAGTCTCTTCAATGGGGGGCGAAGGGAGAAAGGGATGGACAGAAAGGACAGGAAGACTTTGGAAGCAAGGTTTGTTTTTTTTTTGCTATAGTAATTAAAATGTGTATTTTAGATAAAGGTGGTCTTCTGAAGGATTTATTTAAAAATACTATATGTCTGAAGATCCAAGCATTTAAGGCTAAAGATGATTGTGCATCTAAAAATCTATGCAAGGATTTTTTAGAGATGTGATTTTATAATCTTCACCAACTCGCTAATGAATAATGCTAATAAAGCAAATTTTAAACTAAGCTCCTGTAGACACATGTTCTGAATAAACATTACAGTAATGCACAACTGTTTTTGTCAGTAAATTCAGAAACTGACCGTATATACCTAGGGTTTGGCAAATGCCTGTTAAATGGCTTCATTACCCCTTGAATGGCTCTTTAAACAGTTTCAATGTTGTGCTAATAGGTCTGTCATGCTGGAACATTTTCTCACTTTTAACTACTAGATCCCCTCCCGAGGAAGACTCACCAGGCTGCAGCAGCCAGATGTGGGAGCCTGTAGGAAGGGTCAGAACAGGGATCGGAAAGCCAGAAGGGTGGATACTAAGACCCAGTGGTGCCCCAAATTTTCAGATGCCCTACGCAGCTGCGTAGCTGCGTATGCCTATGGACGACCCTGTGTGCTTCATGATTGGCTTGGTTACTTTTCAGGAACAAATCCCTGCACAGCACGCTCTGTTCATGTGCTCTACATTCCAGGATTATCTTGTCAACTGTCTCTGGTACCTACGAGGGTGTTCATGCTTATCTTAGCTAGACTGCCTCCAGCCTATTTACAACTCAAACTTCCACTCACCTTCCCAGTCATGCCCACTGAGAAATTAGGTCTTACTGATGTCAAGTTACTCACATCAAGTTAGGCCTACACCTTTCTGAAGGAAATATCTTTCTAAGTAGGTTTTTATGTCGTGTCCCTCATCATGCTATCTACGCACCATGTACCTGAGCATGAAACAGAAAGCAAGGAACCATCTGAAATGTCACAGGATGAGATCCCAGTGGGATAGTTACGAAGGAGCACAATAGAAGAATTTGGCAAGTAGGCAGACTAGTAAGATAAGCAAAGGACATCTATGGAGTTTTTCAACCTAGTCAACTAACAACAGATATTCTGCCCTTAATGGAGGAAGCAGATGAAAAGCAAACTGAAAACTAGTCAAAGATGGACAGTAGCCCAAGCTGTGACAAAGAAAGAAGAACTGAGGAGGAGTCACCAGAAGGAAGGGGTAAGTAATCCTGATCAGTGATTCTATAGTGAGAGACCTGGCCCAAGATATCTATGGAACAGACAATAACACTGGGGTGGTACATAGTCTATCTCATGGGTGCCAAGGGAAATAACATCACAATAAGGGTGATGGATCTCGTAGAAAAACCTGGAGGCCTGTCACTAACTGTAATCCACATGAAGCAAAATGAGATCAGCAAAAGAAGATTCACTTTGACCAAGAATCACTTCAGGGACCTTATGGGTCTGGGGGAAAATAAGGATGGGATGGAGACAGAGGATCTTCTGGTGCCAAGTTCAAACAAGGAGAGAAGGCTGATGCTGGAGACCAAGAAGTGGATGCATTAGTGATGCCACGGTACAGGCTTTGGATCCACAGAACAGTGGAAGGCCTCCAGCAATGAAAGCCTGTATAGCATTGTCTCCAAATAAGCAGAGATAATAAATACAGTAATATTAATGAAGGGCCAGATCACTCCCATCCTTGGTAAAGTCAAGAAACTCTGCCAGTCCCTCTCTCACTGAATCTGCCCCTCGCATCACATCCCCAGAAATAGTGGGCACATGGCCTGCAAAACCCCATTTTCAGAGCTCCTGGGGGTCATCTGCATGGAATCCTTGACCCAGTGCATGGGCTGTGTCCCCTCTGAAGATCTGCTCTGGCTCCCTGGCAGTATTCCTGTCTGTGCAATCCAAGCTGCAGGGAGGACCCTGGCAGGGAGCATCTGTCACAAGGATCCCACTTCAATAAAGTATGGATTGAAAATGCGAGAACAATAAGTAAGTGTGGTGCCAGTTGCCAAAAGCTACTTACATTCAGCATGGTCAGAATTAAGCTCTGAGAGTCTAGCAGCACAGGGTAAGAAACTTCAGAAAAGCAAATTCCGTGGAACTGAGAATCATGCAAGAAAAGCATGATCAGCTGTATAAAATCCTGCAATCCAGGAGAAACCTGGGGTATCTGTTCAAGATACCAGAATTATGGCTCATACCTCTTTCAATCTCCTGAAAAAGAGGAAGGCAAAGAATACATGGCAGTGAATGAGTCTTCATGAGGGACTGCTCAAAGATGTGAGGTTACAAAGAACTGTACTAAAAAAACGGAAAGGAAGAGAGGCAGAGACACAGCCAGGAAGAATACACAACCAGTTAAGACTTGCAGAAAAAGAGAAGTAGGGACTGCAAGAAAGCAGGGTATGTTAATGATAGCCAGAGTGGTTAAAGAAGGGGTTTTGTAAACATTAAGGGGTGGAATTAGGACTAGAGATAAAGTAGGTCTATTAATAGTTGAATCTAATGACTCAAAAATTCTTAAAATAATATTCTTCTCCCTGCTTTTTAAATCTGTGTTTAATAAGAAAAACAGAGAGATTTGGGCAATCACTGCAGAACATCAGATACTTTGTGAAAGATCTCTTGATAAACAACTGATAAGGGAATTCTTTGAAAATTTTGGTATAGGTAGGCAGCTGTTTTCTATGATATGCACTGTAAGGTAGTAAGGATCTTTAAGTACTGGGAGCTTATTTCATACTTTGATTTCTGTTTCAGAGTAGCAGGCCTGAGAATCAAACCGTCATCTCTCTAGACCACATATTAGGCTCAGAACAAGATGAATTTTCTGCTGATACTATGTCTGAGGAAATTGCTCATTGTTTGTCCCCTCAGGCTTGATGCAAAAAGGAAATTAAAAATACTTCAGACACACTCAGCTGATATGAAACACATCATCTGAAAAATGAATCTGATCTGCAGCCCGTGACATTTGCCATGGCCGGTGTACTCTCCATACATATGAAAACTAACAAGGTTTGAATTGAATGAGCAGTGATGAAGATTGTTGTAACCAATAGGCCAGCATCCTTAGCTGGTGGAATCAACATAGCTGGTTTTAGAGGAGCTATGCTAAATTACACTAGCTGAGAACCAGACCCCATATATATATTTCAGCATTACTGAATAGGTCTGATGTTACCAGACATGTACCCTCCTTCCTAGCAATATATCTGTGAAAAAGCAGAAAAGTAACTGCAGCACAGCACAAAGTGAGTCTTTCTTTTTTCTTTTGTGGCAATGTCAGTATTTCACAACTCTTCCAGTGTTTTGTAATTCATGCTGAGTAAAAGCCTTCAAACTGTTGATTCAATTGGAAAAAAGAAATTTTTTTAAATGCCAGATTTCCTTAAAGAGACCTAATTCCCTACTTCTCCCAAGATGCAGGAAATTGCAATCTGTTCACAGCCCCTGCTAAAAGATTAAGTTAAAATAGCAAGACTTCACGAAAGCAGCAACGGACTTTATACTCTTAGCAGGCAAGCAATGCAACTTAGTCATTACACATCCAGTTAAACTGATGTAAGAAGTATCGTGCTCTCACAGTTTTCAAATTATTGCATTTCACTCAATGGAAAGGATTGTTCTGTTGCATTGACACTCACTAAAAGCTCGATCCTGTAGAAAAGCGCTTAAGCATGAGTAGTCCCATTGACTTCACTGAAACTGCTCACATCCTTAAAGCCACGCCCAGTAATAAGCTACCCAGGTGCTTAAGAAGCGCTCTCCTGAACTGAGCCACAGTGCTCAACACCTTGCGGGATAAAGTGCAATGAAGTGAGACAAGGTATTATGTAGCTATGGTATTTATATGACCCCATCACCATAGTATCCAAGAGCCTATGACCTTTAAATATATGTTCTCTCAGCAGCGTAACAGATTGACAGATGGGGAAGCGAGGAACAGAGAGACTAAGTGGATTTGCCCAACATGCCACAGGATGTCTGTGCTGGAGCAGGGAATTAAACCAAAATCTATCAAATCTCAAACTAGTGCTCTAACCACTGGATCATTCTTCCTCTCCTTTGGCATATATACGTTACTAGGACATGTATTTGAAGCGAGATACAGCCTGATAAATACCCCAGGACATCCTCCTCAAGCCTCTCAAAGGGCATCTAAGATACAAGTCTTGTCATATATTATTCTTATATCGGCTTGGTAAAATCAAAGATTTTCACATTCATTTATCAGCTAGACAAATGAGAAGCAGTGCTTAGCACTGGGGTTGAGAAAGGATCTTTGTTTATGATCTTTCACTAAGCATTACAATGACAAATTTCTATGAACATAGTTATTAATTCCCTATTGGGTCATGGAATTGCCGATGGAACATCTAGTCCAATATTTTGCCTCCATCACAGGCCTGTATCAGGTGCTCCAGACCAAGGTGTACAACTAAACATGAATTAGCTGGAATTGGTATTCATACAAGAATATGCAAATGTGTGAAATTTCCTGTTAGTCACTGATTGGCTTATACTCTGAAGTCTAAGTATTAGTATTCCTTGCCTTTTGCTTGAAACACTCAAGTTAATTTTTTAGAATAATAATTTATATCTTTGTAGGTGACACTGTGGCTGCTCTTCTTTTTATTCATATAGAAGCCTAATCATTTAAAAAATCCAGTTAAACTCTGATTCTCAAAGACAGCTTTTGTTAATGAGTTCTATTTTGTTAATAGTTCATTGTGTTAAAAAGTATTTCCTTCTATCAGCTGTGTGTTGCCTTTTAACTCCATTGGATATCCCTTCCTTTTATTATGAGAGACAAATGGGAGATTACTAAATGACCTTTGATATACCTTTAATTAGTTTATGGACACAGGAATTGCCAGACTGGATCAGACCCAAGGTCCATCTAGCCCAGTGTCTTGTTTCTGGTGTTGGTCAGCACCAGATGCTTCAGAGGAAGGAATAAGAACCCCACAGTAGGAAGATGTGGGATAATCTGCCTCCCCTGCATCCCCCATACACATTAGGTCTCACTATGGTCTCAAACAGTTAGAGATTGACTTACGCCCTGAAATAGGAGGTTTAATATCCCTTCCACATTGTACTTACCTTGCTCATCCCCTCATTCATGAAAGAGTCCTAATCTTTTTATCTTTCCCTATCTTAAGTGTTTTCATGCCTTTCTCTGAACCTTTTCTATTTAGTTATATCCTTTTTGAGACAAGGAGACCAGAACTATGTCATACTATGAGTAGGTCCTTGGAGTATGACACTCCACTCTAGCCTAACATGTTCTCAGCATAAAGGGGGTTCTTGGCATCAGACAGACTTTCTATTAAGCAGTAAGACCCAGACCCTCAAAGGTATTTAACTGCCTAATTCCAACTGATTTCAGTAGAAGTTAGGAACCTAAATACCTTTAAGGATCTGGGGCCAAGTTACCAAAGGTCCATAACATGTACTCAGTTGTAAGAGCATAAGAACAGCCATACTGGGTCAGACCAAAGGTCCATCAAGCCCAGTATCCTGTCCTCTGACAGTGGCCAATGGCAGGTGCCCCAAAGAGAATGAACGGACAGATTATCATCAAGTGATCCATGTCCTGTCACCCAATCCCAGCTTCTGGCAAACAGAGGCTAGGGACACCATTCCTGCCCATCCTGGACTTGTGACTTCTAGAAATCACAATTTCTGATAAACAACCACTTTCCTAAAGGGAAACTATACAAACGTAATAGATATGGACACAAAATGTGTGTTTTAGCCTCAGCATTTAGCAAGTATGGAGTGTGTTGTCATGTGCTGGCATTTGTGTAGAAACATCATGACAATGCCAGCCCGGATCAACCTGTGCTCCGGTGTCCATCTTTGGAATGTGGTTAGCAGAGGAGAACATTTACCCATGCAGTCAGCCTTTTCTTGCCACCCACTCACTGGCAACAGCCTCTGAGTCCTGAAGCATGAGCTCTTCCTGCTATCTAGGTTCTTACATCACTACAGCACTGACGCCAGTTTGGACTGGTGACAAAGACTAGCCATTTGCCCAGCCCTAATAAAGAAATTATTTGCAACTTTAATAATAGCCCACTGCCACCACTTCACAGTGGTCTGGGTTTGTTCACACTGACCTCAGTGAGAAGATGATCAGGTGCCAAGGAACTCAGTCCTGCACTGAACACCTTCAAGTCTGATTTTATTTTAATGACACCTTCAAAGGAACCCCCAGACCCTGTTGAATGAGGGACAAAAATCTCGATAAGGAAATTTGTAACAGACAGACTTCCCAGAAAATTCAGCATGTTGATAAAGGGCCTGATAAAGGCAAAATATGAGGAACGAACAGAAATCTAAGGGACAAACAAGGTGCATTTGTTATTAAAGGTTAATGAAACATAAGGTGTCCCTATGTAAAAAGCTTATGGACTGGCCATATGTTTCAGAGAGCAGGAGCTAACTAGGATGATTACTGATGGGAGGGTTTCTAATTTATCATGTGCTGTATCATTAATTTTTCATAGGTGCATTGTTAATGGGACAATTTACAAAAGGTTAATGAACAGAACCCAGCTACTCAGTGGAATGATGGAAGGTTCTGTTTTAGAGCATAAGGAGACACGTTTGTTGTTACGTGCCAAGAATCCTGTCTGCGTGCCGAAAATATCTTACAAACTGGTTGCTAGGTGCTCTGCTCCTTGACATTTGCATGCTTGAGCAAAGCACATCTGCTGTTTAGCAAAACATCTGAATAAATGTCATTTTTAAACACTGTCTGCTACAGGTCTGATTAGCTTGTAAATGAAACGTGAGCATCATTTCAGTTCTTAGAGGAAACTCCTATGATGATATTAGAGAATACAAGTCATCTCTTAAGGTACAGTGGTGGTTTGTAGCATTCCCCAAACAGCTTCTGACTAGGTACAAATCATCTTTTACTCATGTCAAACCCTTTGTTAACAATCTGTCATAGAATTTGTTTCTACTGGAGTGCATCTGCATTCTCTTAATATGAGGTCTCTTAAGTAATGCACCGTGAAGTAAAAATTGTGCAAGACGACAGCTGGAAGTTTCAAAGAAGTAGTTACAGGGCTAAAGAGGAAGAGTGGTCCTGAAGTTAAGATACGGGACTGGAACTCAAGAAAACAAAGTTCAGTTCCTAGCTCTGCCCACAGACATCATGGTGGGATCTTGGGCAAGTCACTAACCTCTGTGCTTAATTTCCCCGTTTGTCAAATGAGGATAATAATACTTCCTTTGTCTAATTAAGTAATAAGCTCTTTGGAGCAAGGAATGTCTCTTACTATGTGAATATAGTGTATGTATTACAAGACAGTTCTATATCTGTATATATGGAAATAGATATGGTGCCAGTACACAGTACCAAAAAGCATGGAGCACAGCTCCTGGGTTTTGCAGGACCATAAAAACTTGTTGCCGAATGCTGCAAAATTGCTTCTTCTCTGCAGCT
This sequence comes from Eretmochelys imbricata, assembly GCF_965152235.1. Classification (NCBI taxonomy): domain Eukaryota; kingdom Metazoa; phylum Chordata; order Testudines; family Cheloniidae; genus Eretmochelys; species Eretmochelys imbricata. The sequence goes on along the minus strand of NC_135574.1, from coordinate 191,917,596 downwards.
CTTTTCATCAGCTTTGAATAGTATGTACAGCACCTAGCACTTGGGGTCTCAACTCATTTGGAGGCTTATATTATTCTACTAGCATAATACTACTAATAAATAATAATGATAACCTTTAAATTGAAAACTAGGTCAGGCTGGTAGTGATCAGAAGTCATTAGCCTGGTGGCTATTCAGTGATCTTAGGTGAGTAAAGTTGGTTGGTGGTTTGAGACCAATTCCCAGAGAGCATATAGCAACTTCACGAGAATCACTAACCAAAAATTTATGGCAGTCTCAGAAGGGAAGTCAAGGATTGAAATAGCAGGGCAAAGTGGAAGGAGAGTGTTGGGAAGTTCATGCTGCCACGGCCTGTGCTGAACATGTTGTGAGAATAGAGGTCTTTAATCTCCAAACCATCAATCCAGAACTAAATCCACATTACTGAATTTAAGAAAACCTGCCAAGAAGAGGGCAGCCCTGCCTCAGACAACCAAGACAGACTTGCTGAGAGGGAGACAGTGACAAGCCTCACTGCTCCTGAATCTGCATGACCCTGCTCCAGAGCAGTACACCCCACAAGGAGGGACTGGCGGTAGACGCCATTTAGACTAAACCCAACAGGCTGATCCCAGGAAGATTGCCTAAGTTTCAGGTCACCCTTTTTCTCATTATTTTCCCATGGACTCCCTTCTCCCAGAAGGGAAGAAATACGGGGAAAGACTTTTTGTTTGTTTGTTGGCTCCAAGGACCCTCAAGTGTCTGCCAGAGGGGGAGAAATAAAGACAGTATAAAGGATCTTAAGCAGGGTCTGCAGGGGACCCCAACCTCCCACGCAACAGATAATCTCAGAGAAGCATATACCATTTTCAGAGGTGGAGAGAAGATTAATAATGAGAGACAGAAAATATTGGGAGAGAGAGATGGCCACAATCAACATGCAGCAGGTTCTGTAAAATCAAAGTATGGATGTGCTACTGAATCAGTATTGCCAACTCTTCATGATTTTATTGCAAGTCTTGTGATATTTGATATTTTACTTAAAGCCTCAGCTCTTGGAGACATGTGATTAGGTGAGAATCTCAGCTTTCATTTAAAAAAGGAAAGAAAAAACAAATGAGTTTCTAGCCCTCGTCGTTCTGGAGAAAAGCTTGAAAATGTTACTCAAATGCACCCTAAAGCCTCAAAAAACAGAAGGCAAATAACAAAAAAAAATTATATATATATATATATATTCATGATTTTTAAGTCAGTCTCATGGGGGTATTTTGGTGCCTGGCACTCGAGTTTTAAAGGTTTGGGATTGGCAATATGCTGACTCCATTGCTGTTAGTGCTGTGCCTCCCCTCTGGGTCTATTCTTCATAAGAGAAAACTAAAGTATCCTACAGCCCTAGCCCAAATGGATGTAGCACCATTATTGTATGACAAAAGGCCAGTTTCCGGCTGGCCCCTGTAACAGAACACAGGGAGGGGGATGCACAAGCAGCTTTCTTTTATCCTCCAGCATCATGTACTGTCTGAGTCCCTTTACGTATGGGGGCTCTGAGACTGCTTCCTCCATGCTCTTGGGAGTACACATTGCCCCCAGTAGAATGGTTGAAGGGCAGGACCTGGTCCTCCCCTCTTCTCATCAGTTTGTGGGGTTGCTTGGGTTCAGTGGGCTGCACCATTCCCAGGAGAATTCCAAAATCTAAGGCTGACCAGCTCAATTTTGCCAGTCCTGTGCAGGCACCATGCCTGTTTATGTCCATGGGGATGCATTTGCACTGGGACTGTATCACTGGACATTGAGCATGGCAAAAAAATCCATAGCTACCCACAAGACAGGCAGAAGGAGAAATAGTAAACTCAGAATAAATGAAAAGCTTTCATATATAGATATGTGTATGTGGGTATATAAATACACACGCGTATATTTATAAGATGTATTGCTTAGAATATCTCCAAGTTATATAGGTTCAGTAAATGTTAAAAACCTGAAAACTACAAAGGGTTTAGCAGTGAATGCCTGCTTTGCTGCATCTTATGTTATGCTTATTTGGGGGGCTATTTTTAAGAAGCTGAAGGTAGAATAAGATCATTCCAGGCATATTTAAGGGTATTGTTTCAAACAAAGCGAAATGATTAGTACAGGAGGGTAATTTGTGTGGAGGTGGAAGTGGAGGTGATTATAGATTTGTCATAGTTTTTTACTATAATTTTTCTATTAATAAGGCACTTAGATTTACATGCTGACATGTGGAGAATTGAAGCACTAGATAAGTAGATAGGGCACTATAAACAGATTGATTTGAAGTGGTTCATGCTAGTTGCGTTCTATAGATGCTATAAACCTACACTTGTTGTGACAGGGTAGTTTTTCTAGCTACTCTTGAGAAAAGTAATTGGTGCAGGCTGTCAATGCGAAGGCAAGCTTAATTAAAGGCAATGAAAATATACGAAATTTATAAGTGCTTTCCAGCTAAGTCTTTAATTAGTGAAAATAGGAAATTGCAGTTCTGGATATTGCTTGCTCCACCTCTTCTTTCTCAACCTCTTAAGCTTTTCATAAATAAACGTAATAGAATTTATCCAGTAGGATGGACGGTCTTCTGCCTACAGCACTGGACTAGGACTCTAGAGACCCGGTTTTAATTCCTGGCTTAGCCACAGAGGCTTCCTTTGGGACTTTGGGCAAATCACTTTTGCAATACTATATAATGGGGAAGGTGGCCATCTATATTACTATGGTCGCCACTTTTCCAAAAGTGTGATAAATTTTGTACAAAGTATGCCTTGCACGGTACCATTGGAAAAGTTATAACTGCAGCGTATTATTATCTTTTTATAATATGTGTATCAATATTGTGCATGGAGTTACGGAATTTTGTATGTGGTTGTAACTCAGACCTGTTGTGAGTCTGGGAAATGCCCACAGGTTAGCTCTTCAGGAATAATAAAAGAACTATAAACAAACACTGCTACTTGTCAGTCCCATAGACACCTTGTATATCACATTCCACACAGAAGAGGCAGACAAAGATTTGCGATTTGCAGGTAGACTGTGGAGCTGTGCAACCCAGCACGTAAGCAATGGAGGCCTGACTCCATAACACAGCCAGGATTTTTCCAGCAAAAGGGTTGAAGAATATAAAAGGCAAAAACAAAGGCTCCTGATTACCTCTTTCCTATGCTATCTCTGGATCAATGAACGCTAACAAAGGAAATTTTGAACAAAGGACTGAGTTCCCCTGGACTAATCTGGGAAACCAGAGAGACTCACAGAAACAAGCAGATATAACATCCCTGCTAACATTTTGGATTTACAAACTTTGTCTGTAATGTAATTTACCTGCTTTAAATCTCTGAATAACTCTAATTTCTTTTCTCATATAATAAACTTTGAGTTAGTTTCTTAAAAGAATTGGCTAACAGCATTGTCTTTGGTGAGCCCTGGAGTATACCCTGACCTGGTGGTAAGTGACTATCTCCGTGGAGCTGGAAGAACCAAATGTGTGGTGATCTTTGGTTTAAATATCTTTCATCACAGCAGTCCAGTGGTAAATGAGACTGGAGTGCTAGGGGGATTGTCAGTGGCTTTATAGTGAGCTAGTAAAGTGACTCAGGAGCACACATACATTGCTGGTTTGGTTAAATCTAACTCTAGACTATACCACCAGTTTGGGGGTGTTTGCCCAGTTTGGACAGTCTGACCTAATATTGGCACTCACAATTGTGACCCCCAATAGACTCCAGTGATAACAATCTCTCTGTGCTTCAGTTTTCTCATACAGGAAAAGAGTCCGGTTCCCCTCCACTTTGTCTGTCTTGTCTATTTAGACTGTAAGGCCCAGATTCATAAACAGACTTAGATGTTGCAACTAGGACATATTCTGATGTGGGTCTTTCTCCATGCCTCTTGTTGAAACTGTTCTACTTTAATTAAATATTAATTGGGCCAGAGAAAGAGTGAGACTCGCTCCATAGTCCAGTGGCTAGGGTATTCATCTGAGAGGTGGGAGGCCTCTATTCAAATCCTTTCTCCTCATCAAGTGTGGGGTGCATTAAATCAGGGTCTCCCCCATCTCAGGTGAGTACCCTAACCACTGGGCTAAAGGTCTTCCTCCACCCCCATCTGTTTTGTGTCAGCCTCTGAGCATGCCTACTGGATCAGGCCCCAGAGGGAGCACAGGCAGAGAATGCCTATCTTCCCCTGATTTGAGGATCACCCTGGGGCTTAGGCATGAGATAGGCATCTGGACACTTGCCTGAGGCAATAATGTACATGTCCAGAGGCAGAAACTTAGGTGCCTAAGGAACTTCTGCTACAAAAATGTAGGTGGAGAATGAGTTTAGTCACCTACAGAGGGAGGTTGTGGAACACAGTGGTGCCTAAAATTGGGATTTAGGCACCTATATCTGGGGTTTGGGCACTGAAGTCCCTTTGTGGATCCAGTTTTAAACTCTTTGGGGCAGACATTGCATCTTAGGTGTATGCTCAGTGCTAATCACACTGGGCTCTGATCTTGGTTGGGGTTTCTAAGCATTACTGTAATACAAAGAAAACTACAAATCCTGAAATCCTGGCCATATGCCACTCACTCCAGTTGGGCCAATGTGCCACCCAAAGAACACTAAAAATTAGGTAGGAGATTTCACTTACCTCTGAATTCTACATATTGCATTATAGCAAAAATACTATCTGGGCTCAGACCCAGAAATCTACATGCTTAAATATTAAGAAATTTATAATATATGCCACATTTTGAGGAAAGAAGAATGAAAGATGAGTGAGTATTTGCAGGACTGGTTCCAAAGTGCTAGAGGAAAAGGATAGAGAAACACTACCAGAGAGAGATTAATCACCCTAAAAAAAACCCTCACAGTAAAGAGAAAGTCATACAATGTTATACAATTATATAGCTGTCCCCCAGCCAACCATGAATAAAGATAAATTCTGAATGCTCTTCACTGGAGTTAATGATAACCATATTAAATAAGTACATCATTGAAAAGATAATTATAACAGACTTTCTAGATTCATGTCAAAATACCTAAATCAGAGAGGCCTGTTAATAATTTAAAAAATATTAATAGAATTACATAATACATGGGATGTTAACATTTGGTTTGTACAAAACAACGAAGTCTACAAGTTTACTCAGTAGCACTATGTTAATATCAAGGAGCAGCCTCAGCCAGCCAACCGACCCCAGCCCCAGCCTGAGCAGCCCCAGCCCCAGGTCAGTCCGAGCAGCTCCAGCTGGCTGACCCAAGCCCCAGCTGTGCCAGCTGGCCGACCAACCCAAGCCCCAGCAGCTCCAGCCATGCCAGCTGGCTGACCCCAGCCCCAGGTCAGTCTGAGTAGCCCCAGCCATGCCAGCCAGCCTATCCCAGCCCCATGCTGGCCCAAGCTGCCCCAGCCCCACCGGCCACCCAGCTCCCACCTCAGGCCAGCCCCAGCCTCGGACCAGCATGAGCAGCCCGAGCTACAATGACCGGCTGACCCCAGCCCCACGCCAGCCTGAACAGTCCCAGCCCCACCAGTTGGCTGATCCCAGCCCCGTGCTGGCCCAAGCTGCCCCAGCCTCGCCAGCCGATCAGGCCTCATCTCAGGCCAACCCCAGCCTTGGGCCACCTCGAGCAGCCCCAGGCCAGCCCAGGCAGCCCCAGCTATGCCAACCAGCTGGCCAACCTCAGCCCCATGCCAGCCCCAGCCATGCCGGCCAGCCAGCCAACTCCATGCCTGGGCTGGCCCGAGCAGCCCCAGCCGGCCTACCCCAGCCCCAGCCGCACCACCAGGCTCGCCGAACTAGCCCCAGGCCAGAGAATGGAAAATGCCATGCGCCTGCCTCCCTGGTCTATTATACCCACTGCCCATGATTAAGACTGTTGTTGAATACGACCCTTCGAATTCACTCCTGAAAACCCTGCATCTGTACAATGCTACTGAGTTTGTACAGAGCTTTCAGGTCACTAATTCGCATGGGTACAGAATCGTAGCAACTATGTTTTCTTCTACAAATCTTTGCCTAATTGAAAACAACTTTTTGTAACATTTCTAGACAGTTTTGCAGATCTAAGACTTTTAGATGGCTTGGGTAAGTTTCCATACATTAGGGAGTGTATTTTAAACCAAAATCTTCACTCCTATTCTCATGCTTGTAAATTTGACTTCTTTATTCTTGATAATAAACACCCACCCCATGGATTGGGGTGGGTGTTTCTTATCCATGGAGGAGCTCTATCATCTTATATTTTGGGGAAAATTCTGCGCCAAAATATTAAAAATATTGCACCAAAAAATTAAAAATCCTGCATATTTTGTCAAAATAACACAATATAATCACTCCAGTTTCAATTATTTTGGTAATTTGTTTCAAAATACCTATCAACAAGTATATCAACAATACACACAACAACAACAAAAGATTCCTCCAATAATACAGAGTTAAAGAAACCCCTATGACAACTCAGGTCCTGTTGGGAGGTGCTGGAAGGACAGCATGGGGCCCCCAGAGCCCAGACACCTGCACCCCTCCCCCTAGAGCCCAGCCGCGGGGTACCTCCCGAGCCTAGATACCAGCCACAGGGCACCCCAAAACCCAGACACCCATACCCCTCTCCCCCAGAGCCCAGCTGTGGGACACCCTCCGAGCCCAGACAGCTTCATCCCCCACCCACCAGAGCCCAGCTGCAGGGTACCCCCAGAGCTCAGACATCCACACCCCTCTTCCTCCAGCACAGGTGTCAGCTTCCTCCAGGCTTTGAGGGTGCTCAACCTCCAACTCCACCCCAGGCACTGTCCCCACCCACATCTTCCCGCACCCACTCTGCCCCAAGCCCCGCCCCCACACCACCCCTTCTCCCAGCTGATTGCAGCAGGCACTGGGAGGGATGGGGAGGAGTTGATTGGCGGGGCCTCTAGAGTATGGGAGGCAGTGGGTGGGAGGGGAAAGCTGGCTGCTGGTGGGTACTAAGCACCCACTCATTTTTTACCCAGAGAGTCAGCGCCTATGCCCTCAGAGCCTAGCCACAGGACACCCCCAGAGCCCAGACACCCACACCCTCTCCCTCTGAGCTCACATACCTCCACCCCACAACCTTTACTCCCCCCCAGCTTCTTTATTGTCCCACCATGGGATGTGGTATGTGGTGCGGCCCTGCCCTTCCTCACACTTTGCCAGAGCTGAGTCTCCCACGCCCTCGCCCATATTCAGAAGAATGAGGATCAAGACGGCAGCCAAAGCATGCAGCCTCTGTCCCTACTGGGCTGGGCACGACACTGACTGCGAGCTGGGCTCTGCAGAGTCCAACAGCCCCTACTGGCAGCCAGCAACTCCGCAGCCCCAATTCTGCAGGAGAAACATGAAATTCTTCACAAATTCTGCATTGTGCAGAACACTCCCAGATGTAATCTTAGGTTTTGATTCTGCAAGCAGCTGTGTGCAAATAGACCCCTACGCAGCCCAGAGTCCCCTAAAGTCAGTGGTATACTGTATGGGCTCACTGCAGAGTTGACTGCACTACTGTGGGGGATAAAATCTCAGGTATACATAGGGTGACCAGATGTTTTTATAGGGACAGTCTCATTTTTTGGGACTTTTTTCTTATATAGGCGCCTATTACCTCCCACCCCCTGTCCCATTTTTTCCACAGTTGCTATCTGGTCACCCTCAGTATATATGAAATAGATAGTGGGTCCGTTTCTTATCACAGTTACACATGTGCAAACCTATTGCTGGGAAATGACAGGAGAACCTAGTCTGTTTCTTTTTATTTATTACTGAAACACAAAATTCTGGATTGGAATGGTTTCCTTTGACAAGCAGCTTGGAATCCTTTGTATTTATTTACTTTAATTCTGTTTAAGTGTTCTGTTGAAAAATTATTTTAATCAGTATGTCTCCCATTGTTAATAAAGTCAAAGCGAGGAAAGTAATTTTGCCTATAAGTAAACACTTTAAAAAACATTAGAATCAAACTTTTTCTAATGTTTTGCTCTAGCAATTTATTTTTTCAATTTGCTAAACTAAAATAGAGAGAGATTCAAATCATGACACCCTGATCTCTGGTGCAGAAATTATAGTGAGTAATCCCACTTAATGAAGCTCTGATCAATGACTGACTCCATTATGAGTAACATTACATTCTTTATTTGTTCTCTTTATTGCTAAACTTCTAAACAAAACAGACTTTAAAAAGTACAATTTGCATATGCTGAGCTGTGTGTTGCTCCGGAACTATGTGTGCATATAACCTTGTGAAAGTGAAGCAGATTTTGTGTTAGTGATTCCATATGGAATTTAGAAGGTAAGAGTGTATTTGAGATTCTAACGCCTAAGCCAGTTTGTCAAAAGTGAAGTAACTTTTTTCCTTTATCAACAAATGCTACTAAATGAGATAGTACAAATTGTGAACTATAGTAATTAGAAGAAGCAGTCATAGTGATGACATGGAGTTAATTTCCTAGTTTTTAATGAGATCTCTTGGAACTACCAGCTATTTTCCATTAGGAAGATTTCATTGTTCTTGGAAATGGCACAACCTTTTTAGCTGAATTCTTCCAGAAGACTTTAGCCTGAGGCAGATACTCAGCATGGGAAATGTTCAGCCCAAATAGTTAATGTTTGGCAAAGTAATAAACAGCTGAAAACAATTTTGATGGGAAATATCAGGCAACCGTAATAATAGGCATTGTTACCATCTTTATCTCTACTTTTATGTATAATATTGACTTAACACTTTCCTTTAGTTCTTGCATGGCTGGTGTGCAGGGAGGAAGAAGATGGCAATCACAATTATTCACCTAGCCCTGGCAAATGAAAGAGATCCCCTGGAAGCTAGATAACCAAGAGCAGTTTTCCAAATGTACGGCCAGCCTCTCCTAATTTTGTATTATATTATTAGCCAAATACCTATTACATATACATCCGAAATACTGGAAGCGCCTAGAAATATTTTGTATGACAAACAAAGGCCATAAAATATAAAATACACAAATAGATAAAGTAGTAATCACTACATTCTGAAAGCATAAAAAAGAAAATTATTCTTAGCTAACTGGGTCATCAGAATAGGAATAAAGTGCTATATAGCTATCAATCTAATACACATCGCATTATAAGAAGTTCCCCATTCGCTAAATGAAAAAACTTGTACAGTATTATCAATCATCAATTCAGTTTTTCACATCTCAAACCAGTAAAAGAGGAATCACTGAAACAGGTATCTTTCTTATTGCTTTTTCTGTCCAAATATTCAGCCACCTAATCAGGATTTAAAAATAATAATAATAATAATAATAACAATAACAACAACAACTCCCACATTATACATTTTCTGGCATTTCCATGAACAAAACCATTTAAAATCTGTTTTAATTAGCTTGACTTCAGACACAAGTGATCAAAATTGTTTCCTAAGACTCATAGCAGACTGAGTTATACCCAGGAAAACCAATTTTTATTCCCAAAAGAGAATATCAGATCACGGTCCCACCAACATCAAAATCTATTTCCTATCTAAAAAAAAACAAACAAACAAACAAACCAGTGCTTTATCCTGCAAAAACTTCTTGTTCTCCCTCTAGATAAGTGCTATTAATGAAAGGTTTACAAGAAATAGAAGCATTGTTCAAAGTCTGAGCACAATTCTTCCCCACTGGAATAATTTAGCTGACTTCAGTGGAGATACTTCTGATTTACACAAGAGTCTGCAATGGGAAAAATCAATCCTTTCACCTGTATTTAATCTCCGAGTAGAAGTTTTATCAAAAACAAACCACTGTACTGACTAACTGCCAGGCCTTCGCAGCCCTCAGCTGAAACCCCTATTGCTCTGCCGCACCACACCCCAGGAAACAGCTCTCTGAGAGGAAAAGAGCAGCCATTTTGGGAGCCAGTGACATCTGGCCCTCCAGCAGCCAGAAGCGCTCGGAACCAGCAACAGCCAATCAAGGCCCAGCAGGCCAAAATAAAAAGATAGTTCCTGTCAGAAGACAGAGGTGTGATGCTCCCTAGGCTACCCCCAAAGGAACCAGCCTGAGCCTGGGCCAGGCCACAATCAGGGACAGTGACAGGAGTTCAGAAGGAGCCCTGCTGATTCAATTCTAGAGAAAGAATTTAGCTCAGAGGGGCAAGGAACTACTTCTATTTTGAGTTCATTATACCCTGAAAGTGGTTTTGGACTGTGTGACCCATGCCAGCAGGCAGCCCAGATCAGGCCAGCACAAAGGGGGCTTAAGAACTGTCTTTTTGCCCCACCTCCTCTGGAGCTGTGCCTCTTAGGGTTGCTACTTCCACTGAGTTATGCTGATTTACCCCAGCTGAGGATCTAGCTAAATAGTACAAAGGCCAGCAAGTTATGGGGAAAGCAGACACAGTGATCAAGGCCAGCCTTAAGTTTGGCACTTCAATCTGTCCTTAGCATTAAAAGAGAATTTGGGGATGAGAGCAGGGGGACTAATTATCAGTTGAATTACATCTGAGGGGGTAGGGCGGGAATAAAACATGATTCCTAGGCCCCTTAGCAGTATTCAACCATTATATTTGCTGTCCTGTGTTTGTAAGTAGCACTGTTCTGCAGCCTGCTGCGTCCTCCAGTACATGTCCAGGTATATGATTCTCTAGTCACACAAATACACTTGTGGAGGGCAAATCAAATGGAAATTACTTTATAACTGGTATTTTTTCCTATGACAGTCATCAAATCACAAAAGCAGAATTAAAAACAATCCAATTATTTAGAAACAAGCTTTAGGCACACGATCCATCGTCTACAGCCAAGCTCTACGATACAACCTCATTTGCTCCAACCCCTCAGAGAGAGACAAACACCTACAAGATCTCTATCAAGCATTCTTACGACTACAATACCCACCTGCTGAAGTGAAGAAACAGATTGACAGAGCCAGAAGAGTACCCAGAAGTCACCTACTACAGGACAGGCCCAACAAAGATAATAACAGAATGCCACTAGCCATCACCTTGAGCCCCCCACTAAACCCTCTCCAATGCATCATCAAGGATCTACAACCTATCCTGAAGGACGACCCATCACTCTCACAAATATTGGGAGACAGGCCAGTCCTTGCCTACAGATAGCCCCCCCAACCTGAAGCAAATACTCACCAGCAACAACACACCACACAACAGAACCACTAACCCAGGAACCTATCCTTGCAACAAAGCCCATTGCCAACTGTGTCCACATATTTATTCAGGGGACACCATCATAGGGCCTAATCACATCAGCTACTCTATCAGAGGCTCGTTCACCTGCACATCTACCAATGTGATATATGCCATCATGTGCCAGCAATGCCCCTCTGCCATGTACATTGGTCAAACTGGACAGTCTCTACGTAAAAGAATAAATGGACACAAATCAGATGTCAAGAATTATAACCTTCATAAACCAGTCGGAGAACACTTCAATCTCTCTGGTCACTCGATTACAGACCTAAAGGTCGCAATATTACAACAAAAAGACTTCAAGACTTTCTCCGAGAGACTGCTGAATTGGAATTAATTTGCAAACTGGATACAATTAACTTAGGATTGAATAGAGACTGGGAGTGGATGTGTCATTCACAAAGTAAAACTATTTCCCCACATTTATTTCCCCCCCCCCCGCCCCACCCCCCCACCCCCGTTCCTCAGACGTTCCTGTTAATTGCTGGAAATGGCCCACCTTGATTATCACTACAAAAGGTTTTCTTGCCCCCTCCACCCCCCATTCTCCTGCTGGTAATAGCTCATTTTAAGTGATCACTCTCCTTACAGTGTGTATGATAACACCCATTTTTTCATGTTCTGTGTGTTTATAAATCTCCTCACTGTATTTTCCACTGAATGCATCTGATGAAGTAAGCTGTAGCTCATGAAAGCTTATGCTCAAATAAATTGGTTAGTCTCTAAGGTGCCACAAGTACTCCTTTTCTTTTTGCAAATACAGACTAACACGGCTGCTACTCTGAAACCAAGCTTTAAAAAATAACCCATCAACAGCTTTGAACCTGCTGTTTCAGATGGAATGAGGATATAGATTAAGCCTATTTAAAGCTATTTGGTTGTGTAGTTTATCTCCATCAGTGTCAGTGGTTTGAGTGGTCCAAACTCATCTAGACAAATGGTACATGATTCTGTGCCATACCACTTTTAAAATCCCATTATCCTAACAGGTGACATGTGAAACAGAAGTTGTAGCGAGTCAGCAACCTCCAAGAGCATTTTGGACAAATGTTCTTAACAGTCAAATTTATGGGACTTCTCTTTAGATATATGGTAAATAGTTCCCATAGCTAAAACGTCAGTTTTAAAACAGGGTAAGAATATTTTATGGTGTATATTAAAGATGCTGTAGCATGTTTTGAATTAGAGTGTAGTTTTGCCCCATCTCTTATTTTGGAAAAAAAGAACTGTCAGTGGGGGTCATTGGGTTGGCAAAGAAATGCTCCAGTGTATGATATTCCCCACCTCTACTACTTTGAGAGGAAGAACAAGATGTTCTTGTCACTTGGGGAATTGGCAAAATTAGACAGATTCTTATTCTCCCGACACTTGACATTAACTAAAAGTGCACAAAAACATTTTCCACCTGCTTGTTCTGTAAAGGTTGCTATATTTTCCAAATCATCTGAACACATTCCAGAAAAGAAAAAAAAAATCAAGACAGGATATTGTCTTGTGCTAGAAATCTAGAACATTAATATAATATGCAAATATATTAAATACAAAGTTTCCTTCAGATGCTATAGTAACAAGCATAACAAGATGCTACAGTAACAAGGAGGAGTCATCAGGAGCTTCATCTGCCAATTATCCTGGAGACCCAGAGAACCTGCGGACTACAGAGTGGGAAAACAGTAGGAAGTAGCCCAGGGGAACCAGACATTGATCCGGTTGTGGAACTGGGAACCAAGTCAGTGTATTTTGGATGGATCCCCGCTGACCCAGTGGTGGGCACACTTGCTGCTGATAGGGCCCTGGGCTGGGACCCAGTGAAGTAGGGAGGGCCTGGGTCCCCCTAACCCAACTGCCAACCCACCCCTGGGTGGCAGCCCACCCCCCTTGGGCCATTGGCCACACCACCCTGCATATAAGGGTAACCCTATTGACTCTGATCACTAGGCCATACTGCTCTGAAACTAAGGGCACCCTACTGACTCTAGCCACTGAGCCATACTTCCCTGCATTGAAAGGTGGTTCTATTGACTCTGGTCATTAGGCAATACTGCCCTGAATCTAGGGGCAAGTCCATGGATGTTGGCCACTGGACTCTACTGTCCTGTATTGAAGAGTGATCCTATTGACTCTGACCATTAGGTCATACCACCTTGAGGAAAACAGTGGTTATTTGGACTTAGCCGCCAGACTATAATGCCACCCTCTCCTCCCCTCCAGGGATGACAGAGTATAGCTGCCCTGCAACACCCTGTTACAAAACAGCTGTCTGCAAGTTCACTGTCCGGAACATGAACTTGTTACGAACAGGGCTAGTGTTGCAAAAACACAAACATTCCTAAGTACTAGACACTAGATATTCCCATAAACACATTGCAGAAGGGTGCAAATGATACCAGTTGACAGGTCTAGGATTTTGCTCTTGATTCTGTCGCTCTCAGCCACTGATGGACCTGTCCTCCATGAACTTATCTAACTTTTTTTTTTAACCCGGTTGTACTTTTGGCCTTCACAATATCCCCTGGCAACAAATTCCTCAGGCTGACTGTGCACAGTGTGAAGAAGTACTTCCTTTTGTTTGTTTTGAACCTGATGCCTATTAATATCATCAGTGACCCCAAGTTCTTGTGTTAGGTAAAGAGGCAAATATCACCTTTTTCTCCACACCATTCATGATTTTATAGACCTGTATCATATCTTGCCCCACTTACTCAGCTCTTTTCTAAACTGAACAGTCCCACTCTTTTTAATCTCCCCTAATGATTTTCATTGCTCTTCTCTGAACCTTTTCCAATTCTAATACAGCTTTTTTGAGATGAGGCAACCAGAACTGCCAGCAGTATTCAAGATGTGGGCGTACCATGGATTTATATAGTGGCATTATGATATTTTCTGTCTTATTATCTAACCCTTTCCTAATGGTTCCTAACATTCTGTTAGCTTTTTTGACTGCCAGTACATATTGAGCGGACGTTTTCAGAGATCTATCCATAATGACTCAAAGATCTTATCTCAGCTAATTTAGATCCCATCATTTTGTATGTAGAGTTGGGATTATTTTTTTCCAATATACATTACTTTGCATTTATCTACACTGAATTTCATCTGCCTTTTTTTTTGCCCAGTCACCCAGTTTAATGAGATCACTTTGTAACTTTTCACAGTCAGCTTTGGACTTAACTTTCTTGAGTAATTTTATATTATCTGCAAACTTTGCCTCCAAACTGTTCACCCCCTTTTCTAGATCATTTATGAGTATGTTGAATAGCACAGGTCCCAGTACAGATCCTTGGGGAACTGTTCTACTTCTCTCCATTGTGAAAACTGACCATTTTATTCCTACCCTTTGTTTCCTATCTTTTAACCAGTTATTGATCCAAGAAAGGCCCTTCCCTCTTATCCCTGACTGCTTAGTTTGCTTAAGAGCCTTTGGTAAGACTTTGCTTTCTGAAGGTCCAAATACACTATATTGACTGGATCACCCTTGTCCACATGCTTGTTGACACAATCAAAGAATTTTAATAGATTGGTAAGGCATGATTTTCCTTTACAAAAGCTGTGTTGACTCTTTGCCAGCATATCATGTTTTGTCCATTTGTTTGATCATTCTGCTCCTTACTGTAATTTCAACTAATTTGCCTGAAGTTAATCTTACTGGCCTGTAATCTTTTGAAAAAATAGCTGTTACATTAGCTACCCTCCAGTTGTCTCGTACAATAGGGTACATCCCACAGTTAGTAGTTCTACAATTTTACATTTGAGTTCCTTCAGAATTCTTGGGTGAATACCATCTGGTCCTGGTGACTTATTACTATTTGATTTATCAGTTTGTTCCAAAACCTCCTTTAATGACACCTCAATCTGGGACACCTCTCAGATTTGTGACCTAAAAAGAATGGCTTGGGTGTGGGGATCTTCCCTATATCCTCTGCAGAGAAGACAGATGTAAAAAAAAAATTAATTTAGTTTCTCTGCAACAGCCTCATCTTCCTTGAGTGTTCCTTTAGCACCTCGATTATCCTGTGGCCCCACTGAGTGCAGGCTTCCTGCTTCTGATGTACTTGACACACACACAAAAAAACAGCATTTTTTTTTCTTTTCTGCTCTTCAAATTCTTTCTTGGCCATCCTTATTATACTTTTACACATGACTTTACAGAATTTATGCTCCTTTCTATTTTCATCACTAGGATTTGACTTCCAATTTTTAAAGGATACCTTTTTGCCTTTAACCACCTCTTTTACTCTGTTGTTTAGCCATGGTGGCATTTGTTTAGTCCTCTTATTGTGTTTTTATTATTTAGGGCATATATTTAGTTTGACCTCCTATTATGGTGTTTTTAAATAGTCTCCATGCAGTTTGCAAGCACTTCACCCTTGTGACTGTTCGTTTTAATTTCCATTGAACTAACTTCCTCTTGTATGTGTGTAGTTCCCCTTTTTTTAACTGAAATGGTACTATGGTGAATTTCTTTGGCCTTTTTCCCCCAACAAGGATGTTAAATTTAATTAAATTTAGTTCCCCCTTTAATAAATTCATCCCTAAGGGATGTTTCCATCTGAACTGTGCGCACCTCCACACCTGTCAGCTCTCCCCACAAAAGTGAGCCTCAACAAGCTTGATCTACTCAGTTTAACAAAGAGAAATTAAGACTTGATTACAGTCTATAAGTATCTACATGGGGAACAAACATTTAATAGTTGGCTCTTCAGTCTAGCAGAGAAAGGTATAACATGATGGCTGGAAGCTAGACAAATTGAGATTGGAAGTAAGGCATAACTGTTTGACACTGAGGGTAATTAACTATTAGAATGGTTTACCAAGGTTTGTGGTGAATTCTCCATCACTGACAATTTTTAAATCAAGATTAGATGTTTTTCTAAAAGATCTGTTCTGGGGAATTATTTTGGGAAAGTTCAATGGCCTGTGTTATATGTGTGGTCAGACTAGATCATTATAATGGTTCCTTCTACCCTTGAAATCTATGAACTCCTCTTGTACATTCAGGCTTTTGTCTTTATCTCTGCTCTAAAGAGCTTCATTTTTTCTACATGTTCAAATTAATGTTAAAAAAAAATCCAACAACAAACCAACATTTTTGATCAAATAGACTGTGGACTATAAAATAAAGGAAGATAGTCTTAACTAAAAATCACAGGAAATGTTGGGTTATATTTTTAATGAGTGTAAAATAAAAAGGTTGTTTAGCTACCTTAATAAAACCCTTTACAAAAAATGCTTCATAACTGAACATTTTAATCCATAAGTTTGTGTGTGTGTGTAAAAATATATTTTTTTAATTAAAAAGCATTTTATGGCATTAGCAAGTAAGGGTGAATTTATCCAAAGATAACTTGCATGTGACTAATGTAGCTTGCTTTAAAATTAATTTCACAATCATTTGCAATGCAGACCAACTGGGATAACTGAAGAACAGCCAATGAATGACAGGCATCGGTAGTGACTGAGCAGTATTTAGCTGTTGAAAAACATACAGGGATCTATTCAGTGGTGATAGCTTACAGATTCTGTAAAGTTTCTCCGATTTCACTGCAATTAGTAAAGAAAAAAATATATGAGAGAGAAAAGCAGATCAAGTATCGTCTTTCCATTTCCTCTTCCACAAATAATTATCTTAACAAAAGGACATAGACACAGAAAGGGCAGATGAAAAACATAACATATGAGCCAAGTCATAACTTACCCCCACTCTATCTATTGTTCCTCATTTCAGTATAGAAAGATCAGCTCCTGCCAAAGATTGGCCTATGATACCATTCTCTGCAGCCAGGCCTGTGCCACTTCCCACAGCTCTCCTTGGCCAGGAACAGCGAACCGCAGCCACTGGGAGCTGTGGACGGCTGTGCAAATGTAAACAAACAGTCTGGCGACCCACCAGCGGATTACCCTGACGGGCCACGTGTGGCCCATGAGCCTCAGGTTGCCCACCACTGCTCTAGGCCAACACTTCAAAGGAGAAAAACACAGCAGCCATGCACTTTTCTGATGGTGGGCTAAAATTTCTTTTGTTTAACCCTATGTGTGCAGCACAAGAAGCCATAAGATGGCTCAAAGGGATTTCAGCAATAAGGTCAACTGCCAAAGTAAAATAATTTTACTTTTTAAAAATGGTTCTAACATGATAAAATTACATTTAAAGGTCATTGTAGCTGGTTACTGAGAGTGCAATATTAAGAACACACTGCTATTTGCTTTAGCAAATACCCAAGCTAGGAATTCGGATCTGGAGAAATAAGGGCAGGTAAAGATAATTGGATGTAGCTGTTCACTGCAATTAATTTTTCTTCAAACAGTAAAGGGGCCAAATCTAGTCTTGAAGTAATTTCATAACTGATCCCACAGGACTTGACCCTTGAGCCACAATGTTCCTAGTCAACGGTAACCTCCCTGTGCCCACCTAGCTGTTACCAGCTGACCAGGAGAGATCATGAAACCTGAAGTTATATCAATGAGGGCTTTTCTGGGCCTGACTGGTGGAACACTGTGAATTCTGGTCAGGGCTTCCTATTTAAACCTCATGATTAATGTTATAAGACTGAATGCAAAACAAATGGACAATAAGTTTAACTTCGTAGAAAGTATTACCTCTGAATTCTGAAGTCTTGCCTGCATCACAAGGTGTACAGTAACCATTTTTCCAAGAAAGTAATGAGGCCTGTTACATTTGCAGCATTAGTAATTCAGAGTCCAGACACAAATTAGAAAAATAATGACCAAGTCTGTTAGGAAGTTAACTGAACTGGACATGCGGGAGAGAGAAAGTTACCTGAGCTTCCACAGAATCCTACCCACCAAATAGTCCAAAAGGGTGTCAAGTGACAATACAGATAACCAGTGAAATACACCACATACCACAACAAACTCTCATTGACTGATGAAACCCAATGGGTATGATGACACATAATAACAGCTTCTACCTTTCCCATGGTCACCTATTCTAGGGATTCAAAACATCAGTCTTTCCGAGTCCCGATAATCCTTTACTGGCATCTGTTTAATTTATTAAAATTTCAGATTTCCTCATTGTTATTTCATTATTCTGTCTGAGAGCTGTTTACTGCCTTTGTTTTCCTTTTAAGTAGTGAAACCTATAGTAAAGGTTGTGTGGCAACTTTCATTATAGGACCCTATTTTCAGTTGCTTATCACTTTTCCAAACTTAAATGGTTCAGGCTGAAATTTTCTGTGTCAGGTGTCACATGAACTGCCATGAACTGATTTCTTGTTTTAAAAAAAAAGTTTCAGCTACAATAACTCTTTCCAAGAACGAGCTTAGTGAAATATACATTTTGTCCATATAAATCTTTCATACAACTGTTCATTTAGAACCACTTTCGCTGAAGAGTGGCCTTTCTGTCTTTTGACATCCCCATGAAAATCCACTAAACACTGACCAAGCTTTGAGTCTCTGAAAATTTCAGCTCATACATGCTCAGTAGAAACTTGTTAGAGTTTGGCAAGTTAAATTCTTGGAAGGGTCCATCTGTACTGAGTATGCTCCAGCAGGACATCCCCTACAGTTGCTGGTCTTGGCCATTGTGGGTGCCTATGTTCTCAATGCCCCTTACTCCTGAGGGAATTCAGAGGCACTGCACAATGCAGAATTTACACAGAATTAATGTTCTGTGCACAATTTCATTTTTTCCCACAGAATTGGGGCTGCAGAGCTGCTGGCTGCCCCTAGAGGCTGCTGAACCGAGCAGAGCCCAGCTTCCCACCTTGCAAAGAGAGGACACTGCTGAGGGCAGGGGGAGCTGGAGGGTTTCCAGTAGCTGCAGTTCCCAGCATGCCCT
This sequence comes from Eretmochelys imbricata, assembly GCF_965152235.1. NCBI lineage: Eukaryota > Metazoa > Chordata > Testudines > Cheloniidae > Eretmochelys > Eretmochelys imbricata. Next base: position 191,898,637 of record NC_135574.1, on the reverse strand, counting down.
GAAGGAAGGAGGTGTCGTGTGGACTGCAGCCCCACAGTGAGCAGCCCAATAGGGATGGAAACCCTATGCTGTGTAAGTCCTGCACAGCCCAACACTGAAATCACCACAGGAAATTTCATACAAGCCTGGTCTCATCAGCATAAGGCCGTTTCTCCCTCTGGATCCCTGGGCTCTGGAGGGGAGGGGGTTCAGGTCTGGCCCCGCAGGGGGTGTCTCATGGCTGAGCTCTTGGAGGGGGAAGGGGTGCAGGTGTCTGGCCCTGTGGCTGGGCTCTGGTGGGAGAGAGTGTGCAGGTGTTAGGGCTGAGGGGGCCCACACAGCCCCCTCCAGCAGCCTCCAATTACCCCCTCCTAAGACACACACCTTCAGCACCCCCAGAGGCGCACAGTAAAACACAGGGTGCCCTAGCAAAGGGCCCCCCCAAGATAGGGGGCCCCAGGGCCGGGCAGCTGTGGGGGCAGAAGCTTGGTCCTGCTGGCTCCTGTGGCTCCTGCTGCAGGCTCCACTCCCACCAGCAGCCAAGCTCTTCCCTCCCCCACCTCTTCCCCGCCTCCTCCCCCGAGCATGCCATGTTCCCACCCCTTCCCCACCGCCAAACAGCTGTTTGCCAGCACTCAGGTAGCTCTGGAAGAGAGGTGGAGGAGTTGGGCCGCAGCACGCCTGGGGGAGGTGGCAGAGAAGAGATGAGGGCAGGGCCTTGGGTAAAGGGGTGGAATCGGGGCAGGGCGGAGCAAATATGGGGACCCCACACTCCCCCTACACATAACCCTCCCCTATCCTCTGCCATGAGCCGCTCAAGGCAGAGGGCTGGGGTGGGGTGGGATGGGATGGGGCAGAGAGATGGGAGCACCCCCATGACCCCAGCCCACACCCCCAGCCCTGACTCCTGTACCCCCTCACACACTCCCAGCCATGACTACTGCACCCCCTCACACACCCCCAGCCCCCTGCCCTCCCTGACTCCTGCAATACCCCACACCCCCAGCCCCCTGCCCACCCTGACTCCTGCACCCACCCACCCCCACATCCCCACCTGCACCCCTCACATCAAACGGGAACTGCCGCCGGTAAGTGCTCCACACCCTAACCCTGCACCCCTCACATCAAACGGGAACTGCCGCCGGTAAGTGCTCCACACCCTAACCCCCTACCCCAGCCTTGAGCCTCCTTCTGCACCCTAACTCCTGGCCAGACCCTGCACCCCAACCCCCAGCCTGCTCCTGTACCCTAAATTCCTTCCAGACCCTGCACCCCCAGCCCTGAGCCCTCTCCTGCACCCTAAGTCCTGGCCAGACCCTGCACCCCAATGTTTTTTTACATTTTTTTTATAAAGTGCTCTTATCCAAAGTGCTTTACGTTAGTTAGCTAACAGTACAAACAATATTTAGAAAGATCATAAAGTGCTCTGCCAAGACCCTCAGTGATTTTCAAGTGGTCTGTGGAAAAATAAATAAGACTACAAAAACAATCAAGGTACCTCACTTTATTTTCATTTACTTCCTATTACCTATAGGAGGAGGATGAAGAAAAAAAAAAGAATGAAAAACGGGGGTTGGGGGGAGATAAGAGAGAATGTTCTTTTTCTTGGCTGGATCCCAAGGAGGGGCCCCAAAAATAAAGCTGAGCACAGGGCCCCCCCTAACTCTAAATCTGCCACTGAGCACACACACACCCCATAGCTCTGCCAGTTCCCAGTTTTCCCGGCAGTATCCGCTTTTTCGGGACCTCTATATGATAACCCTCTGGGGACAGGGTGAAAAAATGAGAATCAATTAAAAGACAGGAGGGGCAGAGTTTTCCCCCAAGATGTACACAGCTGGCACGTGTGACACAGCCAGACTGAGGTGCCCGACAAAAGCATCACAGAGAAACAGGAACTGGGTTGTCATGGTTTCTTTAACACTCTACGCCTGGGGAAATCTTTTCTGGTGTCTGTATTGTTACAGACATACTTGCTGACAGGTATTTTGAAATAAATTACCAAAATAATTGAAATTGATGTGATTATATTGTTGTTATATGCACAAATGAAAATATGCAGAATTTTAAAATACTGTGTGCAAAATTTTTAATTTTCTGATGCAGAATTCCCCCAGGAGTAGCCCCTTCTGCTGGTGCTCAGGCAGAATGGAGATAAAGGAGGCAGCTGCCTGATTTTATATATATATATATATATATATATATATATATAGGGGTGAGAAAGGAGGGCTAGGGAGAGGGAATAGATGCAGGGTATGGGGGAGGAGGCAAAAGACAGGGAAGGGGAATAAGAACAAGGAGAGAGAGGGCCAGGAGCCAGGAATGGGGGAGGATAGGAATGAGGGAGTGGGGAGTAGAGGAAGAAAGGGAAGCAGCTGGTTGGAGGAGAATAGGAGTGTGGGGTGGGGGGGAACAGAAGCAGGAGTTGGATGATTTTACAACCTTAATATCTTTCAACAGAGGGGTTTTTTTAATGTAATTTCACATTTAGCTTCTAATTAGATGAGGTTGTATATTCTTTATACATAAAACAGATCTACATTACTCACTTGTGTCATTAATTTGCTCAGACTGATTGGCCAGACGGAACTGATTTACTAGCTTTGTCCAAATTTTTCTTTATATCCTACATAAGAAATTCTCTCTTTTTGAAGAAAAATGCTCTGAAAGTTCAGAATCAAATTTAGAACCTTGGACCACAATGCTGGAGCATTTATTCACCTGAGTAGTGCAAAGTCAAGCCTTTTTGACCTTAAGTTATTCTTTATTTTTGCTTATAACATTCTATCATCCTGCATATTTATGTTTATGTACCAAGATGCACCAATGAAATTCACTTGGTTACAAGAAACTTGCACTGATATAAATAAAAGCAGAATTTGGTTGGTTGTTTAAGGCCTCATGACATCAACATTCTTTGGATCAGGACTTTAAAAACCATTATTATCCCCCCAAAAGACCCTGACTATGTAATCAAACGTTCTGTATTATGTTCTTTGACATCTTTTTGTTAGGAATTTTCAGTAAAAGATTTTCAAACTACATATAATAGAATACAGAGAACTCACTCTGAGCAAAACTGGAAATCTAGTAATGAGCTAAGATCATTATACCTGCATGTTCACTTTGGTAATGCTTGAGCAATCCTCTCATTTTCTCTAGAGGCTTTTGCTTTTGCTAGAGGGATGCAGGAGCTAGTAAACCACATGTGCAGAAGTCCAATTAAACAAGATCTTTCACAGTTTATTATTTGTAACTGTTGTTTAACATCTTCCACAGATTTTTAGTTACTAGTAGGTACAGATGGTGGGGTGAGTGGGGATAGGGGTGTGTGAGAGAGATTCCTTGCTGTTAAATATTAAATGATCATGTTAAATTTTTATATTTAAATGCTTTTCGGTTAACAAAGTTAACTGTCTTGTGAAAGTCCTGCTCACACATGATTCCCTAGCAAAGATAACAAAAAAAATAAAATTTCAATGAAAATTCTGAATTTCAACAACAAAAATTAAACAAAATTTTCACAAAATGTTTGTGGAAGTTTTGTTTTGTTTTTCAGCCTGTTCTGTTCACTAGGGACTAGACTCACAAGGGGGACTGCAGCATTTAACTGCCCCTTTAGGTGCCTAAATCCAACATTGAGGCACCACTGGCATTCACAACCACTCAGTTGCCATCTATCTTTTATGTGCCTAAATCCCATAGGTACCTACATTTCTGCCAGCAAATCCTGTATGTACCTTAATTTCTGCATGTGGGCATGTCCAAAGCCACCTAAATCCTGACACTGCTGAGCAGCTTGTCACTTAACTCACTCTTAAGCCACAACAGGATTCACCGACCAGGCATTTCCTCTGCCTCTCTTGCCTGGGGGTATTCTCAGAACACACCTACCCCCACAAGAGATGACTGTTGTGGTGGCACTGCCCGCAATATCCCTGTGGCTAGAGCACTCCCCTGAATATGGGTTCAAATCCCAACTCTGCCTGATTTTGGAGCAGAGACTTGAACCCAGGTCTCCCATTTCACAGGTCAGTGCTCTAACCTTTGGGCTGTTAGGGAGGTACCACTTCCTCCTCCAGTTTTTCATAAGAAAGGGCTGGCTGACCCAATGTAGGTGCCTAATGCCAGGAGAGGGTTCATGGCTATGAATCCCAACTGGAGGGAGGGACTTCTCTCCAGCCTGGAGTTAGGCAGGTAACTCCATTTGAGTGGCAGGACCTAAGTCACACCCCTCTCCTCAGCACTTCCCACTGGCTAGCTTGGGTATCTTCACCCTCAGCACACTGGCTCCTGTGAATCCTATTCTTAGGCATCTACCTCTCCCTATGCATTGTATAGGGAGCCTGGGCACTTAACTCAGGGCTGAAGACTCCATTGGACAGCATGGTGCCTCACTTTTGGCAGTGCAATGCAGAGCTTCAGTCACCTTTGTGGATCTAACCCTAAGGGTATGTCTACTGTGACAGGGTCCGGCCAGATGGCTATAGGAGAGTAATCCTATTGGGATCCGGGAAGTGGGTGGGGAAAGCCCATCCACTGCTAAAGGATCCCCCCACAGCCTAAGAGAGGGATCCACAGGACCTGGACACCAAATAAATCCGGGGGACAACTAATGAAATAACAGGGACAGGAGTGTGGTCAAAGGGTCAAACGAAGGGAACTGGATGGGGACACTGAGCAGAGAACCCCAGACAGTGCCCACTGCTCCTCAAAGGTGTCAAGGGAGTCAGTGGACGCTGCCCAGAGGAATTCTGCCCGGTTACGTGAACGGACCGAGGATCGGAAATAGGCCCCACAGTCAGACTCCATCGGCCAACCTCCTCACTCTGGTTTTATAGATGGCCATTTTAGCTAGGGCAAGGAGAAGGTTGACCAGGAGATCCCATGACTTTGTGGGGCCACAGATAGGGAGTGCATAAATAAGAAGGTGAGGGGAAAAGTGCAACCAAAAACGTAATAAAATATTTGTGAGGAGCCGGAATAGGGGCTGCAGCCTGGCACACTCCAGATATGCGTGTGCCAGGGTTTCCCTCACGCCGCAAAAGGGGCAGGTGTCTGGGATGGGGTGAACTGCACCAAGTACACACCCGTGGTCACAGCTCTGTGAAGGAGCCGCCAACTGATATCCCCGGCGGGCCTCGGTACCAAGGTGGAATATGGGCTGACCCACCAGGGCTCCTCACCCTCCAAAGGTGGCAGGAGGTCCCGCCATTTTGTATCGAGGCAGGACATGAGGGTGAGGGCATGAAGGGTGCGGAGCATGAGCATGTATAGATGTTTCCTTGGCGCAGTCTGGAAGCAGACCGGCTGCAGCTCTTGCAGCCAGCTCACGGTGAAGGGGTGAGGGGGTCGGTTGGGTCCACGGGGCAGGGGCCCAATGAAAAGGTCCGGTAGGCCTGGGGTGGAGGGTGGGCAGGGCGCGCCCTTGTGCAGGACCCGGTCGAGGTAAACCTGAGCAGTGGGCAGCAAAGCGGCCTTCACCTCCTTAAGTACGCACCAGGGAGTACGAGGTCTGGAGAGCCCCATGCACTGAGCGAGCGTCAGGGGATCCAGCCAGTCTCCCCGGTTGTAGTCCAGGAGGTCTCCGACTCTTGTGACTTCTGCCAGGACCAACCTCTGGCGCACTGAGGGGGACTCTGCCACCTGTACACGGAGCTGGGGATTGTGAAGCAGAGACTCCGCAAAGAGATCTGCCCCCTCGGTGGCTGCCACAGACCTGGTCGTTGAAAACAGTTTCCAGGTCCGGAGGAGGTCCTGGTAGAAGACCGGCAGCCCGGAGAGGTCTCACGGAAGACCTCTCGAATGGAGATAAAGGAGCTGCCGGTCGTATTGGAGCCCTCGGAAGCGGTGCAGGAAGGCGTGCGCCAGTATGCTCCATGCCGGACTACCTGCACCGTAAAGGAGCCTCTGCAGGGCCTGCAGGCGGAAGACATGGACCTGAGTGTGCAGACACGTCAGGCCCTGCCCTCCCTCCTCCAGGGGTAGATGGAGAACCCCTGGAGGGACGCAGTGCAGTCCTGACCAAAAGAACTCCAGAATCGATGTCCGGAGGTTGGCCAGGAAACCCGGGGCCGGGACCAAGGTGTTGAGCCGGTACCAGAGCATGGACAGGACTAGTTGATTAAGCACCAGCGCTCTCCCTCGAAGGGAGAGGCACCGGAGTAGTCCTGTCCATTTCCAGAGCCCCTCTATCACCCTGCCCTCTAAATTGTGCCAGTTCTCCGGTGGAGAGGGATGCATGGCAGAAAGGTAAGCGCCGAGATAGAGCAGCGGACCCGCGCTCCGCCGGATGGCCTGACGCACGGATGGGAGGGAGCTCGCCTGCCAGCTGTCCCCGACCACCAGGCCAGAGCTCTTGACCCAGTTGACCCAGGTGGAGGAGGCTGCCGAATAGATGGCCTGGCAAACCTCCACCCATGCCAAGTTGCCCGGGTCCTGGACCACGAGGAGCATGCCGTCGGCGTACGCCGACAGGACCAGCCGCAGCTCCAGCTCCCGCAGCACTAACCCCATCAATCTCCTGCGGAGGAGACAGAGGAAGGGCTCGACCACCAGAGCATACAGCTGGCCCGAGAGGGGGCACCCCTGCTGTACTCCTCGCCTGAAGCTGACCGGTTCAGTCAGGGTCCAGTTGAGCCTAACCAGACACTCTGCGGAGGCGTACAGCACCTGGAGAAAACCCACAAACTGGGGTCCGAAGCCAAACGCTCGCAGAGTGCTTAGGAGATACCTGTGGTCCACCCTGTCGAACACCTTCTCCTGATCCAAGGACTGGAGAGCAAATGACAGACCATCCCTACACCCGAGTTCCAAAAGGTCCCGGACCAGATATAGGTTGTCAAAGATGCTGCGGCCCGGGATGGTGTAGGCCTGAGCCTGAACGTTTACACAACGATTTTTAGCTACCCCAAACTTAATGATTTGGCCCATCTCTTAAACATTATGGTTTGGGCCCATTGCAATGGCATTATATAACATTACTGGGGATAGAGTGACTGCTGTTTTCATTTGGAATACAGATAGCTTTGGGATACTAAATTCAAAGTACATAGCTAGGGTGACCAGACAGCAAATGTGAAAAATCGGGACGGGGGTGGGGGTAATAGGAGCCTACATAAGAAAGACCCAAAAATCGGAACTGTCCCTATAAAATCGGGACATCTGGTCACCCTAAATATAGCAGGGGTGGCCAAACCAAAACTTGCAAGCTGTACGCAAATGCAGCTCACAGAGTCCCTCATGACCTTCCCCCGCATTCTCTGCCTACCAGTCTGGGGTGGGGGAGCTCGGTGCTTCTGCCAAGCAGGGAGGTGTCTCTAGGCACTTCAGCCCAATGGGGCACACCTGCTGGGGGCTTCAGCTGGAGTGGGGCTGAAACCCCCAGCCCTGGCAGGTGCTTCCCCTAGGGCTGAAGCCCTGCAACCCCACTCCTTGCAAGGCAGAAGCCCCTAGCCCCACCACCCCACTGAAGGGCAGAATTCCTGAGCTCCAGCAGGTGCACCCAGCTCTCGAACTTCTGAAGATCACATGCAGCCCAGAGGTTCAGAAGTTTGGCCACCCCTGATATATAGATTACCAGTGCCCAAAAGGTCAGATGCATTTAGATCTGGAGGTTTGGTTATGGCTCATCTCCTGTCATTACTGAAGTATGCTAAATAATTTAATGAAAATATATTCTTAACGCTACTATAGCCAGATTCTATTTTTCTCCAGAATGTTTGGACCAGAATGGATAAAAGTAACATCAGTTTGGTGGCTCATCAGTACTTCCTAACAAAATTTTCCTAATATAGTCACAGTGTTTTTTCTAGGGAAAAACAGGTCAAACTTGCATCATTTATTTATTATAAAAATGTTTTACTGATCCAACTACTTTTGCAGGTCTTTTCTATAATACACAGGTGCTACAACTGTTCGGCACAATTGCACAATTCAGTGGTTAATCCATGCGTTTCAGACCAGTGACTACATCTTCTTGGCAGTCCATATCACTGTACTATCTAAGTGCAAATGGCAGTTAGATATCTAACTACCATTGAAAGTCAATGGGAATTGGACACCTAATTGCCATTTGTACCTTTGAAAAAAATCTACCCCTTCATAAATAGAACTGGTTGGAAATTTTTCATCAAAATAGCTTTCCACTGGAAAATACTGTTTCGATTAAACCATTTTTGTGAACTTTTATATTTTGATGAAATTTTATTTTAAAAAAGTAGAAAAAATTTTTGAAAATGAAGGGGCCCATTTTGTCTCTTTGGGGTTAAAGTTTTGATTTTTAAAATGACTTTTCATTTCAAATTATTTGGAATAAAAATTAAATGTAAAGAGTTTGAAATTGAAGCAATTTTTTCTCAAATGTCATTTCACAAAAAATTATCAACATATTGGCATTTTATCCCCATTCAGAGTGATTTTTTTTTAAATCTCAGTTTTTCACAAGATAGAAAGTCTATTTTGTGACCAGCTTTATTAATAAAAAATATGTTTATCCTCACAGCGCCCTTAGTGAGGGAGAAAAGTATTATCACTGTTTCACAGATGGGTAAGTGAGGCACAGAAAGATAAAGTGACTTGCCCAAAGTCACATAGGAAGTCTGTGACAAAGCTAGGAACAGTACCCAGAACTTTAGTCCAGAACCTTAACCTAGGAATCATCCTTCATCCCATCACATCCCAATGAGGAGTTTGGCTCTTTCCTAGAATTTACAGAAACTTGGACCTGCAGAATAATCATGGGAGCAGGCAACATTTTCTAACATACAGAACGGCTAACATAAAAGATTCCCTGACACATCAGTTCTGCCTAAAAGCCCATCTTCAGATTCTACTATAAAAAAAAAAAGATTTCCTCATTTATATGAGTTATATGTAGGTGGAAATAAACAGTGATGCAACCTAATACCTGGAGGTTGGTATCTGTTTAAATGGATAACACTCTATAGAACAACTTGTAAAGCATAATTGTATCCATTCACAATGTTGACTGGAAGAAATGCTGCTCAGTATAAAGGACTTAGATTGCTGCTAAGTGCCATTGTTCTTTCAAGGCTGCGTTATTGTAGTTCTTTATTTCCCTGAAGTTCCTAATAGTATTAGTCCTTAGATGCACTGACTCAGGGTGCTTCAGTTCAACTACTTACAGGTGTTTGGCTGTCTCAGCGTATTCTTCCCATATCATATTCCTGACACCGAATGATTTCCTCTCGGGTTTTCGGTTGATTTTGAAGATTTTATGTACATTCAATGCCTCTGAATGGCTGTGGCCCAGTGTACTCAACCTGTCTTCTGTAATCATATGGCCTTAATGGTTCATAATGGTCTGAACAGACAATTCACTAGGCCTCTACTGGATATTCCTTGTGGCCACAGAAGCCAGAACTTTTGAAGTTCTGTCTTGTGATTGTAATGGTGTTGCGGTCAACCCTCCCCTTCTTGGTCAGAGGGAGGCCACACCGCCTCACTAAGTCATCGGGATCACTGACTAGTATCGGGGGGGATTAGCAGACCAGGCCTTAGCATCCCAACTGTTCTAACATCTGAACTGCAAACAGCCTACCAGTTCTGGCCCTTAGGCAGGAGCAGGGCCACCAAGGAGTCCTTAGGCTCTGGCCCATAGGCCACAGCAGAGCTAACAAGCAGTCTATGGACTCCAGCCCTCAAGTAGGGCAGAGCTAGCAAGTAGCCCGTCATCCTAGCTCTGGCAGGCAGTAGGCTAACACCAGACTCCTGGCCTACACTGGGGGTGGCAGAGGCTAGGGGGACATGGGCCCACCCAACTCCACCAGGTCCCAGCCCAGGGCCCTAACAGTGGCAGAGTGGTCCACCACTGGGTCAGCAGGGAATCCAGCCACAACACACTGACCATTTTTCAGGCAGCACAAGACCCAGACTGGAGTGAGCTCCCCGGGGCACTTCCTACCCTCCCTTCGGGAGGTACCTGGATCAAAGGGATGCCTTCCATCTCCCCAGGTTAGGTGGCCAACAGCAGTCCCAGCAGCTCCCCTGCAGACACAGGTTCCTCCATGAGGAGGGCATCTCTGGGCTCAGCAGCCTGAAGCAAGCAGGCTATATCTGTCTCCGTCATTGTCTCCAACTCCACTGAGCTAGAGGCTCCGCCTTTTATACTTCCTGTCCTGCCTATCCACTTCTGGTTGGAGGGGTGAGGTTAGTCTGGGTCCGCCCCCCTAGGCACAAAGGGTGGATCCTCCCATTCTGGCTCAGAGGGAGGCCACACCACCTCACTACATGATCATGGAATTACTTCCTATTACTAATCAGGATATCCCATTTGTGGTAACAATTAAAACCAGGCTGTAGAAATACAGGGTAGATTAAATGACACAGAAGGCTGTAATAGAACAGTGAAACCTTCAAGCTGCAGGTTTGAATCCATCCTATTTCACCAGTGATTGAAAGTTACTGCTATCTGAGAGCGATGAAAAATTAGTCTGTCTCAGTCCGCTTTGTTGTGGCTGCTGCTCAGAATCAACCTTCACCCACAATAATACCACGATTGACATTTTTGCTGGCAATCTCCATTAGACAGCCAAGTCTGACTGGACATAGAGATTTAATCACCCTCTCACTCTTCAGAGGTTGTCCCTCTGTGTCAGAGTTGAAGCACATTGGTAGGACACTATGGGGAGATTTTCACTAACTTTGCCCTGCCTGTTCTGGGGACACATGGAGGACTTTGTTCTCCAGAATTTTCGATTCAGCACCTTTCACTGGGACTAAATTCACTTAAAAAGAGAGAGAATAGAATATGAACTGCTACTTTTAGCTGTTCTGAGCTACTGGTTCTTCAATAGTACCTTGGTATTCTCTTTTGTAAAGTTGTTCCATAAGGATCCAATCCAGGCCAGCAGGAGTCTTCTGCCAATTGATTTCAGTGGGAATTGGATTCAGCCTTAGTGCACTGGCTGTGTGCTTTCTTGAAGACAATCAGTCACTCAGAGTAGTGCTGATTCTCATGTTAGCACCGACAAGATGCAAGAGAGGGATGAAATCCTTCTTTAAGAATAATTAAATAAATTAAAGTGGGCTCAATTGCTGATTTTACCCGTCTAAAATATATGTATTGTTTAATTGTGTATACACAAAACTTCCTTTTGATGAACACCTGTCATTTGTTGTGATCTATCAATGGAAATGTTATAGGTTAAATAGAAGATACACAGGAAAATTCAGTTTTGGTTTTTGGTTAACTGTGGTTCAGATCCCCGTTAGCTAAAGCAGCCAGGATTGGCATTAGGAAAAATGAGAACAAATGAAGAAGATATTTGTCCTGTTTGCAGTCTCCATGATTGTATGTTTCATTATGACAGAAAATCCAGATTTTTCTCTGACACCCTGGAGGCTTAGGACTGTAACACTTTTACAGGTTTAAGGGTTACTGTTATGAAGTATTAAACAGAACTCTCCTATAAGCATCTGGGCCCAGATCCATGATGGTACTTGAGCACCTAATCCCCAGATTTAGATGCCTAAATCCCCAATTTTAGGCACCACTGCGATCCACAAAACCCTGCTCTGCTGCCACCTAACCCTGTAGGTGCTTAAACACACTCAGCACCTAAGTCTTCTAAGTAAAAGTTCCCTAGGTGCCTATGTTTCTGCCTCTGGGCATGCACACTGCTGCCTCCCTCTATGTGCGGGGGGGAGGGGGGGTGGCTGTCTACCACCTAAACCCCAGAATGGTCCATGAAGCAGGGAAGGTAGGCAGCCACCCACCTATAAGAACATAAGAATGGCCATACTGGGTTGGACCATTAGTCCATGTAGCCCAGCATCCTGTCTTCCAACAGTGGCCAATGCCAGGTGCTTCAGAGGGAATGAACAGAACGGGGCAATCATCAAGTGACCTATCCTCTGTCGTCCACTCCCAGCTTCTCGCAATCAGAGGCTAGGGACACTCAGAGCATGATGTTGTTTCCCTGTCCATCCTGGCTAATAGCCATTGAGGGACCTATCCTCCATGAATGTATCTAATTCTTTTTTGAAGCCTGTTATACTTTTGGCCTTCACAACGTCCCTTGGCAACTAGTTCCACAGGTTGACTATGCATTGTGTGAAGAAATACTTCCTTTTGTTTGTTTTAAGCTTGCTGCCTATTAATTTCATTAGGTGACCCCTAGTTATTATGTTATGTGAAGAAATAAATAACATTTCCTTCTTCACTTTATCCGCACCTGTCAAGATTTTATAGACCTCTCTCATATCCCCTCTTAGTCGTCTCTTTTCCAAGCTGAAAAGTCCCAGTCCTTTTAATCTCTCCTCATATGGAAGCCGTTCCATACCCCTAATCATTTTTGTTGCCCTTCTCTGCATCTTTTCCAATTTTAATATATCTTTTTTGAGATGGGGTGACCAAATCTGCATACAGTATTCAAGATGTGAGCATACCATGGATTTATATAGTGGAATTATGATATTTTCCATCTTATTATCTATCCGTTTCCTAACGGTTCCTAACATTCTGTTAGCTTTTTTGACAGCTGCATTGAGCAGATGTTTTCAGAAAACTATCCATGATGATGCCAAGATCTCTTTCTTGAGTGGTAACAGCGAATTTAGAACCCATCATTTTGTATGTAAAGTTGGGATTATGTTTTCCAATGTGTATTACTTTGCATTTATCACCCAGTTCTGTGAGATCCCTTTGTAACTCTTCACAGTCTGATTTGGACTTAACTATCTTGAATAATTTTTTTATTGTCTGCAAATTTTGCCACCTCACTGTTTACCTCTTTTTCCAGATCATTTATGCATATGTTGAACAGCAATGGGCCCAGTAGAGACCACTGAGGGACACCACTATTCACCTCTCTCCATTCTGAAAACTGACCATTTATTTCTAGCCTTTGTTTCCTATCTTTTAAACAGTTACTGATCCATGAGAGGACCTTCCCTCTTATCCCATGACTGCTTATTTTGCTTAAGAGCCTTTGGTGAGGGACCTTGTCAAAGGCTTTGTCAAGGTTCCTCCCCCACTCTGAACTCTAGGGTACAGATGTGGGGACCTGCATGAAAAACTTCCTAAGCTTATCTTTACCAGCTTAGGTCAAAACTTCCCCAAGGCACAAAATATTCCACCCTTTGTCCTTGGATTGGCCGCTACCACCACCAAACTAATACTGGTTACTGGGGAAGAGCTGTTTGGACGCGTCTTTCCCCCCAAAATACTTCCCAAAACCTTGCACCCCACTTCCTGGACAAGGTTTGGTAAAAAGCCTCACCAATTTGCCTAGGTGACTACAGACCCAGACCCTTGGATCTTAAGAACGATGAACAATCCTCCCAACACTTGCACCCCCCCTTTCCTGGGAAATGTTGGATAAAAAGCCTCACCAATTTGCATAGGTGACCACAGACCCAAGCCCTTGGATCTGAGAACAATGAAAAAGCATTCAGTTTTCTTACAAGAAGACTTTTAATAAAAATAGAAGTAAATAGAAATAAAGAAATCCCCCCTGTGAAATCAGGGTGGTAGATACCTGACAGGGTAATTAGATTCAAAACATAGAGAACCCCTCTAGGCAAAACCTTAAGTTACAAAAAAGATACACAGACAGAAATAGTTATTCTATTCAGCACAGTTCTTTTCTCAGCCATTTAAAGAAATCATAATCTAACACGTACCTAGCTAGATTACTTACTAAAAGTTCTAAGATTCCATTCCTGGTCTATCCCCGGCCAAGACAGAATATAGACAGACACACAGACCCTTTGTTTCTCTCCCTCCTCCCAGCTTTTGAAAGTATCTTGTCTCCTCATTGGTCATTTTGGTCAGGTGCCAGCGAGGTTACCTTTAGCTTCTTAACCCTTTACAGGTGAGAGGAGCTTTCCCCTGGCCAGGAGGGATTTCAAAGGGGTTTACCCTTCCCTTTATATTTATGACAGGCTTTCTGAAAGTCTAAGTACACTGTATCTGTATCCACTGGACCACTCTAGTCCACATATTTGTTGACCCCAAAAAAGAATTCTAATAGACTGGTGAGGCATGATTTCCCTTCACAAAAGGCATGTTAACTCTTTGCAACAAATCATGTTCATCTATATGTCTGATAATTCTGTTCTTTAGTTTCAACCAATTTGCCTGAATTTAGACTTATTGACCTATAATTGCCAGGATTGCCTCTGGAGCCTTTCTAAAAATTGCCATCAAATTAGCTATCCTCCAATAATCTGCTACAGAAGCTGATTTAAATGATAGGTTACATACCACAGTTATTAGTTCTGCAATTTCTTATTTGAGTTCCTTCAGAATTCTTGGGTGGATACCATCTGGTCCTGGTGACTTATTACTGTTTAATTTATCAATTTGTTTCAAAACCTCCTCTACTGACACCTCAATCTGGACAGTTCTGCACATTTGTCACCTGAAAACAGTGGGTCAGGTGTGGGAATCTCCCTCCCATCCTCTGCAGTGAAGACAGCTGCAAAGAATTCATTTAGTTTCTTCACAATGGCCTTATCTTCCTTGAATACTCCTTTAGCACCTTGACTGACCAATGGCCCCACCAATTGTTTAGCAGCCTTCCTGATTCTGATGTACTTAAATTTTTTGCTGTTAGTTTTTGAGTCTTTGGGGGAGGAGTGAGGTTGGGGAAGGAGCTAGTTGGGGGACAGAGCAGGGCTGGAAGTGTCATGCTCCTCCGCACCCCCCCATGGAGAGCTGGCCCGGGCCCTGCCACATACACCCCCAAATGTTCCTCTGTGTGCCCCACAGTTTGGGGACCACTGATATAGTGGGGGGTGGGGGGAGTTTCTGGCCTCTTTTCTGTTGAATCAAAAGGGCACTCAGTAGAAGGAAAGAAAAGACAATTGAATTTGCTCAAACCCCTGCAAGCTGTCTGCCTAAATCCACTGCTGAGATAAATACATGTAAAAATTAAAAAGCAGTATTAAATTAGCTGTACTGGCAGAATCCAATTTAAATATTTCAACAGATAATATATTGTCCTTTGATATCATTTTTAGAGCACATGTGCCCGTTGGAGTTTGCAGAGCAGCATTTGGTAACATGTTAATGGAATAATAGCCAGTGGAAAAAATAAGTCCACTAGCTATGATGGGGTCATCGCAAAACCTTTAACTTATGCAGCCAAATTCTCCCTCTCTCTCTCTCTCACGTGGTCCAAAACTTAAACAGCCAAGTGTGTAAAAAGAAATGGAGTACTTGTGGCACCTTAGAGACTAACCAATTTATTTGAGCATGAGCTTTCGTGAGCTACAGCTCACTTCATCAGATGCATACTGTGGAAACTGCAGCAGACTTTATATACACACAGAGAATATGAAACAATACCTCCTCCCACCCCACTGTCCTGCTGGTAATAGCTTATCTAAAGTAATCGTCAGGTTAGGCCATTTCCTGCACAAATCCAGGTTTTCTCACCCTCCACCCCCCCACACAAATTCACTCTCCTGCTCGTGATAGCCCATCCAAAGTGACAACTCTTTACACAATGTGCATGATAATGAAGT
Organism: Eretmochelys imbricata; assembly: GCF_965152235.1. Classification (NCBI taxonomy): domain Eukaryota; kingdom Metazoa; phylum Chordata; order Testudines; family Cheloniidae; genus Eretmochelys; species Eretmochelys imbricata. The sequence continues at coordinate 191,883,163 of NC_135574.1, read as the reverse complement.
TAGGCCATTTCCTGCACAAATCCAGGTTCTCTCACTCCCTCACCCCCCTCCAAAAACAAAGTTGTCACTTTGGATGGGCTATCACGAGCAGGAGAGTGAATTTGTGTGGGGGGGTGGAGGGTGAGAAAACCTGGATTTGTGCAGGAAATGGCCTAACCTGACGATTACTTTAGATAAGCTATTACCAGCAGGACAGTGGGGTGGGAGGAGGTATTGTTTCATATTCTCTGTGTGTATATAAAGTCTGCTGCAGTTTCCACAGTATGCATCTGATGAAGTGAGCTGTAGCTCACGAAAGCTCATGCTCAAATAAATTGGTTAGTCTCTAAGGTGCCACAAGTACTCCATTTCTTTTTGCGAATACAGACTAACACGGCTGTTACTCTGAAACCAGCCAAGTGTGTGTTGTTTTGCTGTGATTTTCTGTTTTGGTTTGGTTTCGTGTGGTTTTCTGTTTCTTCGTTTGTTATAGTGACCACGTATTCTAGGCATAGATCTTCAGCCGATGTAAATCACCACAGCCGTGCACTAGAAGTTCATCGACTTATACGACCAGATCCTTGGCTTGAGTATCTTCATTGATGTCTTCCAGCTGCACGAGACAATATGAAGGCTGTACAGATATCCCTAAATGCATCTATGATGCACTAAGATGGCAGTACTTAGATACCAGAACAAGGGATGCCATACCACAGACGTATTTGTGAACATAGTAGGCTATCCCTCTCTAGCATCCTCTTGAGGAGGGAATGGACAGTCGTCCTGTCTCAGAGTGCAGGGCACCTCCCTCTGGTTGTGTTGTTCAAGGCACTGGCCTTCTTAAGGAGTAGAGGTGGAGTTAAAGTAGTTTGAAAAAGCATCAGTATGCTTACACAGCCCACAAAAAGCAGAGTCCTCAGCCCCTGGAAAGCCAAAGGGGAGGGGGACTGGGCATAGGGTGGCCAGGTGGCCAGTTTTCGACTGGAAAGTCTGGTCGAAAAGGGGACCTGACAGTGTCCGGTCAGATCTACTGAACACACCTTGGCTTTTCTGTTAAAGGGCCTCTAATTCTGGGCTAGGGGCAACTTTCAGTTGTGCCCAGATAGATAAAAATACAGGCCATTTACCGTACAGGTGAGGAGACCATAGAGAAATCTGCACTGGGTGCAGCTCTGGACTGGGGCTGCGGGTGAGATATGAACTAGTGAAGAAGCATGTGCATTGTGAGCTGTGCTTGTAGCATTTTGGGCTGTTCCTGACACCCTTCTCTGTGAGACTGAAGCCATCACTTTGGTGATATGTCCAGGTAGCCACTACAACCATGGTACTGGCATTGTCTCACACTAGGGTGACCAGACAGCAAGTGTGAAAAATCGGGATGGGGATTGGGAGGGTAATAGAAGCCTATATAAGAAAAAGACACAAAAATCGGGACATCTGGCCACCCTATCTCACACTGAGTCACAGCATCATCTGATTTCACAATCACCACAGCCACATACTTTCTTCTGTCTCCACATTTAGCTCTGAGGGGCCTCGCCTGGCCAGAAGCCATATATCATAAAACCATCGGGTTAAACAGGACCACAAGGATCACCTAGTCTAATCCCTGCCAAGATGCAGGATGAATCATGCCTCTTAATCCGCTGTCACAACATAGCTTCCCCAACCGAATGACACTTCCCACATTGGCGTTAAACAAACAAGCCATGCTGCTACAATCCTTCACCTTTAAAGGGACATAATCACAATTTGCTTGGCAGGATTCAGCAGGAGAAATGATCAGGTATAAGCCAATCATAATATTGTACCAGGAAGCAAATAATAATCAAGAAAAATAAAATTACAATGCAAAAGGTAAAAAACAGAAATCTTATGATCTCTCCTGACCTCCCCCACGCCCCAAAAAAATGGCTGTCTCCCTCATATAAAGACAAGGCTTCTGCTGATACAGAATCAGATGCTATGTTGGTAATTCAATTGCTAGATAATCCACCTGTGTGATAAATTCATTCTTTGTTTACTCTTGAGTCCCTTTTATTCTCTGATGTGTCACTGAGAGAGAAGGCTGTTTATTCTAGCCACAGTTTCACTGTGCAGTGATGGAAAACTATCAGTATCACTTTTTTAACATACAGAAATGCAATTTTACATCTTTCATGGAATTAAATCATTGCAGGATCTATATATGTTACTATTATTTTCAATCCATGTTTTTTTTCAGTGCCTATCAATGAGTTTGCTTAAAGGTTATATAGGAAGATACTATAGGGATGTTAAAGGATTGTGTGAAAATTAATGTGGCACCTAAAAGAATCTTACAGTAGCTTTTATTGTCTACGTACCGTACCGATATGCAAAAATAAATGCATCATTACTCTATAAGACCCTAACTCATGTCATCTAAAAAGAACCAGCAGAGGGCACAAATAGGCTTGGTCACCCAGGTCACTAAAAAGCCTAGTTACAGCTCTGGAGTTACACCCAGGCTCCTTCAGCTTGCCACTCTGCCAAGGGTGTGCGTACGGAGTGTGCCGGGTGTGCCCAGGCACACCCTAATGCAGGGGTCTCAAACACGCAGCCCGCAGGGCTATTTCCTGCATCCTGCCAAGCTCCCCGTGTCCCCTACACACACCTACCTCCAGGCCAGGGGTGGGCAAACTACAGCCCGCGGGCCGGGATTGGCCCCGTGGCACGCGAGCCCCGCGCTGCTCCCGGCACCACATCCCTGGGGGGGGGGCGTTGCTTCCAGGCATCACCCCCTGCAGCTCCCATTGGCCAGGAATGGGGAACCACGGCCAATGGAAGCTTTGGGGGAGGTACCTAGAGGAGCAGCAAAAGCAGCACATGGAGCCCTGTGCCCCCCCTCCCCCAGGGGCAGCAGGGACGTGGTTCCTGCTGGTTCCCGGAGCGGAGTGGAGCAGGGCCAGGGGGCAGGGCAGGCAGGCAGGCAGGGAGTCCAACTCCCTCCCCTGAGCCCCCTGCCGCACCCCGCACCTCTCCTGCACTCCAACCCCCTGCCCTGAGCCCCCTGCCGCACCCTGCACACCTCCTGCACTCCCTGCTCTGAGCTCCCTGCCACACCCTGCATCCCAACCCCCTGCCGCACCCCTCACCCCTCCTGCACCCCACACCCCAACTCCCTGCCCTGAGCCCCCTGCTGTACACCTCCTGCACTCCCTGCTCTGAGCTCCCTGCCACACCCTGCACACCTCCTGCACCTCAATTCCCTGTGCTGAGCCCCCGCCACACCCTGCACCCCTCCTGCACCCCCTGGAGAGTTGGGGTGGGGACTTCAGGGAAGGGGTTGGCCTATACAGCTGTCTTTTTTTGTCCCCAAACTTGGAAGCCTTTTTGGCCCATCAACATTTAATCCCTCACCCTAGGAACCAAATTCTGAGGAACAAAATTATTTCCCCCTGCTTCTCTTACACACAACAAGATTTTCCAGCCAGATAAGTCCATCCATTCAGCCCTAAATCAGCTCACCAAAGGTTGGACACAGCATCACTCACAATGTTCAGAGTTTCTACTATGACTAGCACAATGGGGTCCTGGTCCATGACTAGGGCTTCTAGGTGCTATGGTAATATAAATAATAATAATGGAAACAATGCCCCATGTTCTGACCCCAGCACCTGATCAACAAGTTCCCAGCCCCTCTACAACATTGTGTTTTACAGCACTAGTTTTCCAATACTGCACGATCCATCACAATTACCAACAAACAGCACTTTGATCGCTTCCTACTTCCTTTATTAAAATACACCCTTCTGTACTGCACAATAGTAACACACTAGCTAACTTATTCTGCTCCTTTGCCGCTTCGCTTGTATGTAATATCCTTATCTCTGCCCAGACAATGAAAACCTTGATGTTAATAGCAGCTCTTGCAAGGCTTTATTTTTTCCCAGAACAAAAGTATCTAACCCAACTTCCGGCAGCAGTGACTGAAGTTCCTGTCTGATCCCCTATCACATTTCACCACAATTAAATTCTCACAGTCTGATTATAGTTTCATATCCTCTCCGCTGTGAATCCATTTAGAATACTAGCTTTCTGACTGATTTCCTACAGTAACAGCACACATGCTATACATAATAAATAAGCAATCTCCTTATTGATCTAGTCATAAAAAGCACTAGGCAATTATTATTCCATCTCACATTCTTCCCATAGGTAGCACATAAATAAGATGATGTCCATTAAAGGAACATGCTGCTTCTAACTTTCCAGCATAATACACATACATTTTACATTTACATACACATTGCCGCTTTTTAATCTAAATCCTAAATCCAGGAAAATTTTATGAGTTCACATAAATCATGTAGTGATACCAACAGACCAAATTATTTCACATTTGTCACACCTCCATCATTCACACCTACACTGAACTAAGAGCTGGGAGAGCTCTTCCATTTTGTGCATTGGGGCTTGTTGTAAATGTCAGTTGCTAAGAACTGCTCTGCTCAATTCCCTGAATTCTCTAAATCTTTTTTTAATCAACCTGTTCTGGTCATTAGATTTTCCTCATGTCTTTATGTGCATTTAATTAATTCGGTCCAGCAGCAAGGAACTGAACAGGGTCACAAATAACTAATGAAATGTTGGAAACTATTGCTGAAACATTAACAACACTTGGAAAAAATGCTCTATATGAAGCAGAATGGTAATTAAAGATAGTCCTTCCCCTCCCTCCAGGAGGTTACTAATGACTGGCCTACTACAGCAATGAGGAATAAAGGCTAGAATGAGATGTGATCTGGGAGGCGGGGGCGGCTAGGGTTGTTTATTTAAATGGAGTCAGGTTCCTTAGTCAGGAGGTGCTAAACATAGGGCCCCATGGGAGCTATGCAGTATGTATAACGTGTATGTAGTAGGAGGTCTGCTACACACCTAGATTTTTCCTGTAAAACTTGTGCATTTAAACAAAATTTTAAATGTGCATAGCGTCAGTGGAGTTTGCAAGGTTTTAAAGCAAATGTAAATGAGCACTTTGCTTCAAAATGTTTGCGAACTTACTAGTGACAGACAACTCTCAAAAGGATTGATGGTTTGGAATACTTGAGATTAGCACTACAAAGTCTAAGGTCCAGATCCTTGGCTGGTGTAAATCAACATATCTAAGGATCTAGCCCTGTATTTCTAGCTAAACCTATTCATGTTCTTCACAAGAGGAAGGATGGTTGAGTGGTTAGGGTGCTAACCTGGAGCTTATGAAACCTTGGTTCAATTAGCTATTCCACCACAGGCTTCCTTGTGATCTTGGGTAAGGCACTTAATCTCTCTGTGCCTTAATTCCTGGTCTGTAAAATGGGGATAATGCTACTGTCCTACCACACAGGGGTGTTTGTGAGGATAAATATATCAAAGATTGCAATACTATGATGATGGGTGCCAGATAGGTACCTAGACAGATAGTAATCTGGCTGGAAATTTCATAAGACTAGGGTTTCCCCCTCACAAGAATGCTAGTATTCTCTGGGTTGGGTTATGTCAGTCAGACACCCAAGAGGTGATTAGATTTTTAGCAATCTGTTCACTTTTGGTCACTGATCAAATAGGAAGTGTGGAGCTGCATGTGAGAAACATGTTTAAAGGTTATCTGCACAAGTACTGCCAAGTGTCCATGGTGAATGGGACAAAATACACATGCCTCGTTTAATTGATGGGTTGGTTGCAGAGTCCTCCGTATAAGAAGGAACCCAAAAGTTTAAATGTTGCCCTCAATGTTAGCTCCCAGAGGATGTAGGAAGTACTGTGGGACCTGTTCCTACTAAGCCAGGGGTCTACCTGAACCTCGAACACTGCATGAGGGTCAAGAGCCCTTTAACAACGTTTCTGGTCCTGGTTCATCTGTGTCTGAATGTACATAGCTGCCAAGTTTCATAACTCTTGCATATTTGCCCTCTCTCTTGCTTTGCTTACCCTCATTACTCCCCATGACCCTGCTGGAATCTCATGCAGCCAGAGGGGTTGCAAGTCCAGTTCTCTGTAGAGTGTCTTCCCTGACACCAGTGTCAAAGTTTGACTCAGACTCACAATTTATCAGACCACTCTGTTTTATTAGCAGAGCTGCTCTGCTAATACATTTAGAAGTGAGCCCCCCAAGTGGGGCTTGTGTCTTTTAATTTATACAGTTTTTGGAGAACAAGTTACAAAGAAGTTACAGACAAAAGAAGAAAAAGATTTTAGTCACCACCCTTCGAGATCCCTGAGACCAGTCACGTATCTTCAATTACCTGCCACCCTTAACAATCTCCTTTAACAGCTTCCAGTTAACTTAACTAATTGCCCTTCACACCTTCCATTCTGATGCCTGCTTCTTAGACGTGCTGGCTCTATCTTAATTGCTTCTCCATTCAAAAGCTAACTGTCCCTACGTGTGCTCCCTCAGATACTTTGTAACATGTTTTGGCATGCCCTCTCATATACAATGTATCCAGCATGTCCCCTTATACAATGTTGTACTTCCACAATCTCCCCTTTTGGTCAAGGCTACACCCATGACCAATGACTTACTGGATTCTATACATCAATCGTTCTTTTTCATTACTTTCACTGGTGACATTTAACAACATTAGATTAGCACTCTGGTTAGGGGTAACCTGATGGATGGTGTGTCTTGTGCAGTTTTGGATACAACAAGAAATCAATTGAAAACACACAAAGATTATTAGAATTCCAAATAGGATAGTCAGGATTTCTTGAAACAACCAGTTTCCCAGACTAGAGAAATTGAATAAGTTACTTATCCATTTCCACAAGGAACTTGGTTCTTCGTGGGGAAGGTATGCAATTTGCTCCAGATGGCTAGCACGATTTATTACCTCATTAGTATTATCAGGTATGTATACACAGCATTCTGTTCCAATTAGAGCACAGGTCCCTCCGTTGGCTGCCAGTATTATATCTAATGCCCGACGGTTTTGGAGGGCCACTTGTCGGACCGCTCCTGCTTCTTTGGCTAGAGCTTTTACGCACTCTCCTGTTTCATTGGCCATGATCTCAACCACAGCTTGTAACCTTAAAAGCCTTTTTGCATGGTGGATTACCCCCCCTACTGGGACTAAAGAAATGCCAGCAGCTTCTTCCCAAGTTAGGGGGCTTATGTTATCCACATACCATTTAGCATCTGGCAAGTCCCTTCTTTTTCGCCTGAAATTATGGAGGCAATTTCGTGGGAGGGATTGAAGCACCCGGAATTGTGGGAAAAGCTGAGCAGAATAACAGATACCTGACCAATTTGCTGGTAACACAGTGTAAGCATTTTCCCCACAAACCCAATGATGTCCCATTAAAGCTGGGAAGGGTTGACTGCAACCCTTTGACATGTAAGAATTTACAAAGGAGGAATAGTATCCCCCAAAGGGCACAGGATGATTTTCACTGGGAGAAGAGGTAGCATTCACATGATATTTGTAGATGGTGCTGTTTTTCTCTGGGAGGCTGTAGGGGAAGCAAGAGATTGAATCTTTGGTTTGATCCCAGGTTGAGAGGAAGTTTATCTTTCCATACCCGGTTCGCCATTCTCCAACCTTGTTTGAATAGTCCCATACACCATGGGACACGATGTATTGGAGACAGCTGCTCCTCCCTAGATTCAGCTCTGTCCCATTACACACCCAGCACCAGTGGCCCTTTCCTTTCACCACACTTATAAGTTTAGGAACATATGTATTTCCCAGCCCCCAAGTGTCATTTTCCTTCCATGTCCTTTTAAGTGGATAGGGTTCTCCAGCAAGCTCTGAGGAATTCAAAGGGATTGCCATGGTGGGGATACTAGCTTGTGACTGAGCTGGAATGTGGCTGCAGACCCAGCAATTAGAAATATTCAGGATCTGGGCTATCTGCACCTGTTGTTGGATGAAAGAATTGTCACTGTCACTCTGGATTCCCCAGACCCTCAGGACACAGTAGCTGAGGATTAAGCTTCTCAAAGGACACATGTTGGAAGCAGGACCCTTTCTGGTTCTGACAACCCCTTTCAAGGGAACCGCAGTCACGGTTTTACGTCCACCAGGCAGCAGGCGCTAGGCTCACTACTGCTTCTTGTTTGTTGGGTCCTGCTGTCTGCTTACCCTCTGCTTCTGGCAACCCTTACGAGAGCGCAGATTGTAAGGTATTGCAGGCTGTTCCTCTTTGTCTTCTGGGGTTGAAGCTGGTTCTGCGTGGTCTTGCAGCGGTGCTTGGTCCCCTTGAGGTGGCGCTGGCTTACACTGTGAGGCGTGGATCCATGCAGCGATGCCGGATAATTTCACTGCTGTCTGGGTGGTGAGCAGTACCTGGTATGGACCCTTCCACCGGGGTTCCAAGGCGTGCTTCCGAAGGTGGTGCCGCAGGTAGACCCAATCACCGGGCTCAAGAGTGTGACAGGCAGAAGAGGTGGGTTCCCTCGGCCAAGCTGCTCGCACCTGCGAATGGAAGGAGCTCACAGCTTGCATTAACCCTTTGCAGTACTGGAGGAGCATGCTGTGAGTTAGGTTTAAGTCTGGGGCTGGGGTAATAGTAGCCATTGTTCGCATAGGGTGTCCCATGATGATTTCAAATGGACTCAATTTGTGTCTCTGGGATGGGGATGACCGAATTTCCATAAGGGCCAGTGGTAAAGCAGCTGGCCAGTTTAACCCTGTGGAACTACAGATTTTTGCCAGCTTATTTTTAAGCACACCATTTCGCCTTTCAACTGCCCCTGCACTCGTGGATGGTAAGGGCAGTGCAACAGGTGGGTGACATGTAATACCTGGTTTAGATGTTGAACAATTTTTCCAGTAAAATGTGTTCCCCGGTCACTAGACAAAGTGGCAGGAATTCCCTTGGTAGGGATAATGTGGTTTAACAGACATTTTGCAACGGACAATGAATCAGCTTTGTGACAGGGAAAGGCCTCAATCCAACCCGAAAACAGACATATTATAACTAAAATGAATTCATATTTCTGACACTTTGGCATTTGTACAAAATCAGGTTGCCAGTGTAGGAAAGGTGCTTGAGGCAAACCCCGGAACCCTTGTGTTACTTTTACAGATTTGCCTACATTGTGGCTTTGACAAGTAACACAAGCGGCACAGTGGCGGGTTGCAAAGGAGCTGAAATGGGGAGCCCACCACCCCGCCTTACTCATAGCAGAGACCATCCCCTCCTTGCCGACATGCGAAACACCATGTAGCAGGGTGGCTAGAGACGGGTAGAGTGAGAGGGGGGCTACAAAGGTACCAGTGGGCGATCGCCAAAGGGAATCAGAATGCAAAGAGCAACCCAAAGCACTCCAGGAGTCTTTCTCTGTTTCTGGGGCAGAATCCTGGAGCTGAGCGAGATGAGACAGGGATGGTGGCATTACAGAGACAGAGAGGGGACCAAGAAACACTTCTGGTGAAGGTTTTATAGTGGCGGCATGTTTTGCAGCAGCATCAGCAAGTGCATTACCTTTTGCCACCTCGGTGTCTGCCGCTGAGTGGCCAGTACACTTAACAATTGCCAAGGCAGACGGTAGTAAAACTGCATACAGGAGGGCAGCAATGTAGGGGCCATTCTTGATAGGGGTACCAGTAGAGGTAAGAAAACCTCGAGCCTGCCAGAGGGTGCCAAAGTCATGCACAACCCCAAAGGCATACCGAGAATCAGTAAAAATAGTGGCAGAGAGCCCCTCGGCTAGAAAGCAGGCACGGGTTAGAGCAATCAGTTCAGCCACCTGGACAGAGGTCACAGAGGGTAAGGGCGCAGCTTCTATGGTCTCAGAGAGAGAGACCACAGCGTACCCTGCAAGAAGGTGGCCTTGGTCATTTCTATAACAGGACCCATCAGTGAATAATACCAGGTCAGAGTTAGGGAGAGGTACATCTGAAAGGTCGGGGCGCGGGACAGTGATAGCGGAGACAGTTGCAAGGCAGTCATGGGGTTCACCATCACTAGGTAAAGGAAGGAGGGTAGCAGGGTTTAACCGGGAGCAGCGCTTAATAGTGATATGTGAGGCTGAAAGCAGCAAAAGTTCATACCTAATGAGGCGAGCAGAGGAGAGGTGAGCAGTGTTGCGTTGCAGAAGGAGAGTTTCCACAGAATGGGGAACCATGAGAGTAAGAGGAGAGCAGAGGACAAGGGACTCAGACATCTCGACCAGGCGCACTGCAGCAGCTACAGCGCGTAAGCAAGGGGGTAAACCCTGGGCTACAGGGTCCAAGGTTGCAGAAAAATAAGCCACCAGGCGATTTCTGTCACCGTGCTCCTGAGTAAGAACCCTGAGGGCACAAGCAGATTGTTTGTGACAGAAAAGGGTAAAAGGCTTGTCATAGTTAGGTAACCCTAAGGCAGGGGCAGAGGCTAAATTCTGCTTAAGGGAGATGAAAGCAGCATTTGCTTCAAGTGGCCATGGCATGGGGTTAGGTACAGAGGATCGAGTGAGTTCTTGGAGTGGTTTAGCCAGAGAAGCATATTGGGGAATCCATTGCCTACAGAACCCTGCCATGCCTAAGAATTTTCTGACCTGGCGTGGAGAGCAAGGCTGGGGAAAGCTAAGGATGGCTTGTACCCGGGCTGGATAGAGTGTACGGGAGCCCTGGGAGAGAAGGAAGCCTAGGTATGTGACAGAGGTTTGGCAGAGCTGCAATTTTGTGTGAGAAGCCTTATGACCCTTGTTTGCTAAAGCTGTGAGAAGTGTTAGTGAATCAGTTTCTGAGGCAGACAGAGAGGGGGAGCACAGGAGTAAGTCATCCACATATTGGATCAGTGTGGATCCTGATGGGAAAACCAGATCAGCAAGATCCCTGACTAGGGCTTGAGAAAAATAGGGTGGACTCTCTGTATACCCCTGGGGAAGGGTAGTCCATGTATATTGCTGACCCTTGTAGGAGAAGGCAAAGAGATACTGGGATTCAGAGTGAACTGGGACAGAGAAGAAAGCGGAGCACAAATCTACAACAGTAAAGTGGGTTGCATTTGGAGGAATAGACGCTAGTATTGTAGCAGGGTTAGGAACCACTGAAAAAGAAAGTATGACAATACGGTTAATAGCTCGAAGGTCTTGAACAAATCGCCACGATTTGCCATCAGCCTTTTTGAACTGGGAGGATAGGGGTGTTACAGGGGCTGGAACAAGGGACAATAATTCCTTGTTCTTTTAATGCAGATATAACTGGAGCAATCCCAGCCTCTGCCTCAGGATTCAAAGGATACTGAGACAGGCGAGGCAGAGGTTTGGAATTGTCTACAGTAATCCGAACTGGGTCAGTATTTAATTGGCCCACTTCAGATGGGTGAGATGGCCATAGGGAGGAAGGAACCTGAGAGATTAGGTGCTGTAGGGACGGAGTTAAGGGACAGCAAGGGACCGGAGTGGAGAGGGAAGTTTCAGACAGCAAGGAGGCTACAGAATCACATAAGGAAGACTGAGGGATTTGCAGATAGACACCATCTGGGGAGCAGTAAATAGAACAGCCAAGTTTGCATAGCAAGTCCCGTCCCAGAAGGTTTGCAGGGGTGGAATCAGAGAGGAGGAATGCATGTTCCTCAGAGAGGGGACCGACCTGAACAGACAAAGGTTTTGAGAGGGGAAAAGAGGTAGGGATCCCTGTAATGCCAACAGCAGACACAGATTTTCCAGATTGGGGAACCTCAGGCAAGTCAGTGGTGCAGATTGTAGAAAGAGAAGCTCCAGTATCAACAAGGAAAGGGAGAGAGAGATCATTTACAGTCAGGACACATTCTCCAGTAGGGGACAGAGGTAATAAGGGAGCTAAAACTTTGTGAGGTTCCCCAGCATCCCGTCATTGTTGGGGTGAAAAATAGGGTTGGGGATCAGCTGGAGGAACCAGCGGGGGGTTCACTTGATTTCCCATACAATTATTAGGTCGTCTTGGACACTCTTTTTTCCAGTGTCCAGGCTGTTTACAGTAGTTACAAACCCCAGTTAATCCAGCCCCCCACCCCCTTCCACAACCCTGTCCCTGTCCCCGTCCCCGGTGTGGTCTGCTTAGTCCTGAATAATGCTGTATCTGCAGAGCCATTAACTTTTGGGAGGACTGTTCCTCCTTTCCTTTTAAAGTGCGGTGGCAATGCTCTACTACTGCCAGCAATTTGTCCATGGTTTCAGTCTCCCATCCCACACTTATTCGTTTTAACATGCTGCCTGTGGCAGGGAGAAGACCATCAACAAATGCATGTGCCAAGGGCCCCTGCCCATTTACATCGGGCTCTTGTATTCCTGAATGTTGTAGGAAAATATCAGTTAGCCGGGACCTATAGTCGCCTGGGCTTTCTCCTTGCCCTTGCTTACAGCAACGTATTGCTGTCCAGTTTGTTTTAGGAGACCACACTTTGGGAATGGCTTGATGCAGGCGCTTCCAAAGAGCCATACACCGGTCTCTGTATGCTGAATCTGGGCCAGTACTTTTTATGGTTGAGTGGCGTGCCTCAGCTGGCCAGTCTGCGGCAGCCAACCATTTTTCATAATAACTGGCAGGAGCTAACAATTTACACAGTTGGAGGAGATCTGTCTCAGAGGGTTCATAGGTTTCACAGATTAACGGAAACTCCTCAGCAAATTTGACAGAGTTTTCCTGTGGTTTGGGAAAACTTTTAACTATAGATAAAAGTTCCATACGAGTCCAGGGCTTATAAACCCATATGGACTCACTTTCTCCCATCTTAAGGACTCGTAAGGGTGCCACAACAGTTTGATCAGAGTCTCTCATTAACCTCCCATCAGATTCTCTTTTCCAAGAAGAGATGTCAAGAGAATCTTTGCAGTCTGCTTTGGATTTCTTCTTCATAATATTTTGCAGAGCTGCGAGGCCAATGGGGGTATCTTCTTCACTTTCATTATCTGTAGTCACTGAAGATTTTTCCTTTTCTGATTTCTTATTTGCTCAGGAGTATGGTGGGGGCGGGTTTGATCCAGATCATTGCACAGGACTGGGCAAAGGGGAGCGCTCGGACTAGTGGTGGGAGAGACTGCATCCAATTGAACTATTAGTTTTTTTGATAGAATTTTTAAGAGAGGTGAGTTTTGACTCAGTCCATCTACGATTTGCCTCTTCCCACCACTGCATGAAGCAGTCTACTTCTCCTCTCTCCAATTTGGTTTTTGGGAGGACGAGTTTGCTTTTTAAAGCGTCCACTCGATCCTTGTCCCAAGAACCTAACAGTGGCCACTGTAATTTGGGGTTCTCTAGAGCTAATTTGGACCATTTTTCAAGAAACCTACAAGAGTCCGGACCCCTCCTAAAATACATAAAATAAGCTGGAGTTCCCTCAGGGAACTGTTCTACCTTAGACTTCTGATTACCCATCCAGGAGGACTTCACACAGCACTCACACAAGAAGGAAATTCGGGCTCAGCAGAGCGGTATCCGGTGCAACACACAGAAAGGAGCCCACAGGCTACTGCCTCAACTGCCCTTGCTTTCACACCAAGGGTTATACCCAAGGCATGGTGCGGCTGCAGCTGTGCAGATTCCACTTATTCAGACCGTGGGGACGGGGACCCCTGGGTCAGCCAATCTCCGGACAGAGATGGCTCCCAGATTCACACACACACCACAGGGAAGACGGATAGACACAAAAACAAGACAGTCCTCAAACCAGTTAAAGCACAAAAATAATAATTACCTGAGACGTCTGATTCCAGAAGCTGGATCCAAAGACCCCTACCCGAACAGAGTGGGAACCAACAAGTTCAATGGCGTAGACTGCACTGCTGCTGTGTACCTTTCTGTCTTGTGGAGGATCGCTTGGACTAAGCGTCCAGGCGCCGGCTGCCACGATTGTCCTGCAAGGCAGTCAGGGATCACACAGCCTCAGTGAAGCCGCTTGCCATTTCGGTGGGACCTCCAAATTGTCAAAGTTTGACTCAGACTCACAATTTATCAGACCACTCTGTTTTATTAGCAAAGCTGCTCTGCTAATACATTTAGAAGTGAGCCCCCGAGTGGGGCTTGTGTCTTTTAATTTATACAGTTTTTGGAGAACAAGTTACAGAGAAGTTACAGACAAAAGAAGAGAAAGATTTTAGTCACCACCCTTCGAGATCCCTGAGACCAGTCACGTATCTTCAATTACCTGCCACCCTTAACAATCTCCTTTAACAGCTTCCAGTTAACTTAACTAATTGCCCTTCACACCTTCCATTCTGATGCCTGCTTCTTAGACGTGCTGGCTCTATCTTAATTGCTTTTCCATTCAAAAGCTAACTGTCCCTACATGTGCTCCCTCAGATACTTTGTAACATGTTTTGGCATGCCCTCTCATATACAATGTATCCAGCATGTCCCCTTATACAATGTTATACTTCCACACCAGGGGATGCTGGGTCTACAGGCAGGAGGCTGCCTTTCTTCCTGGCCCCAGCCTGCAGGAAAAGTGCTATGAGACTACAGTGGTGGGCTTGGTATAAGAACCTAGATGGAGTACCACCAGCTGACTCAGTCTCCCACCAACAGGCATCTCTCAGACCTTTTATTAAATGAGACTGAGGTGCAGCTTCAGAGGAAACACTGGAAGGACAGAGCAGGGTTGGCCCAGGAGAGGAATACTGAAGCAGATAGTCTAGACCTGTGTTCCCCATTCACTGCTACTTCTGCTGTACCGGGGAGAGTGCAGTTGGTTAGTTCGTTTGGACCCCCTAACTCACCTCCAGCTGCTGCTAGGAAGGGTGCAGGGAGGCAGTGTCCTTTGTGCCTCTTCTGAACTCCCACTGCTGTTGTGGGGAAGAAAAGCAGGATTCTTTGGATCCTGCATGTCCCCACTGCCCACACACACTGCAACTGCTGTGTGTAGGGCATAGAAGCTCCTTTCCTCTCATCAGTGAGGTGTTGGACAAAGAGTTGCACAACACTTGGAACTAGGAACGCACTTTGTCTGGATTTCAAGGGGATTGAGTAAACTGTGTCAGAAGAACACACAACCATGGTGAATTTGCAAACCAACTTCCTGTTTGTGTTTGTCTTATTCTGGGATATTACTGTGAGTCCCCCACTTCACCCTTCTGCCATATCCCTCTTGTCAGGGAAGCTACCCTGGTGCCATCTACCACTGTGCTTGAAGGAATTTAGAATTGTGGCTTACTCTTTGGAGCAGGCTGCCAGGTTCTCTTCTGCTTTATTCTTTGGAAAGTGCTTTATTAAAGAAGTGAGTTTTCAACCATGCTGTGAAGATGGAGAGGGTAAGCAGGACTTTTCCTAATATCCTGAACCAGAGAGCCTTGTCTACAGTTACAAAGCCTTGTCTACAGTTCAGAGACTTGTTCTGGAAGCTCCCTCTCATACCTAAATTCTGGCAGATGGAGCATACCATGCTGTGTTGTTGCAGTCATAGGTCAAAGAAGTAGAGATGAGCCATTAGCTGCCATGGGTCTATTCCACTAAGGGATTTACAGATCA
Organism: Eretmochelys imbricata; assembly: GCF_965152235.1. Classification (NCBI taxonomy): domain Eukaryota; kingdom Metazoa; phylum Chordata; order Testudines; family Cheloniidae; genus Eretmochelys; species Eretmochelys imbricata. Next base: position 191,867,810 of record NC_135574.1, on the reverse strand, counting down.
ATACCTGAACTTTGAACTGGATCCAGCACTGAATCAGGATTCAGGATAGGTAGCAGAACACTATGTAATATATTCTCTTCATTTCATCCCACGCTGAAGACCAGCTGCTGTATTATGTGCCAGCTGTAGGGTTTTTGGTATTTTTTGACTAGACAAAGGTTGAATGAACTATAGTAGCGATGCATTGAGGTGATGAATGCACAGATTATTAAAGCCAGGTCATTATCAGAGAAAAAAGAAAGGTATATTATTGCTATCTGGAGCTGGAGGAAGGCGCCTATGGTGACTGCGGCTATTTGAATGTCCAATGCTACTAGAAAGTCCCATCTGACCTCAAGGCTGCGAACTATCTTAGCTACCAAAGAGCAGACGCTTCCATAGAGTCTCATCCTTTATAACACCTGAGTGGAAATGCTTCATCTGGCATTTAGGCTCATTTTAAAAGAAAATCCTTTCCTCTGTAACATATCCGTGAAGTCTTTTAATGGTTATAGAGACTAACACTCCCCTACGCTCTTAAATAGATATCTTTTACTGCATTGCTTTGCAAAGCATGACTGGCTCCCTCTTGCTATTCTTTCACAAACCATTTTATGAGACAAGTAGTGGATTTCAAACTACTCCATATTGTTTTATTTTTTGTCTTACCTTTTTAGGTAGCATGCAGTTCCCAGGTATCTTGTCATGTCAGTTCTCTCCCTGAGTTAAGCACCTTGGGAGCACCTTTATTTTTTAAACTATAGTACAACAATATTTGTTTCAAAAAGCTGGGTTTTTCTTTCTGTTATGTAGAGCACTGACTACCCTGAAGGTTTTGCCTTTTGTTTTCCGCATATAAGCAGGCATAGGTTTAAAATGTGATTATATTGTGCTCTGAAAAATAATTCTGTAAAAAGGGTATGATGGGCCTCTCTGTTTTTTCTCAATGGATTGCAGCTCCAGTGTGCTCAGTTCATGAGCTAAGGGTTTTTTACTTATTTAGAGTTCTGCAAACTCACTCTGGGATCAGTAATTCAATCTGGGTTTGGCTCAAACATCATTATCAGTAATAAAGATTTTTTTTTTAATTGGAATGTAACAGTTCTGATACTGAATGAGCTAGGACATGTGCCTACTCCCTCTCTTCTATTGGATCCACAGTGCCAACAGGACTAAAATGTAGCAGAGTCAGCAGATACTACTTGGAATACTCATGGCAAGCAGTTCTAGTCAGGAAGAAAGTGTCATCTTTACCTAGGCACGTCTCTGACCATAAGTGGGCTTTTATTTTGAAAGGTTTGTGGCTAAAGTGGATATTAGCGATAAGTATATTGTTTTAGAGAATTTCTGTAACGGAACACCTTCCTCTAAATTCTCCTATAGGTGCTCAAAGATACAAAACCTCCTACTGGCCAATTGATACTGGCTTGCACCTTGTACAGTTACTTGCACCAGTCCAAAAGGAGTGTAAAATGCTACTAATTCAGACAAGCGGTGTTTTACTCTTACTTTTCACAAATGTACATGGTGACACAAGATGCCAGCAGCATTGCTAGCTCTGCAATGTAGAAATCTTGCAATGTTTGCAGGTTTTCTTAAAGCCCCATCAACTGGAGTTAAGTGGTTACCTTGGAATCTCAGCTTCCACTTTTTAAAAATGTAAGTTTCTAGCCTTCCTGATTGTGAGGAAAAGCTTGAAAATGTGAACTGAGTGCACCCAAAAGGCTCAAAAATAGAAGGCAAAGAAAATCCTATCTTATTTTATATCTCATGATTTTTAAGACAGTCTTGTGATTTTTGAGGCCTGATATGTGTTATGTGGATGCCATGGGCTGGCAATAAAGAGAAAACTCAGGCCCTGTGAGTTATGACTGACAATTTCTGACATGAATAGGGTGCAGTAATGAAAGGGAGTTAGAAAAGGGGGCTGTGTGGGACAAAGTTCTCTATTTTCCATATATTTTTTCTAGTCTTTCTTACTTATTTTTGAGTAAGGAAAAACACACAAACAACGAACAACTAAATGCAATAGTCCTAGGAAAGAGAAAGCAGTGTCTTGCTCACATTTGGTAAGATCCTCCATCTTGAATCTCCTCACAGCACTGCCCCTAAGCACACAGACTGACAGCCAAGTGGGACCTGACTGGCTTCTTAAACCAGTTTTATACCAATCCTAATTTACACTGGTGTAAATGAGCAAAGAATCAGGCCCATTGTATATAATCATGCAGCACCCAAACAGAATAATCATAGCTACATACAGAAGAGTTCTGAGAGAAAAATGAGAGAGACTATGCTTCAGAACGTTGGAAGATATATGCATGACTCCACACAGCACCATAGTCCATGACTTTATCAGAATTACCATTCCCCAGCCGCTCAGAACCCCATAAAAGCAGCAGAGGGCTTGGTTTTGGCACCAGGGAATGGGCTTGGCAGAGCGGCTGACAGAGAGTGGATCAAAATGTCAGGATTATTTATGTGGTCTGATTAATATTTACAGGTACAGTTTGTAGCGTGTTAGGGAAACTGAGAGAGAGAAGAGGGACCTGACATTTTGAAACACTGAGTCTGCTTTTAAGTATATTGATAATGAAAAGATTAACTGCAGCAGGAAAAGCTCATCAGTCTTTGCCAGGAATTTCAGGGGTCAGTTCAGTACTACCACTAAGGCATCAAAGCTAAAACCATGAGAGAGAGAGAGAGAGAGAGAGCAAAAGGAATAAACGGATAAGGGAATGGACCCAATAGAAATGGTCCCTGGGCACGACAATGTCAGTTTCAACCATGCAATGCAAAATAAGGAAGAGCTGTTGCTGTCACAAGCGGGCCTCTTAGCCCTTAGGGTTGTTCAACTTCAAGTTTCTCGCTGATGTGCTTGACCAGGAGAAGTTTATGTAACAATAATAAGATAGTCTTTAAACAGCATACAAAGTCCTGCGCTTGCAGAAAAATACGCCCTGCATGCTTGTTTATTTAACATGAAGGGAGATATCCCACCCAAAAAAAGCAAAAACAAGGATTAAAAAAATGTGATTGACAATTATAAATGTCTGCGGGCTTTTTCTCCACTTTCAGGGCTGCAAAGGGTAATATAATAATACTTTGCACCTTGGGAACCTGAGTTTCAAAAGAGCTCAGCTCCCATTTACCACCTAAATCAAGTGATCAGATGTTCATAGGTGCTGAGCACTCCACAGCTCCCACTGAGGGCAAAACCTGGCCACTTCCATTTAGTCATCTAAATATGAGCTGAGCTCTTCTGAAAATCTGATGACCAACACTGTACTGAGGGTCTTGAAAGGCATGAATTAGTTACACCAAACAAGTACCCCCTGAACTAGGAAATGTAGCCCCAATAACCCCCTTCTGCAGGCAGCAAGATGGAACACAAGGGTTCTTTGTGTAGAGATCTATCGCCTACCACCAGTTCTGCCTGGGGGTGGGAATTTGCCACCCCCACAGAGCGGGCCACAAACCTTGCAGATCTCTGAGACCAGCAGGAGATGAGGCAATCTGTACAGAGGCCTAAGTACCTTTGTGTTGGCTCTGTGCCCCCACTGCCTGCTCCACACAACAACCCCATCAGGGCTTCCCTATGTAGCAACTGCCCCAGAATTTCCTTGACCTGAAAGGAGCACGATAGAAAACTAACCTTGTCTGAAGAAAAGGAGTACTTGTGGCACCTTAGAGACTAACCAATTTATCTGAGCATGAGCTTTCGTGAGCTACAGCTCACTTCATCGGATGCATACCATGGAAACTGCAGAAGACATTATATACACAGAGACCATGAAACAATACCTCCTCCCACCCCACTCTCCTGCTGGTAATAGCATATCTAAAGTGATCATCAAGTTGGGCCATTTCCAGCACAAATCCAGGTTTTCTCACCCCCTCACCCCCCTCCAAAAACCACACACACAAACTCACTCTCCTGCTGGCAATAGCTTATCCAAACTGACCATTCTCCTTACAATGTGCATGATAATCAAGGTGGGCCATTTCCAGCATAAATCCAAGTTTAACCAGAACGTTGGGGGGGGGGGGTAGAAAAAAACAAGGGGAAATAGGCTACCTTGCATAATGACTTAGCCACTCCCAGTCTCTATTTAAGCCTAAATTAATAGTATCCAATTTGCAAATGAATTCCAATTCAGCAGTTTCTCGCTGGAGTCTGGATTTGAAGTTATGTTGTCAGACACATTGTGAGGAGAGGTCACTTTGGATAAGCTATTACCAGCAGGAGAGTGAGTTTGTGTGTGTGGTTTTTGGAGGGGGGTGGGGGGGTGAGAAAACCTGGATTTGTGCTGGAAATGGCCCACCTTGATTATCATACACATTTTAAAGAGAGTGGTCACTTTGGATGGGCTATTACCAGCAGGAGAGTGAATTTGTGTGGGGGGGCGGAGGGTGAGAAAACCTGGATTTGTGCTAGAAATGGCCCAACTTGATGATCACTTTAGATAAGCTATTACCAGCAGGAGAATGGGGTGGGAGGAGGTATTGTTTCATGGTCTCTGTGTATATAATGTCTTCTGCAGTTTCCACGGTATGCATCTGATGAAGTGAGCTGTAGCTCACGAAAGCTCATGCTCAAATAAATTGGTTAGTCTCTAAGGTGCCACAAGTACTCCTTTTCTTTTTGCGAATACAGACTAACACGGCTGTTACTCTGAAACCTAACCTTGCCTGAGATTGTATTAATATTCATTTGGAAAGTCCACTAGATGCCGAAGGGGCAATAAGTGTCCTGGTCCATCTATTCCTCCCCTGGTCTGCTCACTCCCAAAGGATGACCAGACGTAAGGAGCAAGTGGCTGGAAGCTGCCCCAGAGGTGGTCTATTTCCTTTCAGCTGGGAGGGGTGTGATCTGTGGACTGAAGGTCTCCTCTTCCTTTAGAGCATGGGGTATGACTGACCCTGTGTTATTGTACCTGTTTTACAGATGAGTAAACTGAGACAAGGAAAGAGGATGTCAGTTGTAGGGTCAGGATTGGAAACCTAACAGTCGCAATTCCCTGACCCCCAGGCCTAAATACAACATCACTTTCCTTCCTCCTAATGTAACAAGACAGAAGTGTTTTACTATCTGTCATCTTAGAAGTTAAATGAAAGGCACAACTTTCCAATCTCCATGGTCCTCAGCTCTCCCTAAAGGCCTATAGAAGTTATGAAAATGCTGTTTAGAATATTAAACTACAGGGCAGACCCCTTGGAGTAAATTGGCATAGCTCCACTACAGTGATGCCAGCTTACAGAGGCTGAGGATCTAGCCCTAAGTGTCTCCCAGGCACTTCTTTCCCCCTCTTCACACACACAAATTTATGAGATGAGCTGCACTTTATAAGAGGTCGAGTCCAACATTCTGCACACACAGAAAAAAGGAAGTGGTTACCATGGCAACAATCCTCATGAAAGTGCTTTCATTTCACTCTTCCCTACAAGCCACCTCCTTCCCTCTGCCCCATAGTCCCTGGCATGTATCTTTCACTCCAAAATGTTCCGAGCATGTTGACAGCACAGTGAAATGAGTACTTAGGCCACGCATTGCCCTGTGCCCCCCACCACATACCAGTGGGGATTGTACAAGTGGGTGGAAGGCAGCATGGAACCTCCAGTGATATGATTGAATCTTTCAGACAAAATGAGCCGTTAAAGAGATGATGAACACTCGACAGGCTGGGGCCAGGGGGCAGTGGAAATTCTGATCACTTATCCAGGGGCAGCTCAGACTTCAGATATGGGTTGTACGACAAGAAAGCCGAATTGTCCCAGTTTTCATCCAGGGAAGATTTTCCATACTAGTAGAGATTAAAAAGACTGGGATTATTCAGTTTAGAAAAGAGATGTCTGAGGGTCTATAGGGGTCTATAAAATCATGAAAGGTGAAGAGAAAGTGAATAAGGAAGTGTCATTTACCCCTTCACATAACACAAGAACCAGGGATCACCCAATGAAATTAATAGATCGCAGGCTTAAAACAAACAAAAAGAAGTACTGCTTCACACATTGCACAATCAACCTGTGGAACCTATTCCCAGGGGATGTTGTGCAAGCCACAACTATAACTGGATTAAAAAAAGAATTAGATAAATTCATGGAGGATTGGTTATCAATGGCTACTAGCCAAATGGTCAGGGATGCAACCCCATACTCTGGGCCCTAAGCCTCTGACTGCACAATGCTAGGACTGGATGACAGGGGATTCCCTGTTCATTCCCTTTCATTCCCTGCTCATTCCCTTTGAAGCATCTGGCATTGGACACTGTAGGAAGACAGGATAGTGGGCTAGATGGATCATTGGTCTGACCCTGTAGGGCTGTTCTTATGGGAAATTAGCTTCCCCAGGTACTGATCAGTAAATGAGCAACTGGACCTAACAAAGGTTATTCAACCTCAATTAGAGGGAAACTTCTGAGGGAGAAAGATGGTCCAGTGGAGAGTTGCTCCAGGGGACCTAGAGTGCTGAGCTCTCTGGGAACCTGTAAGAGGTGCTCCTAGAGAGGGGAGATGGCTGCAGTCAAGAGGGCCTGGTTTCAGTCATGAGTCTTCCAGACGATGTCCAGCCTGGCAAAGATCTGCTGTCCCTGGAGAAGAGTCATGGTGGATGGGCCGCCCCAGACTCCAGAGAAGAATCTTACTCCAATAGAGGCAAAAGGCTTAATACCAGAGGCAGAGATCAGAACCAAGAGAACATGTGGGGAAGAGCCTAGACAGTGGTGAGCACTGAACTCAAATGGGGGACAGATAGACTAAAAATGACCTAGTCACCTAACTGAGATGTTGGAGTGAGAGTTTTGTTTATGTTCTCTGTTGGTTTTTCTGATAATAAATGAGGACCTCAAGCAAGGGCTCACCTGCCTGCAAGAGGGCCCGCCGGGTCAGCCTGGAATGATGACACAAAATGGGGGGAAGCAAAGGTGCCCGTGATGTGTGTAACACATATAGCATATACTTTATATCAGAATTATTAGTGTGACCTAGTGGCTAGAACCCTGGGCTGGGACTCAGAGACCTCAGGCAAGTCACTTCCCCTCTCTGTGGCTCAGTTTCCCCGCCTGTAAAATAGGGATAAGGATACTGTCCTCCTTTGAAAAGCACTGAGAGTGACATAGGAAAAGAGCTAGGTATTATTACTAATATGAACATGACCCCTTTTGATAACAGTATCCATGCATGTTAAATATAGACAAAATATTATGTTCTCACAGATATGAAACATTTGTCCTTTCAGCAAGGGTTATTGTTCTTCCCTTACTCCCAAAAAATGCCTTATGGTTAATATCCCTGACCGCTCCACTGTGTGCATTCATTTTCATTGCATGATCTTACAACACACAGCAATTCCAAATAGGATTCAGCCAATTATGCAGCAAAATGTAATTCAAAGGAATTATCACTGACATTTATTTTTTAACTTCAGTGGGATCTGTATGTTCAGAACAAATGGCAGGATTTGGCAAATTGTATGTAGCATATTGTAACACATCTGGTGCAGGGGGCAAAGTTATAGCTGTGTGGTGGGACTTGCTATTGACTCCAAATTTCCTGACTTGTGGTGTGGAAATCTGAATATTAAAACTCTGTGGAGGCAAGATTGTTTTTGGGGTTTTTTTGGCATGTAACCTTTATTACCATCTATGTGTTCTCTTAACATAGAGACCCTGTAGCCTGACCCATAGATTTTAATTGATACAACCAAAGTGAACACAAGCAGAAACAAATGTTCGTGTTCTGTCTGCACTAAAGATTAACAGTTGTGCTACTTAACTTGATTAACTGACAAACACTCAGCTGGAGCCACAGTACAACTAAACCCTAGAGCAGGTAAGTCCATACAGAGCTCTGTTGCCTACATACATAGCAACACTGAAGATTATATTTATAAATAAACTCTTCTGTAGTGACTTCAGGAATGGATGGAACACTAAGAGAGAAAATCAGAAGGTGCAGGAGTGTGGAATGTGTAGGGTAGGGGGAGATAGCAGGAGTGAAATGGGAGGGACATGGGCTATGGCTAGGAAAGGGCGTGGCCGGTAGCTGTGATATCCTGTCTCTGAAGGGAAGCTGTACAGCGGTGGCAGGGGGGTGCATGCACGGGAGACAGCCGATGGCCAGGGAACAGAGAGGCACTGAAGGTGGTGCTGGAGACCACAGTACAGGAATGGGTCGAGGGCAATGCTTGGAAGACGAATGCCCAGGGCTGGATGGGGTAACGGAATGGCTATATGAATGGGGACAGGGAACTGCTGGATCTTTTAGCCATATTACATTTTAAACATTTCATATTTTGAGAAAGAACCTTAATGCCTTATTTTTCCAGTGTGATTTAAATCCCTCCCCTCTCCCACTCCATTGTCAACTACTTCCATATGCCAGCCAGATATAATTCTGCAGCTTCCTATCTCCTATGGACTTGCTAAAGTACAGGGGGAAGCCCTGCTGTGATGATCTGTGTAAGAGTCTATTTGCCATCACGACTTATATTGTTGATGCTCAATCAAAAAATGGGAAAATTCACAAACACAAAACTTCCAGAAGCTTAGCTAGGATCCCCAGATATAGGAAACTCAGGAGATTGGGCTTCCTCAGTGTGGCTGGGCAAAAAAAGCAGCCTATCTGACTTCTTTACTAACAACTGGGGAGATAGGACACCAAAATGCCCAGATGGGAGTGGACTGGAGGAAAAGAACTTTGCTCAATTCACTGTATAATAAGAGGAAATCCTTGCCTGAAAGAGCAGGAACACTGACTCAGGCAAACAAGAGAAAGTTTTATAGCTCCATGGAACAACTATGAACGGAGACACAGGCACTGCTCATTTAAGGAGACAGCCACCAGTTACTGCCCTCTGTTAATTTAAACTTTCCAAAGCCATAGGAACACAGTTTGCCATTGGCACATTTACGAGAATAAATAATTTTCATGCCACTAATGAAATTGGTTGACCAAACACAACTGAATCTTTTAAAGGTAACAAATACAGGTTATGAATAAGATTTGACAATACTTGTATGGTTTCAGAGTAACAGCCGTGTTAGTCTGTATTCGCAAAACGAAAAGGAGTACTTGTGGCACCTTAGAGACTAACCAATTTATATGAGCATAAGCTTTCGTGAGAAGTGAGCTGTAGCTCACAAAAGCTTATGCTCAAATAAATTGGTTAGTCTCTAAGGTGCCACAAGTACTCCTTTTCTTTTTGCGAATACTTGTATGGTGATTCATGTATGTTAATAATGATTAAGCTTTTAAAAAAGGAAACTTTCTCTCCTTCCTCTATTTCTCAAATAAACCATACACTTTAAATGGATCACTTAACTGGGATCTCCCTTTTGAGTGGCAGTTAACAGCTGCTTCCTGCACATCCCTGGGAATGAAGGGTATTTTACCCTTGGGAGAGAGAGGAGAATTAGATAGGGTTAACTAGCTACAGTCACCAAAGGCCAATGAGAAGAATCTATGGCATCTTCCCAAATACTGGTTCCACAGCTAGTAGATGGAACTCTGAGCTGGCATAAAGTGAAACTGCCAAATTTAGCAGTACTGGTATACAATGATCCACTGTGACCACAATGCTCAGCAATTTGGCAGTCTAAGTCAAATTGCCTTGTTTGGGGAGTATCAGCTGTTCCAATCCAAAATGCATGTATTGATTTTCATGGAATCAAACAAATTACACACAATCTCTCTCTATAAAAATATATTCCAGTCAAAATATCTCCACCATTTTGCTGCTTCCTACTCACCTTATGGTATTGCAGTTCCCATAAAGATTTGTTCCTATGTTCAATGTAACTGCAGATAATCTGGAGACTTTCAAACATTTAACATATTCTGCCAGTCAGAATAATACTTTTGTGTGTGTGTGTGTGGGCACATATGCGCTCTCTCATAATGACCTGTCGCCAAATTCATACAAGAAAACAGAGCCAGAAAAGAGAAAAATTAGCTTGCTTTCCTTTAAAGGGTTAGCACGGAATTCTTAAAAGTAAATGGAATTATTTCCTGTCTGTTAATTTGTTGTGGACTAACTAGTGCCCAGTGAAAGAAGAGTCAAATAAGAGCTGAAAAAACAAAATGCTTGCTCTGCAACTACATTAAAGTACAGGCAAATTGAAACAAATGCAATTCTTACCCAAGAAAACACTTAAAACTGTTTTCAGAGTAACAGCCGTGTTAGTCTGTATTCGCAAAAAGAAAAGGAGGACTTGTGGCACCTTAGAGACTAAGCAATTTATTTGAGCATGAGCTTTCGTGAGCTACAGCTCACTTCATCGGATGCATACTGTGGAAACTGCAGAAGACCTGTATTTGTGCTGGAAATGGCCCACCTTGATTTTCATACACATTGTGAGGAGAGTGGTCACTTTGGATAAGCTATTACCAGCAGGAGAGTGAGTTTGTGTGTGTGGTTTTTGGAGGGGAGTGGGGGGGTGAGAAAACCTGGATTTGTGCTGGAAATGGCCCACCTTGATTATCATACACATTTTAAAAAGAGTGGTCACTTTGGATGGGCTATTACCAGCAGGAGAGTGAGTTTGTGGGGGGGGGGCAGAGGGTGAGAAAACCTGGATTTGTGCTGGAAATGGCCCAACTTGATTATCACTTTAGATAAGCTATTACCAGCAGGAGAGTGGGGTGGGAGGAGGTATTGTTTCATGGTCTCTGTGTATATAATGTCTTCTGCAGTTTAAAATTGTTTAAAACTGTGTATGTATATAATGTCTTTTGTCTGGCGCAAAAAAAATTCCCTGGAACCCATGCTCCCCCCTCTTTTACGTTAATTCTGATGGGGAAATTGGATTCACTTAACATCGTTTCACTTAAAGTCACATTTTTCAAGAACATAATTACAACATTAAGTGAGGCATTACTGTACCTTTTACATATAATCCTATTGTTCTGATATTTTTAGGAGCAAGTTCTGCCTTTGCATGCGTCCTGCAATCTTCTCACAAACAAAATTTCCATTTTCATTTGTTGAAATGCCATAGGCGTTTTATAAACTTGAGGACTGCAGCATCTGAGCCACCGAGTATCGCCTGGTGTAGCTGTTCCACTGTGTGTAAATAATTAAATATTTAATATAAACCTTCCAAGTGGGTGCCATTTCACACTCTTCTCTCTGGTCCAGTGACTAAATATTTGTGAACAGTGAAACAACTTCAACAGGAGAACCCCACTCCAGAATATCCCAGAACTTAGTGGTTAGAGCACTCTGCTGAGGGGTAAGAGCCACCTGTTCAAATTCTGTCTGCACCTCAAGTAGAGCAGGCAACCGAACCTCCCACATCCCAGGCAAGTGCTCTAACCATGGGGCTAAAAGTTAATAAATCAGACCCCAAAAAGGGGTATTTGCTTCACATGACAATGTGGGTGAAATTATTAGGAAGCCCAAGAAGGGGAAATTGAGACAGGGACAGGGTCTGCTTCCAGATGAGGTTAGAGGCCTGTAGTTTCCTTACTCCTTTTTAAACCAGTCCTAATTTTGAGGATGCCATAACAACACTGTCAGATTTAGAAGACTCACTTCTCACATACTTTGACAAGCAAAGCACTCTGGTTTCTTTAAGTAAGGAGGTTCAACCATTTGGAAAAAGGTTAATGGAGCAACATTAAGGCTTCATCAGAAAGGCAAACAGAGCTGCTAAACACCCTTCAACTTGATCCTCAAAGATAGGGGACTTAAGAGAGTTTGCTTCTCCATCCTGTTGATATCAGGTCTCTTGAAACTGAAGGAGTCTAAATTTTGTTATATATACATTCCTGCCAAGAAACCTGAATTTTCTGGTTGTATTGTGCCATGTGAGACTGTAGAAAAGTCTGTTGTATTTTATTAACTGGACTGGGAAATTTTAAAAAACTGTCTAACCACAAACCAAAAACTTTGCTAGCTTAGAGTTGTAGTTGTTAAAGTGCCAATTCCACAAATATAATTGCCAAAATTCAACGTAACCACCAGTGAAGGGCAGCCTTCATCCATGTTGCCGAACATCATCCCAGCCAAACACCCTCACAGACTCCTCATCACCATAGCAAACTCTTTTCATGTTCAACATCAACCCAACCCAAATGCACACACAAAATTCCTAAATCACATTTAAACCCACAAGCTTGATTCCAACCACAGCCACATGAAGTTGAAAAAGTATGGGGTTGGAACTGGGGGAGGGAAGTTTTTAGTTTGACAACAAAGACAAGCAATTGTGGATTTTCTGCTGCCTTCTGGACTATATGCTCCCACATGTCAGACCCACTACAATTGTGACGACACAATTCAATCACACTATTACACGATAGTTAACATTATGTGATGTCACGTATGTTACTATTCCAGTATATTGGAAATGGATCCATTGCATAAAAAAATAATCAAAGTGAGATTTTCAAAGCTGGTCAGGAGCTTTAGCAATACATTCATTTCCTTGGGAGTCCATATTGACTTTGAAAATCTCTTTCTGATTGGTTATTTTGACTTTTCATATATAATTCAACAAACTGGAGGGGACAAAGTTACAACTGGGGATTAGCTGTGAGGATTGTCTGAGTCTCACTTATTATGAACAACTAAGAGCTGCTCACACAGTTAAGAGAAATCTAAACAAACTACACATTCCATGGAGCTGCCATATTCATAAAGTCCGTGTGGCTCAAAAGCTTGTCTCTCTCACCAACAGAAGTTGGTCCAATAAAAGATATTACCTCACCCATCTTGTGTCTCAAATATCCTGGGACTGACACAGCTACAACTACACTGTATTCCTGTGCCGTCAGACAACAACACAGCTGTGTCTGATTTGACAAAACTGGAGAGAATCTATTAAAAACTTGAGACACATCAAAACATCCATCTGTGTTAGTACCTACTAACTGTGTGGGAGGAAAACACCTTCTTTTGGGATGTATTCCTCCAGTCATGTCACCAGTGGGGATTTCTACACTTGGATCTATTTGCCCTGTTTTTCATCAGTTTCCTGTGCAACAACACAGACTCAATTCTCTTGATAAATCCATAGTTTCTGTATCTCACACTATCAAAAGACAATGAAGCAGGCTAGATAGGCTCTTAGTGAGCCTTCCTTTGGCCATCCAAACCAAGGTTCCACTTGACCACACTTGTCAATAATCCTGAAGAAGCTTGGCAAAGTGACTCACCTTGATTAGGAGCTGAAGGACAGCTTTGGTGCCATTGACTTTCTGATGATTGCTAGCTGTCTGTGAGGTAACCCACATTAGACTAGCAGGACATGCATGTCACAGGATCAGCCTCTGCTCTCCCATGGTTGTCCTTTCACAGTCAGGATTTAGTTGTAAATGAACAATTTGATACCCAGTCAGAATGTATTGAACTCCCTTAACGTCTGTTAGAAAGATCACATTCAGTACTGCTGAAATGATTGCAATAATCCACAAGATGGTCATTACTGTTGCAGTGACATGATCATTTCATTACACTGACAGTCTGTAATTTAATTAATCCCCTAATTATTATGAAAATCCTCATTCCTGTGAATTCTAGTGTAACTAGCTGTCAGGATACACATAGATGAGGCTTGTAAAATGTGTGTAAATTCTTAGACATATTTCTGTATATTTTAGTTTCATTGGCTTCCTTGTTAATGGATGGATTGTGATAGACTTCAAGAACCCCAAGTATCCCCCTACTCAGGGTACCCAGACTGAGTTAGCTGCACCCCCTACTCACTAGCCTGAGTAGGGGAGGCCACACAAGAGGGAGTGCAGGTGGTGAAGATAATAATTTATTGCTGGTATAGGCAAGCTGGATAGGTTTTCCCCCTAGGTATAAGAGGCAGGAATTGTTGCACGGGTATGTTCCAGGCCTCCTGGAGCTCCTTATGGAGATCTGTGGCTCATGCACCACCCTTGCACAGGGTTGAGTCTAAAGGAATCACCTAACCCTAATTAGAAAGTTAACTGAAAATAATTTAATTAGGTCTCTCTCTCTTCACATACACTATCTGCACCTCACCTTGGATCTAAGGAAAATCCATCAGTGGTTCACATGATCATAACATCACTATGGGGAAAGTTTCCATAGGTACAGATTGGGATTAGGCGTCCATGTGCCCTTTGAAAATTTCTGCCTAAAGCAGTTTTTTAAAGCCCATAATGGGATGGGAGCTAACATTGGGCTTTATGCTCCACTTAGCGTGGGAGCAAGGAGCAGTTCCAATGCTATTGCCCTGCCTCAAGTGCCCTCCATCCAAAATCCATAAGTCAGAGAGTCCATGAGACTTCATGGTCAGAGGGTAATGTCAAGGCTGTGAGAAAGATGTTAGGAAGAAACCATAACTCAAGGCATACTCCTTCAGAAGTGGCAGCTCTCTAAGGGCATGGCTGCGTGCAAGTTAATACAGCTTCTTCCAGCATTTCATTGCATTCTGCTAGGGAGCGGGTGGAACTGGGAACAGTGTTTTTTCCAGGTATGCTGGTGGTGCTGAATTACTACAGTAATCACTTTTTAATGGATTTTTAACTTTAGCATTAACTCGAGCATCCCTACATAAAAACGGAGAAAAGCACAGGCAGATGACCTCCTATTCAGAAGAGGGACAGAAGCCCTTGAGAGAGCAGCTGTGATATAATCTACCAATCCATGCTGCATGCTTCTGAAATGTTTAAAGCTTCTGAGGAAGACAGGGAGAGATCCATTGATTTTGCCAGTGACTCTGAACATTCAGAAATGTTTTACTCCAAGTAAATCCTGCTAGTGGATGGCTGACTGGGGGCTAGATGTTAAGGTAAAACAGTGGAGGACACTTTTCTGAGCCTTGAAAGCTGCAAACATACAGTCTGGAGTGACTGGGAAGAAAATAGCAATGAGGAGATCAGCAATACTGCCAGGATACAGGCTCAGACTTGTTTAAGACACTTCGGGCCCTTGTTTATGCTTAAAAAGAAATCTGCCTGTGCACCAGGACGTACTAAGCCATTGCAACGTTGTGAGCGCTCGCGTAGCCAGGGCTCAGATGTTTTTGGGAAGCCTTCTTCGAGCAAGTTTTCCTGACATGATGCTGATAATGAGAGCAAGTTTACAATCTAAAGGCCTGCTCTTGCAACCCTCTGCACACAGGAGTAACTCTGTACATGTTACTAGTGCCATTGAAGCCCTGGGCTGCAATAATGCTTTGCTTCTGAATTCTGCAGCATCGCCCTGAAGACTACTCATGTAAAGTTTCATTCATGAGCATGTGTTTGCAGGCTGAGGGGTTCATTTAAAACCAGGCATGACATGAGCATAGCAAATAGAAATGAAGGGGGAAGAAAGAAAGCAACAGTAACAACAACATACATTTATATAAGGTACCAACATGCATAGCATCCTGTTCAGTAGTTCAGTTAGAGGATCTCCCGTCATTGCACAGAGCAGACCGGTATATGATTTACTATAAAATAATAATTTGTGATGAGCAAACTTGTATTTTATGAAAACACCACTGGTTTTTATAATATGCTTTACAACTTTACAGTACCTTTCTAGCTTCCAAAGTACAAAATGAATACCAATTATTTATTCTTAAACTTACAGAGAGCCAAATTTTGAATACCTTGTTGGCCCCCAAATGGCGCTGGTAGGAGAGCTCCTACGTTCCAAATCGCTCTGAAACCACGTGTGCTCTTCATTTGAGGCCAGATCCTCAGCTGACACAAATTGGCGTAGTTCCCCTGAAATCACTGGCGTTGCACCGATTTACACCAGCTGAGGCCATGGGTCTTTATCTGTAATTAAATAGGGAGAATACACCTACTTTGGGTACAAAACAATAGATCTTGCATGAATTTGTCTTACATTGCATTTCCATTACTTCTGTTCTCTTCATCATAACTATCTGAGGTCTTTCAAGGCAATACTTCCTATGAAAAAATCTGCAGCCTTGTCAATTATATTTGATTGTTTTCCCTCTTTCGTCAACTGCCACAATTACTCATTATAGTTATGCACATATCAGCATTTTTCGTAAGAACATTTTCTCCACAGTTGAATAACTACAAAATAGCCCAGCTCTCTACCATATGCACCCATCTCCGCTCCCACTCCATTAAGAGAGCAAACACACATTTTTCAAAACAGGACATGAGACATTCATCAGCTATCTCCTAGCAGCCACACTTGATGAAATACCAAATCATACAGACCTCAGTTCAGTATCTGTTTGCTTTGCCAAAGGTAGTTTATTTTAACATTAGAGAACAAAAGAAAACTCTTATTAAATAAATTCAATCTGGAACTGGAAAAAAAAGGTAAGAGGCATCTGTATTTCAGAATAGAAAAGCAAAAGTTCATATTATTTTTATTGTTAATGACACAGTCTGACACCACTGTAAGCGGGGAAAAGATTTTGGGTACAGAAAACAAAAATATAGGAAACAGCTGCCATGACCCACATGGAAAAACTAATTTCCCCTCTGTAGTAGTATCTGATTATCATAACGTGCTTCAGATTTGAGGAAAGAAAAAACAACATATTGCATATGATCAAAACTTGCAAGTCACTTTGGAGAATAAAAATATGAGAGCTACAGAAGAACAGATGCCCATAATGTTCCAGTAGATTGTATGACGAAGAAAGCTTTCAGCATTATTTATAACCAGTCGCTTTCAATCTATATATTCCCTTCTGTCCTAACCCTAATCTCCCACACAAGGGATCACCACAGATTAGACTGAGTTATAGAAAAATGAAAAATCATTGGAGAAATATATTCATAAATAAAATAATTTATGTAGCTAGAGTTTAGGATAGGCAGATTTAAATTACAGTTTGTTTATGCAAGTCACTGAAATGGAGAGGTGGCTTCCCTCTTAAGTTGGAAACATAGGACTTGATTGAAAGCCTACCAAAGTCAATGAGTTTGTTGACTTCAAAGAGCACTGGATCAGGCCCATGCCAACAACATAGGATAGCTGCCAAAGGTCGCAGTTCTGGGTCACTTACTTTCAGGTTTGAAATGCATCCTATGTTTGTGCAGCTGTATATGAAGGGCACAGTTTCCAGACACCTTCTGGAAGTAAAACCCAAATGCTAGCATAGTAGTGTACATGGGAACAGTTTATTACGCATCATTTCACAAAACAGAGGGTACAATGAGGCAATGTTCTCATTGTGTACCTTGTGATTACCCTTTGGGGGAAATCAAAGCTAAAACCAGCAAACTAAATCTAGTTACTGTGGATATAGACAAAGACAAGAAAATGCAATAAATGCTGGCCTTTCCCTCAAGGTGCTACTGTTGAAAGTTGATGGCCAAACAGCCACAGAGTGCTCTGTTCTTTAACACCATCAATGTTATCTGCCTTCAAGAAACCCATGTTAATGCCCTTATCACCAGTTGTTTTATAATCTCTGGTTTCAACCTCAAATTACAGTCTTCATGAAAAATATGTAATATCCAATATAGCTGATGTGGAGAGTCTACCATCTACATCTGACTACTGTGGCATCGTAAGGACTGGTCAGTTTAAAGTGGCTAATGTTTACAACATCCATAATTAATTATGGCCTGCTTCAGCTCTACCATCACTTCAGGATCCTGCCATCTATTCTGGAGACGTCAATAGCCACCACACCACATGGGGCAACAGAGAAGCTGATCAAAGTGGGATAGACCTTGCAAACTGGGTTTCCCTCAAGGAACTCCACCTTCTTCATGACCATAAGCAACCAGTAACTTTTCAGTCTGCCTACAGGAACCAGGGATCCTCCCCTGACCTCAACTGGATCATTTCTGCTGGAAATTTCCCTCTATTAACCACCTGCAGGGTCCTGGAAAATCCCACCCCCCAACCAATTTTACCCCATCCTCATCCAAACAGTGGTTACCATACCTAGCCTGACCACTACCCCCATTGGAACTATAGAAAGGCAATGGGGACAATTACACTAAGATCACTGACCTATATATAATCTATGGCCCTCATAACATCTCAATAGATGAAACACATTCAGTGTTCACCAAAACATATCTCCTTAGCGTTCTGCCATAGCTTTACCAAAGCCAGATTAAACCACTCTTTAGCAGCTACCTATTGCCTTATATCACTCCTGAATTGTAGCTACAAAATCCTGGAGTGAATGATCCTACAGAGAATTACACCCATGACAGAACAACTTTTGAGTTGTGATCAGGCCAGTTTCCAACCGAATCAAAATACGTGTGTCCAAGTGTTAGCACTTATTACATATACTGAGAATGGATTTCAAAAGAAGAAAAAAATTGGAGCTGTCAGAGGTCAACTTTTCAGGTGGCTCTGAGCCACAAAACGAGCAACTGGAGATTCCAGAAGGATGGACTCCCATAAGGCTCAGTACTGGCACCGACATTATGTAATGTATTTACAATGATCTACCAAACATCATCTCCAGGCAGTTTCAGCTCCTGCCGCATCTGCTGGGACTAACCTCATCCTTTGTTGGGGCCATCAGAGACCCCCTCCTCCCTTTGCTGGATTTTCAGATCCCACACTAGGTTTGCAGCAATGTAAAAGTCAGAAAAAATAGCCCAAAATGGCAAGCCTTTGAAGTGAAGGTACAACATATCTGGCCGTGGAGAAATCAGGCCTCAGCAACTTAGCTGAATGGAGTTTTGCTGGAATTTGAGAGTATCTTGTAAAGATTTTGTGTTGTTGTAAGCAGAAAGCCGGAGATGGAGATGCTGGTTTGCAGTATCCTAGTCCAATTTCTTATTAAAAAGAACAGGAGTACTTGTGGCACCTTAGAGACTAACAAATTTATTAGAGCATAAGCTTTTGTGGGCTATAGCCCACTTCATCAGATGCATAGAATGGAACACATAGTAAGAAGATATATATATACATACAGATAAGTTGGAAGTTGCCATACAAACTGTGAGAGGCTAATAGTTAAGATGAGCTATTATCAGCAAAAGAAAAAAACTTCTGTAGTGATAATCAGGATGGCCCATTTAGACAGTTGACAAGAAGGTGTGAGGACATTTAACTTAGGGAAATAGAGTCAATACGTGTAATGACCCAGCCACTCCCAGTCTCTATTCAAACCCAGGTTAATGGTGTCTAGTTTGCATATTAATTCAAGCTCAGCAGTTTCTCTTTGGAGTCGTTTTGAAGTTGTTTTTGAAGCTTTTCTGTTGCAAAATTGCCACCCTCAAATCTTTTACTGAGTGGCCAGAGAGGCTGAAGTGTTCTCCTACCGGTTTTTGAATGTTATGATTCCTGATGTAAGATTTGTGTCCATTTATTCTTTTGCGTAGAGACTGTCTGGTTTGGCCAATGTACATGGCAGAGGGGCATTGCTGGCACATGATGGCATGTATCTTATTGATCGTCTTCATCCCTTTTTCAAGGATGCATCCGTGGCAAGAGAGAATCCTTCCTTCTGCCAAATTCTTTTTAGCGGGTTAAATACTGTAACAAGAGGGAGATGTCAGTCAAGACAGAGAATAATCCATTCAGTCATCAGCAAACGTATTTGGGGAATGATTAGGGGATGCAAGTTGGATGTCTGCTGCTTGGAATAGAACCATCACAAACGTCATGGGAAGGGGGAGAAAGAGATAAACAGATGAAAGGTTACTAGAGAAGGGTCAGTTTTGGAGCACTTGGTCTGAACTACTCTGGAGATTTTCAGCAGCCCAAATCTAGATAGGAATCTCATGACTAGGACCTTGAGTCCTTAGAATAATTAGTCCCTGCACTGACACCTCCTGGCACTGGACTGTCAGAGCAGCAGAGTAACCTTCTGCCTTGCTTTCTGCAGCTCATCATTCTCACATGGCTGTTAAATGTATATCGACATGATGGTGGGTAATGATAATAGTACTTGTCTGATGGAATAATTCTTCCATCAAGCTAGCCCTATCTTACATAGAGGATTAGGATGGTGTAGCTATGGTGCTCTGGGATGTGAATTTTTCATACCGTGAGTGTCACAGCTATGTCAACCTAACTTTTAAGTGTAGACCAGGTCTTAGATTCCTGTGGATATTTAACAACATCATAACTGCCATACTAAGGACCCGGGTTCTATTCCCACTCTGCCAGCTGTGATGTGCATCCTCTCAATTAACTTATTTGTAAAATGGGAGGGCGGGAATAAGACACTAGACCTGACTTCCAGGATAAAGTATGAGGCCCTATTCAGAAATAAAGGATGTGAAATGCACAGACAGAACAACAGTCAATGGAAGGGATACCAAAATTCCTGGCACCCTGGTTGCCGCCTCAGTGCATGTTCCTTAGACATACGTGGTATTGGTGGGAGGAGAATCTTTTCTGGCAAGAGGTGTATAAATAATCAGGTTTACAAAATTGATCCTCCATGAGCATTTGTATGGTGAAACTCAATCATTTGAATATTCATGGAGAACACACACAAGGGGCACAACCCTAATCTGATCATGAATCTCACAATATTTGGGTTTTTTAAAAAAGCGTTTTCAACATATTCTGATTTCTGCCTTCAATCTTGTGAAGTTTTGCCATTATCCAAAATGGCGACTATTTCCAATGATTATCGATAGAACTGAAGCCACAACCTGCCCTCAGCAATGTCTCTTCAACATTTGTAGATGAAAGCAAGGCTGTGCCCAGCAAAGACTTATGCCATTTCCCATTGTTTCTGAACCCCTCAGGGAAGATGTTAGCCCCTGAGTCACCATGTATGGGACAAGGATGGGACAGAAGAATGTGGAGGTTCTGGAAGTGAGACTCCAGGTGCATCAGGCAGATAGTATGTTAGGGACCAGGACATGAAAAGATGAGGCGTTAGGGGACAAGGGGTGCAGGACGCAGATTGAGGTTGTGCAAGGAATAGGTGTTGCAAAGAGGGAGAATGTGATCAAGAGTAAACTGAGAGGAGGAGGAGGAGAGAAGGAAATGTGGGAGGGTTGAGTGAATGTAGGAGTGGGTGGTGAACAGGAGGTTATGGGGAAGGGGGGATCTTAGAGGGAGGTCCAGGAAAGGGTAAGTGTCCCTGTAGTTAGTGAATAAGGAGGCCAGGGTTTGTGTGTATGGATATTTAAGACTGAATTTGGATGATCCCACACAAACTGGCAGTGGGTAGATTCGCCCCACAGGTGAAAGAAACAAAACAAAAACAGAAATACAGAGTTTTCAGGGGCTCTTTATTCTCATAATTTTTGGGGATCAGACCTGATTTTTGAACAGCTAGAGGTTGGCAATATTATGTGCTTAACTGCTCTGCTGGATCCTTGTATCAGAAAACCCCCAGCAGCTTGCTAGATGGTCTAATACTCCTTTAATGCAGTCTTGTTACATTCTACTTACCTCGCATATTTTTAGATAAGGCAGTAAAATATCCATTTTCTTCAAAACCACATTCATCGTGGTCTGAGCAGGCAAGTAGGTTTTATGCCTGGGCTGGTACATTTTCTGCATAATTGTGCAAGGGTTTCTTAAGGCCTTAGAGGAAAGGAGAATTGTCCCATTCAGCCAGGAGGATGCAGCTGCTGCTCAGTGAATGACACACAAATTTCACAGAGAGATGTCCACAGAGACTCCCCTACAGCTTGAACACAGAGCTTGTGAGGTAGCTTCTTACTGTGTGAGTGCAAAAGCCCAAGCATTTTGCTGATTCGCAGGGTATCGGTGACTTTTCTGCCAAGGCCACATGTCACTGTGAGCTGAAAACATCGAGGACGCCATGCAACAGGAAACTCTGGGGTCTCCCTCCACTGCTGGAATTTCAACTGGCTGGCAATCACCTTTCCTTTCCTTTTATGGACAGCCTTGTCAAAACTACTTTCCTGCAATGCAGTCTCAGCTGAGCATCTGTGGCTCATTTTTTATAATGAACTGTTGCATGCTTAGAAATAAGTGTGAACTTTCATAGGTGCATCACAGCAAGACTTTTTAAGGGTGAATAAAGATGATTTAATACAAGCCATCTTCACATCTTCTGTAGCATTAGCATTGCACCTATAGTCTGGCTTTGTGCTGGGTCTCCAGGAAGCACAAAAGAGAATGTGCAGCAAAAGAGAAAGGGGGTGGGGAAAGGGCAAAAGTTAACTGGGCTGCAATAACTTGCACCAGGGAACAGGCAGACCACTGAGCAGTCCCAGAATGTGGAGAGTCGAACGATGTCTTTCCCCTACTTCCATACCCCATCTTTGCCCTTAGTTCAGGAACGGAGTGACTGAGAGTGAAATCCTGGCCCCATTGAAGTCAATGGGAGTTTGCCATTCACTTTAATGGGGCCAGGATTTTACACTAACAATCAGTCCAGCATGCTCACTATGCAGAGATGCAATTGACTATTCTAGGCACAAGGCAGCAGACAATCTAGCCTTTCATTTTTTAGCAAGTGGTCAGGAGTCAGTTTTGTCAGGAGAGAGAGAACAGCCATTTTGTGGTGGTAGTTTAAACACACACAACCTGCAAGAGCACCCAGCTCATATTGAGCCTCTTTTGGCTTCTAGAAATACCTAGTTCAGAGTAGATGTGGTTAGACATTTGTATACAGGTGTGACAAAGCACACTTCCCATATTGTTGTACAGCTGCAAAACACGAACAGTATGCCATACAGACTGAATAAAGTTGGAGGCTTTCCACACAAAATGTCAGTGTTGTATATTGGGTATAAAGTGGAATGACTTCATCTGTAATGCAGATGTTTATGGTCATTTGGGTCTACAGACTAGTGGGGCCGCAAGCAACGCCTTATGCTTTTCGGACATGTCACAAGGATGCCACAAGACATTCCAGCGAACACCATTCTCCTGGTGGCTTGTAACAGCTGGGATAAAATTCCACCAACCGAGGGGTGGAGGCAGCCCAGAGGCAGAGCCCCTATTAAATGGATTCATCAAGTCTGTTCCGATGTTAGATGCTCAGGCTGTCAAGCCTTTGCGGCTGAGCAGGAACGGACCAAATGGTGAACGATCACTATGGCCGACTGTCTGGCTACATGTTGAAGAGAGAGAGAGAGAGAGTGACAAAGCAGGAATTTTCTGTAATATTTTTATGAATTATATGCACTGGGGTGATTTACTTGACTAGGGGTTGCTACCTGGTGGGTGCAGAAGAGTTAAAATGCTCTTGGGGCAAAGCAGGAGTCATGAGGAGTCTGTTGTGACGTTGCACTCCATATGTTTTATGGAAATATGCTAATGAGTGTGAATATAACGTAACTGGAATACGCTTAATGCAAAAGGTCTCTTGTAAGGTATCATTACAAAGCTTATAATCTACTGAGTGTGTTCATCCTATTTGTATGAATGTCTCATTCTTGTATCTGAAGCTAGTAATATGAAGTATTACTCTGAAGTCCTACCGTAATTATGCAACGTGTGGGCCACTAATGATGATTTAGAATCTTGATGGCTCCCATTAACCAGGACAATTGGTTGTAAATGGCTCTGTTTATTTGTAAGCCTTCCCATGTTCCTGTGAGTCAGGCCGGAAAGAATGGAGGCTTGGGGTCTCCCAGGGCATGTGACCATGTCACCTGGTACTGGAATCCATCTTAAACCTGGTGCTTTTTCATTTAGAAGGAGGGGTGGGGACCCAGTGAGACAAAAGATTCCCACCTTGTGCCAAAGCCATAAAAGGGGGTGGAACAGAACAAAGGAGGCTGCAATCACGATAAATCCCCTAGTTACCACCTAAGCTGGAACTAACAAGAACTGTACCAGGGGAAAGGATTTGGCCCAGACTAAGAAGGAGTCTATCTGTGAAAGAAGCTTACTGGAACATCTCCGAGGGTGAGATTTACCTGTATTCAGTTTCTAAAATGTATTAGGCTTAGACTTGCACATTTTGTTTTATTTTGCTTGGTAACTTACTTTGTTCTGTCTGTTATTACTTGAAACCACTTAAATCCTACTTTTTATATTTAATAAAATCACTTTTGTTTATTAGTAAACCCAGAATAAGTGATTAATACCTGGGGGGAGCAAACAGCTGTGCATCTCTCTCTATCAGTGTTATAGAGGGAAGACAATTCATGGGTTTACCCTGTATAAGCTTTATACACAGTAAAACGGATTTATTTGGGGTTTGTGTCCCACTGGGTGTCTGGGTGCTGGAGACAGGAATACCTGCTGAGTGGTTTTCATTTAAAGCCTGCAGTTTTGGGGGCATGGTTCAGACCCTGGGTCTGTGTTGCAGCGGAGTACCATGTCTGGCTCGACAAGACAGGGTTCTATGGTCCCAAGCTGGCAGGGAAAATGGGCTCAGAGGTAGTTTCAGCATGTCAGGTGACAGTCCCAAGGGGGTCTCTGTGACCGAACCCGTCACATCTGTAATGATTTGGAGTGATATGAAAGGGTCATTAAGGAATGGATGAAACCAACCCATATCAATGGAAAATCCGGAAAGACAGTGGGAAATGCCATTGACTGGGACATTCACACCTAGTAACCAACAGCCAAGAGAAAGGAGATTCTCTCACACTCACCTCCCTGTAGGGAAGCAGAGCCAAGGCCCTGAGCTGGAGAACAAAGGTGACTATTTTAAGAACTGGTCTTTGCGGGGAGACAGTTGTTCACACCTGGGACTGAGACAGAGACAGAGAGAAAAGAAACCAAGATGGTTCCTTGAGCAGCATGGCTCAGTGGAGCCCTGGCTTTAGGCAGTATGGAGTACGTCTTAACCTTTGCTTATCTATGCTAATCCACGAGCACTGGAATCTCAATAGAAGTGGGGAACCATGAGGCTCTCCATGGCCCCTCCATGGCCCTGCTTCTGCTCCTCCTCTTCCACGAGACCCCGCCCCCCTCTGAGGTGTGGGGACACTGGCCGGGGGCTGCTCTCGGGCACCCTGGCCCATCTGCCCAGGGCAGATGGCAGGTCTGGGACGCCCCACAGTGGCCTGGGCTCCCTGGGGTGTTCTTACCATGGCCCGGCTCTGGCTTCTGACCTGGTCAGGGGGCGGGGCCTTGGAAAGAAGAGGAGGAGCATGGGGTGCCGCCCCATGGCAAGAGGGGGCTAAGGCCCACGACAGCTTCCCCTCCACCCCTTTGGGAAGGCACTGGCACCGCAGACAGGAGCCACACTTCACAGCAGGGGAGCTGATTATCAGCTCTCACACTGCGGAGTGCAGCCCCTGCCTGCACTGCTCCACAACTGCCCAAAGCTTGCAGTCTGGGGCCAACAAAAGGTGGAGGCATGGCCCCCTTGGCCTCCCCTTGGTTGCCGTGTCCCTGCGCTAACCTAAGGACTTTCAGATTCTGTAGGCCAGGTGACTAATAAATTGTGACCTTATTTTGAAAAGTCTGCCTGGTGTCACTACAAATACTTGCTGAGGTATGTTGATCCCTGAAGAGGGTGAAAGCCTCTGAACTGGGGTCTATCTCAGTCAGACCCACGAGCAGAGCTCACAGTGAGAAGCAGGAGAGCTGGAGTTCAGAGGTTCCGTTTCAGAGGTGTTGAGACCACATGGCTTACCCTTAAGGAGAACTGGGACCCCTGCAGGGTCTGGCACACTAAAGAGTTACCTCCAATCCAAGGGACTGTTTAAAAGCTGTGGCATAGCACAGCAGCTGTGGATCTGTGCTAGGTATTAACATAATCACACACATACTAATAACATATCTATTTTAAAGGCAAATCCTACATACAATGGTCTTTACCTAATGCTGTAAATTGAATCTGAACACCACTTTACACTTTATTTTTGCCTACCCACTTTCAGACATCACCAATTTCATTCCCACTCCTATTCTGTTCCATTAAGAGAATTTTAAAGCATGTGTCTATGCTTATAGAAACATACATAAATCACATGGTTTTACAATGCATCATATGAATAATGCCACTGCAGCCCTAATGCTTCAGGGGGACTTTGAAAAGAGGTAACCACACTGCAGTCAGCCATGTATTTTTAATGTGATACTCATGGCTCATACAGAATGTGGTAATGGTGAGAAAAATCTATTTTGTAAGAACTTCAAAAGTTATGGGAAGAAGAGATGCAAGGGAGCTCTGAGAATATTTTCTGATGGATGAAAATGATACCAACACAATAAGCTGTAGTGAATATGAGAACATAACGTAACATGTTAAAAGAAACCTGCAGCCATTTCTCTCAGCCCAGTGGTATAAGAGTTTGCAAGACAGGAGGCAATTCTCACCCTAAATTGTGAAGTGTATTTTTTCTCTCCTTATTTTTTTCAAAAATGCTTATGATTTTGAGCCTAATATGACAGGCAGCCATGTTAGTGAAAGTGATGTAACTGGTGGCTGGAAATTGTAATTAATGCCCCTTTAAAATCTATTCTTGATCACTATTGATGACCACTTGTGTTTCTTTTTCTTACAGTACCTTGTAATTTTCTAGGGCCAAATTCTACTCACTGATACTGTGTAAACCAATGCAGTCAGTCAATCTGCAGTCAATTACATCCACATCATAAAGAGCAGAGTCTGGCTTCTCAGCCTTTTGGTGTTAGCACTGAATTAGCTTGCTTTTGGAGGTGACAATAGACATGTCTGTTTGCAGTGGAAATTTAATTCTGTAATATTTGCAGTGCAAAGCAGCTGGAAAGGTGCCCTCAAAGATGCCATTGGGTACCTTAGTGTAGGGGGAACCCCAGATGGCAGAAAATGAGAATACCCAGCTCTACATCACCTACACCTTCCTTCCTAGCAATAGAGAATGTTTCACAGAGATGCGGCAGGGATGTCAGCTAGTGTTGCTAAGCGGGACCAGAGAACAACATGTTGCAGTTGATACTTTTCAGAGTATTGGCCCAGCAACTAATATAAGTCAACCAGGAAAGCCAATTTGTGAATACCTGGAGGTGAAGGGGTAATCACTTGCAGCCAGCATGGATTTACCAAGAACAAAACATGCCAAACCAGCTTGATTTCCTTCTTTGACAGGGTTACTGATTTTATGGATAGGTGGAATGTGGTGGGCATAATATACCTGGACTTCAGCAAGGCTTTTGACACAGTCCCATATGACATTCTGATAAGTAAGCTGGAGAATTGTGGGCTTGGCAGAACTACCGTTAAGTGGATACATTATTGGTTAAACAACCACAAACAAAGAGTAACTATTCATGGAATGATGTCAGAGTGGAGGGTGGTCTCAAGTGGGGTTCTACAGGGATCTGTTCTGGATCTATTGTTGTTTAACATCTATATTATGACCGGGATGTAGGAGTAGAGAGCATAGTGATCAAATTTGCACATGACACAGAGCTGGGGGATAAAGCGAAGATTCAGAGGGATCTTGATACATT
This sequence comes from Eretmochelys imbricata, assembly GCF_965152235.1. NCBI lineage: Eukaryota > Metazoa > Chordata > Testudines > Cheloniidae > Eretmochelys > Eretmochelys imbricata. The sequence continues at coordinate 191,840,620 of NC_135574.1, read as the reverse complement.
GGAGCACTGGGATATAAACAACGAAATGAAATTCAAGAAAGACAAATGTAAGGTGCTCTGCTTAGGGAAGGAGCAAATGCCCAAATACAGACTGGGAGATAACTGACTTGGCAGCAGCACTGCTGAGAAGGATCTGGGAGTTGTGGATCACCACCTCAACATGAGTCAGCAATGTGATGCTGTTGCAAAAAAAAAAAAAAGGCAATGCAATTTTAGGTTTCATTAACAGAGGCATAGCACGCAAGTCACGGGAAGTGATAGTACCGCTCTGCTTGGTATTGGTTAGGCCTCAACTGGAGTACTGTGTCCAATTTTGGTCACTAATGTATAGAAAGGATGTAGAGAAACTAGAAAGGATCCAGAAGTGAGCAACAAAGATGATCAAAGTGATGGAATGCAAGCCATATGAGTAAAGGCTGAAGCAACTCGATATGTTTAGTTTAGAAAAGAGGAGATTAAGGTGGGACATGATAGCTGTCTTCAAATACTTGAAAGGCTGACATAAAAAAGATGGAGAAAAGTTGTTCTCTCTTGCCACAGAGGGCAGGACAAGAGGCCATGGGTTCAAACTACAGCACAGCAGATTTAAATTAAGTCTCAGGAAAAACTTCTTAACTGTAAGAACAGCAGGACAGTGGAACAGACTGCCGTGGGAGGTTGTGGACGTTCCTTCACTGGAGGTTTTCAAAAGGAGGCTGGAGAGCCATCTGTCTTGCATGGTTTAGCCACCACAAATCCTGCATCTTGGCAAGGGATTAGACCAGATCCGGGGTTCTCAATCTTTTTCTTTCTGAGGCCCCACCCAACACGCTATAAAAACTCCATGGCCCACCAGTGCCACAACAACTGTTTTTCTGCATAGAAAAGCCATGGCCAGCATTAGCGGGTAGTAAGCAGGATAATTGTCCAGGATCCCACGCCACTGGGGTCCCTGAAAAGCTACGTTGCTCAGGCTTCGACTTCAGTCCCAGGTGGCAGAGCTTAGAGCCCCAGGGCTTCAGCCCCACACAGCAGGGCTTCAGCTTTCTGCCAGGATCCCCAGCAAGTCTAAAACTGGCCCTGGTTCACGGCCCCGCTGAAACCTGCTCGCGGCCCCACATGGGGTCCCAGACCCTTGGTTGAGAACCACTGGACTAGATGACCCTTGCAGTCCCGTCTAACTCTATGGTTCTATGAAAGTTTAACCTGTTAAAGGATTCAGACCCATTTTCCCCCATGATCAATGAAGGCAAAGCAACGACTTAGCGTCACCTGTATCTCTTTCCTACCATGCAAATCAGTGCCAGGCATGAGCTTGGCCCATCTCAGGATTAAGCCCTTAGGCTATCTACAGCTGGCGACGTCCTTGTCTTTCACTGGTATAAATAAGCAGTAACTCCACTGAAATCAAAGGAATCACACTAGCATAAAATTGGTAAATGAGATCAGAACTGGGTCCACTGTATATCACGTATTCTCACTGTGCGTAACACCAGTCAATGTTACATTGTCTCTCAGCTCCTGAATAACCATAGTTGGGAAAAAAAACTCCCTACTGCCTATCTCATGTGATGAATATTATGTACAGCACATAATTTCTTTCACATTTGATGTATACAGTGTCTACTGGCACAGAGTTAAGAATGGCTCCGTTGTAGGTTGTCATTCATGGGTGGCAAGAGCAAAGAGAAGCTGGCAGTCAGTGAGGTGAGAATAAAGTGCTCTTTTCCTTGACTTCAGCAGGGACCAGACTGGGCCTTCGTGGCTAAATGCTGTTCCTGGGAATCCACATGGGCCAGCAAGAGCCCCATGATCAGTTTCAAAGCCTAAGGTAGGAAGTGAAGGCACATAAACTCTGACCTTGTACAAGAGGACTTAGCAACCTCTCTGTATGTCACAGGGAACCTCAGCTCTCCACAACAGCATCTGCAATGTGCAGAAACACAAAGGCACAGAAGCCGGCCCCAGAGTACAACAGACCATGCTCTCACTTTTCCCGATGGCCTGTACTACTAGCTGTAGCCATTTGCACAGGCACAGTGGGCTGGATTCCATCCCTCAGCTATTTTGCATGGCGTCTAAGCCCTTTTACAGGGACTTTATATCCAGGATTTAGTCCTTGTTTTATGCTGCTATGCTACATTTTAGTTCACAGATTAAACCTAATACCAAAACAGATTATAAAGATTACTCAGATCTCATTTAGGTACTTAAATGACACGGTCAGACTTTCAGAAGAGCTCAACATTCAGCAGCTCCAAATCTGGCCCTTATTTAGGTGTCTAAATGGGAGCTGAGCTCTATTGAAAATGTGGACAGTATTGCAAGGAAGTCTTTTTGTTTCTTTGTCCTTTTACCAAGCTAAGCCACAAACAACAGTGTTACAATATTGTTATAACTTTAAAGAGTGAAAGGTAATTCAGAGTTAAAACTGAAATGTACAACCAATGTTCTCCATCATGTAGGCACAGCACATCACCTACTTCAGTGGCCTAAAGTGCCTTGGCATTGGGAGAATAAACAGGAACTTATCTCCCTCCACACCATATATCAGCATCAGTTTTTGACTGCACTTCATCAATTGACAGAACTGAATACCAACCTAAATTAAAACTTTGTATGCATAGGGACAGTACCATATTCATGTGTACTTTACAAGGCTATGTAGGATAATGGGTTGCCATGGTAAAGTTGTGGTGATGACAGGTTACATGACGTCAAACTCAACAATAAGGTTTCAGCAGAATGAAAAAATGTATCGGAAAAAATATTAAGCAGATTCTTGGAACGAATTATGCTCTTTATATGAAATGAATGGAAAAATTGTACCACCTGCCTTACTTTTCCTTGGTCAATGTACCCAGACCAGATGGGGCTCTTCTAAACATCTGGCCATTTGTTCTGATTTATATGCTCAGAATACTGAAACTAACTGACAGCAAGTCATTTTCATTTCATGCAGGTAATTTATAAAATTTCCTATAATCAAAGTCCTACTTGAATCGTGGGATGATTGTCAAATAATTGCAGCTGAGTTGTGGACAAGACATGGAAAATCATGGAAAAGTAATAATGAACCTTTATTAATTACTGTAATTTGGAAACGCAGAGAAAACCTATTTGTTCAAGAAAACTTTGCTGGAACAATATAAGCACTCAAGTATTATGTTATGCCCATTAAATTTTTTGATAACCAGACATTTTGCTGCAACTCTATTACGGTCATTAATGTTCAGGGCTGACAAGCAGGCAACCCAGCCGCCAGCTGCCAGAGGCTTCACCTATAATGGATTTGTGAATACATTTTTTCCTGATAAAAAGAAGAGCTGTTTGCTGTAAATAAAATGTTTCAGCAATGCTGCCAATAAGACTTACTGATTATCAGGTCTCAGTTTTTGTCATCCAACAAACAAAAATCTTTCTATCACTTTACAACACTTCACATGTCTTTTAAGGCTTGCTGCAAAACCCATTTATCTTCCTGGGCTTTTAGGGCCTGATGGAAAGTTAGTGAAGTCAATGGAAAGACTCACCTTGACTTCAATGGGCTTTAGCGCAGTCTGTAAGGGAAGAACCAATGAAGAAGGCTGGAGTTTGACCATAAAATGGGCTATTGTATGGCTCTGATTATTATTTTCCAGATAGCAATTTTTGGTGCTTGGGAGTATAAGGCTACTGGTTGCAGTGTTTTATATTGTGCTTTTAAATATGTCATATCCACCTAGAGCTCTGCATAGGCATTGTTCAGTACATATAGCTGTTATGTATATAAATGATAGGAAATAAATATTCATGAATACTTTTTTTTTGCATTATTTGCCTAGCTCTAGTCATGAATATATTAATGGCATACAAGACATTTCAGGAAATGAAAATGTTCACTGTTCCAAATATTAAGGAAGGCAGACATTGCTGAAATGTTGTAAGTCATTTAAACCACAATATAAAAATTGCTTGAAAATACATTTAGGATTTATTAACACTTTTGAAGAGGGAGCAACATGACATCTGTGTTAGACCTAGGTTTACAAATGTTAGATCAGTTTCTCTAATGAGGCCTCTAATATGTTCTAGCATCATGGCAACGGCTAATTTATATAAGTAATAAATTAACAGGGCATAAATGGATGTGTGGGCTGTAAAGTGGTAGCATTCAAACTTGCCAATAGTCTTAGGTAACTAAGTAAGTATTTGCAGCATTCAGAGTATTCCCTATAGTAAATATAGAGGAGTTCAAGAAATATTTCAGATACTGAGATTACCCTGCATGTTTATTTTAGGTTAAACTGGTAGGGTTTTGAGGGTCGTGGCTGTATGTTCTCCTACATGTGATAAGCTACACTGAGTGCTTGTAGACCAAGTACCTTGAAAGTTGGCGCATTTTGTCCTAATTTTTCAGAAGTGACCAGAACTGAATTTTCAGAAAATCTTGAATACCCAGACGCTGAAAATCAGGCCCTTTTAAGATGTTTCATTGGTGCACCTAAAATCACGAGTCAGTGTGGCCCAAATCCTCAAAGATATTTGGGTGCATAAGTCCCTTAGAAATCCATGGGAGTGAGTTAAATGTCTAAATACCTATGGGAATCTGGCCTTACAGCAAGCTGGAAAATTTCCCATGGAAGAGTTTTCCATCAGAAAATGCAGTTCAGTCAGAATTGAAACATTTTTGCAGTAGTGTGTTAATTTCAATGAAAATGTCAATGGGGAAAAAATCAAAATGAATCATTATGACTCTGTTTAGGTTTGAAAATGTCAAAGCATTTCTTTTTGATAAGGTAAAAATGTTCCAACTTTATATTTTAGATTCAGTTTGGCTTGTATTACATTTAAACATTTATTAAATATTTGACAGTTTAAAAACAAGACATTTAATCAAAAAAATTGTTTCAATAGTTCAGAATTGATTTTTTGGAGAATTTTCATTTTGCGGGGAAATTTAGAAATTATTGGATTTTGTTCCAATTCAGAATGAAAACAAATATGAAGTATTAAAATTTTCCACAGAACAGAAATTCCAGTTTCCAATGAGCTCTACTAGTCAATTTTGAAAATGTTCAAGCCATAGAAAACAATTTCTGCACAATGAGCAGTTTGCATCATAACTCTCACTGCTCCTCATGACAAATAATATTTCTCACTTTGAACCAAAATTCCCCTTTATTCCATATTTGGAATAAACATTCCATGTTGTTAAGGCCAAGACGATAACAGAGTTTAAAAAAGAACTAGATAAATTCATGGAGGATAGGTCCATCAATAGCTATTAGCCAGGATGGGCAGGGATGGTGTCCCTAGCCTCTGTTTGCCAGAAGCTGGAAATGGATGATGGGAGATGGATCACTTGACACTTACCTGTTCTGTTTGTTCCCTCTGGGGCACCTGTCATTGGCCACTGTTGGAAGATAGGATACTGGGTTAGCTGGACATTTGGTCTGACCCAGTATGGCCATTCTTATATCTACCTGCTTTTATCCTGCACTAGTTATTAGGCTAAGTGAGCATTTGGCTCAGTTTTATTGGGGACAGCCGTATTTTTTCATATGATGTCCCAGGAACTTCCTTGTGGACAGTCAGTTTTTCATTTCATCACAGAGTTTGGATTGTTTTATAGCTCCAAAATATTTACATAGTATCACTGCCCAGAGTACAACTTGCTCTCCATTTCCCAGGAACAAACAGTCCAAATGTGATGAACAGTGTTTGGAAAGAACAGAAAAATCAAATGAATGTAGACACAACCAAAGCTTTTCTATGTTTTAAAGAAAGTCCTAGCAACACTTGTTCCATGGTAAACTCATTCAGAACACCAATCCAAAAAATATATTTCTGTTGCTGCTGAGTCAAAAGCTTGCAGTATCAAGACCAAAAAAGGAAAAATTTGTCACACAATGTGTAATTAGACTGTGGAACTCATTGCCCCAGGAACCCATTGAATGTAAGAATTTAGCAAGATTCAAAAGGTATTGAACATTGATATGGATGTCAAGCAAATCTAGAGAATTGTCATAATAATGAAAACAAAACATTTGAAGCAGATATTAAAGCCATTCTCCAATTATTAGAAATCAGGAGGAGATCTAGTGTGGGGTACAAATTAACCCATATCTACCTACTGTGTGGCTCTTACACCTTCTCCAAAGCATCTGGTACTGTCGGAGACAGTATACTGCACTAGCTGAATCTTGGGTCTGATCCAGTATGGCAGTTCCTATGTACTAGCATTCTTATGTAGGATTTTTCCTGTACCCTAAAAATGTTGCTACAAAAATGTCTCAGTTTTTGGTTTTGAATATATGGTAATCTGACCTTCAAGCTACAGAGCTACCCTGGACTGTATTCTTTGGGTGATGCACCACATAAGCTGCCCATCCAGAACACCTTCCCTGGTTCCTCATTCATGGTCATACTCAAAACCAGCAGCCCATAGAATAAATTACTCCAGATGGAAAACTGATCTTTGGTTTTGCTTCCTGGGCCAGGTAGAGGTGCATACTAGAGGTCCCAGAGACTTGTAAACAGGTAAGGAGGTTGGGGGAGGGGAGGAACATAACCTTCCTGACAAGGGTCACAGGCAGACAAGAGGAAGCACACTTCCAACCCTGGCCTGACTGGCTCTTTTCTAAGCTGGCCCCAGTGGCAGGCCACAATTAGAGCAGGTCAAAGTTTTTCAACCTAATAGTTTGTTCGACAAAAAATTCAGTTTTGGGATGACCAAAACTATCAATGAATTAGTGTCACTTTTTTTAATAGTTTTGACCAAACTGCAAAAGTCAAAAAGTTTTGGTGATGTTGAAACCCAATGTTTCATTTCGACATGCAAAAATTCATTGAGACTTTCAGGCATTTTGTCAAAGACAAGCAAAGAATACACAAAATGTCTGGAGGCAATAATACCTCCCATATGAGCTTTAGCCAGTGGTTAGAATCTCCCCCATTGCAGGAAAGTGCCCAAGCTCAAACCCCTTTTCCACATCAGGCAGAGGGGGGAACTTAAGCCAGGTCTCCCACATGCCAAATGACTATCCTAACCATTGGGCTAAATAGGGTTGTCAGGCGTCTATTTTTTGACTGGAACGCCCGGTTGAAAAAGGACCCTGGTGGCTCTGGTCAGCACCGCTGATTGCACCGTTAAAAGTCTAGTCAGTGGCGCAGCAGGGGTCTGAGGCTAAGGCAGGCTCCCTGCCTGCCCTGACTCCACATGGCTCCTAGAAGCAGCCTCCAGGTCCCTGCAGCACCTAGACACATGGGCAGCCAGGAAGTTTTTTTCAACTTTTCAATTCACCGAAAAATTTTGAAAAATGTATTTTCAATTTGCCCCAAAGTGATTTGTTTTAATTTCCACTGAACTGTAACATCTATTATTAACCCAGATCTAACTATAATCTCTGCTGTGATAGCAACAGAATGGCTGAAGGAATTCCCTAGAAACAATCAAATGCTAGAAATAAAAGTTCCATAATCCTAGGGAATTACTAGGGAACCCAACGTGGGTTTGAGGTGGTTGTGAGGTTGTTGTTGTTGTTTTTAAGCGTCGTCACTTTCACTCTCATTTTCTAGATCCTTTCAATCACATTTTTTCTGGAGAGCAAAAAAAAACAGGATCAGAGATGCACCTGCAACCTGTCAAACTCTCAGTATCTGAACTCCAGATAAATAAGCCTCTTGTTTATGGGAACATCAGATGTATACCCAGAAGCTTGACTAGCTTCAGTCTGCAGAACTACGTTACACAGGGCCAGATTCAGAGGCAGACGACCCAGGCGACTGCCTGGGGTGCCAAGCTTGGGGAACCCTGGGCTTGGGGAGATGTTTTTGTTGTTAGTGACAAAAGGGGAAATAGAATGTTTGAAGTAAAATGTTTCAAATATTCTGAATGTGGATTCATTTTTCTCTACCCTCCTAGAATGTTCTGGACCTTTGTAGAATCTCGTGGAACCTTCCAGACTTTCTGAGAATTATATTTTCCTTGAACCTCCTAGAATGTTGTCAGACATGCCCTTGTGGGTATATAAGGAGCGAGGCATTGCCAGTCAGTCAGTAAGATATAAGAATGAAGTGAAAGCCCAGTTCTCTTCCAATGAATACGAGTTTCCTTGAATATAGGCTCAACTCCTAAGACTTCCACCATTTCTTTGGCAGCAGTGATGGCATCTTCAAATCCTTTCTCTCTCTAGGCCACAATGAAATCAAGGCAGCTTCTCATCACAGTAGTAGTGGTCGTGATGTCCATCAACTGAGTTTGTAATGCCTTGCTTACAATGTTTACTTGGAACAGGATATTGTGACAAACCACAACTGAGACCAGAAATTTGAAGTCAGTGATCTGGTTTGCCAGGCTTTGTGCCACATGTCGGATTCCACCCTCAGCTTTACTCGACTGCACTAGTTTCATCAGGGCGTTGTGAACCTCAATCACTTGGTACCTCACTGGCCTTATGTTGTCAGTGCAGCTCTCCCAGCAAGTGTCACTTAGCTGCTTCATGGTCAGATTTGTAACACTTCCTGTGAGAATCTTCCACCTGGTAGTTGATGCTGAAAACAGGATGTATATCCTTTGCTGTACTCCAAAGATAGATATTGAATCTGAAGAAGATGACACTGCATCTGGCACAACCAGGTTGAGGGGATGGCATCCATAAGGCATGAAGAAAGCTCTTGGATTCAGCACAAGGATCCTTGCCTGGATGCCACTGATTCTTCCCTTCATGTTCTTGCCCTTGTCGTAGCCTTGGCCGCAGCAGCCCTGAAGCTTTATTTTATTCTCATTCAAAGTGTTCATAAACGGTTCTGTTGAGCCTTTTCCAATAGAGTCATCCACAGACCAGAAACAGACAAGTGTTCCTTTACTTGGATACAGCCATCCTCGTTGTCAATAAATCTTACTATAAATGACATCTTTTCACTGTGACTAATGCTGGGAATGCAGTCCATTTTTACGGTGTAGTACCTCAATTTGCTGAGACGCATCAATATGTTATCAAGCACATTCCTTACCATACGGTCAATCAATTTGTTTTGAATTTTTTTGCTGCAGTAATGGTCCATAACTTCTTTATGAACCACTCTGAGTAGGTGTTCATGCATGACCTCGTATTTCCCAAGGAACTTTACCAAACCAAGGAAATTACCATTATGTTCAGTGAACAACTTATCTAACAAGTCCCAGAAAGCCAAATTATTCTTTGCAAGGAAGAGGATAATTGAGATGAGAAACTTGAGCACGTTCCTCCAGTGCTGGGTTTCGACATTAATTATGTGCTCTTTTTCTACGTCTATGCATTTATTCAGCTTGAGCCTGGACTCTACCTACATCCATTTGGAGAAGGCCACAACAGGGCTGGGTGACTTTTCTTGTTGCTTCAGAGAATTAGCTAATTATACCCAGAAAAGTGAAAGCAACCATTTGGCATTCTTGTCAAATATTTTGCAACAAAAATAGAACACTTTGTCAGTTGATTTCGAGTAAACTAGCCAACGCCGATTCAGTTTCTCACCATTCTTGGGCACTTTTTTGTAGTGTGACTTTGAAAAGTGTCGCTTCTGCTCTTTTACTGGAAATGTCATAGCCTTGATTTTGCCCAGCCCATTCAAAATTGTACAATCAATATTGGCAGAGTATAGATCGCTAGCCACAAATCAGAATCTGATGTATCAATTTGTGGTGTGCAATTTTTCTCACTGCTGTTTCTGTCATCATGCAAAGCTGATTCTTCTTTATCATTTCTCTCCTTTTCATGTAAACCAGATTTTTCTTTGTCATTATTTTCCTTTTCATGTGAGACACATTCTTCTTTATCATCTCTCTCGTTTAGTCCACCAGGAAAACTGGATGATTCTCCATCACTCCATGCAAATTGTAGATCAAGTAATGAAATGGACTACAAATACAATAAAAATAAGGTATTCAAAAGTTTAACAATGGAGGGGGGCGTGAAGATGCTCCTTGCCTGGGGCACCAATTGGTCTAGGGCCAGTCCTGATGCTACACAAGAGCTCTAGTTTCATGGGGCTCCTACTGAGCTGCCTGACCTTGAGTAAACCAGACATTTCTCTGTAATCAGCTTTCACAGATGACTTTTAAAGTCAGCATCAGAATCTCAGAGTTCAATCACTAGGATAGCTCTCTTTGTTACCAGAAATTAACGGATGGCACCATGAGACCCCAAGATCTTTGGATAATTAAGATCTTCTTGCTCTAGTGTGGCAAAACCAAAGCTAGAGATTGGTACATTAACATTCTGGTATTTTTCCCCTAGTTCTCTTCCACTCCCACAACTGCAGTGTCTTTATTAAAAATAGTCACTAAGCTAGTTCAGCCATCCATTTTCTTGCCCACGGAGCTTCAAGCAGTTCCCCCTTACTTATCAGTGTTTACTAAATTAAATCTTGAGTACAGTCCACTATTGGGAAAGCCATGCAGATGGGTGATGTCTATTTACAGAAATATAAAATAAGCACAGAGACTGCAATCAGTCTATCTCTGCACACCAGTAGCTTATTCCACAGAGCACCACAATTATCAAATGAGACTGTGTGCAAAATAAAGTGCCGTTAAACTTTAGCTAAACCGGGGGTGTAAGTCTGTAACAAATTCAGAGTTTGTGCACAATGTACAAGCACAGATTTAGGGCTGTCAATTTGAGACTTTGATGAAGATTTCAAAAAAAGTTAGGAGTGAGACTTTGAAACCCATTGCACAGCCCTTTGCCACAAGAGGGGTTGCTTTTATAAATGCCTAAAATGAATGCAAATTGTTGGCATATTCCTCCAGCTTTGCAAATCTATTGGAGCAATTTATATTTATGTGCTTCAAGAAGTGATTTCAATCACTAAAAATTAGAGAGGATTAAATAAGATTCCATCGAGATAATCATTAGCAATGACATCAGTGTCCTTTTCTTACTTATCATCATTGCTACACTATGCACGTCTCGTTCCAAGTGACAGTCAAGATCACGAATATTATTGTGGTTCCCTCGATGAGCCAGTACAATTGTCAAAAATTCTGATCAACTTGGAGAAGACAGACAGTAAAACATCTTTCTATAAAGTCAATCTAGGTTATATAGCCCCTATTCCTGTAGTATCCAAGCACCTCTGAATCTTTAATATAATTATCTTACAACAACCCCGTGAGATAAAGAGGTGCTATAATCCTCATTGTACGGATGGACATCTGAGGCACAGAGGCCTAGATTCACAAAGGTACTTAAGCACCTAGAAAATCACAAGAACAAACGGAAATTTAAATAGCCTGAGTGAGGCACCTAGGCTCCCTGTACAATGAATGGGGAAAGATAGGCACAGACTGTGATACATAAAAGCCGGCATGCTAAATGGAGAGCTGCCAAAACTAGCCAACAGGAGATGCTGACAGGATGTTAAGCCCTGCCCCTCCCATGGAGATAGGTGCCTAAGTCTGGGCTGAAGGGACACATTTATCTCTGCTTGCAATTTATAGCTGGGAACCCCCTTTGGAGTTAAGCACCTACAGCGTTTTCTGTAAGAAGCCTGGATTGGAGGGCAGGGCAGGGAGAAGGACCACTTCCTTTCTAACTTTTAGCTCAGTGGTTAGGGTACTCATGTGGGATGTGGGAGACAGTCAGTTCAAGTCCCCCCTCCATCTGGTTAGGAGAAGGGATTTGTCACCCCTCATGTGAGTGCCCTAACCCAGGGGTGGGCAAAGTTTTTGGCCTGAGGGCCACATCGGGTTTCCAAAATTGTATGGAGGGCTGGTTAGGGGAGGCTGTGCCTCCACAGACAGCCAGGGGTGGTCCAGCCCCCGACCCCTATCCGACCCCCCCCCCCGCTTCTTGCCCCCTGACGGCCCCCCTGGGACTCCTACCCCATCCAACCCCGCCCCCCGTTCCCTGTCCCCTGGCGGCCCCCCGGGACTCCTGCCCCATCCACTGCTCCCTGTCCCCTGACTACCCCCGGACCCCCCGTCCCCACTGCCCCCCACCACCCCATCCAACCCCTCCTCTCATTCCTGACTGCCCCCCGGGACCCTCCAACCACCTCTTCTCCCTGACTGCCCCTGGAACTCCTGCCTCTGACTGCCCCCCACTGCCCCATCCAACCCCCCCTCCTTCCTTACTGCCCCCCAGGACCCCTTCAACTCCCTGTTCCCCGCCCTCTGACCGCCTCGCCCCTTATCCACACCCCTGCCCCCTGACCACCATCCTAAACTCCCCTGCCCTCTATTCAAACCCTCCCAACCCCCCCCCGCCCCCTGACCGCGCTGCCTGGAGCACCGGTGGCTGGCGGCCCTACAGCCGGGCCGCCGCGCAGCACAGAGCACCGGGTCAGGCCGGGCTCTGCACTGCGCTGCCCCAGGAGCTCGCCGCCCCCCTGCCCAGAGCACTGCACCGGCGGCACTGTGAGCGGAGGCTGTGGGGGAGGGGCCGGGGGCGAGCCTCCTGGGCCAGGAGCTATGGGGCCGGGCAGAAGGGTCCCGTGGGCAGGATGTCGCCCGCGGGCCGTAGTTTGCCCACCTCTGCCCTAACCGTTGGGGCATAGAATATTCTGATATGGAGCTCCCTCAGCCTCGCCTGCTGAAGCTGTTGCACTGTGCAGTCATGGCTTTCTGGGACAAAGTCTGTAGGTTTGGCTGCATTCTTTTTACCTTCATTTCTTACCTTGCTTTTGGCTGTATTAAAACACATTTTGTTTGACTGGGCCTACCTTACCAAGCGACTCAAATCACTCTGTAGGGCTGCCATGTCTTGGTCACTATTTGCCATTTTACCAATCTCTGTGTCATCCACAGCTTTTAGCAGTAATGATTTTATATTTGCTTCCAGAAATCATTGATAAAAATGTTAATACGCATTGGGCTTAGAACAGATCTCTGCAGAACCCCACAAGTAACCAGTGGCGGATTAATGCTTTTGCCGCCCCTAGGTCCAGAAATAATTGCTGCCCCACCGCTCCCAGCTCACTTCCGCTCCGCCTCCTCCCCTGAGCAGACCGTGGGGTCCTGCTTCTCCCAGTGCGTGTGCGCGAAACAGCTTCGTGAAGGAGGGGGGGGGGAAATGCGGCGCACTCAGGAGAGGAGGCAGGGCTGGGGCAGGGATTTGGACCAATAGGGGCAGGGAGGGAGCGGGGAATGGGGGCGGGGAAGAGGTGGAGTTGGGGCAGGGGTGGGGGGGTGCGAACTGGCACCGGGGGAAGCAGCGTCTGCTATTATAAATTTGCTGCCCCTGCAAATTTGCTGCCCTAGGCCTAGGCCTTGTCGGCCTAGGCGTTAATACGCCGCTGCAAGCAACACCACCATTCAATGATGATTTCTCCACTTGACAACTGCTTTTTGTGATTTGTCAGTTAGCCAATTCTGAATCCATTTAACGTGTCCTTTATTAATAATGTACAGTCTTAATTTGTTGTGAGAATATTATGCAATACTAAGTCTAACATCTTACAAAAGTCGAAGTATATTTGTTTGACAAGACCTATTTTTCCATAAAACCATGTTGAATGGCTTTAATTACATTCCCATCCTTTAATTCTTTATCAGTTGAATCCTATATCAGCTTTTCCATTTTTCTGCTCAGGAGTGACGCCAGGGTAACCAACCTAGAATTAACTAGTCATTGCACTTTCCCTTTTAAAATATTGGCACAACATTAGCACTCTTTCAGTCTTCAGGAATTTTACTGATATTCCAAGAGTTCTTTTTAAAATTGATGTCAGCAGGCCAGAGATCTCCTCAGACAACTCTTTTAGGTCTCTTGAGTGCAAGTTATCCTGGGCTGTTGATTTTTAAAATGCTTATAACTAGCAGATGTTTAATATTCTCTTTAGTTACTAATAGACAGGAAAGTACTTCATCATCCTCACGTGATACAAGTACATAATTCTTCTTCTTTCCAAATACAGAACAGAAATATTTATTTAACACTTCTGCTTTTTCGCCATCATAAAACTCTTTATTGTCCATAGTCCTGCTAGATGTGAATATTTCCCTGTTGTCTTTAGTTTTCTTTATCCGTGTTCTATACTTCATAATTTTGAATATGCAGTGATTGCTGTCTACTTCCCCTTTTCCCCTCCATTTGTTTTATTTTTATCTGTATTATAATTTCTAATTGCTGCCTTCACTTCTCCACAGAACCAGAATGGACAACTTTGGATAAAAGCCCTCTTTTTTGATAGTGGAATTGTGGCTTTTGGATCATCTAATACACTCTTTTTAAAGAATTCCTAGTTTTCTTTTCTTTTTTTCTGTTTGAATTTTTACTCCCAACCAATGTAATGCATAATTTTCCTCAGCTTTGGGCAATTAGATCTTTTGAAGCACAAGTACAATTATATCTCTGGTTGGGACTGTCCTCTTTTTGCCCATATTGAATGTAATCAGGTCATGAACATTGCTCCCAAGGCAACCACCAACTTCCAGTCCAGCAATTAATTTATTTCTATCGGTCATAATGAGGTTCAAATAGAGTTACTTCTTGATGGATACAATATCTTTTGTGTTAGAAAATCATCTATCATTTTTAGAAACTCTAATGTTGTTTTACTACTAACTGCATGAGACCTCCAGCATATGTCTCTCGCCTTGAAGTCCCCCATAACACTACAATTTTTCTTCCCACTCATGACAAACAGATGCTTAAAGAAGCAACCTGTTCTCTGGTTTGATTCAGTGGCATGTAACAGACCCCCACCAATACTCCTTCTAGGGCTTTGTTATTTAGCACATTGATCCATATGCACTCAAGATCCTGTGGTTATAAATGATCAATAACTCTAAAACAGATAATAGTGTCTTTAATGTACAGTGCTATACCCATCTCTTTCACCCACTCTATCCATCCTAAAGGGATTGTAACCAGTGAATTTAACATTCAAATCCACCTGGTTTCAGTAATGCCAATTATATCAAATTTCTTCTCATCAATGAGAACCTCCAGATCCTCTTGCTTATTACCCAGACTTTGGTTATATAAGCAATTTAAATTTTTCTTCTCTTTACACTCTTTGCCATCTTAGTTCAAATTTTGCACAGTGCACTAAAGTTTGTACCACATTTGCCTTCATAGTACATTCTCCTTGTATTATTTGTTTAATGCCTTCATGGCTGCACCAGCTAGTCTCCAATTGAGATTACCCACTCTATCTGCAAGATGCAGGCCATCCCATTTGAACAACCCCCACAATGTGGCCCAATGTGCCTCGAAACCAAAACTTTCATTTTCATGCCAATTGAACAGCTAACTGTTTACCTCCAATACTTTCTGCCTATTCTAGCTTCAGGGACAGGAAGGATCTCCAGGAAGATCACTTGGACTTTCCTCCACTCCCTTCCAAGATCCTTGAAGTCTTCAATAATCTCTGTAATTCAATGTGATGCCATATTAATAGTTCCAGTATGTATCAGCACCAGATGACCTCATAATCCTGTCCAGTCTTGCAGTCACATCTTATATCTTATAGCTCCAGAGGACACAGCACACCATTCTGCTGTCTCTGTGTCATTTGCTGAATTCTCTGTCCACTATTCATAATATGGAGTTGCTGATCACGATCCTTCTTAGGATAGTTGAAGAACCTTTTTTGGTAGTTTCTTGCTTCATACCACAAGAACCTCCATCAGTTATGTCCTCTGTAGCTTTCTGTTCCATTTCTCCAGAGGCAGGTTCCATGGTAGCTGAGTAACTGATTCAATACTTCTAGCCTGGGTGAATGCTTCCTGGTCACAAATGGCCAGTCGTCTTCTCCAGTTTCCACTGTCTCCAGTTGCCTTATAATTGATCCTTACCTTTTTGGCATCTATGGCAAAGATTTCTGAATCTGGTTGTCCAAGAACTCTTTGTTTTCTCAGATACTACACAATACTGATACCTGTGCTTTCAAAGTAGATATCTTCTCCTCCAGTATGGCAACCAGCTTGCATTTCATATACTAGAAATCTTTTCTGTCTTCAGGCAGAAAGGAAAACATAATATCTGCAATACAGGTCACAGCAGTTGTTCCCTTGTTGCCCATATACACTAGCTGGTGTACGGCCATACCTAAAACCAGAAAGAACCACACTCCCTTCAAAACTTCCATTTGCCCCTCTTGTTCAGCTGCTCAAGGATTTTCCTGACACTAATTTATACACTAACCCACACTGTTTAGCTTCACCCCTTCTCTGACAGGGAGGAATTAATGACTCGGAGAGCTTAAACACTGCTCTGATCACAGACCGAGCCATACTACCCCCACAGACTTCTCACTTGGCCTGTTCAGGGCCCAAAAGCCCAGCCACATGACCTTCCCAGAGAACAAATGAACGGACAGACCAAACACACAACTCAGTGAGTCCCTTTACCTCTAAGCACAGGATCCGCAGCTACTCCCTCCAAAACTCCTCTATTTGTCTGCAATGCCCAGACATGAATTAATCCATAAAACAATGAATTCTATTGAGGAATCTCTCTATTTCCAGTTGAGTTCTCCTGAATAGATTCTTACCATTGCTGACGGGCTACCCTTCTTTCTTTCTTCTCAGCATCCATTTGGACTTGTTGGGAGCCCTATAAGTTTTAGCAGGCTTAGGACAGGTATATCATGTTACTAGTATGGGTGTGCCTATACTAATGAGATAATGCAATGCTAGTATGGGATTGTGATTTAGAAGACCCCTAGTGGTGTGACAGTGCCAAGGGCAGATCCTACCACCCATTAGATGTTCTGGGCTTGGGCCCTGAATGAAGGCAGTAGGCCAAGTGCGACTCCCAAGTCCTCTATTGCCTTCCCAAGGCCACTGCCTCTCCTGGAAAGCATCTGGACCTATCCCTTTAAGACTCAACCCAAGTCAAGACACAAGCTACCATCTCTTGATTTCTTCTGTGAAAAACACAGTAAGTGTCATAGAATTTAAGGCCAGAAGGAACCAGCAGATCACCCAATCTGACCTGTACATCACTAAACACCACCCAGACACCAACACACTAAACCCAACAACCAGGATTAGACCAAAGTATTAGAGTCCTTTAAACTGCCCAAAAACAACAAAGTCCAAAACCCTTTCTTCCCTCAGGGTTGTCTTACCAGCCATTTCAATGTTTGTTGGAAACAAACGTACAATTCCTACATAGTTTCTTCTCTACAAGAGCATGAAAATTCAGACATAGCTACTGAAAACAAACTTTCAGTCATCTTGGTTGCTGCAGTAAAATACTCAGGATCCTAAGTCTCTCACAGCTGCCTCCCCAGTAACAGAGGTCATCTTTCTGAAGCACAGTACAGGCAGGTCAATCCGTTTCAGCAGTTTCCCAGCCCTGTCTATTAATCCTTGACAGCCTACTCAGAGTTCCAGGGCTCATTGTTGACCCCCATCAAGCCCCTTTGAGATTCTGGAGTCACATACACCTGTCACAAGGAGGGACTATGCTGATGCACATGTGCAGTCCATGAGCATGCCCAAAAGCCTCACCTGGTTCCATCTGCAGTCAGTGCTTGTGACGTTAATAAAGGTTCTGTGCTTTCTCTCCAACCAACCTGTGATATGCCAGAGACTGAGCCAACTCCAGCAATATTTCTGTTATGTTTGAAGTTTGGCCAAGTGAAACCTGAACCTAAATTTTGCCCATTTCCAATGTTAACTTTGCCAAAAGACTTTTATCCTCCAATCCTGAAATCCAAGTAACCTTAAAACACAGCCTTTTTCTCGGAAGCACAAAGCTTTGCCGCTTATGACGTTTTCATTTTATCAGAACATTCTGCCCATGTTCCTCAACAAAGTGCTGTTGGCAGGAAGTTTAAGTTGATCCTCACTATTCAGAGTCCTGAATGTCATTATACCTTTTTCTAAATTATCCCTGAGGTGATAAATAAATTGGGCATTGCTCTTTTATTGGTTTTCAGGTGTGCACCGAATGCACAGCATCTCAACAGCACATAATCTACCATCCTGGCTAGCCCTGTTTACAGAGGTGACAGTGGGGATGGGCGAATGTGATAGTGGGGATTCAATGAATGTCTGAAATGTACCTGGAAAACCGACTGTTAGCTCTGACTAATGGAGACGTTTCTCTCTTGAAGTAGCCAAGACAGGCCTATTAGCTCTTTTAAAATATCACACATTGCCACAAGATTTAATAAGTAGTCAGATCAAAGTGCCCTGAAATAAGCCTCTGAATTTTAACACTCCTAAGAGCTCTGAACCGAGTGTGAGGCAACACCTGTACAATGTATAATGCAAAGCTGGGACTCTGCTAGACTGCCTGCACTGTACGATAATTTGATGACACCCGGAGGGTATTTCACATTGTGCCGATTTGTCACATCTGAGTTGTGAGGGAGAAAGAAAGAGAGAGATTAAAAACATCAAACGGCAGCCAATTTTGAAAGTGATTATGTCGTCTGTTCAGGGATCACATAGCAAACTGAACTTAATTTCTACTGGACCACAGTTTTATGCATTAATAACTCAAGGCAATTGAAACAAGGCTAAATCCCTATGCATGGCACATCCATCTTGCAAATGAATGTAAATGTCACAATTTTACTGGTTGCTGCAGTAAAATACCTCCCCAGGATCCTAAGAACTCAAGCTACATCATTAACAAAAATTTCATCTAATCTCTTGTCCGTCCAGATTCTATCATTCTGGACACATTCTATATGTTTCTAGATCGATGACTTCATCTAAACCTTGCTGTGGCAGGGCCCATGCACTTTTGCCTCTGCTCAAGTCCACAAATGACTCAGAGACCTTTATGCTGCTAAAACACCAGGTGCAGTAGATTTACATTGGTTCGCACCCCCCTTGTACAATATACAGCCGTACTCCTACAGTCTTTAATTGTAGGAGTACGGCTGTATATTGTACAAGGGGGGTATAGCTCAGGGATAGCTCAGTGGTTTGAGCATTGGCCTGCTAAACCCAAGGTTGTGAGTTCAATCCTTGAGGGGGCCAATTATGGATCTGGTGCAAAAATTGGGGATTGGTCCTGCTTTGAGCATGGGGTTGGACTAGATGATCTCCTGAGGTCCCTTCCAACCCTGATAGCCTATGAGTCTTAGGGTACCCTCAGCTCTTAAGACACGGAAGGAAGAACAATATCTTTCTTCCCCCCTCACTGCCTGCATTCCCTACTTCCTTCCTGTGTCTTTTTGTATCCTCTGCCTAATGGCTTAATCAGCCTTCCAGCTCTCCTCCACCCACCAGTTAGGCACAGCTCTTCTTCACAAGGTCCATTCTGCAGTGTTTAATTGGAGCTGCAGTGACCAGAGTCCTGGCTCAGCCGTTTTTACCCAGCACCTCTCCACTTTCCCCGACTTGGTCATAGTCATAGCCCCGACCAAGCCTGACTTACGTTATCCTCTGCTGTACAAGAGTAGGTGCACACTCATTTCCGCCCCATACATATGCCGTCGGTGCTAGAACTGCATGCATTTCTTTTTCAAACAAATCGTTTATTCACTGAAAACATGCAGCTTCAGATTGACCATAACAATCCACAAATTTGACAAAGAGTTTTGGTCAAAAAAAATGTTGGCACATGGTTGTCCTGGTGCCCCCTTATACCTAATAGCCCAGTAGTTCAGGCATCCACGTCGGATACTGGCGACAGGTGGAACCCCCCCACCCTAGCCCTTGGGCAGTAGGGTATTTGTTAGGGAGGTTCTCTGAATCTCTCCTGTTGTATCATGAATTAAATATTCATTGGGCCAGACAAAGAGTGATTCTGTAATCTAGTGGTTTGAGCCTCAGCTGGGAGGAGGGACAATCAAGTTTCTGTCCCAACAGATATTAAATGGTTTATACAAAGTGGAACAGCTTTAATAGCAGAGGTGGGGGGAGAGGGAGGGGGGGAGAGAGAGAGAGGGCGGGGGGGGAGAGAAAGAGGGAGAGTGAGAGAGAGGGGGAGGGTGGAAAAAGAGAGGGAGAGAGAGGTGGGGGAGAGAGAGAGGGAGGGGGAGGGAGGAGAAAGAGAGAGGGAGAGAACGGGGAGAGGGAGAGAGAGGGGGTGGGGTGGGGAGAGACTTCTACTCCAGAATATGCCATACCTAATAGGTTAGGGTATTCATCATAGATAGTTAAGTCCCAGGCAGACTGAGAAGAGCTACAAAAGGATCTCTCAGAACTGGATGACTGGGCAACAAAATGACAGATGAAATTCAATGTTGATAAATGCAAAGTAATGCACACTGGAAAACAGAAACCCAACTATACATATAAAATGATGGGGTCTAAATTAGCTGTTACCACTCAATAAAGAGATCTTGGAGTCAATGTGGATAGTTCTCTGAAAATATCCACTCAATGTGCAGGAGCAGTCAAAAAAGCAAACAGAATGTTGGGAATCATTAAGAAAGGGATAGATAATAAGACAGAAAATATCATATTGCTTCTATATAAATCCCTAGTACGCCCACATCTTGAATACTGCATGCAAATGTGGTCGGCCAATCTCAAAAAAGATATATTGGACTTGGAAAAGGTTCAGAAAAGGGCACCAAAATTATTAGGGGTATGAAACGGCTGCCGTATGAGGAGAGATTAATAAGACTGGGACTTTTTATCTTGGAAAAGAGACGACTAAGGGGGGATATGATAGAGGTCTATAAAATCATGACTGGTGTGGAGAAAGTAACTAAGGAATTTACTCCTTCTCATCACACAAGAACTAGAATACACCAAATGAAATTAATAGGCAGCAGGTTTAAAACAAACAAATGAAGTATTTTTTCACACAACGCACAGTCAGCTTATGGAACTCCTTGCCAGAGGATGTTGTGAAGGCCAAGACTATAACAAGGTTCAAAAAAGAACTAGATAAATTCATGGAAGATAGGTGCATCAATGGCTATTAGCCAGGATGGGTGTGGATAGTGTCCCTAGCCTCTCATTGCCAGAAGCTGGGAATGGGCGACAGGGGATGGATCACTTGATGATTACCTGTTCTGTTCATTCCCTCTGGCATTGGCCACTGTTGGAAGACAGGATACTGGGCTAGATGAACCTTTGGTCTGACCCAGAATGCCTGTTCTTATGTAATGTGGGAGACCTGAGTTCAATTCCCTTCTCGTGGAATGGGGATTCAAACTTGGATCTCCTACATCCCAGGTGAGCACCATAACCACTGTGCTATTGGTTATAAATAGCCACTGGCACCACCACCAGCAGTTTTGTGATTATAACTCTTTATTTCCTTTCCTTTTATTTAAAAAAATGCCTCATTTTGTGTCCAATGGAATGTTTTGTTTGACCCAAAATGAAGTTTTGCCAACTTCATTTGATTCACCAGAGGGAAAAAAATCAGTTCCTGTTTGATTCAAACTAATTTTTTTTTCTATTTTTCGGCGTTGCCAGTGAACTGAAAAAAATAAGTTTTTTGCCCAGCTGTAGCATGGATCCCATTTGTTAGGAGAAAATATGCCAGTCAAAAAACTAAATTCTTTGTGAATTATTTCCCAATCCCACCTTAAAGGTAAAGAACAAAAATGAAAAGGGATTGTGGTCTGGAAATCTTTAACTGGAGAACAAAACTGGGAGAGGAGGAGACTCGTTCAGTTAATAGTCATCTTAAGATATTGGTAATTTCTTAAAAAGAAAAGGAGTACTTGTGGCACCTTAGAAACTAACCAATTTCGTGAGCTGTAGCTCACGAAAGCTTATGCTCACATAAATTGGTTAGTCTCTAAGGTGCCACAAGTACTCCTTTTCTTTTTGCGAATACAGACTAACACAGCTGTTACTCTGAAACCTGGTAATTTCTTGGTACCCCAATTCATGGGCAACATTCTTCCCCAATTTACATCTCATGAAATGCCTTTGAAATCAGCACAGTAAAAGGGTTGGAAATCAGGACATATTTGACTGTGGGACAATGGTCAAAACTATATGCTCTAAAATATATTTGTCAAAGTCATGTTCAATGGTGTTAGTTTTTTTCTTTAAAAAGTTATAACTTGGTCTATGTAACATTTAGTTTCCAAGAAACAGAGCAAAACAGCACAGCATGGTTTCATAAACAGGTCAAAAGCATGTATATAAATACAGTTGCCACGTGTAAGACTTGATGCAAAATATTTAATTAGCTGATCTGCATAAATGTAAAAAAGTTTGCATGACAAGGAGTTTCAGTTTGTGATTAATAAGAAATATATAAGAAATGGATTAATTAGATTAATACACCTTTTTCCCCAAGGAGGGGTTGCATAAAACTTGGGTGAGGCATACATAATTTGACAGGTAGTACTGGCCCCTTGCCACTACTACCTTCATGTATTCCTGCCACCTCCTCCATCCCTGTTTAGATCCAGCAGAGGAAGGAGTGGAAGAGGAGGTGGCCCCTTCTCTTCCAAATACCTACTCAGCCAGGATGCCTCTGGTGGCCCACAGCAATTATTGGCCATTCCTACAGCCCCATCATATGCGTGACATCATGCCTAAGTATCAGATAGAGTGGCCAAATGCATGAGTGTTATGTGAGATGCACAAAACTTGGCCTGCCCTATACAACCATTCAATTGCTAACCTCATTAATAATAAAGAAACTCTGAAAGCCCAAGAATAAGGATTCTGGGTAAGGGAAGTGATCTTGGTGTGGATTGGACCTTGTTCTTCCAAAATGACAACTCCGTTTCAGCACTGTCAGCTGGCTCTTCAGGTTGGGGACTACTTAGCTCCCTCTTTATCTCCTGCCTGTCTGAAAGTTGGGAAGAGCTTCCCTCCCAATGTAGGGCCAACGGGGGAGCACCAACTGCCTTTCACTCTCCCCATCATTTCCCAATTGTAATAAGATCACTTCTTCTATTTGTTCTCTCTTGATTGTTATTTGGGCTTTTGGCATACATTTCATTTTGGAGCGGTTACTTTTCAGTCCGACTTGGCTGCTTTTTGTGTTGTGTTTTCACAGCATTTTCTGTAGTTTGATAGTATTTTCAGTGATCAACACAATATTGTCTGCAAATATGAGATGGTTTAACTGCTCTCCGTTGATGTTGATTCCACCCTTCCAATTCATCTGCCTCGTTACCATTTCAAGGCAGACTGTCTATATGAGCAATATGTCTATTTGGGCCAAGAAATCAACATGCGCCACAATCAGGAAAGTAAACTCTCATGAAGAAAGAAAGCAGGTTAGTGGGCATTCAATTCTATCTCGGATGTCCTCCAAGGAAAAATCAACAAGGCAACATACGCCAGCCTCTTCAACTCAACAGTACTGCCAGCAATGTTGTACAGCAGTGAAACATGGGCGCTGACGAAGACAGAGGAGCAGCAACTGTCTGTCACGGAGAGGGCAATGGAAAGAAGAATTCTGGGAATTTCAATCCGCAACCAAGTCCCAGATGAAGTGATCAGACAGCAGAGTGGAGTGCAGGACGTCGTTGTTGAGAGCAGGCTTAGTAAAATGCGATGGGCCGGGCATATAGCGAGGCTCAATGACAATCGATGGCCTGCAGCTATCGCCAAGTGGTACCCATGGGAACTGAAACAACTAGTCAGCCGACTTCCAAAGATATGGGAAGATTTTATTGTGAAAAGACATGGCCGCACATGGAGAAGGAAGTCCAGAATATGAGAAGAATGGAAGACGTGTTGTGATCTATAGACGGGCTGAAGGACCGATCCATCAAGGTGATCGAGTTAATAAGGTCACAGACTCTGCTGCCATGGGAAGGAGTTGAGTACAGGTAACTGCAGTGGAATGCCAGTCACTGAAAAGTGGGGCCTTTAGCTCAGTGTTCAAATAGTGCTTCATGGGCATGGAGCTTAGCCAGGTCATGGAGCTCTGGCTAGGATCTGCATTTACAGAGCTCCACAGTCAGGATCTATCCTTATATAATGTCTCCTGGCTGTGTGTAATTGCATCTGTTTATTCTGGTTCACTGTGAAAGTTCAATTTCAGAGTGTATCAACCTGAGGCAGAGTTATTGTGCCTCGGTGTAGGCTCCAGTGCACCTATTTAAGATGTGTAGGTGACGACAGAGAAAGTATGGAAATTAGTATATCAGCTTCCTCAGCAGGTACCAAATGCCCTCGCTAACCCGAGCAAGAAAGGCATTCATCATGTAAACAAGTAAAAACTAACCTCCCACCCTCACACACTTTTATCTTTCATAATGTCCACCCCATTATCTCAGTTGTGATTATTTCCAATGGAATTCAGAACATCAGTGTGAATTATAGCCACTTTCCTTACCAGTCAAGGTGCAGAAACTTTCATTATTTCTGACATTACACAATACTCATGCATTTTTCCAAGACTACAGTTACTTTCCGTAGACTAGAATGCTCAATCATTGGAGACTAACTGTCAGATTCTTGCAGAGATTTTAGTTTAATCTAAAAATCTTTTCATTTCACTTCATTTAAATATTTTACAAAACTAGGGCTAAAGGAATAATCAAAGACAGCTCATTCATATCATCTAGGCTTTGCCCTATTGTTAATCATGCTAAGAGAGGAAGTTACATACTATACTAATGATTTTAGGAAGGTCTGGTATATTGAAGCAAGTCTTCTTACATAACCAAGAACTTGATTTTACCACCGGATTTTTAAATGTCATTGGAACTATTCATATGAGTAATAGCTACCAGATTTGGTCCTCCATCAAGAGCTCATGCTTCATACCTAGCACTATTAATTGAACATTGTGGAACATAGACCATGTCTGTTCCTTTCAAGATCTGTGGCAACACGGGAGCTGCATTCCTTAAAATCTGCAAAATGCTTGTCTTGCTTGCCCCGCATACACTGGGCACTGGTGGTCTATATAGCACTCACTGGGATCACATGGGGCTTTCGATGAAACAAACTATAAAAAGTGAGTGCTAATTATTATCTATTTATCTTTTATGGCTGTCAGGGACCAAGGAAGTTATAGATGGCTGTTGTGTCCTATTGAAATCCTCAGCAGTACAATTGACCCAAATCTGAATGACTGTTGTGTTATTTGCAGAGATGGACCCAAATTAAAATCCTGCATCTAGGGTAACTGCCTACATTTTAAGGCAATAAAGAACAACTGTTTGGGGTGAGGGAAGACCACAGGACAAAGCTTATTCTAAGGGACAGAACCTCATGCTGTATAAAATCTCACATTGTAAACCTATGTCATCTTTTACATAATTATTGGTTGAAAACATAGAGCCAAATCCTCAGCTGATGTAAGTCAGCAGAATTCCATTGATTTCAATGGAACTAGGGTGATTTACATCAGCTGAGGATTTAGCCCTTAATTTTTATCTGGTTAAATCCTTCTCAGTAGCTCCTTATTGGGGATGGGATAATAGAAACCAAATACATGATGTCCCTTGAAATCCAGAATGTCTCCCTCTCTGGATCCAAGCATATCCCCAACTTCAGAGCTGCCATCTCTCCATTTGAAAACAAAAAACTTCATTCAATTACAGGTTATATTTCTAGGTGCAGTTCAAGAGAAGACAACTGGAGGAAGTGCACGCTGAAATTGATATTCGGATCTGAACTTTGTAGTTCAGGTCCATCACTAGTTATTTAACTTTTTTTTAAAAAAAATCTTTTATCCATATTGAACTAAACTTGTTGCTGATTCTGGAGCATCAGTTTCATACATTTTTGTGGCATGACTCATTTAATGAAAGTAGGAACTACAGTGTACAAAACATTTTGTCTCCATCTCTCAAACACTTTCTTACCCACTGGCTTCTTGTATGACTCATTTAACATCAAGTACAAATATAATAAGAACTCCTATTCACCAGAATGACTTATGGTTCTTGGCTACCTTTAATACCAGCAGAAAAGGAAAAATGTGGAATAGGAAATGGGTTATACAGGACTTGTGCATGGTAGCCATTCCTGTGATATTTGTAACAGACTAAGCTGGAAAGGCAAGCTGAACCTTAAGTATGGTAAAAGGGGAGTCCATGTTTTATTTACTGAGAGGCAGCCAATGTTCCTGTTCTATTTTGGCTCAGCCTAATAGACAGATAAACATCAGCTTCAAAGTTCAGTCAATAGTTAGTGCTTCATATGTACCTGGTCCAGATCTAGTTTATGGATCTGAGAGCTTGGTTTTGGCCCATCTCTAGTTTTTACATTTCATCGCTAGATTGTTCAGTGAATGGCATCTGTGTGCTCTGGGATGCCTGCTAAAATAATCCTCACACTATACACATAGAAAACTACTTTTGTGTCCTTGTGGAAATACAAAAGAAACCCACAGGAATTGCCACACTGGAACTGGCCCATCTCAGTTGCTCAGAGTGGTCAATGTCAGATGCTTTGGAGGAAGTTATAAGCCCCATACAGGCACCTAATTCATACCCTCTTGAGGGAAATTTACTTCCTAATCCCAGTCAGTGCTAAACTGGAGGAGTCCCTTTGTAATTTATCCTAGCTGATGACGGTTATTTGTGCAAGTCTTACATTAGCCAATCTGCTGAGAATATTGCAGAGGCAAAGATTTCACAGTTGCAGAGTCTCTTAAGGAAGCATCTGAGAAATGCATATGGAAATCTACATCCTTGGTCCCTTTGTGCCACCCCAGCAGCGTGAAGGCAATTTAAAGCTTTCCTATAGGCACCACTGGGTTCCCCGATGTAGGTGAATCCCCCAATGTGTAAGGCTGTTGCAGCCAGCTTTATTCCACCTGCTCCCACCCTCACTCTGCAGCAAGGCAGAGACAGGGTATGGTGGAGGCCTAATAAGGTTTCACACTGCACTTGGACAAACCTGAACTGACAGAACAGTGCCTGGGCGGGGAGACTGTTCCAAGAATATTCAAGCAGCCCTGTAGCTGTTCCAATTTAAGCCAAGGGTCATTTTAACTCCTGGCCAGCCCACAGGATTGAGGAAGGTGACTAAGTCACTTTCGCCTTCAACCACCTCAGTTGCACTGAACTAGAGCTCTGCAAAAGAGCTGGTCAGGAATTTTCAGACAAAATAGGTTGTCATGGGCAAATGCCAATTTGTTGAAATCAAAAGTTATCATGGGAACAGGTCAATAACACTTCTGTCCGGAAAGATTTCCAGGTCCAGGATGGCACTTCTGATCAAAACAAAAGCGACCTATTGTAGAATAGCCAAGAGCCTAGTGGTTAGGGCATCCCCCTAGGATGTGAGAGACCCATTTTCACGTGCCTGCTCTACCTGATTCAGAGCAGGGACTTGAACCTCAGTATCCTCAGCTATTGACTATCCTGCTCTCTCTTACTCTGTCATTTTTCTCAGAAAACTTTGAAAAGTCTCAGTTTCATCCCAAAGCAGAAGGAGAAAATTTTTTGAAATCTCACACATTTTCCTGGGACAGAAAAACTGTTTCCTGCCCAGTTCATCTCAGCACACTTGAGGATCAAGCCCATAAGGCCAACTGAGACCTAGACACACTAAAAACAAGAGAATAAAAAAATGGCACAACAGTCCAAAACATATCAAGCAGAATGCAGATAAATGCTTTTAGACAATTGTATTTCATCTTCATTTAAACCCTGAGAAGGCAACCACAGCACAAAATCTGGGACAAGTGGGTTTTCCTGATAGACAAATTTTGAAGCCTGCTCATGGCCAGGTGATTGGTACATTTTTTCTAGCCTGCCGCCTACTGAATACCTCTATAGTAATTGATAATTCACTATTTCCTTTGCTTCCTGCAGTGTCTACATATTCCTTGGAGGTATTCTATCCCAATGTTAACCAATGCTGCCATATTTACCTTGGGAGAGCTGAAAGAATCCCAACACAAAGCAGTAGCAGGGCTGAAATCATAGCTAACTTAGTGACAGGCCATGGTGGAAATAAAAATGCTTTCAAGAAATGTCTCTTAGAGTCTGCTGTGCTGGTAGTTCATTTCTCTGGCTATACAAATATTCTTCCTCTTTGCTGCAGCAAAGTATCTTGTTTGCTTGAGCCACTGGAAGTGGGAACCAGAGTAACAGGGTTAACATTTGCTCAAATACTTTTTCATGCATACTCTGCCAGGCTGTCTCTGTTATTCTGTTCCCTTTACTTTCCAAATTTCATTCTCCAGAATGATCAATGTCATTTGTAATGTTTGAACAAGTAAGAAAAAGTGCTTTAATGTTTGCCATGTCTGTTTGTACTTCAATGCAACTCCAATGGAAAGTCTACAAGCTGGCTTTTGTTGGCTAATTTTAATTTGCTACATGAAGAGACGAGTTAGCAAACAGCTAATAAGCTTTACTCTAGACATGAAAGGAATCACATGGCAAAGCATTCAGGCCCTAAATGAATGGTTTCTATACTCCTTACGAAATAGAGAACAGTCTCATCCATAAATTATG
The DNA here is from genome assembly GCF_965152235.1 of Eretmochelys imbricata. Taxonomy (NCBI): domain Eukaryota; kingdom Metazoa; phylum Chordata; order Testudines; family Cheloniidae; genus Eretmochelys; species Eretmochelys imbricata. The sequence continues at coordinate 191,812,402 of NC_135574.1, read as the reverse complement.
TTTTTCAACAACAAGATCATTTGTGTGTCCTGGCCTCTAACACTAGTAGAGAAAACATGCAAGTACAGATTAATTTACACACCCTGAATCCCTGACTTGCTTCAAAAATAAAGTCTACACAGGAAATCTTTTAAAAAAACAAAACAAACAAGAATCCCATTGTCAAGACCATCCCTTTCGGTAGCTAGAGTACTCTGTGTTACATGCTGGATATGTGACTTCCTTATTTGTTATCCTGGTAGCCATGGGTTATAAGAACAAAAAGATATTAAGACCTTCCAGATCCTGAATGGCCTCAAACCAGCCACCGTGAACCTGTCATGAGCCAGCAATCACATGCTTACAATAGTTTTAGCCAATTAGTGGAATCCCTGAATGGAGTGAGCTGGATTTTTTTATTGATACTAGGGAGGAAATGACTTGGCTGTATTCTTGCCATCATAACAAGCTTTCTGCTGATCTCATGCTAAATTCTAGTATGCTGGGAAGTTAAATCTTTACTGATCTTCTAAAGGTGTTCATTTTAAGGTTAGGATGTAGTTTCAACTTGGCTTGGGGGCACACATCCAGAACATCCAGCCAGCTGATTTATGTTCAGCACAGGACTAGAGGCTATGTGGCAGGGGGCTTCAGGCTGCTCTAAGTTCTGCCTAACTTCCATACCCTCAAGAGGCTATTCTGACAGCCAAGGCAAGCTCTTGTTTTGTGTATCAGCAAGCATAAGTTGTTTAGTTTCTTAATTACTGCACAAGGTCCACTCCAAAGAGTACATATTTGGGACTTTTTCCAGGCTGCTTTTTCCAGTTCCATAGTCTCTCCTTCCCGGATGGACATATAATTCTCCTTTTTCCTGGCATCTTGTGCCTAGCATGCTCACTTCTGGCCCATCTGGTGTTCTACCTTCTGGAATGCTGTCCTCAGGTCACTGATATAAGACTCCACAATATCATCCACCTGTATAGATACAGAGGGCCTTTCTGGTTCTTGCTGCTTGAACATCAAGTTACAAGGAAGTCCACACAAAAAAAATCTCAGGAGAGTAATGGATAGTTGAGTGCCAGCTGGTATTGTAGGCAAAGATAAAAAAAGGTGTTTTGTATTCCTGGCTTGTTAGTCTTTGATGACTAAGATTCTCAGCATGGAACCAAATGGCTGTTAACGCTCTCCACTCCCCCATTACGGGCAAGGTGGGCAACACTGATCCTCACCTTAGTTATCTAGAGTTGTCGAGTAGAGTTGCCATCACATCTCGTGTAACAACTGTGATTCAATTTCTTTCCTCTGATCAATGCAGATGAAGCTTGGTGGGCCAAACTGCAACACTACATTGTTTCATCAATGTACCTGGAACTGTCTCAATACTTTTATCCTTCAGTAGTCATGCCACCCCGTACTTTGAGATGGTGTCATATACTACCAGCAAATACCAATTTCCAGATGGTGTTTATGGTAGTGGGCCTTCAAAGTCAACCTGTATGAACTCTCAGGGCTAATGAGGCATTTCCCCTAAAGGAATTCTGCCTCACCTTGCTGGTAACTTTTCTTTCTTGACAGGAAAGTACCCAGTCCTTAACATTTACACAGATCAAAAAAACCAGTTTGGTGTCTTTTCATACTCCAAGTGGCCTGCTGCTTTACCGTGAGAACATTCAGAACCGTTCTCTGTGAGCTAGCTGGCAAGACAATGCTGTTTACATCATACACCCACTAGTTGGTAGTTGGATCAATGGATAATCAATTCTGAACTGCATTGAACCTCCCCAGTCTGGAGCTCCTTTGGTAGATCCATTGGCCCACTGAACATGACTCAGGGTCCTTAGACTGTTCTTGCCAGATGCCCTCACAAGACCAGGCTGAATCTACTCTCACGGTCCTCACCTGGCTGAGGGCATCTGCAACTACATTTTGCCTTCCAGGTTTACAGTGAATTATGAACGTGTATTCAGACAGTTTGTGAATCCATCTCCACAAGAAGCCTTTTGGTTGTGTTTTGTAAGGAGACACTGCAATCTGTGTACACTGAGAATTCTGTACCTACTAAACAGGAGCAATAGGCCTTGAAGACTTCCACAGTAGCCAGACACTCCAGTCATGTAGCGGAATACTTGGTTTCCCTCATTTAAATATATGGCCTCCAAAAGCCACTGGTCTACACCTACTAAGCTCATGGATTTGTTCAAGTGCAAGTCCAACAGCAACTTTGAAGGCATCACAGGTTACCATAAATGGACAGGATGGATCTGGAAATAAAAGTACAGCATGGTTTAGAAGTCCTTCCCTCAGTAACTCAAATTCTTTTTGGTGTTGCTATGTCCAGACACTGTTGCTGTTAGTGAGCTGGTATACTGGCACTGCCTGCTGTGCAAATTCTTTTACAAATCCTGTGTATAATCCACAGAGCCTACAAATGGCTGGAACCTTCTAGTCCTTTATAACATTCAATTTCTGAGGTTGGGACTCCAATCCACCCTCATTAATTATACATCCTACGAAGGTGATGCAACTCCCTGCATGCTGACATTTGTTTCTCCCAAGTTTAAACCCTGATTCCCTAAAATGCTTTAGAATCTTTTCCACTCCTACCAATATTCCTCCCATGTTTTACAGAAACAAATTAAGTCATCTAAGTACGTGAGGATGTCTTCAGTTCTCAAAACTTGGATTACATCATTTGCTACTCTCTGAAACATCCCTGGGGCATTCGTGAGTCTGAAAAGCATTCTGCAGAATTGGAAACGTCCATAGGGTGTCAAAAAAAGCTGTTTTTTCCTTGATCCTCAAGTGCCATTTTAATCTGATGGTATCCAGATACCAAATCGAAACTACTGAAATATTTTCCTCCTGACATTTTTTTATGTAGGGTATCTGCTACATGGGGAAGTGGGTAGCTGTCTTGAACTATCTGTGAGTTAAATCTCCTGTAGTCAACACATATCCTTAAGTCTTCATTGGACTTTTTCATCATTACATTTGGGGATGTCCAAGGTGGTGTAGATTGCTCAATCAAGCCATTCCCCAGCATGCAATTTAGCTTCTCTTTCACTGCAATCTGATATGCTAGGGGAATCCAACTTGGGGGCTGCCTCACTCCCTGGCATAAGCACAATCCAATATTGCTCCTGATCATATCTCCAAAGCTCTTTATTATACTTGGAGAACATACTGGCACATCATAAGAGTAGCTGTTCTAATCACTTCATTTCATTTCCTTCTACAGCTGTCTTCTGTCAAGTCAACCCCTAGTTCTTTTACTGACTGGGCTTCTTTACAGCTCTTGATCTCTGCCTCAGTGAGAGGCTTTGTGACACCAACTACACTGACACTTTACCCTGGTCTGATTTTTCACTAGCTCTATTTCCTGGCCAGTCACATTAGTTGCGCTTACCCAGAACTCCCACTTTGGTCCATCTTGAAATCAAGTTCTGCTAACCAGTAATCATGACTGGATCTGGTAATTTCAAACTCTCCTACAGGTTCACTGCAGTAATCTTTTATCCTAATGGGTATTATTGCATGATTACTTGGCTTTACCACAACTTTATTCCAACCCACCCAGAAAGCAGTTCTTCTGTCACTCTGTAGGCATGGTTAGAAGCATCTCTAATATGTTAAGAGCTTCGACCCAGGATCTGCACTTCCTCCTACCCACATCCAGCAGCAGTATCTGAATAATATTCAGGGACAAATGTCTTCTAATAACTCCCCAGAAGTTCTTGTGATGCCCTCAGATGAAATCCACTCCCAGTATAACAGCACTAGAAATATTGGTTATCACAAATATTGGTTATCGTTAGAGAGCTTATTCCTTCATTCTCCCACTTCCCTGGTCCTTCTCGCATGAACAGAGAGCAACAATACCCAAAGTCCGAAGGTGCAAACAATTCGATGTTTATTGGGGTGAACTTCCAGCAAGTTTAAATACAAGTTCCTTTTTCCTTATTTTCGAATCCCAACTTACTTCCTGTTTGCCCCTAATTTATATAGTAATATTCTTAGCTATACCTTAACCAATCATTCTACTGAAATTTAACTAACCAATCCTAACATGTTGTAACATGATTAGCTAACCAATTATATCCCACCACAATAATTAGTTTACACCCAGCAAAATTAATTATACAGCAGACAGAAACAATCACAGAACCAGACAGAGATTATACAGACAAACAACAGCAAAGTGGGAACTATAATGACAAAACAATACAGAAGTGAGGATTTCACATCCCAGTATTGATAAGTGAGTTCTTGCCAGACAGGATGCTATCAAACTAAGTTTCCTTTTACATTTTCTAGGCACTTCCCTTTCTCTGGAGGTGACAGGAATACAATCCTGTCCTGATAGTGCCTGACAGCCCAATAGCACCTTATTTCAATGGGACTAGTTTGGAATGTGAGGATGTGACCGGTCGCTTCCTAGCTTATGGCTGCCTCTGCTGCTTAGCCAAAGGCCTTAGCCTAAGAACAGGGCCTCAATCTGTCACAGTAAGAGAAGGACCTTACACTGGCAGACAGTGATTTTGATTCTTTCTTTTACACCTCTAACTAGCCAAGTGATAAGAATACACCTAAATTCTTAAAGTACAGGCCTTTACAGACAGGCCTGAATATCTATATCCTAACACTTATCACACCATTTAGTATCCAGAGACCCCAAGTCTAGTGGGAACTAGGTTCTCCTTTGTCTGCAGTGGCTGATGATTAAGTCACCAGTTTAATTCCTGCTGCAGTACAAATCTTCTTCCCCTCAGCACTGGGATGGATCAGACTTATTTCAGATCCTAAATCAAACAGCAGCGTGGTTTTTCCAACCATCTATATCTCCAGACACATAGTAACAGGTATCTGGGTAGCTTTAAACCTGGTATATGCTAATAGCTGCTGATGGTAGGCCTATTGCATCAGTAGCTTCTAGTTTCCCTGGGGGTGGCTTCCCTCTGCTTGGACAATTCTGTCTCAATGACCTTTGCTCCACATCACCTAGAAATGTTATCTGGCCTGGGACCCACTTGGGAAATAGTCTCATCTGACCCTTGGGGAGCCTGAAAACAGCTTGCAGCTAGGCCTCCTGCAATATTTTAGCAAATTCGCTAGCAATCATCTCTTGAAATGCTGCAGCTGGTACAAAGATGTCACATGGGGCTGGGAATTAACTCTCAAAGAGACCCCCGTTTCTGCTTCCACATTTGTAACTCAGCGTATAAATTCGTCCATTGTTTTAGCCGGTACGTTTTCTTCCTTCACCAGTTATGACATTCCCCTGTTAAACCATTTATAAACTGACTTTTAACACAGGAATCTCCCATGGCTAGTCAGTGTATATAGCCCTCTTTCTGCATTGCCTGTACCAGATTCAGCACAGCACAATTCTGCTTCACTTAAGCCATCTCTTGGCCAGGGTGGTGAAGGGGAAGACCCCCTATCGATCACTCTCTGCAATGTACACAGATAACTAGGTAGGGAGGTGCTGTCTGCCCTGATCATTACACCATACATGAGGTCCCCTTCCCTGGCCCCAGGGAAAAAGGGACCATGTCTCTCCTCTGTTGGGGAAGAGAAGGGCCTGCTGCAGTTAGCTGCTGAGGCCTGAGCTAGAAGAGGACACTTTAAGATAGTTAGATAGTGACAAACGACTGTTCTGATTGGCTGTTTTTCTAAGTTGTGTTCCTGAAGTGCACAAAGTAACTGTCACATGTAGAGCAAGGTGTGGGAGGAATGAGTGACTCAGAGGAGTATGGGGGTGGGGGAACACCTTTATATGATGTAGATTCAGACTGTAGCATGAGCGGAATACTTTATGTATTTAAAAGAAAATAACAGGGATCACCTTTATTTAGCATACATGAGACTAAAGAAAGGAAAATAACCAAATAGTCATAGGTTTAAAAAAACGTAAAAGAAGGAAAATAGGCAAGCGGTGAAGAACTTTCTAAAAGGTACATTGATAAGGGCCAAAGAGCAAAAAGGGGAGGAAGCAGGCAGTAGTTTTTTAAAAGCCTTTAAAGTCAATACACCACGTTTAGAGACAGAAATGTCCTCTTCCCCAACCTGTGCTATCTACACATTGGGCCTCCTTGTCACTGCACTGTAGTCAGTATGGTTACATCAGGGATGAACTTGACCCACAATCTCCCGCCACCCCCCAATTATTGTGAAATCCATTAAAAGTTGCTAGGTAAGAGCTCAGGGGCACTCGTTGTATCTCATCTGAGGCATGTTTTGCTGTTCAGTAGTTATTGCTGGGAGGATTGTTTCAAGCACAGCTTAGTACGCTACAACAGGATGTATTCCTCTCTGTCACCCAGGGGTCCCTTGGCAGTACTGCACACAGTCTAGGTCCTGGTTCCTCATCAGATTGAGTTAGGCAAAGTAAACACAGTCTAGTACTTTGCAGCAGCCCTGCTCCAGGACAGAAATGAGGAGTCTGTAGCTCGGTAAACATGAAAATGTTACATCCTTAGTATGCACCCGTTTAAACAAATAAAAGAAGCTTCTCCCCTCTTCCACCCCAAAGTAGGAAAACTCTGCTTTTTAGGATTGCATTAAGCTTTTCCCATCTGACTCTAAAAAGTGGGTGTAGTATGTGAGCCCCCCTGAGCTATCACATTCAGATTGTGGTTTATGTACTGCTGTAGGCTGATTTCTTTGTAGGCAGTCTGTCTGCAGTGGTGGGCAGTGTTTCCATTTATTTCAAAGATCTGTCATTCATGTACTGGGGTTTTGGTGGTTTGGGCTTTGCAGTCCGTGCTTAAGCAGGAAAGAAAGTGCAGCCGTAAGTCTCGACCCAGACCTGTGCTAGGGCAGGAACAAAACTACGAATTGGATACAGGACTGTAGCGGTGCGGTTAACCCGCTCCGAGAGAAAAGGCTAGATTGATTGGGGAAGAAGCCACAGCTGGGGCCATGTCCAGTGATGAGCTGCCAAAATCTTAACAACAGGTTCCCTCCTCACCCCATGAGGGGGTCGTGGCCCATCCCCGTCCCCCGGGGACTCCTGCCCCATCCAACCCCCCCGCGTTCCTTGACGACCCCCCCCGACCCCTGCCCCATCCACCCCCCTCCCCTGTCCCCTGACTGCCTTCAGAACTGGGCAGGAGGATCTTGTGGGCCACCGTAGTGGGTGCCCACCCCGCCCCTAAGAGCCGGAGGGACCTGCCGGGGGGCAAGGTGGGGAGTCCCGGCAGTGCTTACCTAGGGCAGCTCCCAGGAAGCATCCGGCAGGTCCCTCTGGCTCCTAGGGGTGGGGGAATGTAGCTGGGGGGGAGCAGGCGGAGCGGCCGCTCCCCTCACTGATCACATCAAAAGTGGCGCCTTAGTCACTGACTCCATGGGTGCTCTGGGACTGGAGCACCCACGGGGAAAATTTGGTGGGTGCAGAGCACCCACCGGCAGCTCCCCGCCCCGCCCCCAGCCCCAGCTCACCTCTGCTCTGCCTCCTCCCCTAAACACGCCGCCCCGCTCTGCTTTTCCGCCCCCTCCCCCTTCACGTGGGAAGCCTGGGAGGGCTGAGAAGCAAGCGGTGGCTTCCTGCTCAGGCCCAGGGAGGCGGAGGTCAGCTGGGGTGGGGAGCAGTTCCCCTGCACACCCCCAACCCCAGGTTACCTGCTGCGGCGCGGGCAGCCCTCCTCATGCCCCCCCCCCCCCGCCCCAGCTCACCTCTGCTCTGCCTCCGCCTCCCTGGGCCTGAGCGCGAAGCCACCGCTTGTTTCTCAGCCCCCCGGCTTCCTGCACAAACAGCTGATTCGTGGGAAGCTGTGGGGGGGGGGCGGAGAAGCAGAGCAGGGCGGCATGTTCAGGGGAGGAGGCAGAGGTGGAATGGAGGTGAGCTGGGGCTGGGGGCGGGGCGGGGAGCTGCCGGTGGGAGCTCTGCACCCATCAAATTTTCCCCGTGGGTGCTCCAGCCCCAGAGCACCCATGGAGTCAGCGCCTAAGGCACCACTTTTGGCCAGTTGTTAAATTTAGAAGCCCTTTTAGAACCGGTTGTCCCAGGTGGGACAACCGGTTCTAAAAGGGCTTCTAAATTTAACAACCGGTTCTAGCGAACCGGTGCGAACCGGCTCCAGCTCACCACTGGCCATGTCCCAATCAGGCCACACCTGGCCCTGTTATAAGGGCTCAGGGAGGAGCTGGGTCAGTCTCCCTCTAGCTGGGGAGAGAGAAAGACCTGGGTGCCTGGGAGCTCAGGGTACCAGGAGTAGAGCAGGGTTGGGGAAAGGCAAGAGGAGCTGGAGAGCTCCAGCCTGGCAAATCCGTAGGCTGGGGGCCTTGCTAAAGGCCAAAACAGATACTGGGGTTGCAGAGGTGAAGCCCAGCTGGTCCAACCTCCTTGCCAATGATGAATGGCCATGACAGACTGCAGTCTGCCCCAGTGAGCAGGGGCTAGATGACAACTGGCAGTAGCCACGGAGGCAAGGTGGGTGAGAGGGTTGGGTGGTTCCCCTGGGAAGGGAGACCCAGAGCGTGGTGGGGTACGGCTCAGGCAGTACCCCAAGGTAGAGAGCACTGGGGTCTGGGAGGGACACGGGGCCAGCGACAGGCAAGACACTGGCCAGTAGGAGACACTCTGTATGCTGGAGAGCTAATTCCCAAGATGACTAGCAGGAGACACCGTGGCAGTGAGTCTCAGCATTACTACAGGGACCAAGCTGCAAAATTCAGATGTGGATCCTATTTTTCAGTGCCTCAAAGCTTGGGGATGTTTCAAATCAAGATTTTAGGTTGAGCCATTAGTATACAGGGGCCAGTCTCAGAAGAAGGCTTGTGACTGGAACTCCAGCTAAACCTTACCCAGAGAGAAGCTACTGTCCCTCCAGCATCATTTTTTGGGAACCAATCTTGGGATTGAATAGTTACTCTTGTTTTCCCCATCCATCACCAGCGCTACTAAATCTTTGGCCCCACTGTTATCGACTCACCTGCCAATGTAGAAAACACTTATTACCCTAAGAAATAGGGCCCATTACAATCACTGCCATTCACCAACCCTCCCTGGAATACCTCTCCATACGAACCACATCTCATGTGCATTTTCACTCACCTTATCTTACACCATTTCTCCCCTAGTGATGTTAACAGAATTAACGTGTTAAAATCCTACTGTAGACAAGGCAATTTTAACACATCAGCTGGTCACAATAAACCTTACTGGAGATGCTAGGGTTTACCTCAATCCCCCAAGCTAACATGTAGTACAACGACAATTCCCTTGACTACACTACGGGTGAAATCCTGGCCAAGTTTGTCAATTTTGCCATTGAGCGTAATGGTGCCAGGATTTTTACCCTAGCAATTTTCCATGTGTCAGCGATCATGTGTTAAAAATACACATGTATTTTCTTTCCACTAGTAAAGACATGGCCACTGACAACCCCCCATTGACACTACATCAACATCACACTCACCCACCTCCAGTTCCTTCAGTGGCAGTCCTGGAAGCACCATTTTTTAGAAGCAGAGCCTCTGGGAATGGAATAAGAGACATAGATATTCCCATCAGGCTTGTTATAATACCTGGAGAATACAGGGTATCTCCCATTCCTCCCATCTCTTGTCATTTTATACTTAATGCTCTATTTGCAGAAGTGTAACCTGGGCTGGAGCCATTATTGCTGCTCATTTTTCCTGCAACCACTCCAGAATTCAGCTGGATTGTTAGAATCTCTGTCCAACTCCTCCTCTTCCCACAATAAAACTGCACCTATGGGCATGAAGCTTAGACATTTGGCAGGTTAAGAAAGGACGCATTCAGGGCACCTGCTGCAGGAAAGCAGCGAATATCAGCAGCTCTCCACACACAATGGGCAGGTCTACATTACTGCTTAAGTCAATCTACCTTACATCGCTCAGAGGGGGTGAAAAAGCGGTGACTTACGCTTCTCGCCGAGGTGGAGTAATTCTGCCAACGGAACAGTGCTCTCCCATCGGCATAGCACGTCTTCACCGGATGCTGCGCAGCTGCCGCGTACAGCTGTGCCGATGTAGCACTGTAGGGTAGACTTGACTTGCAACAATGCTCGGGGGATTGGCTGGCGGCATTGTAAATTTAGAGTGCGTTCTTATATTCCAGAGTTCACAGAGACTCTCCACTTCCAGCTTGCCCCACAAGATCAGACTCATTAGGTTTTGTCAGAAATGCCCAGCTAATGGGAACCACTTTTTTATTGTGAGAGGCACACACAACACTAGGGAATGTTTCTTTAACAAAACACAACATTTCATATTCAGGATAATTAACAGCATAAAGAGGTTTATTTACTAAAAATTTCTTCCTCTCAGTTGCTTATAGCCCCTGTTTCCAAAGCACTGAGCCCAATTTAGCAGCCCCTCCTAAGGTTCTTTGTGCTGGGGGACTGGCACAATAGGACCTTAAATCAGTCCTCGAGGGACTGAGAAGAATATCCCCAGGTCATAAAGAGACAGAATGTGAGCCCACTCTATAGTACTCTTGGAGTGGGGGTCATGTCAGCATCAACGGGAAGCAAGCTGGGACTGCACCAGGGCAAGCTAGGGCCAGTGAGAATAGGGCCAGAGCACAACATGCTGCAATAATCCCTAGCCAGTGGATGGTCCCTAGGGGCAATGTTATCTGGAACATGCTAGAGAAGCCCTTTAGTGTTGCTTGGTCTGTAGGCAGCTGAGAATCAGAAGAGGTGTAAGGGTGCGTCACAGTGTGAACAGCTAAGGATTGTTTCCAGTGTGTCCCCTGAGACTCTTTGTCTTCACTGTCTAGATTTCTTGAGCCCATATTTCATTCTTGGTGTCCAGTGTTTGGTGTGTATTTATATTTCTAGCTCACTGTAACCCTGCTGTGATAACTGGGCCTACAAATTTACCCTGCTTGTGAACTCAACTGTAAGAAACTCTGGAAAAGTTTATAAAAATATTGTGATTTCCCAATCAATATTTATTGTTATGGGTTAAGGTGAAAAAGAGGGACAGAAAGACTGAATTAGTCCAAACAAAATAGCTTACTGATGTAATTGGAGGACTGTTCAAATCAGACCTGGTAAACAAGAGAAGTATGGGACTGTAAATCAATGAACCAAGACTGGGGTGTTAAGCCTAAATGGTAGACAAAATAATGAAAGGATGGACTATTCTGCCCATCACTCCCTTTAGAGGCCCTCAAACAGAGACTTTGAGTGGGTGAGGGAAGGCTGGCCATTGTGACACTGGCTGAGTAAAATACAAGAGAAGGGGAAAGAGTTAGCTTCGTCATCATGGCTGCCACCCTCACTGTCTCCTGGGACCTTCTTCATCCTAATCCTGAGAGGAGTCCTGAGCAGAGTAGGGAAGGGAGAGGGACTAAGATGACACCCCCACCTCTACTGGCTCTGGCTAACTCACAACCACCACTCAAGATATGGGACTTTGTCTCTCCCTGCCCACCCCATTGTCCTTTTCCTTCCCTACCTTATTTCTTCTCTTTCCTAACTCTCTCCTTTTCCCTTCTGTCTATTACAAATCTGGCTTACCCAGCCAAGACTGTTTATTTTGCAATATTATTTTAAGACCAAAAGGCAGATAAATGGAATCCCCTAAACATCCCTACTCTAGTACAAGTTTGCCAAGTCTCTGATAAAACCATGGTTTGTCTGATCCTGTGTTTTTCCAGCAGTGTGTTGCAAGTGAAAGGGTAACCAAAGACAGACACTGCATGTTCTATTTTTTCTGTTCTTTTCTTTCAGCTCATGTGTGTGTTTGTCTTATTTCATTTTTTAGGAACTGGAATCAGACTTTAACAACAGCAGTAGCTCCTCAACCCCATGTCGGCTAAAGTCGTCTCTTTTCCCCAAAAGAACAGTTATCATTATCTTTAATACCACTGGCAAACCGGGGCTGGGGGCGGGGGAGGGTTCTTTCTAAAAACTCTCCAGCTACAGGGGAAAGGGACAAGAGTTATACTTGAAATAAAAGGCTTACTTAATACTTTACATTTTAAATGTTTTAACTGGGGGGGGTTACATCTTTAATGAAAGGTTTAAAAAAACAGTGTATTTGCCATGCTGCTAAGCAAGCTAAAATCTCCATACACCAAACCTTGTTAATATTGAACAGTTAAAGGGTCATGTTAACACTGTTGACTATTTGGGCCCCTATATTCTATCTAAATTAATACAACCCTTACAAGATCCATTAGTAATCAATTCTATTTTAAGACATTCTTCGGACATGGGGCAAAAGGCACCCTCTAAAATAGATACCAAAGAGAATTTGGCCGGTTCCAAAAAAAGCTTACCCGAACTTGAATGAACAACATTGACTTTGATCCTGCCTTGATCCCAAATTGTCATTCTCAGTCCATAGTCAAACTATTACAAGAAGATCATTCAGGTCAGCAGTAGGTGCAGGAGTCCAGAGATGGCTGCATTACTGTATACGTTAGGAATTTAGCATGTATATTGTATTTATTTAGATATTAGAAATGCAAGGGAGTTTTCTGTGAAGGTGTAGAAACTGTCAGTACAAATGATGCAAACTTCATTGCACTGTCACTCCCTTCTAACAACAAAACTTATTACATGACCTCAGGAGGGGGACAGAAGCCTAAGCCTACCTGACCCCTGAAATCCCAGGCTGGGGGGGCCCCAAAGCTGAAGTCTGAGCTCCACCACCCAGGGCTGAAGCCCTTGAGCTTCGACCCTGGCCTGAGGAGCTCAAGCTTCAATCCTGGGCCCAGGTGGAGGGGCTTGGGCTTCGGCTTTGGCCCCGGGCCCAGCAAGTCTAACATCAGCCCTGGTGACCCCATTAAAATGGGGCCACAACCTACTTTGGGGTCCCAAACCCATAGTTTGAGAACTGCTGGGTTGTGATGCATGCTTGCTGGTCTAACAGAGGAAAGGGATCATAGCTGAAGGAAAGGGTGCAGTTCTCAGCCGCCTTTGCACTCCACTGATTGTGGTCTGCACATTTTCAGGTTGTTGCATCTACTATAAGTTAGAGCACCCCTAAGGCTGCTCTAATAGGCTGCAGAACTGGCCTGCACAGAGCAGGCACAGAATTGGAACAGTGTGAAGGTAAGCTTTCAGCCACCTTGGTGTGCATTTCCGTAACTTGTGCTCTGCCTAGCCTAGCCAGACCCCTAAATCTAGTCCATACAGTTGCTTTCTGTAAACTGGTTAGAATGACTCACTTGCTTAAAAGTGACCCGCTGAAAGCTTCTTACAATGTTTGTTGGCTCCTTAATCCTGAACTTCAGGGGAGGAGGTTCAGTAAGCAGGCAGAAGAGATGACTAATTGAGGCTTTTTTTTTCAGAGCAACAAATGTCAGCGTACTCCCCCTAAAAATCTGCCTGCTTCTACCTAGCTAAAAAATGTGGGAGTAAAATCCTGTGCAACCGATACCATTTGCAAACCTGTACATATACACGCCGCACTAGAGCTAGCTCCAGAATGTGCTGTTATTTGTATCAGAGGTGGAAAAATTCATCAGAATGGAGTACTTGGCATGCAGAGTGAGGATTCCTGCTTTCTGTTCCAAGTTCTGCCAGTGAGTCACTATGTGATCTCTGGGAAGCCACTTCAGCACCTCAAAAAGAAAAGGAGGACTTGTGGCACCTTAGAGACTAACAACTTTATTTGAGCATAAGCTTTCGTGGGCTACAGCTCACTTCATCGGATGCACCTCAGTTTATTGCTCTGTAGAAACAGAGCAGGCAATACCTTCATCCCATGGTGTTAAAGTTACATTGCCTAGTATTAATTACAGTTCTTCTATTACCTTCTCTCTCATGTTAACACATGGAAATAGTGTTGAATGCGGTGATAGTCAATTTAACTGGTAACCCCCTGTCAAGGTTCCTTCCCCACTCTGAATTCTAGGGTACAGATGTGGGGACCTGCATGAAAGACCCCCTAAGCTTATTCTTACCAGCTTAGGTTAAAAACTTCCCCAAGGTACAAACTTTGCCTTGTCCTTGAACCCTATGCTGCCACCATCAAGCGTGTTAAACGAAGAACAGGGAAAGAGCCCACTTGGAGATATCGTCCCACAAAATATCCCTCCAAGCCCTACACCCCCTTTCCTGGGGAAAGCTTGATAAGAATCCTCACCAAATTGTACAGGTGAACACAGACCCAAACCCTTGGAACTTAAGAACAATGAAAAATCAATCAGGTTCTTAAAAGAAGAATTTTAATTAAAGAAAAGGTAAAAGAATCACCTCTGTAAAATCAGGATGTTAAAGACCTTACAGGGTAATCAGATTCAAAACACAGAGAATCCCTCTAGGCAAAATCTTAAGTTACAAAAAGACACAAAAGCAGGAATATACATTCCATTCAGCACAGCTTATTTTACCAGCCATTAAACAAAAGGAAATCTAACACACTTCTAGCTAAATTACTTACTAACTAACTAACAGGGGTTCTGAGGCTGCATTCCTGATCTGTTCCTGGCAAAAGCATCACACAGATAGACAGACCCTTTGTTCCCCCCACTCCAGATTTGAAAGTATCTTGTCCTCTCATTGGTCATTTTGGGTCAGGTGCCAGTGAAGTTACCTTAGCTTGTTAACCCTTTACAGGTGAAAGGGTTTTGCCTCTGGCCAGGAGGGATTTTATAGCACTGTATACAGAAAGGTGGTTACCCTTCCCTTTATATTTATGACACCCCCCTATATAGTTCACCTTGACTTAATGTTTTTACAAGGATTTGGTTGGTTGCATTTCCTATGTATAGAAGTGGTTGAGGTTGTTTGTTTATTAAAAAAACATGTTCTAGAGCAGGACAAAGAAACCACAGCCTCCTAGTGAATCTGGCCCTGGAGATTCACTGCACCACATTATTTATTTGTACTGCCCATCACAGAGTTGCAATGATACCATGTCCCTGGTTGCTGGATGTAGTTTTGTGACTGCCGTGCCTCAGTTTCCCTAGTATCTTCCTGAGCCTATTAAAGCTATAGAAATGAACTGGCCCTCCAGCCAAGACACCTTCAAGAGTCTGATCCCTTCTGGGGCCACAGTATCCTTTAACAAGGTCCAGCACAAACAGGAAAAGAGCTGAATCTTCAGCTCCAGTTGGGCTTAGCTGGCCACCGCCCTCCCTCCCAGGCAGACCTCAGCTACCACACAATGTGCTCACCTCTGTCCAATCCTCAGCCCTAACTGGGCTCAGCTGCATGAGCCTCAACTAAAATGTGGCATCTTCACATCCATCTACAAGCTCCTGTGCTTCACTCAACCCCACAGTCTGGGGCTGGCACAGTTATCTATCTTCCCAGCATTTCAGGCAGACCATCATGCCTCAAGTACACACTGTCTGCCCCTGTGGCCTTCTCTCAGGCCTGTCTGTCTGTCTCTGTCTCTCTCTCTATATATGTGTGTATATATATATATATATACACACACACACACGGAGAGAGAACTCATTACATCCTCTCCCCCATTTCTCTTCTCACCAGCTATCCTTCTCTCTCCTTTTTTGCATCCATCACCTTCACCAGACCACATCTGCCACAGGGGCAATAAGTGAGGTTACTAGCACTCTCGGGGTCCTTTACCCTTTTTGGTGCTGATGCAGAGTTTACAGCCTGTCACACTGCCATATTCCCTAAAATGAGGATGCAGAATAGTGCAAATCTTGTAGCAAGTGTAATTACTGCAAACTTGGGCTGATCCTGCTCCCATTAAAATCAATGGAAATAGTCTCATTGGCTTCACTGGGTGCCTAACCATATGCCGGGGAGCCCTAATCTATGGGACCCTATTTCTAGCCCTAATAGCCCTACCAACTCTAAGTCTATCTCTAGCCTGAGGAGCCCTAGCTATTGGAATCCGAACTCTAGCGCAGGTAGACCTACAATTTGGAACTGCAGCCCTAGCCTGGGGAGCACCATCCTATGGAATGCTAAGCCTAGCCTGGTTAGCCCTACACTTTGGATCATTTACCTGAGCCTGGGAAGCCCAACCCTACCCCTGAGATCCCTACTCTTTAGAATAAGATGACCATACGTCCCCACTTTCCAGGGACAGTCCCCAGATGAAGTACTGTATCCCCTGGCAAACAATGCCCCCAGAAGAGTTCTTGGTACGTGGAATTTGTCCCTGAATGCCCTTACTTTTAATTTCTCGTGTTGGTTAATATACCTAGTGAATAAATGCATTAAAGAGAAGTATCCCGAATATTTCTATTATTACTATTAGTTAAAACAGAGTGAGTATGACCTTGCTTTGCAAGAAGGAATATATGCATGTCATACCATTAGACATAATCACAGTTTCAGGTCAATGGACTGTATTTCCAATTTAAATAAAAAATTCAACAACCCAAAATTCTCATATGTGCAGACAAATTTTGAAGCAATAGTTGCAGATGTGGGGCAAATGATGAACTAATTGACGACTGGAAAGATGCTGAATATGTGTCACTATTGCCTTTTGCTACTCCATAGCTAAGTGTGCATGTCCAGTGTTGGATTGATCTGTCCATGCTAAGAAACTAGACCCTGTTCTAAATGACAGCTGTCGTGGAATAACAGGATGTCTAAAGCCAACACCAAAGGTTAGCCCAGAGGTCGGCAACCTATGGCACGCGTGCCAAAGATGGCAAGCAAGCCGATTTTTAATGGCACGCTGCTGCCTGGTGGGTCCCAGCCGCCGGATCCACTCAGCCAGCTGCCAAACCCAGGCCGGGACCCCGGCGGGCAGCAGCGTGCCATTAAAAATCCTGCCCGCCCTGGCCCACTCTTCTCTGCCCCTCCTGCGGGGGCAGGGTGAAGAAGCTTGGTCCTGCCGGCTGCTGCTGCAGGGCAGGCGAGCTCCCCCCTCCCACACCTCTTCCCCCAGCATGCGGGGTTCCTGCCCCTCCTCCTCTCCCTCCCTGCTGCCCATCAGCTGATGGCCCTTGCGGGGGAGAGGGAGAAGCGGAGCCACAGTGCACTCGCTGCTCTGGGGAGGAGGCGGAGAAGAGGTGGGGACGGGGCCTTGGGGAAGGGGGGTGGAATCAGGGCATATCCCCTCCAGCTCTCTGCCATGAGCCGCTCTGGGCAGGGGGCTGGGAGCACCCCCACAACCCTAGCCCACCCCCCCCTCAGCCCCCTGCCCTGACCCCTGCACCCCCCTCACACACACCCAGCCCTCTGCCCTGATCTCTGCACCCCCCCACACCCCAGCCTCTGCCCTGAGCCGTGCAGACCTCACACACCCCAGCATCCTGTCCTGACCCCTGCACCCCCCCACGGCCCCAGCACTGACTCCAGCACCCCCGCACACATACCCAGCCCCCCCACACCCCATGCCCTGACTCCTGCACCCTCCTCACACACCCACAGCCCCCTGCCCTGACTCCTGCACCCCCCACACATACCCAGGCACCCCACACTTCATGCCCTAACTCTTGCACCCCCCACATTCCCACCCCCGCCCTGAGCACCAAACAAGAGCACCTGCACTCCCCCCCCCATTCCCACCTGCACGCCTCACACCAAATGGGAGCTGCCCTGGTAAGCACTCCACACCCAAACCTCCTGCCCCAACCCTGAGCCCCCTCCCTCATTCTAGCTGCTGGCCAGACCCTACACCCCAACCCCCAGCCTGATCCTTCACCCCCAGCCCTGTGCTCAGCTCACTCCCACCCTCAGCTCAGTGCAGGGAGAGAGGAAGAGAATGGGCTAGAACCAGGGAGAAGGTAGGTACCCACTCTATGTGGCAGAGTGGGGTGGGGGGAGAGAAAACCTTTTGCAGTGGTAAACACCCATTTTTTCATGGTTTGTGTGTATAAAAAGATCTTCTGTACTTTCCACAGTATGCATCCGATGAAGTGAGCTATAGCTCACGAAAGCTTATGCTCAAATAAATTGGTTAGTCTCTAAGGTGCCACAAGTACTCCTTTTCTCTATGTGGGCAGGGTCAGGATCCCAGACTGGCAGCGAGCTGAGTGGCAGCAGGTTGAGCCACTCAGCCCAATGCCAGTCTGGGGTCCTGGCCGCCAGCCCCGCTCAGCCCACTGCCAGTCTGGGGTTCTGGCTGCCGGCCCCTTGCCAGCCAGGGTCCTGGCCACAGGCCCTGCTCAGCCCGCTGCCGGCCTAGGTGAACAGAACCCCCACCTGGCAGTGGGCTGTGTGGGCCGGTGGCATAAGATCAGCATTTTTATTTAATTTTAAATTAAGCTTCTTAAACATTTTGAAAACCTTGTTTACTTTACATACAACAATAGTTTAGTTATATAGCATATAGACTTATAGAGAGAGACCTTCTAAAAAATGTTAAAATGTATTACTGGCACGCGCAACCTTAAATTAAAGTGAATAAATGAAGACTCGGCACACCACTTCTGAAAGGTTGCCGACCCCTGGGTTAGCCTGTACTTACTGGCTGGCATTGCACCACCTCCTATAAGGAGGAAGATAGCAAGTCAAAAGGAAAAATCACTGCAGATGGAAGACCCAAGGCATCCATTATATTGTCACGCAGGAGTAACCAAACACTTCAAATCCTGAAAGAGTTTTATTACCAGTATTGTGCCTTTGGATACGAGAGCTGGCAAGGCATGACTGAGGTTATGGAATGAAAGACTACGCAGAGCCGGGTGCACAGAAATAGATCTGGAACCCCAGGCAGACTTTCCCAGAGGGGCCAATACAGACTGGTCAACATGGCGATGCCTAACTACCTGCGAATGCAAACTGGAACATCAAAGACTAACATGATCAAATGCAGCTATTCGAATGACATGAATACATGCAAGTGTGGTGAAATGCAGACCAAGAGCACCTGCTCATTTGCCAACCCTTTGGGGAGACCTGTACAAAGGAGGACCTTGCTGTAGCAACAGAAAGAGCCTAGTTTGTGACAAGGACACAAGAAGGAAAAGGCCATAGGCAGGAACCAGCGAATTGCAGAAATAAATGCAAAAAGAAAAGGAGGACTTGTGACACCTTAGAGACTAACAAATTTATTTGAGCATAAGCTTTCGTGAGCTACAGCTCACTTCATCGGATGCAATGCAAAGCTTATGCGCAAATAAATTTGTTAGTCTCTAAGGTGCCACAAGTCCTCCTTTTCTTTTTGCGCATACAGACTAACACAGCTGCTACTCTGAAAAAAGAAATAAATGCATGGCTACACAAGTGGTGTCAGCGAGAGCGCTTTGTCTTCTTCAACCATGAGCTGATGTTCCAGGAAAGAGGATTACTGTACTGGGATATGCTCCATCTATCAAATACTGGGAAGAGCATCTCTGAAAATCATCTGGCTAGCCTGATAAGGAGAGCTTTAAACTAAGTCCTATAGGGGATGATGGCAAAAGTCTGGCCAATGCGCATCTAGGCTCAAGTAGTGAAGAAAAGGGGAAGGGGCTAAACTCTGGACTAGAAATCAAAACTGTATTAAAAGGCAAGAAGAAAAGCAACAGCGCAGTCTGCAAAATAGCTTCAATGTCTGTATACGAATACAAGGAATATGAGGAGCAAATGGGATGCATTGGAAGTCATAGTATAACAAGAAAATTATGACTTAACTGGCATTACAGAAAGTTGGTGGAACAACTCCCATGAGTGGAATACCAGCATTGAGGAATATACCTTGTTCCAAAAGGATAGCTATGGGAAAAAAGAAAGAGGTGTTGCGTTGTATGTCAAAAATGTATACACTTGCTCAGAGGTCCAAGAGGACATGAGCAACAGATATACTGAAAGTCTCTGGGTGAGGATAAAAAGGTAAAGAGAACAGTAGTGATGTTATGGTGAGGGTCTTTTATAGATCATCAAATCAGGAAGAGGAAGTGGATGAGTCATTCTACAAGCAGGTAACAAGATTAGTTTACACACATG
This sequence comes from Eretmochelys imbricata, assembly GCF_965152235.1. Classification (NCBI taxonomy): domain Eukaryota; kingdom Metazoa; phylum Chordata; order Testudines; family Cheloniidae; genus Eretmochelys; species Eretmochelys imbricata. Next base: position 191,792,633 of record NC_135574.1, on the reverse strand, counting down.
CGCTAGTATTAATGGGGGATTTTCCCTAATATCTCTTGGAAGACTATTATAACAAAACATAATATGTCCTGCAAATTCTTAGCATGTGTAAGGGACAACTTTCTAATTCAGAAAGTTGAGGAAACAGGTAGGGGGTCATCCATTCTGAATCTGGTTTTGACCAACAGACATGAAGTAGTTGCAAACGTGGAGGTGACTGGGAACTTGTGAGGAAGTGATCATGATCTAAGAATTCAAGATCCAATGGGAAGAAAGACCTGAAAACAGCAAAACAAGGACACTGGACTTCAGAACGGTGGATTTCAACTAACTCAGAGAAATAGTAGGCAAGGTCCCATGGAAAGACCAATTAAGAAGAAAAGGAATCCAAGGGGGCTAGTAGTTATTAAAAGATGTAATACTAGCAGCTCAACCACAAGCTATTCTGACGCAGAGGAAAGATAAAAACCGCAGAAGACCAATGTGGCTTCACAAGGAGCTTTTTAGCTATCTAAAAACCAAAAGGGGTACATGCAGGAAATGGAAGCAGGGGCAAATCACAGGGAAGTATACATGGGAATAGTGAGAATGTGTACGAACGAAGTCAGGAAAGCCAAGGCTATGTCACACAAAAAAGAAAGCTCAAGGACGGTGTGGCTCCGCTGCTCAATGGGAAAAGTGAGCTGGTAATAGAAGATGACAGGAAGGCCGAGCTACTCAATGTCTACTTTGCTTCAGTCTTCTCACAAAAAATAACATGTGACCAGATGACTAGCAAAGTTACCATGGACAATAAAGGGGAACGGATGCAGATCAAGATAAGTAAAGAACACATCAGAGATCTTCTGAACAATTTGAATGACTTCAAATCAGCGGGGCCTGATGCTATTCACCCCAGGGTACTGAAGGATTAGCTGAAGAAATTTCAGAGCCACTGGAAATAATATTTGAAAACTCAGGGATCACAGGAGTGGTACCGGAAGATTGGAGAAGGGCTAATACAGCACCTATCCTTAAAAAGGGAAAAGGAGGAGCCAGGGAACTATAGACCAGTCAGCCTGACTTTGATACCCGAGAAGCTACTAGAGCAAGATATAAAACATTCAATTTCTGAATACCTGCAGGATGACAGGTTATAACTAGGAGCCAGCATGGATTTACTAAGAACATATTATGCCAAACCAGCATAATATGAATTCCTTCTTTGACAGGGTAATTGGTTTTGTGGATGGGGGAATGCAGTGAAAATAAGATACCTGGACTTCAGCAAGGCTTTTGTCAAGGTTCCTACCCCACTCTGAATTCTAGGGTACAGATGTGGGGAACGTGCATGAAAGACAACCTAAGCTGGTAAGAATAAGCTTAGGGGAAAACTTCCCCAAGGCACAGATTTCTTTTTTGCCTTGGGAACCAGCTTAGGTTAAAAACCTGATACGCTGCCACCACCAAGTGATTTAAACAAAGAACAGGGAAAGAGCCCACTTGGAGACGTCTTCCCCCAAAATATCCCCCCAAGTCCTACACCCCCTTTCCTGGGGAAGGCTTGATAATAATATCCTCACCAATTGGTACAGGTGAACACAGACCCAAACCCTTGGATCTTAAGAACAATGAAAAATCAATCAGGTTCTTAAAAGAAGAATTTTATTTAAAGAAAAGGTAAAAGAATCACCTCTGTAAAAGCAGGATGGTAAATACTTTACAGGGTAATCAGATTCAAAACATAGAGAATCCCTCTAGGCAAAACCTTAAGTTACAAAAAGACACAAAAACAGGGATACACATTCCCTCCAGCACAGCGAATTTCACAAGACAAAAAAATACAAAAGAAAATCGAACGCATTTTCTAGCTAGATTACTTACTAACTTTACAGGAGTTGGAAGGCTTGCATCCTTGATCTGTTCCCGGCAAAGGTATCACACAGACAGACAGACAAAAGTCTTTTTCCCCCCCTCCAGATTTGAAAGAATCTTGTTCCCTCATTGGCCATTTTGGGTCAGATGCCAGTGAGGTTACCTTAGCTTCTTAATCCTTTACAGGTGAAAGGATTTTGCCTCTGGCCAGGAGGGATTTTATAGCACTGTATACAGAAAGGTGGTTACCCTTCCCTTTATATTTATGACAGCTTTTGACACAGTCCTGCTGACATTCTGATAAGTAAACTGGAGAAATGCAGGCTTGGCAGAAATGGCTACATAATCTGTTAAACAGCCACAAACAAAGAGTAACTATGAATAGATGATGTCAGATTGGAGGGAGGTCTCAAGTGGGGTTCCACGGGGATCTGTTCTGGGTCTGCTGTCGTTCAACATCTTTATTAATGACCAGGGTGTAGGAATAGAGAGCACACTGATCAAAATTTGCAGATGACACAAAGGTGCGGGGGTGACACCACTTTGGATGATAGAGCTAAAATTCAGCAGGATCTTGATACATTGGAGAACTGGGCTCTAGACAACAAAATGAAATTCAACAAAGACAAATTTAAGGTGCCACACTGAGGGAAGAAAACCCAAATGCACAAATACAGAATGGGGGTTAAATGGCTTAGCAGCAGCACTGCTGAAAAGGATCTGGGAGTTGTGGTGGATCACCACCTCAATGTGATTCAGCAAAGAGATGCTGTTTCAAAAAAAGTAAATGCAATTTTAGGTTGTATGAACAGAGGGATAGCATGCAAGTCATGGGAGGTGATAGCACTCCTTGACTCCACACTGGTTAGGCCTCAGATGGAGTATTGTGTCCAGTTTTGGTCACCAATGTATAGCAAGAATGTAGAGAAACTGCAAAGGATTCAGAGGCAAGCAACAAAGATAATCAGAGGGATGGAAGCAAGTCATATGAGCAAAGGCTGAAAGAACTGGGTATGTTTAGTTTGGAAAAGAGGAGATTAAGAGGGGACATGATAGCAGTCTTCAAACACTTGAATGGCTGCTGCCTTAAAAAAGATGGAGAAAAGTTGTTCTCTCTTGCCACAGATGGCAGGAGAAGAGGCAATGGGTTCAAACTACAGCACAGCAGATTTAGATTAAATCTCAGGAAAAACTAACTAAAAAGAGTAGGACAATGGAACAGACTGCCTTGGGAGGTTGTGGGAGCTCCTTCACTGGAGGTTTTCAGAAGGAGGTTGGATAGTCATCGGTCTTGGATTCGTTAGCCACAAAAATTCCTGCGTCTTGGCAGGGGGTCACTAGATGACCTTTGCAGTCCCTTCTAATGTTATGATTTTATGATTCTAAGAAGACCGGTGTCTGACTGCACTTCTGTACAGTGACATCACAGCCGCAGTGATGATATGCACATTTGTTTTGTATTTGTAGTGTATATGTGCAACTGTTAAAATAGAAGGTGCTAAAAAAATGTGCCTCACTACACCCTGAAACTTACATTTTCAGTCTTGGGTACTTCGCTGTGCTCCCACCCCTGTGTGTCCCCAGATTTGGTTTACAAAATATGGTCATCTTACTTTAGAGCCCTAACCCTAGCCCAGGAAGCCTTAGGGTATGTCTACACTACAAAATTAGGTCGAATTTATAGACGTCAGTTTTTTAGAAATCGGTTTTTATATATTCGAGTGTGTGTGTCCCCACAGAAAATGCTCTAAGTGCATTAAGTGCATTAACTCGGCGGAGAGCTTCCACAGTACCGAGGCAAGTGTCGACTTCCGGAGTGTTGCACTGTGGGTACCTATCCCACAGTTCCCGCAGTCTCTGCTGCCCATTGGAATTCTGGGTTGAGATCCCAATGCCTGATGGGGCTAAAACATTGTCGTGGGTGGTTCTCGGTACATATCGTCAGGCCCCCGTTCCCTCCCTCCCTCCATGAAAGCAAGGGCAGACAATCATTTTGCTCCTTTTTTCCTGAGTTACCTGTGCAGACGCCATACCACGGCAAGCATGGAGCCCACTCAGATAACCGTCACCGTATGTCTCCTGGGTGCTGGCAGACGTGGTACTGCATTGCTACACAGCAGCAGCAACCCATTGCCTTCTGGCAGCAGACGGTACAGTAGGACTGGTAGCTGTCATTGTCATGTCCGAGGTGCTCCTGGTCGCCTCTGTGAGGTCGATCAGGAGCGCCTGGGCAGACATGGGCGCAGGGACTAAATTTGGAGTGACTTGATCAGGTCATTCTCTTTAGTCCTGCAGTCAGTCCTATTGAACCATCTTATGGCGAGCAGGCAGGTGATATGGATTGCTAGCAGTCCTACTGTACCATCTTCTGCCGGGCAAGCAAAAGATGAGGATGGCTAGCAGTCCTTCTGCACCATCTGCTGCCAGCCAAAGATGTAAAAGATAGATGGAGTGGATCAAAACAAGAAATAGACCAGATTTGTTTTGTACCCATTTGCTTCTCTCCCTGCCCCCGTCTAGGGGACTCATTCCTCTAGGTCACACTGCAGTCACTCACAGAGAAGATGCCGAGAGGTAAATCTAGCCATGTATCAATCAGAGGCCAGACCAACCTCCTTGTTCCAATAAGAACAATTACTTAGGTGCACCATTTCTTATTGGAACCCTCCGTGAAGTCCTGCCTGAAATATTCCTTGATGTAAAGCCACCCCCTTTGTTGATTTTAATTCCCTGTAAGCCAACCCAGTAAGCCATGTCGTCAGTCGCCCCTCCCTCCGTCAGAGCAACGGCAGACAATCGTTCCGCGCCTTTTTTCTGTGCAGACGCCATACCACAGCAAGCATGGAGCCCGCTCAGATCACTTTGGCAATTAGGAGCACATTAAACACCACACGCATTATCCAGCAGTATATGCAGCACCAGAACCTGACAGAGCGATACTGGGCAAGGAGGCAACGTCAGCGCGGTCACGTGAGTGATCAGGACATGAACACAGATTTCTCTGAAAGCATGGGCCCTGCCAATGCATGCATCATGGTGCTAATGGGGCAGGTTCATAGGGTGGAACACCGATTCTGGGCCCGGGAAACAAGCACAGACTGGTGGGACCGCATAGTGTTGCAGGTCTGGGACAATTCCCAGTGGCTGTGAAACTTTCGCATGCGTAAGGGCACTTTCATGGAACTTTGTGACTTGCTTTCCCCTGCCCTGAAGCGCATGAATACCAAGATGAGAGCAGCCCTCACAGTTAAGAAGCGAGTGATGATAGCCCTGTGGAAGCTTGCAACGCCAGATATCTACCGGTCAGTTGGGAATCAATTTGGAGTGTGCAAATCTACTGTGGGGGCTGATGTGATGCAAGTAGCCCACGCAATCAAAGATCTGCTGATATCAAGGGTAGTGACCCTGGGAAATGTGCAGGTCATAGTGGATGGCTTTGCTGCAATGGGATTCCCTAACTGTGGTGGGGCCATAGACAGAACCCATATCCCTATCTTGTCACCAGAGCACCAAGCCGCCGAGTACATAAACCTCAAGGGGTACTTTTCAATAATGCTGCAAGCTCTGGTGGATCACAAGGGACGTTTCACCAACATCAATGTGGGATGGCCGGGAAAGATACATGACGCTCGCATCTTCAGGAACTCTGGTCTGTTTCAAAAGCTGCAGGAAGGGACTTTATTCCCAGACCAGAAAATAACTGTTGGGGATGTTGAAATGCCTATAGTTATCCTTGGGGACCCAGCCTACCCCTTAATGCCATGGCTCATGAAGCCGTACACAGGCAGCCTGGACAGTAGTCAGGAGCTGTTCAGCTACAGGCTGAGCAAATGCAGAATGGTGGTAGAATGTGCATTTGGACGTTTAAAGGCGTGCTGGCGCAGTTTACTGACTCACTTAGACTTCAGTGAAACCAATATTCCCACTGTTATTACTGCTTACTGTGCGCTCCACAATATCTGTGAGAGTAAGGGGGACATGTTTATGGCGGGGTGGGAGGTTGAGGCAAATCGCCTGGCTGCTGGTTACGTGCAGCCAGACACCAGGGTGGTTAGAAGAGCACAGGAGGGCACGGTAAGCATCAGAGAAGCTTTGAAAACTAGTTTCATGACTGGACAGGCTACGGTGTGAAAGTTCTGTTTGTTTCTCCTTGATGAAACCCCCCGCCCCTTGTTCATTCTACTTCCCTGTAAGCTAACCACCCTCCCCGCCTCCCTTCGATCACCACTTGCAGAGGCAATAAAGTCATCGTTGCTTCACATTCATGCATTCTTTATTCATTCATCACACAAATAGGGAGATGACTACCAAGGTAGCCCAGGAGGGGTGGTGGAGGAGGGAAGGAAAATGCCACACAGCACTTTAAAAGTTTACAACTTTAAAATTTATTGAATGCCAGCCTTCTGTTTTTTGGGCAATCCTCTGTGGTGGAGTGGCTGGGTGGCCGGAGGCCCCCCCACCGTGTTCTTGGGCGTCTGGGTGAGGAGGCTATGGAACTTGGGGAGGAGGGTGGTTGTTTACACAGGGGCTGTAGCAGCAGCCTGTGCTCCAGCTGCCTTTGCTGCAGCTCAGCCATACACTGGAGCATATTGGTTTGATCCTCCAGCAGCCTCAGCATTGAATCCTGCCTCCTCTCATCACGCTGCCGCCACATTTGGGCTTCAGCCCTGTCTTCAGCCCACCACTTACTCTCTTCAGCCCGCCACCTCTCCTCCCAGTCATTTTGTGTTTTCCTGCACTCTGACATTATTTGCCTCCACGCACTCGTCTGTGCTCTGTCAGTGTGGGAGGACAGCATGAGCTCAGAGAACATTTCATCACGAGTGCGTTTTTTTTTCTTTCTACTCTTCACTAGCCTCTGGGAAGGAGAAGATCCTGTGATCACTGAAACACATGCAGCTGGTGGAGAAAAAAAAAGGGACAGCGGTATTTAAAAAGACATATTTTATAAAACAATGGCTACACTCTTTCAGGATAAACCTTGCTGTTAACATTACATACATAGCACATGTGCTTTCGTTACAAGGTCGCATTTTGCCTCCCCCTACCGTGTGGCTAACCCCTCCCCCCTCCCCATGGCTAACAGCGGGGAACATTTCTGTTCAGCCACAGGCAAACAGCCCAGCAGGAATGGGCACCTCTGAGTGTCCCCTGAAGAAAAGCACCCTATTTCAACCAGGTGACCATGAATGATATCTCACTCTCCTGAGGATAACACAGAGAGATAAAGAACGGATGTTGTTTGAACTCCAGCAAACATACACTGCAATGCTTTGTTGTACAATGATTCCCGAGTACGTGCTACTGGCCTGGAGTGGTAAAGTGTCCTACCATGGAGGACGCAATAAGGCTGCCCTCCCCAGAAACCTTTTGCAAAGGCTTTGGGAGTACATCCAGGAGAGCCGCGAATACCAGGGCAAATTAATCCTTTCACATGCTTGCTTTTAAACCATGTGTAGTATTTTAAAAGGTACATCCGCCTGCCGGGTCCAGGAGGCAGCCTTGGGTGGATTGGGGGGCACTGGCTCCAGGTCTAGGGTGAGAAACAGTTCCTGGCTGTCAGGAAAACTGGTTTCTCCGCTTGCTTGCTGTGAGCTATCATCTTCTTCGTCCCCAAAACCTGGTTCAGTGTTGCCTCCATCTCCGTTGAAGGAGTCAAACAACACGGCTGGGGCAGTGGTGGCTGAACCCCCTAAAATGGCTTGCAGTTCATCATAGAAGCGGCATGTTTGGGGCTCTGACCCAGAGCAGCCGTTCGCCTCTCTGGTTTTCTGGTAGGCTTGCCTCAGCTCCTTAAGTTTCACGCAGCACTGCTTCGGGTCCCTGTTATGGCCTCTGTCTTTCATGCCCTGGGAGATTTTGACAAAAGTTTTGGCATTTCGAAAACTGGAACGGAGTTCTGATAGCACGGATTCCTCTCCCCATACAGCGATCAGATCCCATACCTCCCGTTCAGTCCATGCTGGAGCTCTTTTGCGATTCTGGGACTCCATCATGGTCACCTCTGCTGATGAGCTCTGCATGGTCACCTGCAGCTTGCCACGCTGACCAAACAGGAAATGAGATTCTAAAGTTCGCGTTCTTTTCCTGTCTACCTGGCCAGTGCATCTGAGTTGAGAGTGCTGTCCAGAGCGGTCACAATGGAGCACTCTGGGATAGCTCCCGGAGGCCAATACCATCGAATTGTGTCCACAGTACCCCAAATTCGACCCGGCAAGGCCGATTTAAGCGCTAATCCACTTGTCAGGGGTGGAGTAAGGAAATCGATTTTAAGAGCCCTTTAAGTCGAAAAAAAGGGTTTCATCGTGTGGACGGGTGCAGGTTTACATCGATTTAACGCTGCTAAATTCGACCTAAAGACCTAGTGTAGACCAGGGCTTACTCTTGGTATCCTTAACCTTCCCCGGGGAGCCCTAGCCTTTGGAACTCTAGCCCTAGATTAGGGGACCCCTACCATTTTGAACCCTAACCTTAGTTCAAGGAGCCCTAAATTATAGGTCCCAAAAACAGCCCAGAGAACCCTCCTCTTTGTAACCTTAACCCTCACCTGGGGATGCCTCCCCTTTCAAACACTAACCCTAGCTTGAGAAGTCCTAACCTATAGAACCCTAGCCCAGGGAGCCCCACCCTATGGATTCCTAACCCAAGCCTGAGGAGCATTGCCCTCTGGATCCCTAGCCCTCGCAAGGGGATCCCTATCCTTTGGAACCCTAATCCTAGTCCTGAAAGTCCTACTCTTCTGAATCCGAACCCTAGCTCAGGGAGTCCTGCCCTTTGGAATGATAACCCTAGCCCTGGGATCCCTAACCTATGGAACCCTAACTTTAGTGCATTGAGCCCAAACCTATGGATCCCTTACACAAGCCCAGGGACCAACACCCTATAGAGCCCCAATCCTAGCCAGGGGAACCCCAACCTATGGAACCCTATTTCTAGCCTGAGGAGCTCTCTACTTTGGAACAATGCTACCCTGGGGAGCCCTATCCATTGGAATCCTAACCCAAGGGTGGGAGTCCTACTCATCAAAACCTTACCCTAGCTCTAACTACCTACCCATAGGAACCCTAACCATAGGGCAGGGATTCCTACTGTGACACCCTGTCTCTCATGTGATACCCAGTACCCCACGTTCACCACTTTTATATGGTTATGATATATTTTGTACAAAATACATTTTGTGAGGTATCATTTGGAAACTCAATCTTCTGAATATTATTATCCCATTGAAATGTGTGCAACAACACTGCATGTAAAATTAAGAGATTTTGCTGTATGACTGCTACTGAATTTTGTTGTAGTTCTTGGTAATGCCCACAAACCAATTTCTCAGAGACAAAAAACACACTAGCATGCCAGCAAGGTGCTACGGAGCCATTACCTGCTTAACTGGCCATTTTTCAGCAATGGGAAGGTATAACAAGAAATTTACAATACATCACAGGAATGTTTCAAATCTCACGTGTAACAGACACTGTTTGTCTACACCCCAGCAGGGGGTAATCCTCAAAAACAGGAAGAGGGTATAATAATCAAAGATAGTGACCTCCACATCACCTCTCTCCTCTTCCCATCCCTCTGTTCATGACATTAATGATGCTCAAAGAATTGAACTTGGCGGGGGGAGTCCCAGGCTGGAAGGAGATCCAGCCTATGAAATTGACTGCAGCTAATGGTGACACAGACCCTTTGACTTTTAAGTCTATTAGCTTGGTAAAGTTAGGAATTAGTTTGCATTATCATTTTTTATTTCTTTTGTAACCAATTCTGACTTGTATGCCTTATCACTTGTAATAACTTAAAATCTGTCTGTCATTAATAAACTTATTGTATTGTTTTATATTAACTAGTGTGTGTTTGGACTGAAATGTGTGGTAAACTCCATTTGGGATAACAAGATTGGTGCAAAATCATTAGCCAGTGTTGGAATGACAGACTCTTTATGAGCTTACACTGTCTAGGAGACTGCTGAGCAGTGCAAGTGTTATACCAATAAAATAAAAACCAGCAGGATCTTATTACAGGGGGAAAAGGCAAAATGCCACATTTATTGTGAATACAGAAAGAATCATAGTAAGCAGTTAGTTATAGCTATAAACATTCCATTCAATTTCATATTTATTCACACATTCATTTATACACACACACACACACACACACAGGTTCTGCAAGGTTGTTATCATAGTTACCAGCCTTAGAGTTGCTCATGCCAAACCACTGGCCAGGTGGCCTGGACATGAGAAGGGAGCAGGGCCTTGTCAGATGCTGATGCTCCTGGAAGTTGGTTTGCAGAATCAGATCCCAAAGTTCTCCCTTTCTAGAGTCCATTTTTATAGGAATTTCTTCCTATGCCAGTCTATGGGAATTGCTTCATCATGCTGTTGCTGAATCAATCAGCAGATGGCACATTCCTGACGGCTCCGTGCTGCCAGATGTTATCTTGTTCTTTGGTTCTCCCATTCTTGAGGTTGTCAGGTGGATTCCAGTTTGCCCTCCGGGGATCCTGTGGTTATTTCCACTTGACGCCTTCTTCAGCCGATGGACACTGGATTCTTAGGCTGGCACCTCCCTGATCATTCAGTTATTATCCACACCAAGCATCCATCCACTTACATCCTCTATCTCTATTTTAATCACAATTGTTAACAAAGCGAGATTAATACAACAAAAGGGTGGGGAGTCTCTGGGTGCTGTTTCTGTTGTTACAGAGTATTGCTTTGAGTCTCTCTCTGCGTGAGTAGTTGTTGTTAAAAAGAATTGCTTTGAGAACAGACTCTGTCTTAGAATGTACTAACACAATTAGCAGCTTGCAAGTTTCACACAGAGAGGGAGAGAAACAGTACCAAAACCCAAGAGACCTCTTAATTAGTAATACCCTGGAATTTAAAGTATGGAGAATCAAACTCATTTGTGATTTAAATACAGAACTTCTTTAATATGATCCAACACAAGATGCACATTTCTGAGGAACAAGGCTGGGACTAAGAATTTGTAGGTGTCTCCCTCTACGTAGTTCATGAGTGGCTGGGAAAGAGTTCATGTATTTAGCAGGCAGTGAATTGACATGCTGAAGGGTGCTTGAGCAGACTAGGAGTGGCTATTTAAGCAGTGCACCCCAGGCTAGAGAGTTCTGGGGACACCACTGTTCAACAATCCAGATTGTACCCTGGGGCATGTGACACCTACCAATTGCAACCTTAACCCTAGCTCCAAGTACTCTACCCACAAAAACCCTAAATGTAGGGTGAGGAGCCCTATCCACATGAATCATACATAGCCCTAGCACCGGGTGACCTACACATAAGAATCACAACCCTAGCTACAAGTACCCCTACCCATTGTAAACCTAACCAAAGGGTAGGGAGCCCTACCCATAGGAGCCCAAATCCTATGGCAGAGAGTCCTAGCCAAAGGACCCCTAACCTTAGGCCACAGTGATCTATGCACTCCAATGACCCTACCCCTAGGAATCCTAACCGTAGGAGAGGGATCTCCACCCAAAGGAACTCCACTCCTACATTCAACTATCCTACCCATAGAAACCATTACTTTCAAGGGGAGCCTACCCATAGTATCCCTAACCCTATCTCAAACTAACCTACCCATAGGAACCCTAACAATAGCTTCAAGTACCCTATCCATAGGCCCCAAACCCCAGGACAGGAAGCCCTACCCAGAGGAAAATTTACCCTAGGGCGAGGAGCCCTACCCATAGGAACCCTTACCATAGGGTTGGGACCCCTACCAATGTGAACCCCAACCCTCACTCCAAGTACCCTACCATAGGTAACAATGGTACCAATGGCAAGGGGCCCTACCCATAGGAACCCTAACCCTAGCTCAAAGTGTCCTACTCATAGAAACCCTAATCCTGGCTCCAAGTACCCTACACATAGGAAAATTAATCCTAGGGTGGGGAGCCCACCTATAGGAGCCCTGCCCCTATGGCAGGGAGCCCTACAAATAGAAAAAATAACCCTAGGGCAGAGACCCTTTCCCACAGAAGCTCTAACAATAGCTCCAAGTACCCTACACCTAGCAACTCTAACTCTAGGGCAGGTAACCCTAGGATCCATAATCCTAGCTCCAAGTACTCTACCCATAGGAACCCTATCCCAAGGATGGGAAGCCTTACCCATGGTAACCCCAACCCTGAGTTAGGTTTCCTGAGGGTAGCGTACTTGGATCTAGGGTTAGGGTTCCTATGGCTAGGGCTCCCCTCCCTACAGTTCGTATTCCTGTCAATAGGGTACCTGAAGCAGCAGGTAGGGCTCCACATCCTAAAGTTACAGTTGCTATGGGTAGGGCTCCCTGCTCTAGGGTTAGGGTTCCTATGCCTACAGTACTTGGAGCTAGGGTTAGGGTTCCTATGGGAAGGGCTCCCCATCCTATGATTAATGTTCCTATGGGTAGGGCTCTCCACCATAGAGTTAGTATTCCTATTGGTAGGGTACTTAGCATTAGGTTAGGGTTCCAATGGGCAGGGATCGCTGCCATAGGGTGTGGGTTCTCAAGGATATAGCTCCACGCCCTAAGGTTCAAAAAGATTAGAATTTACTGCTGACCATTCAGGACTGATCAGTTCGCAGAGATTCTTCTTTGCAAACAAGTGAGGAGTGAATACTGACCATTCTGTGCCCATCAGTTCACTGAGCTTCTGCATTGCAAATAAGAGGCACTGACTGTTTTCCTTTCAGAGCTGTTCTGTTTGTGGAATCTGTTGACTGGAAACAAGAGAGGAGTGACTGCTCACCATTTAGGGTGGATCAGTTCCCAGAGATTATTGATCGCAAACAGATTAAGAATGACTGCCTTACCCATAGGAACCCTAGCCCTAGCTCCAAGAACCTTACACCTGGGAACCCTAACACTAGGACAGCGATCCCTTCCCATAGGAACTCTAACTCTCGTTCCAAGTACCCTACCCATAGGACCCTATCCGTAGGGCAGGGAGCCCTTCCCAGAGCAACACCTACCTGTGGGGGTGAACCCTACCCATAGGAACTCTAATCCTAACTCCAAGTAACCTACCCATAGGAACCCTTGTTACACCAAAATTTAGGCTTTGAGGCACCCCTAGAACAACCTGACTATCACCCCCTTTATCTGCTCTTCCTGGGGTATGGCTCTTCAGAGTAGTCAAGGAAACATTTGTAGGAGACGGATGAAACCCTCTGATAAAGTGATTTACATAGGTAATGTTCTTTCCAGAACAAAGTATCTTTTTATTTATGTAACTAATAATCCCTAATGCAGTATAATCTAAAATCCAAAATAAGACACAAATCTTGAACACAGATCTCTTACTGCAAGTTATGAGAGCACTTAAACTGCACTAATAACTTAAAGAATTCTAAGTGCTGTGCTCTGTAATGGATGGCCAGTCTGCTATATATCACAGACAGCAGTTTTTAAAACGTACTCTAAATTTTACATAAGTAAGTTGCACTTTACAGAATTTTATCATTTTTATTATCACACAAACTAATACTATATACTACCCTTCACTGTACCATACTGATATTATAATTGTAATTGGCAGGCTTACTCTGTTCTGTTGTCTTCAGCTGTGCCCTCTGCGTTCACTGCTGCACTTCATCTGTATTTTAATCTTTGCTCTGCTTGGCCTTGCTCCTCTCCTCCATTCTGTCTCTGTCTTCTCCTGCTTTCACTCTCTTGCTCTTCTGTTTCACTCCTATCAGCTTTTTATACTGCCTTTTATGCTGTCAATCCTGGACGTAGGCAAATATTCTGCACATGCTCACTGGCATAGTTTTTACTTCAGAGTTACGATTACCTCATTTGACCTTACCCTATCTGGCTTTTGCCAACACCCTTTCACCTCACTTGGCTTTTTGCCAAAGTGCCATCTTAGCACTCCTAGGCTTTCTGCCAATTTTATGTTGTTTCATAACTGATTTTCCCCCTACTTTTGCACCGAGCATTGCTCAGGATCTGCAGCTTCCATCTTAGGGTGGCGTGACTCCTGCTTATTTACCACACAAAATGGAAGCTGGAGGGTTTCTCTGGTATCACCCTAACCCTATGGCAGGGAGCCGTATGCATAGGAACCCTATCCCTGGGGCCAGAAACCCAATGCATAGGAACCCTAACTCTAGCTACAAGTATGCTACCCACAGGACCACTAACCATAAGGCGGGAAGACCTACCTGTGGGAACCCTAACCCTAGCTCCTAGTACCCTACTCACAGGAACCCTAACCCTAGGTTGGGGAGCCCTACCCCCAGGAACCCTAACCCTAGAGTAGGGAGTCATATCATGCTCTAATGGCAAAAAAATAGGGCATGTACTGTACCTCCTGTCATGCTATATGTTAACACCCCTGTAAAGCTGTGCAGTGTGTTTGTGGGAACCCCTCATGCACCATTTACATCAGAAGAGACTCTAAGATAACGGTTGGAGGTGATAGAAGCGTGCCAATTAACATTCTTCTGATGCAAGCAGGATCTTCCAGTGGCTGCAATTGGTATGTATGTGCTGAAGCTGGTAACCTGTATTACTGGGCGATCACTTGCTTCTTTAATGGGTATAGGAACACATGGCATCACCAGTGAGTAGCATGTATTTCAATTCCACCCTATTTCTATTTACAATTCACCTGATTCTAATTTACACAAAGGTGCCTTTCCACCACTCTGGCAATAGAGAGCAGTCTTTATGTGGGTGTAAATTGTACTTATTACACTTTAAGACTCCTGTAATGGGGTTCACTCACTGCTAGGATACCTCCTCCTGGCTGCATAGGAGATTAGCTCCTTCCATGTTCAACAACCCTTTCCTTGCACCATAGCTCCTCTATCTCTGGGACTTGGGGTACTCCTTGTTCATGACTCAGCTCTCCACCCTGGTTACTATAGTCCTCCAATTCCAGGGTATCTAAGTCCTATTGCCCAACTGTCCCAAGCAGTCTTCAGCTCCATTGCCGTCTATCCCACTTCCTCAGTGGCTAGTAGGGAGACCCAAGCCAAACCACTACTCCAAGTTCCAGCCCAGGGACCCTATGTCCAGCAACTATGGTCTAGTTGCACCAAGACCCTGTTTCTGTTTCCCCTGCACTCCTTCCTACTTTTCTGCTCTTATCTTCTGGCCTCCCTCTTCTCTGGGTTATCAGCCCAAACTCCCTCCTCCCATGGAGTGACTGCACATTAACTAAATCTGTAGCCCCAAACACACTTCCCTTCTCCCATGGAGCAACTGCAGACTTCTTCCCTTGCAGCCCCTTTCTGTTGCCAACTTCCTGGCTTTATAACAACCCCACCTATTCCTTTTCAGCTGGGCTCCATCTTCAATCAGCCTTTCAAGCCCTAGCTCTTCCCCAGGTGACCTCACTGAACCTGCTTTTCCCTGTGTGAGGCAGACACCCCATCACAGTCTCTTTACACTGGCAGAGTGGGGCAAAGAGCTCTTTAGAAGTAAGAATCAAGCCAATAAGTGAAATTCACCCCTGTGCAGAGGACCAGCACAAGGTTTATGTCCCATTTACATCTTCTTGAGGGCTTAAATGTGGCCTAGGCTGTCTGCTGGCTCATTACACAGTATTCCTCAGTGCTACAACTGTCTCAGGGGCCAATCCAAGATTGTTCAATGGACTCCCCCAGGAACTAAGGACCATCACAAACCTCACCACCTTCCATTCAAGTGCAAGGCCAAATACAAATACATAGCAACATTTAAAAAAAATAATAAAGATGTCCTACAAATACAAGGCATTCTACTGCATACATTTCTTTCCCTAGAAAGAGAACAAATGTGACAGATGTTAGTCATGTCACTTAATGCACTATTAGAAGGTGCTCAAATACTATGGTGATTAGCATGGCATAAGAACATATATGGAAAGGAATAATTTGTCATCCAAAAAACCATCTCAGTTTGTAATTTTGGAATAATCCCCTTGAAAATCCTAAATCAATTTTAAGTATCACTTTTACAATAAAACCCATTCTGCTGTGATATCAGAGTCACCACGAGTGTTCCTTTCAGATATTTTAAAACTTTTCTTTTGCTAATGAAATAGTTGCACTCACACAGGCATGACATTGCTCCTATAAACTTCCTAATTCTCTCCCCCCCAAAAAAGAGTTTCTCTCTAAATTCATGTGTTGCAAGCTGCCATATAGAAACATTGCAACACTGAAAATTGCTTGTGGGTGAAAATGATCTGCCTAAATCATAAATGAGTGGCAAAGATTTTTTTTTTAAAAAAGAAATGTGTTGGAAATTTTGTTGAGCACAAGGTATCCTGACTCTTGGAATCACAACAGACAGGATCTACTGCAATTTGCAAAGAATGAGGCAGAGAATAAAAGCTAGCAGATGACTTAATATGCTACAGAGTAATACATATGCATGAATTCCCAGATTAGAAAAGGATGTATTTCATATTGGGGAATTATGAAGCTATATATAAAAGTTGCTTTTAAATTAGAAACTGGGATTTCCAATTTATAGACAGCCAGCCCACAGAAAACCATACCAAGTATTCCTTGATTATTTTTAATGTAGATTTTTAAGGTCCATGTTTTCAAGATCAATATTTAATTTACAAGCATTCATTTATATGCTCCTAATTGTATAAATAAGCCATTTGTGACCATTACTAAGGCACTTGTGTACACACACAACCAGTTAGAATCATCGCTAAATCACAAGCGTATACATGCAGATCATGTATTCACATAAGCAATTAGTGGGTAAATTCAGTGTACATAGGAGCATGCAAATTGGTTCACAAAATGAACTACATTCTTCTGACCTTCAAAGAAGGTGCAATCTCTGTTCCTACTGTATGCATATGGGTGTGATTATCTCTACTAATAAACAATAGTTCCTGTGTGTGCAAAACTGAGGACTTTGGGCCACATATTCACAACATATACAGGTGGCAACTCCATTTCCATATAGTCATTCTTCTGATCTTTTTGAGGTGTCTGCCCATTTTCACCTTTAATATTTATTACCTGACGGTACCTATTCTTTAGAATGTCACAGGTTTGTTCTAATGCCTGTGTTCTGTGAGCTAGCTCTGCTACTCGCACTTCTTGCCCAAATGAATGTCTGACCTAGTGCTCTTTCTTTTCACATCATAATTTTATACCCAGCCTTTTGTAACTGTTGTTTACTGTAAGTCAGGTCTTTTGCAAGACTATTCCTTTGACAAAGGAGTATGGAATTTACTTCCCTTGTACGACTAAGCTGTTCTTTTAAAGTGCTACTGGTCTTCTGTTCTTTGGATAAGGCTTGTTTTGCCTTTTCCAGTTGCTCAACTTTTCTCTTAAATTTTCTTTCCAGGATATTACATGCCATATAGACACAATCCATGGCTATTCCTTTCACCTCTTAAGCTTTTATCTTTAATTTTTCCTTTTCAAAGAGGGAACATATTAAATGTCATGGATTTTTGTGTGCCCAAAGAACTCCATTACTTGGTTTTTTTTACTAACCCTCCCCCATGGGTTTTAATGTAATCTCGCACAAAGGTCTCCAAGGGCATTTATGGGTCTGTTTAAACAAATGCCTGAACAGATACTTTATTTTGTTTCATAATTCCCTTAGGGTATGTCTACACTATGAAATTAGGTCGAATTTATAGAAGTAGTTTTTTTAGAAATCGGTTTTATATATTCGAGTGCGTGAGTCCCCACAGAAAATGCTCTAAGTGCATTAAGTGCATTAACTCGGCGGAGTGCTTCCACAGTACCAAGGCTAGAGTCGACTTCCGGAGCGTTGCACTGTGGGTGGCTATCCCACAGTTCCTGCAGTCTCCGCTGCCCATTGGAATTCTGGGTTGAGATCCCAATGCCTGATGGGGCTAAAACATTGTCGCAGGTGGTTCTGGGTACATATTGTCAGGCCCCCGTTCCCTCCTTCCCTCCGTCCGTGAAAGCAAGGGCAGACAATCGTTTTGCGCCTTTTTTCCTGAGTTACCTGTGCAGACGCCATACCATGGCAAGCATGGAGCCTGCTCAGATCACTGTCACCGTATGTCTCCTGGGTGCTGGCAGACGTGGTACTGCATTGCTACACAGCAGCAGCAACTCATTGCCTTCTGGCAGCAGACAGTGCAATAGGACTGGTAGCCGTTATTGTCACGTCCAAGGTGCTCCTGGTCGCCTGTGTGAGGTCAATCAGGAGTGCCTGGGCAGACATGGGTGCAGGGACTAAATTTGGAGTGACTTGATCAGGTCATTCTCTTTAGTCCTGCAGTCAGTCCTATTGAACCATCTTATGGTGAGCAGGCAGGTGATACGGATTGCTAGCAGTCCTATTACATCCTCTTCTGCCGGGCAGGCAAGAGATGAGGATGGCTAGCAGTCCTATTGTACCATCTTCTGCCGAGCAGCCATGAGATGTGGATGGCATGCAGTCCTTCTGCACCCTCTGCTGCCAGCCAAAGATGTAAAAGATAGATGGAGTGGATCAAAACAAGAAATAGACCAGATTTGTTTTGTACTCATTTGCAAACCCACCCCCCGTCTAGGGGACTCATTCCTCTAGGTCACACTGCAGTCACTCACAGAGAAGGTGCAGCGAGGTAAATCTAGCCATGTATCAATCAGAGGCCAGACTAACCTCCTTGTTCCAATAAGAACAATAAACTTAGGTGCACCATTTCTTATTGGAACCCTCCATGAAGTCCTGCCTGAAATACTCCTTGATGTAAAGCCACCCCCTTTGTTGATTTTAACGCCCTGTAAGCCAACCCTGTAAGCTGTGTCGTCAGTCGCCCCTCCCTGCGTCAGAGCAATGGCAAACAATAGTGCATCTGAGTTGAGAGTGCTGTCCAGAGCAGACACAATGAAGCACTCTGGGATAGCTCCCGGAGGCCAATACCGTCGAATTGTGTCCACAGTACCCCAAATTCGACCCGGCAAGGCCGATTTAAGCGCTAATCCACTTGTCAGGGGTGGAGTAAGGAAATCGATTTTAAGAGCCCTTTAAGTCGAAAAAAAGGGCTTCATCGTGTGGACGGGTGCAGGTTTACATCGATTTAACGCTGCTAAATTCGACCTGAAGTCCTAGTGTAGACCAGGTCTTAGAAAAATAGTAGAAGGTACCCCTTCCTGGGTCCTAATAACTATTTTATAGGGATTTTTTCTATTGAGAAGCTCTTGTGGTACTTGCTTCTCCTTCAGCTGTTTGCAGCTGGAGTCCACCAAGAGGAGGAGCAGTGACCCCACAAAGTTTTCCTTGATCCTTCATTGGCGGTGCAGACCAGAGGAGTCCAAAGTTTGGGGTGTTTAACAATGATGGATGACAGCAAAGTATCTGACTCACTCTGCCATGCCTGATAGGGTTTCTACCTGTACATGAGTGCTGGGACCCTCACACACAACTGCTAATTCCCTATTTTGGTACCATATGCAACTTTCCCTTCAGCTCAATTCTAACAACATCACATAGACAAACAAAATGACATAAAATGCAAGCCAGGATAAGCAAAAGCAGGAATTCTCCCTTTTAGTCCATTTAGACTTTTGACCTATTTTTCCTTGACCTTTCTTTCCATTGATTTTGTGTGTTATCTCTGGCTTCATCTTGGGTGCCAATTCTGTAGCCTTTTATTTTATTTAATGTTAATTACAGTGGGTTCAGCTCTGGTGGCTACAATTTCAAGTTCAACAGAGGTATCTGTTCGTTGTAGCTTTAGAGCTCATAGGAATACATGAAACCATAGGTAAGTGTAGCAAAGGGGCATGGCCTCCCTCACAGATTGACATCAAGGAAGAGCCAAACGCACCCTAGTGGAAGGAATCTGGAAGGCCCAGACTACAATGTTGAAAGTGGAAGGGTGGGACAGGAACCAGAAGCATAAGAGGTGAGCCCTGCACCTCAGTTGAGCAGGAGCTGCCAAGGGAGGCAGATGCTTCCAGCCTGGAGCTGGAACCGTGGAAGACTTCTGCTGTTCCTGAACCCAGGAACCAGGATTGCCAGGCACGCCCGATGCTGAGGAGCTGCTGGGATTGCCACTGGCAGTCTACCCGAGGAGACTGAGGCCAGCCCTGGGATTCAGGGACACCCGGAGTGGAGGGGAGGAAGGAGCCCAGGGATAGCCAACTGTAGTCTGGCCGCAGGGACATCCGAACTGCGGTCAGCGTGTTGCGGTGGGATTTCCTGCTGACGCAGTGAGCCCCCTAGGCTGCCTGCAGGATCCTCAACCCCCTGCCACCTCCTAGACTGTGTGCTGGGTGCCTAACCCCTGCCGGCCCCCTAGACAGCAAGTAACATGTACAATCACAAGAACAAAGTTCACTAATTTTAGTAGTTTTATTAAAGTTGTCAACAAAGTTGTAAACGTACAATTCCTAAATATATCCACGTACTAGTTATAACTACAGACATACTTACATCCTCCTAGATGGTGTTAAAGAGAGAGCCTGTTGCTCTCTCATGGATTGGTTATCAGTAGAGGGATGGTTCCTGCTGGAGACTTTCCAAAAGAAGCTAAATTTTTGCACTCTGGGCACCCTTTTTTAATAATATGATTCCATCTATACCTACATTCTGCACATGTACATGAAAGTGTCAACCCTCTTTTCCTTATTGGTCTGTGTCCCCTAAAAACATATGGGATCCCGAATTTTATAGGCTGTATAGGTTTTCATTAATGTATCACCTGTATCCTGTGGTTAAAACATATGCTGAAAACAATATTTGCTTTTACAGTATTTTATTATTTAAAATTTAATCTTCTGTCTAAATTTTCACAATAGTACCAATCACAATTTAAGATGCCATGGTCTGTAATAAATAATTGTCAATATAATAAGAAAGAACTGATTTTCAGTGTAAGATGTTTGTTCCCTCTGCCAGGATCTCTATGCAGAGCCAAAGGGCTTGTGCGAATACAGCCCCACTTGCAACACGGACCTGAGGAGAAAAATTGCACCCTTGCTACCTCTTTTCCCATAATCTTAAAGCATTGGGCTTTTCCTCAGTCATTTACTTCTGACAGCGTTTCTTGCTTTCAAGGCCTAAAATAGCTAAGCTAAAATCTTGCAGGCCTCAGCCTACAGGTTCTTGTGTTTCAGTTTCTTACTTATATCTAATACATAATTCCCACTAAATACTGATCCATCTCATACTTGTATAATCCTACAAATTAACTCTACTTTAACAGACAATAACATGTTAATTAATCATAATATCACTATATAAATAATAAACTAAAATCATTGGCTATAAATAAATGTTATCACTTCTCCCCAAAGAAATGACAAGTCACAAGAAAGTATTTTGGACCCAAACAGGAAGTATTAAAAACCTTATAAGAGAGCCTGGTTTTGTGAGATTTCTAGGAAAAGGTACTTCAAATCATTTGGATCAAGCTTCAGAGCTCTCCACTCTGCAAAGTTGCTGTAACACAGTGATGACTAAATCAGAATTCTCTACTCACCTATACCACGGTGGCATTTGCCTCCCACTTTGCACGGAGGTAAATGGCTACACAAGGGGGTTAGGCAGTGATGAATCAAACTTAACTGTTCATTCAAGTGGATTTAAACCTACAAAGTATGTGTGACTGGTATTGTCTAGCTGAAGTTTTCTACGCTTACTGAACTGAGATGGAAATATTTCTCAGGGATCACCAGAGAGCAGCAACACTTTGGTCACGCCTACGTTTCCCTGGTCATACCCCTAATATGCTATGGAAATTCAATTAGCTAGTGATGGCAGCTTTGTGGCACATTTATGCTGCCAGAGCACAAAGGCAGTGGATCTCAACCTTCCCAGACTACTGTACACCTTTCAGGAGTCTGATAAAACCCCAAGTTTTATCTCACTTAAACTCCTTGCTTATGCAATCGGACATAAAAATACAAAAGTGTCACAGCACACTATTATTGAAAAATTGCTTACTTCCTCATTTTTACCATATAATTATAAAATAAATCAATAAGAATATAAATATTGTACTTGCATTTCAGTGTATAGTATAGAGATCAGAATAAACAAGTCATTGTCTGTATGAAATTTTGTTTGTACTGACTTCACTAGTGCTTTTTATGTAGCCTGTTGTAAAACTAGGCAAATATCTAGATTGGGGCTGTCAAGCAATTAAAAAAAATTAATTGCGATTAATCACACTGTTAAACAATAATAGAATACCATTTATTTAAATATTTTTGGATGTTTTCTACATTTTCAAATATATTGATTTCAATTACAACCCAGAATACAAAGTGTACAGTGCTCACTTTATATTTATTTTTGATTGCAAGTATTTGCACTGTAAAAAAACAAGATAGTATTTTTCAGTTCACCTAATGCAAGTACTGTAGTGCAATCTCTTTATCATGAAAGTTGAACTTACAAATGTAAACTTATGTACCAAAAAAACGACATTCAAAAATAAAACCAGGTAAAATTTTAGAGCTTGCTAGTCCACTCAGTCCTACTTCTTGTTTACTCAATAGTTCAGACAAACAAGTTTGTTTACATTTACAGGAGATAATGCTGCCTGTTTCTCATTTACAGTGTTACCTGAAAGTGAGAACATGTGTTCTCATGGCACCGTTGTAGCCGGCATCACAAGATATTTACATGCCAGATGCGCTAATGATTCATATGTCCCTTCACGCTTCAACCACCATTTCAGGGGTCATGTGTTCATGCTGATAACGTGTTCTGCTTGATAACAATCCAAAGCAAAGCAGACTGAAGCATGCTCATTTTCATTATAAGAGTCAGATGCCACCAACAGAAGGTTGATATTCTTTTATGGTGGTTCGGCTTTTGTAGTTTCCGCATCAGAGTATTGCTTTTTTAAGACTTCTGAAAGCATACTCCACATCTCATCCCTATCAGATTTTGGAAGGCACTTCAAATTCTTAAACCTTGGGTGGAGTGCTGTAGCTATCTTTAGAAATCTCACATTGGTACCTTCTTTGTGTTTTTTGAAATCTGCAGTGAAAGTGTTCTTAAAACGAACAATGTGCTGAGTCATCATCCGAGACTGCTGTAACATGAAAAATATAGCAGAAAACAAGTAAAACAGAGCAGAGGACATATAATTCTCCCCAAGGAGTTCAGTCAAAAATTAATGCATTCTTTTTTTAACGAGCGTCATCAGCATGGAAGCATGTCCTCTGGAATGGTGACTGAAGCATGAAGGGGCATATGAATGTTTAGCATATTTGGCAAGTAAATACCTTTCCATAACAGCAACAAAAGTGCCACGTGAACATCTGTTCTCACTTTCTGGTGACACTGTAAATAAGAAGCAGGCAGCATTTTCTCTTGTAAATGTAAACAAAGTTGTTTGTCTTAGTGATTGGCTGAACAAGAAGTAGGACTGAGTGGACTTGTAGACTCTGAAGTTTTACATTGTTTTGTTTTTGAGTGCAGTTATATAACAAAAAAATCTACATTTGTAAGTTGCACTTTCATGACAAAGATTGCACTATGGTACCTGTATGAAGTGAATTGAAAAATACTATTTCTTTGGTTTATCATTTTTACAGTGCAAATATTTGTAATCAAAAATAATATACACTTCGATTTCAATTACAACACAGAATACAATATATATGAAAATGTAGAAAAACATCCAAAATATTTAATAAATTTCAATTGGTATTCTATTGTTTAACAGTGTGATTAAGACAGCGATTAATAGCAATTTTTTAAATTGTGATTAATTTTTTGAGTTAATCGTGCAAGTTAACTGTGATTAATTGACTCACCTAATCTACATGAGTTGATGTACCCCCTGGAAGACATCTGCATATCCCTGGTTGAGAACCACAGCACAAAGGGACTACTGCAGGGACCATGGTCTGACCCAATATTTCAAGGAGAATATCGGATGTTGAACTGAGACATTAGTTTAGGCTGTTTAAGTTTATTTAAGATTAGTCTGTTAAATTTCTTTATCCTGGACAATGAGTTACGTGTTCTTCCTAATGAGACTATATAGTAGACCAGTGGTGGGCAACATGCAGCCTGTGGGCCATACGCAGCCTATCAGGGTAATGGTTGGCTGCCAGACCATTTGTTTACATTTGCACAGCCGCCCGCAGCTCCCAGTGGCTGCAGTTCGCTGTTCCCGGCCAATGGGAGCTGTAGGAAGTGGCGGCCAGGCTCGCACGGCTTTCCACAGCTCCCATTGGCCGGAAATGGTGACCCGCAGCCACTGGGAGCTGTGGGCAGCTGTGCAAATGTAAACAAACGGTCTGGTGGCCTGCCAGCAGCTTGCCCTGACAGGCTGCAGGTTGCCCACCACTTTAGTAGACCATCTCTAGATTGAGGACTCAAATCTCTCTCACCAGCCCTCCCATTCCCTGCCATCCCGACTACCTCTCCAGCTTTTCTTCCTGGACTCCCTGCCACCACCTCTACCTCGACACTGAAAACTGAATTCTTCATCTTGCTTCCATAAGCTCCTTTCCTCCTCTCGGTCACAGCTGACAATCCCACCATTCTCCTTGACTCACAATCTGGTTTAATTTTCAACTCTCCAGTCAAATCAAGATGGTCACCAAAACCTGCTGTTTTTTCCTACAGATGATTTCCAGAATCTGCCCAGTCCCTTCTAACCCGACTGTCAAAGCCCTCATCCAGGCCCCAATTATTTCTCATCGCAGCTACTTCAGTTTCCTCCTCTCACCTCTTTATCTTGTCCAAAATAGTGGTGCAAGAGTCACTGACATCACTTGCTTCTAATAGAGTCCAGTCCTTTCACTGGCTTCCTGTCCCCTTCTGCCTTCAAAACCCTACACCACTGTTAGAATGTTCACTAGCCCTTTCCATTGTATCATCCGCTGGACTGTTTATACCTCATCTGTTGTTCCTGTTGCCACAAAAAGCCAGCAAGGGGTTAGGTTTACAGCACTGATAGAAAGTTTAATTATTTTATGGTCATAGCATGCTCCCTTAAACTCTATTTATTGCTTTCTATGCACCTGTGTTGTTCCAGGTCTTAAACCGAGGCCTGGGAGTCCCCCAGATAGCCGCTACACCCAAGATCTACTGAAAATAGGTGGATTGGGAACCTGGTAGGGCTATAGCTCCTGCTAAGACACCACCCACAGTAACTCTGATGGGAGGATTGCCTGGCTCCACTGATTGATCCAACTATGCCCTTTAAGCCAGGAGGAGGAACAGGAAGTTTGTTTGAGCAACAAGATGATTTCCTGTTGTGCCTGGCTCCTGCACCCAACCTTATTCCTGAGTCCTGATCCTCTCCTGCCTCCTAGAATCGTAGAATCTTAGAATATTAGTGTTGGAAGAGAACTCAGGAGGTCATCAAGTCCAATCCCCTGCTAAAAACAGGACCAACCCCAACTCCTGCCTCACCCCTGCCTTCGCTCTTCTTCCCACCGTGCTCCTGCTCCATACTTGATCCTTGTCTTTCCTCTTGCACTTGCCTCTAATCCTCAGTGACCGGTCCTGGCTCTATCTCCAGCCTCTAACTTCTGACCTTGACTCCGGCTTGACACTTGACTTTGGTATCTAGTATCTGACCTTGGCTTCGACCCTCAGCTTTGATTCCTGGTTCTGACTCTGGCTCCACCTCTGGCTCTGGTAACCGGCTGTTGCCTTTGGTGCTGATCCTTGACTTTGATCCCCACCCTGGATGTCTGCTTCACCCACTAGACCTGACTTCTGCCCTGACTGCTACGTCAGACCACCTACATCTCAGTCCATAACCACACCTAGCTCATTCAGTGAGGAAGCCTGTGGATAAGGCACTGGATTGGGTGGGCCGGGGTCTATTCCCAGCTCTGTCCCAAAACTACTAGCTGACCTGGGACAAGCCACTTCACCTTGTTGTGTCCCGGATTCCCTTCCTGCCCTTTGTCTTGTCTAAGATTGTAAACTGTTAGGGGCAAGAGCTGTATCTCAGTATGTTTGCCTACTACAACAAGGGGACGCTAATGTACAATCTGAATAGGAATCTCTAGGCACTTCTGCGATACAATGGTGTCCATTCATAGATCTTAAGGTCAGAAGGGACCATTATGATCATCTAGTCTGACCTCCTGCACAATGCCGGCCATCAAATCTCACCCACCCACTCCTGCAATAAATCTCTCCCCTATGTCTGAGCTATTAAAGTCCTCAAATCATGGTTTAAAGACTTCAAGGTGCAGAGAATCCTCCAGCAAGTGACCCGTGCCCCACACTGCAGAGGAAGGTGAAACCCCCCCAGGTCCTCTGCCAATCTGCCCTGGAGGAAAATTCATTCCCAACCCCAAATATGGCGATCAGCTGAATCCTGAGCATGTTGGCAAGATTCACCAGCTGGACACCCAGGAAAGAATTCTCTGTAGTAACTCAGATCCCACCCCATCTAACATGCCATCACAGGCCATTGGGCATATTTACTGCTAATAGTCAAAGATCAATTAATTGCCAAAATCATGTTATCCCATCATACCATCTCCTCCATAAACTTATCAAGTTTAATCTTGAAGCCAGATAAGTCTTTTGCCCCCACTGTTTCCCTTGGAAGGCTGTTCCAGAACTTCACTCCTCTGATGGTTAAACTTCATCTAATTTCAAGTTTAAACTTCCTGATGGCCAGTTTATATTCATTTGTTCTTGTGTCCACATTGGTACTGAGCTTAAATAATTCCTCTCCCTCTCTGGTATTTATCCCTCTGATATATTTATAGAGAGCAATCATATCTCCCCTCAGCCTTCTTTTGGTTAGGCTAAACAAACCAAGCTCCTTGAGTCTCCTTTCATAAGACAGGTTTTCCATTCCTCGGCTCATCCTAGAAGCCCTTTTCTGTACCTGTTCCAGTTTGACTTCATCCTTCTTAAACATGAGAGACCAGAACTACACACAGTATTCCAGGTGAGGTCTCACCAGTGCCTGGTATAACAGTACTAACACCTCCTTATCTCTAGTGGAAATACCTTGCCCGATACATCCCAAGACCGCATTAGCTTTTTTCATGGCCATATCACATTGGAGGCTCATAGTCATCCCGTGGTCAACCACTGCTCCAATGTCCTTCTCCTCCTCCATTACTTCTAATTGATGCATCCCCAGCTTTTAACTAAAATTCTTGTTGTTAATCCCTAAATGTATGACCTTACACTTCTCACTATAAAATTTCATCCTATTACTATTACTCCAGTTTACAAGGTCATCCAGATCCTCCTGTATGATATCCCGGTCCTGCTCTGTATTGGCAATACCTCCCAGCTTTGTATCATCCGCAAACTTTTTATTAGCACACTCCCACTTTTTGTGCCGAGGTCAGTAATAAAAAGATTAAATAAGATTGGTCCCAAAACTGATCCCTGAGGAACTCCACTGGTAACCTCCCTCCAGCCTGACAGTTCACCTTTCAGTATGACCCGCTGTAGTCTCCCCTTTAACCAACTCCTTATCCACCTTTCAATTTTCATATTGATCCCCATTTTTTCCAATTTAACTAATAATTCCCTATGTGGCACGGTATCAAACGCCTGACTGAAATCGAGGTAAATTAGATCCCCACTGCATTTCCTTTGTCTAAAAAATCTGTTACTTTCTCAAAGAAGGAGATCAGGTTGGTTTGGCACAATCTACCTTTTGTAAAACCATGTTGTATTTTGTCCCATTTACCACTGGCCTCAATGTCCTTAACTACTTTCTCCTTCAAAATTTTTTCCAAGACCTTGCATACTACAGATGTCAAACTAACAGGCCTATCGTTACCCAGATCACTTTTTTCCCTTTCTTAAAAATAGGAACTATGTTAGCAATTCTCCAGTCATACGGTACAACCCGAGTTTACAGATTCATTAAAAATTCTTGCTAATGGGCTTGCAATTTCATGAGCCAATTCCTTTAATATTCTTGGATGAAGATTATCTGGGCCCCCTAATTTAGTCCCATTAAGCTGTCCGAGTTTCACTTCTACCTCAGATATGGTAATATCTACCTCCATATCCTCATTCCCATTTGTCATGCTACCATTATCCCTAAGCTCCTCATTAGCCTCATTAAAGACTGAGGCAAAGTATTCGTTTAGAAATTGGGCCATGCCTAGATTATCCTTAACCTCCACTCCATCCTCAGTTAGCGGTCCCACTTCTTTCTTTGTTTTCTTCTTATTTATATGGCTATAGAACCTTTTACTATGGGTTTTAATTCCCTTTGCAAGGTCCAACTCTATTTGACTTTTAGCCTTTCTTACTTTATCCCTACATGGTCTGACCTCAATAAGCTGGCTTTCCTTGCTGATCCCTCCCATCTTCCACTCCTTGTAGGCTTTCTGCTTTTTCTTAATCACCTCTCTGAGATGCTTGCTCATCCAGCTTGGTCTACAACTCCTGCCTATGAATTTTTTTCCCCTTTCTTGGGATGCAGGCTTCCGATAGCTTCTGCAGCTTTGACTTGAAGTAATCCCAGGCCTCCTCTGCCTTTAGATCCATAAATTCTTCAGTCCAATCTATTTCCCTAACTAATTTCCTTAATTTTTGAAAGTCAGCCCTTTTGAAATCAAAAACTCTAGTCAGATTTATTTTTGCTTATCCTTCCATTCAGTTTGAACTGAATTAGCTCATGATCACTCGAACCAAGGTTGTCCCCTACACCATTTCTTCTATGAGGTCCCAGCCTAACATAGTCTCCCGTGATATGTTCCAGTGAGAATCTACCGGTATCATTTGTTCCCACATGAAGGACGATCAGTGGATTCTTTCCCACTCCCTTTAGGATCCTCTTCAACCTCAGGTCCACATCCTGTATCTTAGCACCTCAAAGACAGCACACCCTTCTATTCTCTGGATCAACTCTGGTTACAGTCCTGTCCATTCTTCTCAGTAAGGAGTAGACCTGCCTTTTCCTTGTGACGGTGCGATTCTCCGGTCTATCCCCTGTTCCCTCTGGTTGCAAGTTCTTTCCATTCCTATTCTCCCTTGTAATCCTCTTCAACCCATCCTATATCTTCCTGAGGCTCATATTTGGTGTAGTCTCCATTGACTCTTCCCCCCTTTTCCTATATGACTAGCCGCTCTTCTCTTCTTCCTTGCCCTTCCACCTTCAGTGACCACCTGCTGAGCCCCTTCTTTATTTTCCAACTCTGCAAACCTATTCTTGAGCTCTACTTCTTCTTCATTAGCCCATCTTTTCCTCTGCCTGGTTCTCTTAGTCACATGCTTCCACTGTCCATTTTCTTCACCCAGCAGTCTCTCCTCATTGCCACCTGAGAGTTTTACTCACCACTTTTTGCCCAAAATTAAGCCCAACTAATCCCTTTCACAAGACTGAAGAAAACAAACAAGGCAGGTTTTCAGAATTGCTTGGTCAGAACTTTTTATCCCATCTATTTTGGGAAATGGGAGGAGAAACATAGGTGAAAAAAATCAATTCTGAAGTGTAAAAACAAAACCAGGTGAACTCTCCCCTGTAATAAAATTCAGACAAACAAGAGAAAAATTCCCTGCCCTATAAAAACTATTTAATCCTCCCAAATTTTAAAAAGATCCATCTCTGAGAAAATATTTGCTAAGAGAAATAGTTATTTCAGACTTCAGAAAGCCAGTGCAGTGCAGCACATCTCCTCTGACTATATCAAATAAGCACATTTTAATTGTCAGGTCTGCTTACATAAGACTGCACAAGCTGTCATAGCCCATCACTGCTGGATGGAAAGCATCTAGCCACCCACTCACATTTTCATTGCTGGTATATCTGGCATTAGCTCCTCCAACAAATCTTGACAGCGCTGGCGGTAGAAGCCCTTTACTTTTCCCCCAGAGGCAAGATGCAGCTCAAGCACATTGCTCTGAACTAGGAATTAGCAAACCAATTTCTGGAAACAGCAAGCTTCAGCTCTTAGTATCCCAGTTTCACCTGTTTGTCTGCAAGGGCCAGATAAGCAGCTGATGTAATCAGTATAACTCCACTGACTTCAACAGAGCTGTGCCTGTTTATACCAGCTGCAGATCTGGGCCTTGAATTTTTGACTCTGAGGAAGGTCATGCAGTGGAGTGGGAGTAGAGTCAGTAGGGATTAAATTCAACCAAACAGCAAGATTCTGCCCAAGAATTACAACCAAAATCTTTTCCTCCTTTGAAATAAGCTTCCAGGAACACTAATGTGTTTTGAACCAGTTCAGCAAACAGAGTTCTTAGACCATCCAGTTAAGTTCTTAAAGGAGCCATCAACTTTAAAAATTGAGTCAAAAGAGATCAAAGTGCAATATGTATTAAAAAAAAAAAAAACACTGCAGGGAGCACATGTTATAAGAAAGCTATGCCAACACAATTATTAAATCCTCCATAGCCACAAAAAATGTAACCCTAGGTTTTGGCAAAGTTGATGGGAAAGGAGGTACAAAATTAAACTGAATAAACGTTAATCCCTAGTCTAACAGATGTCCTCTATGGAGTTATGCCAGGGATGAATTTGGCCAGTTATGTGGAAAGTATGTCTGTCCCCCCACTCCATATTCCCTATTTATTATTTGAAAACACAACTAAATATTGTCTACTTCCATATTATGTATGTTCTATATCCATCAATATATAGGACTTCTGATCACTTATTTCATTTTTGCCTCTTACTGAACATTAAATTCTGACCTCCGGAAGCATTTGAATTCATTGGGTCATGTTCAGATTGGTGTAAATGGATGCATTTCATTTAAGTCAATGAAGTGGAACCTGCTTACATCAGATCCAAATTCAGTCTTCTAGGTTTACTGGGTCTATGCACTCTGCATAGGCTCTGTCTTAGTTCACCCAACACTGGCAACTAGTTATCTCAGTGGTAAGTGCAAACTAAAATAAGGGAAACCAGTTTTTGGAAGGAGAACAGCATCATGCAGGAGGTTGGGCCACAGAGGATGAGATGACCTTTCTGTACTTTTCAGAAAGTTGCAAGGCAGCAAACAAACACAAAATGTCAATGATAGATCAGATTAATTGGTCTGTTATAAGACCCAACTTTGTCTTGACAGCTACAACAATAAGTGAGAGCATATTGACAAGGACCAAAGACAAACGTGTGAAACACAACAACAGACATTAGCAACCATGTTCACTCCGTATCTCTTGCAGAAAAACAACTGCCAATGCCATAAAAAAAAACCAAAGTGAAGCCTGGAACTTCCTTACTATCCTGCTAAAGTGTCTATTTCTTCTTCTAACTTCCATCCACATCCACACCCAAGGGAGGATGCTCCTTAGACTTAACATGCTGCATGTTGCTAGGACTTGGACTGAATATTTTGAGCGCTCTAGCTCCAATTAAGAGTCTCCAGTTCTTCACATGGATGAATATTTGTTATTTTTATTTTAAATGTTTCAAAATAACCTATGCATTTTACCTTCTGTCTGGAATACAAGTCACTGATCATACAGAAAATCACACTACTAGACAAACATGTTGTTGTGTATAATTAGTCTGCAGTACTTAAAGAGTTGTAACAAAGCTGTGGGAAGCATGGACTCTGTGTAGGTTCCTAACTTAGGCTATTTGCACTCGGCTGCTAAGGCAGTGGTGGGCAACCTGCGGCCTATACATGGCCCGTCAGCGTAAGCCGCTTGTGGGCCACAAGACCGATTGCTTACATTGACTGTCCGCTGGCGTGGCTGTGGTTCACCGTTCCTTCAAATTCAACACACTAACCAGCTCATTACAATGCATCGATCCCTTCTAAGCAAAAATAACTCCAAAACTTTCTTGGATTTGTCACCACTTCACAACAACAAAATAAGCTTGTGTATTAAGCAAAGGAAAAAAAAGTTTCACTAACACGCTACTACGAATTGCAAGTTTTTTGCCTGTAAAAAACCCCCACAGTACAGTTGTTGTTGTAATGGATCTGAGCTGAAGATAACAGACACAAACACCGTATGAATCACATACATGGAGACTGGGAGGAGAGTTGGAAGTAGAACCCTAGCCCTTCAAACTTTAAAAACCCAGGCATCTACCATTTACCACATAGCTCTTCCTAAGCAAGCACATTTACTCTTAGGATAAAAGCATTACAGAGCATTTACGTATTTAAAAAAATAAAAAGCTACACACATGCTAATAAACTTACAGAGATCACTCTCTGACTCCAACAAGGGCAATGGCCAGTGAACAGTCCTTCAAACCCCACCAAGGGGATTTTCTGTGGTCACAAGTCCATAACTGCTGTTAGCTCAGAACAAGCACCCTCCTGAATCCGAGTCACTCCTTTTATCCAGTTTGGGTCTTTGAAGAGACCTTGAATAGATAATCAGCCAGACAATTGGTTTCTCTTCAAGGCACAGCTCCAGACGGATGGATCCAGAAGCAAATAATTTGCATTCCCCTCCTCTCATGTATTTCCTGTATTTAGACAGAAGGCTTTTACAAGACACTATGTTGGATAGCGACAGCCTCATTCTGACAAAAAAAAAAACACCACAGAACCAATCCATTACGCAAAGAGAGCAGAGAAAGCTGTCAGCAGCCTCCCACCCAGAGTCCAAAGAAAAGGAAATGACTTCACTGGTGGCAATAACTACAAGCTCTGTGCTTCAGAATTATTTCCATAGTAGTCAGAGAATAAACTTAACTGCTGTGTGCAACAGCTTCCAAAGAGACTTGCTGCATGAAATCAAGAACATGTTGTTTCTCCAAGATCTAACTGACTACACATTTTCATAGAGAGAACTTGTAAGACTTTCTGATGATCACCAGAAGACCTTACACAAAATGTTCACAGCTTCACCCTTTTAAAAAAAACAAACAACCTTTAATGAATAAAAGATAAATTTTACTGACCCCAACATCATGCCCTCTTTTCAAAAAACGCTTTCCGTAGTTCTCTTCCCTTCCTGTCATTATTTTCTGTGCTTTTTTCCCTCACATGTCTGTGGCACTGGGAATTCACTTTATTCTCTCCATCTCCTCTTCCCCCCTCACCTCAGCGTCACTTTTCCTCCTTCTTTATTTCCTTCTTGCCAGCATTATCCAACTGAGTATTCATTGAAGATACTATGACACCAAATGCATTTTATCCATTATCACTCCAATATATTTGGAGCAGGAAGACTAGTAACTAAAAAGACTCCAGTCAATCAATCACTGTAGTTGGTAAGTGATATTGCATTAAATTTTAATTTTCTCTCCGAATAGAGAATACACATCTAGGATTGAGTGTATATGATCATGTGTAAATATAAATAATTCTTCTTTGCTGAGCTTTAAATTAGAGGCTTCTATAAACAGGAAGTAAGCAATTTGTAACATATGACTTCAGCAACTTTTTCTCATCCACTTTGTCTCTGTGAGAATCCACAATCAATCCATTTGGAAAAGTAATTTTCAGCTTCATGTTACATAAAAAAAATCAAGTTGTGTATGTTTGCAGAATACTAATATCTACAGCAAATGGAGAACGGAAAATAAGAGGCTCATGGAATCTGATTAACAATGTCCAATAGAAATCTGTACAAAGATAAAGCATTGCGCTGTGCAAAACAAGATATTATGGTTTCAGTCTTACTGCTCACTCTTTGTTGTGGTCATTCAGCTATGTTGTTCGATACTTCCTTTCCAAAAGCTGGGAGCAGATTTATCCCTGATGTAGCTCCTGTGACTTCTTTTGGTGTTACACTAGGGATGAATCTGGGCCACACTGCCATTGCTGATGATGTATTTGTTGCTCACTCATCATACTGATCAGATTGGAAATGACCACAAGACAAGATGATTAATGCAGCTAATGTTTCTGAATGCCACTGGGTAGCAGATAGAGATTGGTACAGCTCATGGGAGTGTTAAACAGTGCCAGTTTAATATGATTGAACTGCTTTGGCATTAATTTTCCTATGAGAATTCAAACTGCTCTTAGAAGATGGTTTGGCTTCTATGCATGTGGAGCACAGTAAGCTCCCCAAATGCTTCTATTTCATATACCTGCAAATTGTGATTAATCAGATGAGAATGATCAAAGGGGGTGAATATGAACATAGCAATGTCCTCAGTTTCTACCAGGCAGCTGCTGCTACCTCAGTTTACATCAGCCTAGTTGAGTATAGAGTTGGTCAAAAAAATTTAAGCAAGTTTTAATTTTTTAAAAATGTTCTTTTTCAAAAATTGTGCCCTTTAAAAGTGTTTCTAAACATTAGGGTTTTTTTAAATTCTCAAAATGGGTATTGAGTTTTTCCATTACCAAAACTTGGAATTTTGGTAAACAAAAAACCATAGAATCATAGAGTTACAAGGGACTGCAAGGGTCAACTAGTCTAACCCCGTGACAAGATGGATGGTTTAGAAATAACAAATCCTGCAAGACAGATGGCTATCCAGCTTCCTTTTGAAAGTCTCCAGTGCAGATGCTTCCACAACCGCCCGAAGCATTTGGTTTGTCCTGCTGTTCTTACAGTTAGCAAGTTTTTCCCAAGATTTAATCCAAATCTGCTGTGATGTAATTTGAACCCATTGCCTCTTGTCCTGCCCTCTGTGGCAAGAGAAAACAACTTTTCTCCATCTTTTTTGTGGCAGCCTTTCAAGTATCTGAAGACCACTATCATGTCCTCCTTTAATTTCCTCTTTTCCAAACTAAATGTTAGAATATAGATATTCAAGCCTGACTGTAAAGGTGTATACTTTAAGAACAAAGGTGTATTTTTATCACTTAGCTAGTTATAGAGGTATAAAACAAAGAATCAAAATCACAGGCGGACTGTGTATGGGCCTTCTCTCACTAGGGTAGTCTGAGACCTTGTTCTCAGGCTAAGGCCTTTGGCAGCAGGGGCAGCCATAAGCTAGGAAGCTTACGGTCACATCCTCACATTCCAAACCAGTCACACAGAAATAAGGTGGTATTGGGCTGTTAGGAAGATGACCCTGTCCTGGTAGTGCCCATCACCACCAGATAAAGAAACAGATCTTAAGCTGGTTAAAGAAAACTTAGTTTGATAGCATCCTGTGTAGCAAGAAATCACTTATCAATGGTTATGGTTGTGAAACCCTCATTTCTATATTGTTTTATTTTTATGGCCCCCACTTTTCTATTGTTAATCTGTCTGGTTCTCTAATTGTTTCTGTCTGCTGTACAATTAATTTTGCTAGGTGTAACTTAATTAGGGTAGTGGGATATAATTGGTTAGAGAATTATGTTACAATACATTAGGATTGGTTATTTAAATTTCAGTAAAATAATTGGTTAAGGTATAGATGAGAATATTACTATATAAACTGGGTCAAATAGAAAGTGGTGGGGAAGGGAAACTGGAATCATGCTTGCTAAGTGTGGGGAGAACGGGTACAGAGAATAGGGAACAGGGACACAGGCAAGGCTCTGTGGAATCAGAGCTGGGAAGGGGACACGGGGGAAATGCTCTGCGGGGTCAAAGCTGGGAACGGAACATTGGGAAACAGACTTTCAGCGTATAGAGATACGCCCAACTGGTGTGAAGGGCTTTGGAATATGCTTGCTTGGAAACTAACCCCAATAAACCTTGCATTGTCTGCACTTCAGACTTCTGTTTTTGTGTGGCTTGCTGTCTGCATGACAAGAGCCATGGAAGTGGGAGGGTGAAAGGAAAGCCCTCTAACGCTAAACATACCCAGTTCCTTCAGCCTTTGCACATATGACTTCCATTCCATTGTTTGATCATCTTTGTTGCTCACCTCTGGATCCTTTCCAGTTGCTCTACATCCTTTCTATACATTGATGACCACAATTGGACACAGTACTTCAGCTGAGGCCTAACCAATGCCGAGTAGAGCAGCACTATCACCTCCCATGACTTGCACGCTATGCCTCTGTTAAGCAACCAAAAATGGCATTTGCTTTTTTTGTAACAGCATCACATTGCCTACTCATGTTGAGGCTCTGATTCACCACAACTCCCAGATTCTTTTCAGCCATGCTGCTGCCAAGCCAATTACTCCCCATTCTGTATTTGTGCATTTGGGTTTCCTTCCCTAAGTGTAGCACTTTACATTTGTCTTTGTTGAATTTCATTTTGTCGTCTATAGCCCAGTTCTCCAATTTATCAAGATCCCTGTGAATTTTAGCTCTATCCCCCAAAGTATTGGCAACCCGTCACCCAGCTTTGTGTTATCTGCAAATTTGATCAGCATGCTCTCTATACCTACATCCCGTCATTAATAAAGATGTTAAACAACACCAGAGCCAGTACAGATCCCTGTGGAACCCCACTCGAGACCTCCCTCCAATCTGACATTGGTCCATTAATAGTTACTCTTTGTTTGCGATTGTTTAACCAATTATGTATCTACTTAATGGTAGTTCTGTAGAGCCTGAATTTCTCCAGCTTACTTATCAGAATGTCCTGTGGGACTGTCAAAAGCCTTGCTGAAGTCCAGGTATATGTCCACCACATTCCCTATCCAACACATCAGTTACCCTATCAAGGAAGAAAATCAAGCTGGTTTGGCATGTTTTGCTCTCAGTAAATCCATGCTGGCTGCTTGTGATTACCCCTTTATTCTCCAGGTGTTTGCAAACTGAATGTTTTATACCTTGCTCTAGTAGCTTTCCATGTACTGAAGGCGGGCTGGATGGTCTATAGTTCCCTGTCTCCTCCTCCTTAAAGATGGGCACTACATTAGCCCTTCTCCAATCTTCCGGGACAACTCCTGTCATCCATGAGTTTGTAAATATTATTGCTAGTGGCTCTGAGATTTATTCAGCTAATTCCTCTAGTACCCTCAGATGAACAGCATTAGGCCCCACTGATTTGAATTCATTCAAATTGGTCAGAAGATCTCTGACATGTTCTTCACTTATCCCAATCTTCATCCCTTCCCCCTTTGTCGTCTATGGTAACTTTGCTAGTCACGTGTTGTTTTTTTGTGAGAAGACTGAAGCAAAGTAGGCATTGGGCAGCTCTGCATCCCTATCATCTTCCGTTACCAGCTCACCTTCTCTATTTAGCAGTGGACCCACCCCATCCTTGATCTCTTTTCTTTCTTTTTTTTCTGTCTGACATATTTAAAGAACCCCTTCTTGTTATCTCTCACATTTCTTGCCATCTGTAACTCATTCTGTGCCTTGGCTTTCCTGATTTTTGTCCCTACACGTTCATGCTATTCCCAGGAATACTTCCTTGGTGACATGCCGTTCCTTCCATTTCCTGTATGTATTCCTTTTGGTTTTTAGATAGCTAAAAAGCTCCTTGTGTAGCCACACTGGCTTCCTGCGGCTCTTCTTATCTTTCCTCTGCATCAGAATAGCTTGGTGTTCAGCCTTTAGTATTACATCTTTTAAGAACTACCAGTCCCCTTTTCATTTTTTTTCCTAATTGGTCTTTCCATGGGACCTTGCCTACTATTTCTCTGAATCAGCCGAAATGCATCATTCTGAAGTCCAGTGTCCTTGTTTTGCTGTTTTCATGTCCTCCTTTCCATTGGATCTTGAATTCTTAGATCATGATCACTTCCTCACAAGTTCCCGACCACCCCCACATTTGCAACTAATTCATGCCTGTTAGTCAAAACCAGATCCAAAATGGACGACCCCCTAGCTATTTCCTCAACTTTCTGAATGAGAAAGTTGTCCCTTACACATGCTAAGAATTTGTAGGATGTATTATGTTTTGCTGCAATAGTCTTCCAACAGATATCAGGGAAGTTAAAATCCCCCATTAATACTAGCTTGTGTGTGTTAGCTAATCTTGTTACCTGCTTATAGAATGACTTATCCACTTCCTCTTCCTGATTTGGTGATCCATAACAGACCCCCACCATAATATCACTGCTGTTCTTTTCCCTTGTTATCCTCACTCGAGACTCGCAGTGTATCTCATGTCCTCTTGGACTCAGAGCAATTGTATACATTCTTGACATACAGCACATCTCCTCCTCTTTTTTCCCCATAGCTATCCTTTCGGAACAAGCTATATCCCTTAATGCTGGTACTCCAATGATGGGAGTTGTCCCACCAAGTCTCTGTGATGCCAATTAAGTCATAATTTTCTTCATATACCATAACTTCCAGTTCATCCTGCTTGTTCCACATACTCCTTGCATTTGTATACAGACATCAAATATATTTTGCAGACTGCCCTGTTCCATTTCTTTTGGCCTTTTCTTGTCAGCCATAGATTTTTTTTAATTTAAAAAAATTGCAATAATTTTTTTTTAAAAAACAGGATTGCTTTGAACATAAACAAACAGCAGCATAGTTTTGTGATGTCAGTTTTGCATTTTTCAGCCAATTTTAGTAGTGAGAGAGAAGTGCAAAATTCCACACCTGCCGGGGTAACAAAAATCCTCACAAAATCAGAAGTCCAAACCTTCTTCACCCAGTGCCTTTCCCTGGGTCACTGCTTTCCTTCAAGGGTCTGGCAATCTTCTCTCTTTCCAGGATACAATAGCAACATTTCCTGATCATCAATGGGGAGCTCCCACTTTCCCTTCTCCATGCATTCCAGCCATGGAGAAGTGAACAAAGATCTGACTGTCAGGTCCAAGCAACTCTCTCCCCTCTGCGTCTCTTGCCACAAAGCTGCTTCATTTGTTCCACCAAAATCCAGGCTCCTTCCAGGGCACTTATCAGAATAGCCCAGAACTCTTGCTCTTTCCCCACTCTCTTTGTTCAGAGGGAAAGGGCTGTTTATCTGCTCTGATGTTCCTTCCCAGCATAACTTCAATTGGCACTGGGAACTACAATTCACAAGTTTCCCTTCTTCAGAGCTGAACCAGAAACAGGGCTATACTGAGCCTGTAATCTATTTTAAAGGTTCAGATCATCCTGATACAGGCAGGTTTGCCCAAATTTATCCTTATCATGCTCTTTAGGAGTTTTTTTTCCCTCTTTATCAAATATCTGATAGGTCTCTATAGCATTATGAGTGTTATGAGCAGATAAGCTTCTTATGGATGAAACAGTTTCTTAACAACCTGATTTAATTAATGCCCTTCAAGGTATCCATGGGCTGCAGGTAGGATGAATGAGATGAACAAGATGACAATGCAGGCTAAATATAAAGAAACATAAGGACTGTCCGATTGTGGAATACTCTCTCAAGGGAAGTGAGGGATGCCCCATTGCCAAGGAATCTAAAACTGCACTGGACAGAACATTGTGGGAAATATACCAAAGGGGACAACCCTGCACAGGCAGATGAATGCTTTGGATTAACTGTTGAAATAATTGAGCCTACGAATTGATCCTACAAATTTCCCATAATTGGAAGCACAACTGGAAAGTTCATAAAATGTTACAATAAACTATAACAAATATTAGTAGGAAAATGTACAAAAGGGAGACAGACTGAATTAATCCAACCAAAAGGCCTACCAACACAATTCAAGGACTCTTAAGATCTGTGACCCAAGAACCTCTTAATGACAAAGGGGGTACAGATAGCTTACAGAAATCTACTGAGTCTGGTGTGTGCATTCTAGTTCACCAAAAAATGTTGTGTGGTCTCAAATAAAACTTGGTGTCACACTGGTCATCAACATCATTTTGAAATGTATGTGCAGACACCATATAAGGAGTGTTGTATGTATATACTGAAAACATGTTCTTAAGGTCTGTGTCAGGAGGTGGGGGAAGGTGGTCACCAGCAAAGGTGAAAAACAGGTTTTCTATCAGACAAGAGAGGTTTAGCCATTTAGTTGTTTTTGTATATTTGAGTATTGTCTCCCACAATAGGCCTTACCACCAGTCTGGACTAACTCCAAAAGGCAGCTTGTAAGAACTTCAGAAAGAAACTAACAAGATGAGAAAAACAGCAGGGGAAGAGAACCTTATCTTGAGGTGCACTTCAAAAGTTGGCTTGAATATATTTGGGAGGCAGAGAAGACCCCTGGGCACCCCTCACTTATGAAGTAAACAGACAGTGCTTTTGCTTTATGAAAAAGGGGTCTCAACCAGGCTTGGTTGAAAAAGCTGGAGAGAACTTTAGGTGAGCTAAGCTTCTTTAGACAGCAGGTTAACCAGTTAGTTACGTTTAGTCTCCATAAAACATGTTATGATTTAGTTTTACATGTAAGCATTTGTTTCCAGCCAGGGGGAACTTAAAGAACTGGGTATCAGGGCCAGCCGACTTTTCTCTCTTCTTACCACTTGCCACAAAGCTAGTGCCTTTGTCCAAACTCCTGTCAATATTCTTACCCACTATCACCTAAATCTCTGTTCTTTGATAATAAACTTATTCTTGTTTTCACTATAAATATATTTAAGTGATGTGGTGTTAATCAAAGTGATGGTTCTGAGTAGCTGATGTGCACTGTTCCTGGTAATTCCATACCACTGTTCCTGGTAATTCCGTTCAGTGGATAAGGGGCTGGACTCTGCCAGGAATGCTCTGTGTATTCACGTGTTGGTTTGTGTCTATTGCTACCTGTACAGAGAGAGCAAGGCCTGTGAGGCCCTGAAAAGTAGTGGTTTGTGCTGCCAGGGCTGATGGTGTCAGAGAACAGATCCACAGCTGGTACAAACAAGCTGTCCCATTGTAAGGACAAATGGTGATGAGGTGCCTCACAACTCTGGGCACCTCTGGAGAGCGTCACAAGATCATACCTAGGACATAAAAGACGTGTGGGGCTGGAAATCAGTGGACAAAATTTGGTGTGCAAGAAAGTCCTCATTGTTTTGTTCAACAATTAGAAATGGGCTATTTCACCCATCACCTGGGGTCCTCAAAGAGAGACTTGGGGGGGGGGCAGTTAGTGGACACTGGCTAACTGAAAGACAAAAAACAGGAAGGAGCAAGCTTCACCATCATGGCTGCCACCCCCAACCATCCCCTTGGACCCTGGGGTCCAGCATGAGAACATTGCACCTATTTCATCATACTCCGGAGAGATGTCCTGACCAGAGCAGGCAAGAGAGGGACCAGATGGCATCATCACCTCCACGGGCGCTGGCTAAATCCCAACTGGGATGGGATACTGTTGTCCCCTAACCTAGTGTGTCCTTTCTCTTTCCCCTCTTTCGTCTCTTTCCTATCCCTCTCCTTTTCCTTCTGTCTAATACGGGTCTGGCTTATCCTGCATATTTTGCAACACTGCTGTAAACCTGTGACCAAAGAGGCAGTTAAAAGCAATACCCTAAAAAAAGCCCAATCCTGGTAAGAGAGCCTGATCTCATGCTATTTCTAACCCAGTTCAAAATAGGAGAGTACCAAAAGCCTCCTCTTGGATCTACCAAGATAAGATTGGAAAATGTTGGAAGATTCCCAACACAACCGAATTACTGAGTTTTTATCCAAACAGACCCCAGGAACCCTCCTCTGAGGTTCATCCCCCTCTAGTATCAATGAGAACTGCAGTGTTTATTTGGGTAGCCTCCTAGCTTAAACAAGGAGGACATCTAGAGGTGTATGAAAGTACTACATAAATCTGATCCTGGTGAGTTTTCATATCCAAAATGGATACCATCATTCTGCATAAGTGCACATTGCAGGGAGTAACTTGCAGGCAGTTTGCCATGGGCATCTCCCTAGAACATGCTATCATCACTGTAATTGTCATCTCAAGACATTAAATAAGTCACTGAAAATCCCAGGACATTCCCATGTTTATCTCTTATTTTTACTGTTTGGCAAAGGCTGGCAAGAGTCCCAAATTTGTCATCCTTGCTGCTTAAACAATTGACTCCCTGAGACTTCCATATAAACCTAAAAACGAGTGATTTTTTTTTTAAACTGGAGCAGAGTTTGCAGCCATCTGCCACAACAGCAACTAGAGGCTGAAATCCATAGACTGGCATGGTAAAAACTTTTGGAATCAGGATTAAAAAATTAGGACAATATGTATTTGTCTTAAAAGTGCCTCCTGCCCAGTCTGCTTATTTTCTTGTTTTATTGATAATAATCTTGTCACTCGAGCATGGGGAAAATCAGGCTCTCTGTGCACAAATACATGATGTGCTTGTGCAAATTAGAGGCTGTTAAATGACTGTTTAAAGCTAATTCCACAATATATACTTACAGGGAGATTCCTTTTGCACACATCTCAGGCAAGAAAGATGAAAAGAGATTAACTGAAAGAAGGAACACACAGAAACATTTTCAACTGGTATGCCAAATTGTTGGATCATATTATAGAAGTTCTGTATTAAAATCACAAATGAGTTTGATTCCCCATAGTTTAAATTCCAGGGTATTACTAATTAAGTGGTCTCTTGGGTTTTGGTACTGTTTTCTCTCCCTCTCTGTGTGAAACTTGCAAGCTGCTATTGTGTTAGTACATTCTAAGACAGAGTCTGTTCTCAAAGCAATTCTTTGTAACAACTACTCACACAGAGAGAGACTCAAAGCAATATTCTGTAACAACAGAAACAGCACCCAGAGACTCCCCGCCCTTTTGTTGTATTCATCTTGCTTTGTTAACAATTGTGATTAAAATAGAGATAGAGGATGTATGTGGATGGATGCTTGGTGTGGATAATAACTGAATGATCAGGGAGGTGCCAGCCTAAGAATCCAGTGTCCATCGGCTGAAGAAGGCGTCAAGTGGAAATAACCAGAGGACCCCTAGAGGGCAGACTGGAATCCACCCAACAGCCTCAAGAATGGGAGAACCAAAGAACAAGATAACATCTGGCAGCATGGAGCCGTCAGGAATGTGCCATCTGCTGACTGATTCAGCAACAGCATGATGAAGCAATTCCCATAGACTGGCATAGGAAGAAATTCCTATAAAAATGGACTCTAGAAAGGGAGAACTTTGGGATCTGATTCTGCAAACCAACTTCCAGGAGCATCAGATGAGCATCTGACAAGGCCCTGCTCCCTCCTCATGTCCAGGCCACCTGGCCAGTGGTTTGGCATGAGCAACTCTAAGGCTGGTAACTATGATAACAACCTTGCAGAACGTGTGTGTGTGTGTGTGGATGAATGAGTGAATAAATATGAAATTGAATGGAATGTTATAGCTATAACTAACTGCTTACTATGATTCTTTCTGTATTCACAATAAATGTGGCATTTTGCCTTTTCCCCTTTAATAAGATCCTGCTGGTTTTTATGTTATTGGTATAACAAAATTTTGAAACAAATGGGTATCGTGGGTGTTAAACTCTGAAAATTAGGCCAATTATTTAGGTCTGGAATAATTAGGCACAAATATTTGAAAATGTTGAACTTACCGTGCATTAT
The DNA here is from genome assembly GCF_965152235.1 of Eretmochelys imbricata. NCBI lineage: Eukaryota > Metazoa > Chordata > Testudines > Cheloniidae > Eretmochelys > Eretmochelys imbricata. Next base: position 191,749,766 of record NC_135574.1, on the reverse strand, counting down.
CCACAAGTTATTGCTGGAACTGAAAGAATAAGTCTTCCTTTCACGGTCAACCTGCACACTCTTCCAACAAAGTTTACGTTTTTAGGGAGAAATATTTAGTATCTGGAAGGTAAAAATGTTTTAAAGTAACTGGAGGAGAAACATGCCTTGTAATAATTTTCGTGGCTGGTGATGGAGAGATCCAAATCCATAAAAAGCACTATCTGAATACGCAGAGCTGTTATTCTGAGAGACCGTTCATCTGTAATGGCTTTATGTAACCTTTGTCTGTTAGAGCTAACGCAATAAACAAAAAGTTTATATTCTTCTCCCTTTCCCACATGTAGGGGTGAGTCGGAGAACCTCTCTATCACTCATTAGACTAGCACTCTGAGGTCCAATCCCACTTTGGAATCCTGCCCCAGTATGGGACCATGAGTAGCCCTTAGCTCAAAGAGGAAAATAAACTATACTAGGCCTCTTCCTTATACTGCTTACTTCTCACCTGTTCCCACTCAACTATGCTGGCTATAGCAGGATTTTTCCCTTTTAAAAGTTCTAATGGCAGACTCCTCCCTACAAAAAAACCCCCTATTTGCCATTCTGTCATGCTTGGGGAACCTGTGTTTTCCGCTCTGTGTTTCTGCTGCCTCAGATCATTGATCTATGAAAATGCTGCTTACCGGAGTGCATCCAAAATTGTGACAATATTCCCCCCAAAAAACACTTCATGTTTTTTGTGAAAGTTATACTTCAAAGTTTTTAAAATTCAGTAGCTTCTACTGCCCAGCTACTTAGGTGTCTGCCCTAAGTTGAACGTTTCAGCAAAAGTGGTTCAGCTGCAGACCTGGAGTGCAGCATGCTCAGTGCAGATTTGGAGAATTTAGCAGGTATTCAATAAGATATTAATTATCACCATAGAATCTGAGCACCTCACAAATATATAATTTATCTTCTCCACCCTCCCTGCCATAGGATGGTATTATCCCCTTTTAACTCAGTCCCTACCTGCAGACAGAGAGTAAAAGAACTTGCACCAATTTGACTGCATCAAAGTTTGAACACACGTAATCTATATTGGTTTAGCTATCCTCTGTAAATGTACAGGTTTACACAGACAGAATTGCACCAATTTAATTAAATCAGTTTTAAAAGTCACAAGTTATTCCCAGACATAAAGAACTCCTCTGTGGAGCTCGAAAGCTTGTCTCTTCCACCAACAGAAGTTGGTCCAATAAAAGATATTACCTCGCCCACCTTGTCACTTTCATTAGACAGGCATTACTCTACACACAGAGAAGGCTATATATGACTACCGTGGAAAAGGGAGACCTGACAGACAGACAGTTCCCTCCAGCCCCACCACTTATGCTGGGGTTAACTCAGGTGGATTGACACCCAGGTGGGTGATACCGATATGAGCAGCCATATTACAAAGCCATACCCAAGTTACTGTGCCTCACTGGTGCTGCACTTACCCATGTGTCTCTCTAAGCGTATGTCTACGCTGCATGCTTCTTTCAGCAGTGTGCAGAATACATACCCACATAGTCCCTCCCACAGCGTGTGGCTGGTGCGGCACAGCTTAGGCAAGGAGAGTAAAGTCAGGCCTGATGGGTGTGGGTATGTAGGCGAGTACACTACATGTTCTATGCTTGCCCAAGCCTTGCCTCCCTGTCTACACTGCTATTTTTAGCAGTTAGTGTCAAGCTGCCTCCCTGCTGCTGGAGCCTTTCCCCACCACAGGAAAAGACTCCCCCAGCACAGACAGGCTCTGGCAGCGGGGAGGCAGCAGGGAAAGCTTTGGGCAGCTTCCCCTTGTGGACCCTTTTCCCACTGCAGGGAAAGGCCCTGGCTAGCAGGAGAAGCATGAGAAAAGGCTCTTTCCAGCTCCCCGTTGCTGGAGCACCTCCGGGCCATGATGACAGACACCAGCAGCAGGGTAAGGCTGAGCCAGAGCCTTTTCCCCACTGCCTCCCCTCTGCCAGAGCCTTTCATGGACACGTGTAGCTACACACTGCAGCGTGGACGCAGCCCGCAGTGAAAAGGAGGTATGCTATATGTACACTTCCTGCCACCCATATTGGTTTGTATAATAGACGTAGCCTAAAACTGCTGGTGCACATCCCATGGTTCTTTGGGCTGCAGCACATTGAGTTTCTCTCTGATTCTTTCCTGGTAGGATAACCTCTCTGTTCTTCTGGGCACACAGGGGGAATTGTGGGAAGGCACCAGTGGACTACCAGCCCTTCAGTAGTTTAAGCGTGTGTCCTCACTGAAAAATGGGTGGGTTACCAGCCCGAGTCACCGAAAGCAGAACCAGACTAACCCAGGGGTGGGCAAACTATGGCCCAGGGGCTGCATCCGACCCTCCAGACATTTTAATCCAGCCCTCGAGCTCTCATCAGGGAGTGGGGCTTGCCCTGCTCCACGCAACTCCTGGAAGCAATGGCATGTCCCTTCTCCGGCTCCTATGCGTAGGGACAGCCAGGGGGCTCCACACACTGCCCCCACCCCAAGCGAAGGGGCAGCGCGCATTGCCTGGCAGGGCCTCCGCGTAAGAGCCGGAGAGGGGACATGCTGCTGACTCTGGGAGCTGCTTGAGGTAAACACTGCCCAGAGTCTGCACTGCTGACCCCCTCCTGCGCCCTGGCCCCCTGCCCCATCCCTGATCCCCCTCCTGCCCGCCAAACCCCTTGGTACCAGCCTGGAGCACCCTCTTGTACCCCCAACCCCTTATACCCAGCCCAGAGCCCGCACCCCCAGCCAGAGCCCTCACCCCCTCCCGCACCCCAAACCACAATTTTGTGAGCATCCATGGCCCGCCATACAATTTCCATACCCAGATGTGGCCCTTGGGCCAAAACATTTGCCCACCACTGCTCTAACCCATGGCCCCAGGATTTGAAGGATTAAATTCTGAAGGGAGGGTTGTGTGAGAGGAGGGATAAGAGGATAACATCCAAGTAACAGCCTGAATTAACTCTACAGTGAAAACATCCCCACAGATTTACTGTGAGAGAGCTGGGAACTGGACACATTGTACTGAATCCCTGTTTAGTTCCCCCCGCTCTTGTGGAGATCACTGCTCAGGCAACCTCGAGGATTGGAGCCTATCTTTTTCCAGTTCCAGAGTTATGACAAATTGGAGATTCCCAGAGGCAGGGGAGGAACAAAACATTCTCGTTATAGCTGTGGTGGGGATTTCTGTATTACTTGGATTTGGCACCTCTTTAAAAGAGAGGCCCATGTAATGTTACTCAATGCCGTAAGTTTTAGTTCCCCCATTTTAACAGAATAGCAACACAACCTCCATCTGAGCAGAGGAGCAACAAGCATCACACTAGCTCACAATAACCTGCATTTACAGAGCGCTGCTCATCCCAAAGCACTTCAAGAAGTCATTTTACCCACCACAGAAATGCAGCCATTTCTGAAGCAGCTTACAAACCGGTCCACCAATCAGCCATGGGATTTGGGGGTGACAGCAAAAAACTAAATAGAAAAAAACAAAATGGAAACAAGAGGGGGAGACCCCTTAAAGCCCCCTGAACATTTCAATTTCAGCCACTGGAAGGCAACACAACAACTCTGCTTGGCCACAGGTCCCAAGGAAACAAAATAAGGCAGGCAGGTTCTTTAGAACTAATAATAAAAAAACGGCATTCACAGTGAGACTTTTGGCTATCTCTGGAAGAAGCATAATCCCCCTTAGTGCAGGCAGTAAACTTCCCCCAGTTACTCTTTTCCAAGCCTGACTCTATACCAGGAGCTCCCTAGGCTAGGAAGAGAGTAGAAGAAAGCAGATCATTATTCTTCTGCTAGCTCCTCCACTCATATGGCTCAGCTGCCAATTCCTCCCCACAGCAACCACACAAACCACAGCTGACAACTCAAGCAGCTTATAAAAGTCAACTTCCTCCATTCAGCCTAGGAAGGGGTACAAACACCCCATCACGCTGCTAGCTAACAGAGCACAGCAACACTGCACAGGAGTTTAGGCCAGAAAGAAAGGGAGAACAGAACTGGCTGCAGTTCAAACTGCAGGAGAAATTCTAGGTAGGCAGATTTACTATATTAATTGGGTTAACACGCTTGGTACCACCATCCAGACTGGGATTAGAAGCACCATGGGATCTTTAATGATCACAAACGGTTAAGAACTTGATTCTGCATCAAAAGTTCACATATTGAATTGCCAACACCGTTTCCTGGAGCACTCAGAGTTTTTAATCTAAGCGTCTGACTCCTCTGGCAGCTCCAGCCCAATTGAGCTGCAGGGCCCCCTTTTATACTTTCTGTCCCACCCCTCTGCTTCTGGCAGGGCGGGCATGGGTGTCCTGGTTCCGCCCACCAGGGGATGGGTGGGGGTTCCTCCCCATCAATCTTTAAGGGAGGTCACGGCCCTTCACTACAGCAGATATATGGTCTTAATCCTTTGGAGAAACTAAGGCAAGCAACTTACAAACTAGACAAGACTGCATTTGTAAATGCACTAAAAGCAGAAGCCTAACAGTGAAGTCCAAGCCATCTTTAGTACTTCAGTCGGGACACAGGACAAACTGCTCAATATTGAGACAGTTCCGATTTTATCAGGACATCTGGTCACCCTAATTGTTTATCTCACATAGAATAAAAAACCACATGCAGCATCATGCACTGCTAATAAGAAATGCTTCTTTCATAAAGTATTTGCTTGGGAGTATGGGGTAAAATTAGGTAAGCAGTTGTCAAGCTTTTATCAAACCAATCATCCATAGTGTTAACAACTATGCTCAGGAACTGGAACACTTCTGTGTAACCTAGAATCCTATTTTCAACGTCTCCGACTCAAGGAATATTTCCAAAATACCTCTGAACAACATACTAATCCACAGAGGTCTCCCTACCAACACTACAGAAAGAAGGATTCTAGGTGGACTCCTCCTGAAGGTCGAAACAGCAGACTGGACTTCTACATAGAGTGCTTCCGCCGACGTGCACAGGCTGAAATTGTGGAAAAGCAGCATCACTTGCCCCATAACCTCAGCCATGCGGAACGCAATGCCATCCACAGCCTCAGAAACAACTCTGACATCATAATCAAAAAGGCTGACAAAGGAGGTGCTGTTGTCATCATGAATAGGTCGGAATATGAACAAAAGGCTGCTCGGCAGCTCTCCAACACGAGTTTCTACAAGCCATTACCCTATGATCCCACTGAGAGTTACCAAAAGCAACTACAGCATTTGCTCAAGAAACTTCCTGAAAAAGCACAAGATCAAATCCGCACAGACACACATCCCTGGAACCCTGACCTGGGATATTCTATCTACTACCCAAGATCCATAAACCTGGAAATCCTGGGCACCCCATCATTTCAGGCATTGGCACCCTGACAGCAGGATTGTCTGGCTATGTAGACTCCCTCCTCAGGCCCTATGCTACCAGCACTCCCAGCTACCTTCGAGACACCACTGACTTCCTGAGGAAACTTCAATCCATCGGTGATCTTCCTGATAACACCATCCTGGCCACTATGGATGTAGAAGCCCTCTACACCAACATTCCACACAAAGATGGACTACAAGCCGTCAGGAACACTATCCCCGATAATGTCACGGCTAACCTGGTGGCCGAACTTTGTGACTTTGTCCTTACCCATAACTATTTCACATTTGGGGACAACGTATACCTTCAGATCAGCGGCACTGCTATGGGTACCCGCATGGCCCCACAGTATGCCAACATTTTTATGGCTGATTTAGAACAACGCTTCCTCAGCTCTCGTCCCCTAAAGCCCCTACTCTACTTGCGCTATATTGATGACATCTTCATCATCTGGACCCATGGAAAAGAAGCCCTTGAGGAATTCCACCATGATTTCAACAATTTCCATCCCACCACCAACCTCAGCCTGGTCCAGTCCACAAAAGAGATCCACTTCCTGGACACTACAGTGCTAATAAACAATGGTCACATAAACACCACCCTATACCGGAAACCTACTGACCGCTATTCCTACCTGCATGCCTCCAGCTTTCACCCTGACCACACCACACAATCCATCGTCTACAGCCAAGCTCTGTGATACAACCGCATTTGCTCCAACCCCTCAGACAGAGACAAACACCTACAAGATCTCTGTCAAGCTTTCTTACAACTACAATACCCACCTGCAGAAGTAAAGAAACAGATTGATAGAGCCAGAAGAGTTCCCAGAAGTTACCTACTACAGGACAGACCTAACAAAGAAAATAACAGAACGCCACTAGCCGTCACCTTCAGCCCCCAACTAAAACCTCTCCAACGCATTATTAAGGATCTACAACCTATCCTAAAGGATGACCCAACACTCTCACAAATCTTGGGAGACAGGCCAGTCCTTGCCTACAGACAGCCCCGCAACCTGAAGCAAATACTCACCAACAACCACATACCACACAACAGAACCACTAACCCAGGAACTTATCCTTGCAACAAAGCCCGTTGCCAATTGTGCCCACATATCTATTCAGGGGACACCATCACAGGGCCTAATAACATCAGCCACACTATCAGAGGCTCGTTCACCTGCACATCCACCAATGTGATTTATGCCATCATGTGCCAGCAATGCCCCTCTGCCATGTACATTGGTCAAACTGGACAGTCTCTACGTAAAAGAATAAATGGACACAAATCAGATGTCAAGAATTATAACATTCATAAACCAGTCGGAGAACACTTCAATCTCTCTGGTCACGCAATCACAGACATGAAGGTCGCTATCTTAAAACAAAAAAACTTTAAATCCAGACTCCAGCGAGAAACTGCTGAATTGGAATTCATTTGCAAATTGGATACTATTAATTTAGGCTTAAATAGAGACTGGGAGTGGCTAAGTCATTATGCAAGGTAGCCTATTTCCTCTTGTTTTTTCCTACCCCCCCCCCCAGATGTTCTGGTTTAACTTGGATTTAAACTTGGAGAGTGGTCAGTTTGGATGAGCTATTACCAGCAGGAGAGTGAGTTTGTGTGTGTATGGGGGTGGGGGGGATGTGAGAAAACCTGGATTTGTGCTGGAAATGGCCCACCTTGATTATCATGCACATTGTAGGGAGAATGGTCACTTTGGATGAGCTATTACCAGCAGGACAGGGAGTTTGTGTGTGTGGTTTTTGGGAGGGGGGTGAGGGGGTGAGAGAACCTGGATTTGTGCAGGAAATGGCCCAACTTGATTATCATGCACATTGTGTAAAGAGTTGTCACTTTGGATGGGCTATCACCAGCAGGAGAGTGAATTTGTGTGGGGGGGTGGAGGGTGAGAAAACCTGGATTTGTGCTGGAAATGGCCCAACCTGATGATCACTTTAGATAAGCTATTACCAGCAGGACAGTGGGGTGGGAGGAGGTATTGTTTCATATTCTCTGTGTGTATATAAAGTCTGCTGCAGTTTCCACGGTATGCATCCGATGAAGTGAGCTGTAGCTCACGAAAGCTCATGCTCAAATAAATTGGTTAGTCTCTAAGGTGCCACAAGTACTCCTTTTCTTTTTGTGAATACAGACTAACACGGCTGTTACTCTGAATTCTGTGTAACCAATTATCATTTCAAACCTGGAGCATGAAACAACCACTGGAGGGCACCACAACCCCACTGCACAACAGTGTATGATCAGCAAAGACAAACACCCAGTAGGAAGTAATGAAGGCTTCCCTTCATCACAAGTTTTTGGGGACAGGGAGAGAGGTAATGAAGAGTGCTCAGTTAGTTCAGAGAGGTGCCATCGTTTCAAAATCAGAATCTAGTTGGAGGACATAGTAGAGAGAGCCATATGGTCTTGGTGGACAGAGAAATTTTTTTTTATAACAAAGCTTAAATGCAAATTGTTCTGCCTGGGATTCTGGCTATGCCTTCCCCCTAGAGTCTTAGTTCTGAAACCAGCTCAGGTGAACATAGAGGTGGTAGCTCTGTGCAAGCTAGAGTGCTAAAAATAGCGACATGGCTGGGGTAGCAAGGACCGCAGCTTGGACTCGCCATCTGAGCACAACCCCATTCGAGATCCTAGTTACATACACAGGCGGCTAGCCCAAGCTGCCACAGTCATGCTGCTATTTTAGCCTGCTAGAAATTACACCTCCCAGCTGCAGATATACCCTGTGAATTAAACAGGCATACACTGCATGTCCATAATGCCATACGTGCAAATCTGTACTGACTGTATATTATAGTAAGATTTCAGAGTAACAGCCGTGTTAGTCTGTATTCGCAAAAAGAAAAGGAGTACTTGTGGCACCTTAGAGACTAGCCAATTTATTTGAGCATAAGCTTTCGTGGGCTATAGCTCACTTCATCGGATGGAACCTCCAACGCATTATTAAGGATCTACAACCTATCCTGAAGGATGACCCAACACTCTCACAAATCTTGGGAGACAGGCCAGTCCTTGCCTACAGACAGCCCCCCAACCTGAAGCAAATACTCACCAACAACCACATACTACACAACAGAACCACTAACCCAGGAACCTATCCTTGCAACAAAGCCCATTGCCAACTGTGCCCACATATCTATTCAGGGGACACCATCACAGGGCCTAATAACATCAGCCACACTATCAGAGGCTCGTTCACCTGCACATCCAGCGAGAAACTGTTGAATTGGAATTCATTTGCAAATTTGATACAATTAACTTAGGCTTGAATAGAGCCTGGGAGTGGCTAAGTCATTATGCAAGGTAACCTATTGCCCCTTGTTTTTTCCTACCCCCCCCCCCCCAGACATTCTTGTTAAACCCTGGATTTGTGCTGGAAATGGCCCACCTTGATTATCATACACATTGTAAGGAGCGTGGTCACTTTAGATAAGCTATTACCAGCAGGAGAGTGGGTTTGTGTGGGGGGTGGGAGGGGGGTGAGAAAACCTGGATTTGTGCTGGAAATGGCCCAACTTGATTATCATACACATTGTAAGGAGAGTGATCACTTTAGATAAGCTATTACCAGCAGGAGAGTGGGGTGGGAGGAGGTATTTTTTCATGCTTTGTGCGTATATAAAAAGATCTTCTACACTTTCCACAGTATGCATCCGATGAAATGAGCTATAGCTCACGAAAGCTTATGCTCAAGTAAATTGGTTAGTCTCTAAGGTGCCACAAGTCCTCCTTTTCATTATAGTAAGAAAGGCACTGACAGATATAACTCCGTATCAACGGATGCATCAACGTAAGCAGGGTGACTGAAAACATCTGTGTACAGTGGGAGACTTGGATTTGCACATAGCTTTTCCACCAGTCTGGCTGTAGGACTGTCTGTGACGAATGTGAGGAGGGGCTATAGTCTACCAGTGGGATGTTGTCAATTCTTCTCTCACTGTGTTGTGGGTCCTTTCTTGTTTTATTCAACCAGTTCTCTATGTGTTGCCCTACAGGCTCAGGAGTCTGAAGGCCAGGCTGTGTGGTTATGAAATCAGTTGCACCCAGAACATGAATGAGACAGTTTCTACACATTTGGTTGGGCTATGTTTAATGTCAAAACTATTGCTATACTTTCAACTGACTATTAAATTAGCAGTACTGCCAACCTCAAGTGTTCAAGAACGATGAATCAATATAATTAGATTTGAAAACTAGGTTCTTTTTATTTGTCTTTTCTGATGGCACATTTAGGATTTGCTTTTCTCTGCAACCAGGAGGGCTAGAAACTCTCTTTTTTAATGAGAGAGGAGATTCTCTAGGACTAACCTGACTCCAGCAGCTGGAACATGAAGAAAAAGACCAATTATCACAAGATTCATGATACAATTGTGAGAGTTGGCAACAGTGAATTAGGGCTGAGTATTCAACTGATTCAGTTAACCACCTGCCCCACCATGATGGTGACAGAAATACTGCATGCATTTCCTCTGGTGTGACCCCCACTTCAGTGCCCAGGCCTTCAGTGATACAGGAACTGTCCCTCCCTATCCAAGGCAAAGCTGATCTGCCCCATTAAGTTTTTACAGCACTGTATTTGAGCAGTAAAGGCATGCTTTCAAGAAAGCCTGGCCATCAAGATCAAGAATCACTGCATCAATTACATCTTTTGCCTCCGCTTGCTCTGTCTCTTAGTTAACATTCAGCTGAATATATAGTAGATAATGCAGTTACAGTTCCCCTATGGACCACTTAAAAGAGGATTATATAGATTAGGGAAAGGAAGCAGCTATGAATGCACCCAGCCTGTCTCACCTTAATTCAGATCCTGCGTAGGTCACTAGTGACAGTGAGATCAGGAGTGCTTGCAGTGCTAGCATCTAACAGACGTCTGGAATTTTTTAGTTACTTTTCTAAAGATGGGTTGGGCGAGAGCCATTCAACAAATGGCACAGCTGGTGAACAGACACTGAATTCAGCTCCAGCAGACAAATACTGCTTCTCCACTGCCTGATGTAGTCATTGTTCCACGCAACCAGATGTTCTATGGAAATACCAAATATAACTACAGGGTGAATTCCCAACTTTATTTTTCTTCAGAATTAGATTTTCTAGTAACAGAGTCAGTCTCTGAGGCTCCTGGCTAGATTTTGTGCTGAAAGGCACACCATTGATGGCATACCTCTGGGATGGGGGAGCCAGGTTGCCCAGATTCCTCTAGACTCCCTACATTTTTGGTGGGTTACTTTTCAGCTCCCCGCTGTATGAACACTCACTGTCCTGACCCCAGTGGAGGCGGCAAAGAGAGACAACGTAAGGCCATATCCACTGGCCCTATCTAGCTGCTGCACAGCAAGAATTCTCCCCCAGATGGTTGTTGTTCCTCTATAGCCCCATGCACAGGCAAAGTGGTGAATAGGGACTGGAATAGAGGATAGGAAGGTACTGCCTTCATCCCTGAAGTTTGGGAATATAAATGCCAAAGCTAATCTCAGTTTATACCATCATAAAACTCAGGTTGTGCAGTGCTGAATCAGGCCCCAGGAGCACAAGCACAGAAATTCAGAGAGCCCTTGTGCAGAAGTGTGTGTAAGGGTCTATGTACCCATCTCTTTAGCCCCTGTGTAAAGCTAGACATACTAGCAGCCCTCAGCAAGCAGTTAAGGTGATGCTCTTTAACACTTAGTACTGGCGTACACATGGTTTCCCCATACACCGTAAATTTCCTTGCTTTTGGGTCTCAAACACAGCCTTGTGCACTTTTAATGTAATTTTATTTAATAGCATAAAACATGCTTGTATAGTGAGAAAATAAATGCAACACAAGACATTGGAAGTCTTACTTCAAATATTAGATAATTTTGAATACGACAATGCAGTAGTTTAAAAGATGCTATCTTACCAATGATTATAACAAAGTGATTTCAGGTAGAAAGACTTTCGAAGCATATGCCATGTGGTTTATATCTAAGGTTTTCAACTTTTTTCCCCAGCAATCACTCCCTTTCAACAAATTCTTATTTAGAAATAAATGTATTATTTTACAAACAAGAAATAAAGGAAGAATTCAGAGTAGTCAGCCATGGATGTTCAGGTTTATATCCATCAGATTCTCCTGGTATCCACCTGGAGAATGACCCAGCCATATACCAGTACTATTCACAGAAGAAGTCAATGGCCTGAAAGACAGTCATTAGAAAAATGAGCAGAGGCTCTTAGGCATTGTTATACCAAATAAGAACTGGGTACAAATTGAATCAAGGTGCAAAATCCATTTTGAAAAGGTAAGCAAGGAGAAGCAAATGTTAAATAAATTACCACTTTAAAATTCTACTGTATAAATCATGGAACTCGTCTCAGAATACTAGAGAAGAGTTCCATATTGACTAGTTAATGCTTTATACTAAGCCTTTCTAGTTTTGTTTCTCTTTTGTTCTTTCATTTACTATGGCTAATCAATGATTGCTACACACTGAGCCACATGCAGTCCTGGTGTCACATCGTGGTCTGCCATGGACTTCAGTGGAGATGTGGCCACTTCATAGTAGAAGTGAAACTGGTCCTTTAAATTCCTGTAAATAAAACTTGCTTGATAAAATACAAGTCCTACCAAGTAACTGTTCAGTGAATTTATCCATAGAAATATGTTCTGTGAATTTCCCCTGGACCACACCTGGTAAGAAAATACTTCTGAACATAAAAACAATGATGAAACACATATATAGCTTGAAGAGGATTTTTCAAATGCTTTCCTATTTGAATGGAGTCATACATTTGAACAGAACATAGCTTAATATTCAATATTAATGAAGGTAATTACCGGAAACTTGTTCAATGAAAGATGTTTTAAGGTTTTCATGAAAGTGGTTTTAAAGAGACAAGCTACCAAGCAATCTGAGTCTCTGTGCCAACACACTAGCTTCTGAGAAACCAAACATCTGCTTCACAGTGTAACTGAGGGGTTTTTTTTAAATTGAATATATTACAAGTCTTCAGTAAAGTTAAAAATTCCATGGGGCAGTGGAAAGCTTGAGAAACTATAGTAGTCTGATACAGTGCAAGAGAAATAAAGCAGCCTGGTTGTTTCAAAATAAACATTTGAATATGTTTCTAATCACTTTAATTTAGTGTATTAACGCTTTCTCCTTAGATGCGTAAGCAAGCTTTTCACACACATACACAGGGTGGAGGCACATGGATTATACAAAGTGCCTTTAAAATTTGCTAAAATTTTCCTTTTCGTTGCTTTGGTCTAGTTTTTAGTAAATTGAGGAGCACTTATATTTTAAAACAAAAAAATACTGGGTGGTTTTAGAAAAAAAGACCTTTTGATATTTAAAAATAGCCTGGAATGCTTTGTCTCATATTGAATTGAATTGTGAATGAGTGAATTTTCACATGTAGTTGTAGCCTCTTCCTGGTCCCACTGGAGCAGACAGCAGAACTCAGGCTCCTGTCACATAAGGAAAGTGAAGCATGTGCTCATTATAAGAATTCTCTATAAAAGAGAGATCTCTATTTGTGTAAATAATTAACGGAGACTGTGACAGTATAGGGTGCTCACGAATATGCAGCATGATTCTTCGGCTCTGTAGTACCCATAAAACTTACTGTACACTGCAGATGGAATCTTGAGAGCAGTGCATGATGGGCTTAAATCTACACCATTCAAGTCAATAGGAGATTTTCAATGCACTCAAATGGGAGCAGGATCAAACCTTACATGAAGCTCTCAACAGTGCTTAAATGGTAGCAAGAACAGAGCCTAAATTATGAGTTCAGTGTGGTTCCTCGACAAAGTATGGGAAGACAGGATCGGGCCCCAGGCATTGTGTGTGGCTCAGCACTATTACAGTCAACAGTGGGATGGTGTAGTGCATAGCGATGATTTGTTTTTATAGCAAATTAGCATTACACACTTGAGTATATTAATGTAACCCCCTGGCCTTTTGCAGATTCCTTACCGTTGTAGGGATTGTCTTATTAGCTTCTTGATAAACATGCTGCTCTGAGACTAAACTGCTGGGGAAGTAGCCAACAGTTCCCATCTGGTCTTCATACTCCTCACCATACACCTTAAAGCAAGAAAAGCTATAATTAGATGCAATAAAGCAGCCCACATCCAGTTTAAACTAGTTCAAGTTTCTGTCAAAAGCAGCAATCATACTCGCTCACTGGTCTTGTGGACTTTTGGTTTTCATACTACTTAACTAGAACAAGATTTTTTCAAAAGGAGGCATGAATATAAGCCAGAACACAGATCCACATGACTCCAATAAGTTATATTTAGGATACATTATTTGTAAGATCCAGATAAAAGTGGAGTGGCAGTTTTATTTTCCTTTAAATGAAAGGTTGGAGTTAAGATTTAATGATCCATTGTCATCAAAGTGTTTCTTCTCAGATTTAGGTTGCTGTAAAATGTTTGCATCCGATTCTTTGAATAAATGGCAGCAAAAGAAAAGCATTGGATTTTATTATGATTGCTTCAGTGCATTTAGTTCCATTATATTATTATTTATATTTTAATAGGTTATGTACTCTCTCAATATGAGAGAGATTCTTATCAATGCTTGTGAAGTTTGCATTTGAGAGTTTTGTATGTTTTCACTTTTTTAAAATCTCAGATGTAATCTTTAAAAAAGCCACAGGATATATTTTCGCTGCTAAAATCTGTTTTAAAAAGTGGATGTTGACAAAGAAACATTACTAGCCAACTAGAGATAGATTAATGCTTCTATAAAGAAGAATGTCATCTTACACTTCCAGCCCAGAACTCTCCAGCTTCTCTCTCTTTCACTAGTTTTGAATAAACATAAATCAATTGCCCTTTTTTAATATTAATGAACCTGCAGTCTGGTGCATTGTAATCATCTTCTGCTCTGGCAAGGGAAATGGTGTCTGCAAAGAAAAAAAAAGGAGGTGGATAAAGAGTATATGTTAGACTCTCTCTGCAGATGCAATCAGGCAATGAAGAAGGTAATCAGAGAAGAGCCTACCAGATTTCATCTTACACAATTTTCAGTCTGTACTAAGCAAAGTAAAATAAAACCAGAGACTGTCACTTTATCAAAACATTAGCTGCAATAGTGTTCTCAGAAAAAATGTTTTTAACTACACCTACCTTTGATAAGGGATTTTGAAACAAAATCCTTTAAAAAGCAGCCTGTGGAATATAAATTAATTTCACATGTGGTTTTGCCACATTAAAAGTATTTTTAAATGTACAAACAGACCGATTTAATACAGCAAGGCTAACAAGCAGCTCGTTCTTACATTTCAAAACCAGACACTACTTTGTACAAACACACACATTTAGTTTTGATCATATGCTCCACTTAAGTTTAAACAAAAATACTTACAAACACACTCCTCATCAGCACAGAGCTTTTTGCTGGCAAGTTTGTCCATAAAAATTCCAGTCACGCCAGGGTATGTAACTCCAATGCATAAAAATAATATAACCAAATCGATAGATAGTGTCATTTTTTGATCGGTGGTGTTCTTTGCTAGAACTTCTCTCTCAAATGCATGCCAAGTCTGGTAATACTTATCTTTTATAGAAAAGCTAGACATCTGGACAAACATCCCTGACCAATGGGAAGAGATTAAGTTAACATTCCACTACTTTAAGAGGAACCACAGGGCCCCATGGGACCCTCAGGTTTTATTTACCAAATAAAATCCCTTTCCAAAGCCTTTTTGTACCACTGCTTCAATAAACTGCTGTATTACAGAGACATTCTGTATTTTCCTGTCGGCTTTCATTAAGTATAATATTCTTATCACCTCAGGCAAAATTTGTCTGAAGATGAAAAAAATAAATCAGTCCCGGTTAAGCAGCAAATGAAATAACATCCCTTAAAGTCCATAAATCCTTGATTCTCATGAAATGTACAAAGACAATAAAGTCAGAGCTTTCTGGAGCAGACTGTCTCTGTGACATGTTTCTATAGGGCCCTTAGGCACTACTGCAAATATAAATAAACCTAGTCGGTGGCACAGGTAGTTGAATATCAGTGAAAGGCTCTGTGCATCAGCAAATTACACTTGAAATTTAGGCACTGCACATTCGTAGTGTGGACAAAGCTTTAACTTCATTGGGTGCTCCAGTTAAAAAGCAAACATTTAACAGCTTATGCCAGAACCACCCTCCATTCCATCATAATTTACATAACTGCAGTATCCTCACCACAGCATGGCCTTACACCCACCATATGTGTGAAGTCATGTCTTGCATGGGAGTGTAGAATCACATTCCTTTCTGAAAGTCTCACAGCCACTGTTGCGTACCTGGACTCTCACTGGAGAAGTCGTGCACACAAGGCGCTAAACTGCGTATGCTGTAACAGGTGGATTTGTACCCATCTCTACTCCTTCAAGACAGCATTTTAAAGGTCAGCTTATGTTACAACGCAAGAAAAAGGTGATAATAAAGAGAACAGTGGCCTTCAGTCATACCACCTACTTTTATGATCCCTGCCGTTCTCACAAGTAATGGAAGGCTAGGCCAGCTCAGGACTTGCAGGAGAGATCACTGACCAAGGTACACCTGATGGCAGTTTGGCAAGTGATTATGTGGCACTCTTGTGAGAGTCAGTACCGAATCAATTTGGGGGGGGGGGGGAGGAATTATGGTGCAGATTTGCTTTGAGAGTAGATAGGTTCAGTCCATTCACTAAAGGTACCATGTTAATTTTGACAGGTTTCAGAGTAACAGCCGTGTTAGTCTGTATTCGCAAAAAGAAAAGGAGTACTTGTGGCACCTTAGAGACTAACCAATTTATTTGAGCATGAGCTTTCGTGAGCTACAGCTCACTTCATCAGAGCTGTAGCTCACGAAAGCTCATGCTCAAATAAATTGGTTAGTCTCTAAGGTGCCACAAGTACTCCTTTTCTTTATGTTAATTTTGGTTGTTACGGGCATAGTCCTCAGAGTAGCTCGTGCCTGGATCAGAAACAATAGCACAGACCTGGGCTGCCCCTTCCTCTTCACCATATCCCCCCAAAAAAATCCACACCAGACTCACTCAACCACACCTCACCCTTATCCAAAGGGTTTGTGGCCTAACAAGTTCAGAACTTAAAGGTCTGGGGAGAGCTGAAGGCAAATCTGACACCTGTTTGTCCAGATCTACATTGACTAGGGTCTGAATGTCCAGGAAAGTCTGCAGTACAAATTCCCAACAGTTCCAGTGCAGGTTTCATCAAGAATATAAAAATGTGTATTTTAATTGTATTTCTTTATTCACTTGACCTAGAAAAATGCTTTAGCTTTTCTTGTACAAAATGAATGCTTTACCCCTGTATGATTCCCAATCATACTATCTAAACACCTCACAGTCTCATGTATTTACCCTCACAACATTCCAGTGAGGTACAGAAGTGCTATTATCCCCAATTTACAGATGGGGAACTGAGGCATAAAGAGGCTAAGTGACTTGCCCAAGGGTCACAACGTCCGTGACAAATCAACTTAATGAACCTGGGTCTCCCAAGTCCCAGACTGGCACTTTAACATGCAATTCATTTAGGACCTTACTGTGATGCTGTATAGGGGCTTTGTCTTCACTATCAGGGAGATCAACGCTACTGTGATCGATTCAGCGGGTCTAGTGTCTCCATCATTCTTGTTCCAAAGTTATGCTATTGTTTTAAAAAAAAAAAGTCTCTTCTGAGACAGTAAAACATCAGTAGAAAGTAGTTAGCCCAGTAAAACAGATTATGCAAAATCATAGCTTGAACAAAATAAAAATAGCATTTATTTTTACAATGTTAGGATTTCAGCACAGCAAGTTACTATCTGCCAGATGTGGAAATCCTACAGCTGTCCTACTTGAGTAACCCTTACAGTTTTACACAAATGTCTCCTTACTCTTCTTCAAAAGAATAAAAACAATTTTAGTTGGCCAGAAAGGTGGTATCATGTTATACAAAACAGTCCTTTTAAGATCATATCCATGGTTATTTCTTAGCATAAGTGATTTTCATTGCATGGGACGGAGTAATCTTGAACCCTTGGAGAGCATCACGAGCAGCTCCTGCCTGTCCCTCATTTTCAAACTCCACAAAAGCAATGTCATGTCTCCCAGGCACTAAACGTACTTCTTTGAAGCCAGGGAACCTTTAAAACAAAGGAGAAGTCAGATAAGATTACATGGATTATATCTGATGGTAAATCTCTCAAGCAACCGTTAAGCCTTATCATAAGCACCCAGTACTATAACATTCAGTCACTACTAATAACACATTTAAAAGTAGTGCAGTAGTTCTCATCTATAAGGAAATGAGAAGCTACTTGACTAGTGAATGAAGTTGCAGAGAGCCTCAAACACAGCAAGGCATTCTCCACACTGCAGTTGTCATATCTGCAGCAGCATGAGGTTACGTGGTCATTGCTCCATTACATGTGGGGCATTAGGGCAAAAACATCAAGCAAGCAAAGTCAGGATGTCACACTATTCTGATAGCTCCATTTGATGGTCTTTCTCCCCAGGACACAGGGATCCTAGGAGGGATGTTTTCCATCTCCTTCCCACTCTCCACCCTTTCCTGCTTCACCTGAGGGAAGGTGGTACTTCCATTCTCTTCAATCCCTATGCTGCATTGGATGAGACCAAGAATGGCTCCACTGAAATTCAAAGGTCTATATGAATTGAGCTAATTCCAAATGTTGTATGCAGTGTTGTTGTAGCTGTGTGGGTCCCAGGATATGAGAGAGACAAGGTAGGTGAGGTAATATCTATTATTGGACCAATAATACTGGTGAAAGACAAGCTTTCGAGTTTACACAGAGCTCTTCAGGTCTGACCTGAAACTTGTCTCTCTCACCAATAGAAGCTGGTCCAATAAAAGATATTACCTCACCCACCTTGTGTCTCTAGTTCCTAATGGGCAGGTGTCCATATTGAAGAGCCACCACAATTTACATGGCTGTATTTTCAGCAGTAAGGCCAAGGATTAAATGGGCCTGAGACTGAACGGATACTTTTAAGTATCCCTTAAAGGTCAGGGCTGAAGAAAATTTGAATGCACGCGCATATAATGGGGAGTGAAAGGAGAAAAATGTTATAAACATCCGACTTACTGATTAAATAGCATAGACAGCATCATCTCATTTGTCTCTTCTGGCAAGTTATTAAGGAAGAGTATATAGTTTGGTGGATTATCAGGCACCTACAACAACAGAAGAACATAATTCAGTAAGTCATGCAAAATATAAGTAGTGCTCATCTACTTTCTTTATACTTCCACTGAAACTACTAAAAATAAGTTAACATACTGTTAATGTTCTTCGTAAGACTGGTTTAGACTTCAGCCACTTATTGGCTAAACTGTATTTTTCCAATTGATCCATTTTTTCTGCTATCAGTGTTTGTATGTTATTAGTATAATATCGAGAGATAGTAAGTTGGGGGACATAGGTATTTCAAAGTCATTCACTGTAAGCATGTAGAACTGCTAATTTTAAAAAGGCACAAATATCTAAAAAGATAATTGACCATGTCAGTTGTCATGTCCATAGAATTACCAGCTTTGAACGGCGTGCTGTAGTAAAGTTGAGGGAGTAACCATTCTATTTGAAGATCTGTACATATCTGTTACACTTGCTAACGTTGCTTCACAGTGGCCCACTGAATATACAGTGCTACAGACAGATTTGCTGACACTTTGCATATAGCAGTTCAGTACTTTCTCAAGCGAACAGGGAGATGTCTCAATGGCAGGGATCAGCATAGTTATTCTCTACTTTATTTGGCTTTAGTATTATTAGGTAATTCTCTTCAGTTGAGAAGAATAAGCCAGGTGTTACAACTAGTAACTAGTTACAAAGTCATCACCTTTGAAGGGAGAAGGCTGTACAGAGACCTAGACATTCAGCACTATATCTTCATAAGAAGCATGACCAGAAAAGTGACATATTAAATTCCTCAAAACCAGAGAGGTGACAACAATTCCCACAAAGACACTGGATCCAGATCATGCTGTACTCCCACTATTCTCAGCTGTCAGATCACCCTTAGATGAACTCAGTCTGTGTTTGTTCCCACAAAGACATCGGGTCCAATTCTCAATCCTTGCAACTGGCACAAGAGAGTACAAAAATAGCTTTCCACAATTTTTTGGCCTCTTTGAATTTTTGGCCATGTTAAAGGGCCTACTCAACTCCCAATCTAAATGACCTCAGGCAGCTGTATGTGTTTGAGCTGTCTCAAGGCTGCTCTCATCTAGGAGTGCTCTGGCCACACCTCCTCTATTCTCTAATAGACCCTCTACGTTAGGGGACTATTCAGAGGGCAACACATAGGTGTCCTGCCAGTTCTATGGCGTCCAATAAAACCCCATATAATGGGGGTATTCTCCAAAGGCTGTTTCTGCCCCCTTTATGCCACTGGAATTGTGAAATAAAGGAGCTGGAGGAAAAAAAACAAAAAACAAACAAAAAAAAATCAGGCCCGAAGTTTGTAGCAGCAGCTGTCTCTCCATATATGCCAGTTAAGGGGTGGGGGGGAGTGTCGGTCCTGTAAGTTGCTGGAGGAAACTGATATAACAAAAATTTCAGAGCATGTACAAAAATCTCATTCTATGTACTACAGAAAATCCCCACCAAAGTCAAATTTAAAACAACTTGAAACTAGTCAAATGTGCTTTTTTAAATACTGGAGTTGTATTGTATAACACAAATATTAAATGGTGTTTGTTTAGTACTTTCTCTCCCTGCTAATTCTCAAAACAGAGAAAGTAATGGCAGGAATAAATAAACTAATAAGAATTACCTGTTGATTCTGTGATGAAGTCCCTTGGACATTCAAAGAATTCTGTGTTGTTCCCTGTGAGGTTCAACATAGAAAAAACATGATTTTACCAAAAATCAGCAATGAAAAGTTTTGTATAATTTTCAATTTGAAAGCATATATTCACACCAGTTTGGTTTTCAAGGAGCCTCAGAGAGCATCTTAATCCTAACCAACCCTTCAATCTTAAGGCACTGTTTCCTAAACTGTGGTCCATGGACCGTTCATGCTTTGCAAAACAGTTGCTGGTGGGAAACATGAAGCCATTGGGTTTTAAACCCCCCAACACCAGACTGCTGGAGAAGTCATTAGTTCGGAATGAATTCTAAAGGTGAATCAGTAGATATGATGAAGTGAGCTGTAGCTCACGAAAGCTCATGCTAAAATAAATTGGTTAGTCTCTAAGGTGCCACAAGTACTCCTTTTCTTTTTGCGAATACAGACTAACACGGCTGTTACTCTGAAACATGGCAAATTATTGTATTCCATCTGCCTCTTGAAAAGGTGGATTCCACAGACAGGGAAAGGCATTTTTAGAGGTGTTTCTAAACATGGCTCTCTCTGTTGAAGGCAGCACTGCATGCTTTCTGACTGAGGTACAGATAAATCCACAGACTCCTCCTGCACAAATTCAAAGTCAATATTTGAGTTCTTTAAATGGATTTCAAAATGGTGGCAAAGTTAATGCAACAACAGCTCTACAAAACCTATCAAAACTCCTATATACAGGATTTAACGTTTATTCTTAATTTTGGTGTTTTCTATTATACAGGCATTAGTAAACTTCTCCAGTGCAGACCATCTCTTAATGGAGATGGTGTCTTATGGGCCAACTCCATTCCCATTTGCGATTGCATGGACCAGCTCCCCTCTCATTTACTATTGCATAATGCTTAGGTGTAACTACAGCAATTATTACACACTGCACAATAATATTGTGAAAGTATTTGTGTATTTTTACCCAACATTAAAGATCAACAAGTAATCTCTGAAAAAAGTTAATCACACTTTCTACTTTTTTTCAATTTTGTCTTCTCTCATACATCTTCTGTTTCTCTCAGCTGGAAAGTAAGACAAGCAACACCATGTGACCAGCCACTTCTCCACAGACCACTAGGAAGTGGTCTAGGGATCACTAGCAGTTCACAGACTATGTTTTGAGTACTGCTAGTACTAGCTACTACTGCTCCTTATAAACTCAGACTCTACGACCAGAAGGGACCATCATGATCATCTAGACACGTTCATGTAATCTGAGTTGGATCCAATTTTGGAGTAGTTGGGGAGAAATTACTTGTTATTTGCTTTCTGTATCAAACAGAGAAAAGAATTTTGATTGCTGAATTGTTGATCTGACTATGCACTCGTATGAGGGGTCCGGCTTGCCCTGCACCTTCTCAGTTCCTTCTTGCCGGCTAACTCCAACAGAGAGGCAAAAGGGTGGGTCACGGAATGGACTGAGCAACGCATCTTAAAGAAAAAAAGTTACAGAAAGGTTAGTAACTTTTTTTTTCCTCCTCTCAAGTGTTTGCTCATTTCCATTCCACATTAGGTGACTCCCAAGCGTTACCTACAGAGGTGGGCTCGGCGTTCATGGACATGTGGATTGCAACATTGCTCTACTAAACTTGGCGTCATCCCTAGCCTGCTCGGGGATGGTATAGTGGGAGGAGAAAGTATGTACCGACGACCAGGTCATTGCTCTGCAGAAGTCTAGGATTGGGACCTGAGCCAAAAACACCACTCATGAAGCCTGAGTTCTCGTGAATGGGCTGTCAAGATGGCAGGAGGTAGGACACCTGCCTGCTCATAGCACATATGAATGCAGAAGTGTTGCAGGATGAAACTGTCTGGACTGAAACCATTAGGCCTTTCATCCTATCTGCTACTGCCAACAAAAGTTGTTGTTTAGCCAATGTAGATTTATGGAACAGTTTGGTTCTCTCAATGTAGAAGGCCGTTCCTCCATATTCTTGTGCAGCTTTTGGATGAAAACAGCCAGGAAAATAGCCTGCTTACGATGAAACTGCAAGACCACCTTTGGAAGGAATGCTGGGTGGGGGCACAGTTGAACCTTGTCTTTAAAGAACACTGTATACAGGGGTTCTGACATAAGGGTCCTGATTTCGGAGATCCTTCTGGCTGAAGTAACTGCTGCCAGGAAGGTGACCTTCCAGGAAAAAATATGACAGAGGGCATGATGCCAGCTGCTCAAAGGGAGGGCCCAGGAGTCTTGACAGGACCAGGTTTAGGGTGGGATACATTCGTGAATTTGAAGGTAAAGTCTCCCTAATCCCTGGAAGAAGTGAATGGGCATCTCCTGTGAGAAGACCAAACTACCGTCCACAAGAGGACGGAAGGTTGAGATTGCTACTAGATGCACCTTGACCGATGAAATAGCTAGGTCTGTTTCAGATGAAGCAGGTATTCTAGCACTGACTGGGAGGGGTGACCAAGTTAGTGAGAAGCCTCATTGGGAAGCCAACACCGAGAAACCATTCCACTTGGCTAGATAAGTCAGTGTAGTATACTGTTTCCAACTACCTAGCAAGACTTGGCGGACTTGTTCTGAACAGGCCAACGCTGCCGGATTCAACCATTGATCATCTATGCGGTCAGGTGGAAGGCCTTGAGGTTCAAGTGGAGCCAACAGCTGAAATCTTGCAAGATCAGGCCTGGGAGAGGCAGGAGCAGCAATATGGTTGCTACTGACAGATCCAGTCGTGTGCCAAACCAGTGTTGGTATGGCCATGCAGAGCCTAATAACAATAACCTTTGCTTTATCTCGCTTGACTTTCAGAAGGACCTTGTGTACCAGAGGAATGGGGGGGTGGGGGGGGGGCGAAGGGGAGAAAATGCATAGAACAGAAGCTTTGTCCACAGGAGTAGGAAGGCATCTGAGAGAGCACCTGAGCTGTGACCATGCAGAGAGCAAAACTGCTGACATTTCCTGTTTTGCTTGGTTGCGAACAGGTCTACCTGGGGAAACCCCCCCAGCTGGAAGATGGATCTGGTTACGTCAGGGTAAGAGACCACTCATGGTGAGAAGAGAAAGAGCTGCTGAGATGATCTCCCAGAGTGTTCCAGGCTCCTGGAAGGCAGGAAGCTTCAAGGTGGTAGGAATGTTTCATGCAGAAGTCCCATAGACAAATGGCCTCTTGACACAGGGTGGCCCAACGCACTCCTCTCTGCTGATGTAAAAGTGGCTGCCATGTTGTCTATGAGCACTCATAACTCTGCCTGTGATCTAGGGTAAAAAAACCACCAGGCATGCTAGGAGGGCCACTCTGACATTTATATGCAAGGAGAGCTCCTCCTGGGATCACAGGCCCTAAGTCCTGAGGTGCTTGAATAAGCCCCCTAACCTAGACTGGACATGTCCAAGATTAGGGATACTGCTGATTGGCGAGTGACAAAGGGAATGCCCACACCGCCTGATCAGGGATCCCTCCACCAGTCGAAGGAGGCAAGGACTGGGGCAGGAACTGTAAGCACAGAGTCCAGCCAAGTACACTGAGGTCAACCAAACTTGTAGGGGTCTGACATGAAGTCTTGTGTGCTGTACCACGTAAATGAACATGGCATGTGACCTAAAAGTTTGAGGCAAAAACGGGCTGTCATGACAGGGTTGGCCTTGACCTTCTATATCAGAGCCAACATTGTCCGGAAGCTAGCCTCTGGCCTAGGTAGAATCGAGCACTGCACCAAAAAACTCTATCCTCTGGACAGGGATGAGGAGTTGACTTTTGCTTATTTATCAAAAGGCCCAGAGCTTGGAAAGTTGGTTGAACCAAACTGATGCTGGCTTTGATCTGGGTTTCAGACCAGCCCTTGATCAGCCAGTTGTCGAGGTAAGGGTAGACTTGGCAGCCTTCCTCAGAAGTCAAGGTGTTCATCACCACCATGCATTTTCTAAAAGCCCAAGGGGCTGCCAACAGGCCAAAGGGAAGGACAGTGAATTGGTAGTGGGTCTGGTTTACAATGAATCTGAGGAACCTTCTGTGGCCCTGGAAAATGAACATGTGGAAATAAGTGTTTTTCAAATCGAGGGCAACGTACCAGTGCCCTGGATCCAGGGAGGGAATAACGGAGGCCAGGGAAACCATGCGGAACCTCAGCTTCTTGTGATAACTGTTGAGGCGAAGGAATTAGGAAATAGCAGGAGTAAAACCCTTTCCCTCTCAAATTCTGAGGCACTCCTCTACAGCCCCTACCCACAGGAGGGCTTGCACCTCCTGGACTAGAAGTTGCTTGTGAGAAGTGTCCCTGAAGAGGGATGAGTATGGTGGAAGAAAACTTCCTCCATTCTACTCGGCACCAAACAGTCCAATATGAGGGACCAGGCTGGACTGAAATAGGAGAGTCTGTCTGAAAACAAAAGGTGGTGGGGGGAGGGGAACAGGATCCACTATGGAAACAGCTATAATGCACTTGGGAACCCCTTCAAAAGTTCTGCTTGGGGCCTCAGATATCTTTGTGCAATGAAGCAGAGGTGAAAGGGAGCACTTGCCTACGCTTGTAAGCCCTTCTGTTTCTTAAATGGGTCTTGGTGAGGCAGCAGAGCCAAGAAGCAGACCAGTTGCTGAGGTCTGAAATGTGCCACTGAAGGTGTGGTGAGTAGAGGCCCAGGAATCTGAGGGTAGCCCTGGAATCTTTTAGGCCATGGAATTTTGCATCTCTTTGGAGAAGAGGGAAGTTCCCTCAAATAGAAGGTCCTGAATGGAACGCTGAACCTCTGGTGGTAGCCCCCAAAGATTGGAGCCAAGAGCATCTTCTCATGACCACCACTGATGCCATTGTTTTGGCTGCCATGTCAGCTGCATCTAGGGCAGCCTGGAGGGAGGCCCTGGCTTTAGTCTTCCCTTCCTCCACCAGAGTGGGGAACTCGTGCCTTCCTTGAATTCTGACTTACAATCCTAGATGTTCTAGTTATACCTGCCAAGCAAGGCCTGCTGGTTGGAGATGTGGAGCTGTAACCCACCAGTAGAATACATCTTTCTACCAAGTGGGTCCAGCTTCTTTGAGTCCCTTGGCCTTCCTCTTCTTCTGCACCGCCCGTGCAGGCTTAAGTCCTGAGCATTGGTATTGGGCTAAGCACCAGAGTGTGCAGCAAAGGGACCCTTCTCTCAGACACCACCGAGTACAAACAGCTGAAAGGCAATCCCAGTACCTGGGGGAAACCCATGGATTCTATTGGACCCGCATACACCGACTTCTGAGCCAGGTGGCTACAGGGGGCACGCACACTGAGATCCAACAGGATGTAGGTCAAATACTGGTAATGGTTCCTTGGTTGGGTGCATGACTGACTACGAGTCAGGTTAGGGAGACCATATGGGGGTGGTACCCCTTGCTTCCACCAGCCAGGGCCAAAGGTCCGGGGGATCAGTGCCAGAGAGGGGATGGTTTCCCTCTAGTCAGTGCCGGAGGACCAGCTGCCAGGTAAGAGCTTAGGGCAAGATGATCTTAAGAGCTTTCTGCAAGATGATCTTGCCAGTGTTGGAACTTGCCCCGCTGGGGTTGGCGGTGCCATGGGAGTCATCGGGTCCCTAGCCGCTGGAAAGACCTTCAGGTTGGACACCACCACAATCATGCTGGTGCCACGACGTCCCCCCCCCCCCTTCCCGGGTGTTGGTGGATTGCACTGCATTGGACTCAACAGAACCTGCTAGTAGGGTGGAGTCGATGGTGCCACTTGCAGAGCAGGGACAGAGGAGTGGTCCAATGTAGGTCAAACTCCACCTTTGTGCTTCCTCAGCTCCAAGGAGCATCCCCTCATGGACTGCTGTTTCTTGTGCTTCCTCAACACCAGTGAAGGGGAATGGTGCTGAGAAACAGGCTGTCGGAAGAGCATTCCACACTGATGCAGAGGTACTCGGTGCCCAGTCCAACTGGCTCCACTCCTACCCTGGTCTAAGTGTGACTTCCATCATGACAGACCTTAGCCTGGCCTCCCTGTCCCTTTTTGTATGAGACTTGACCTGGCAGCAGACATGGCAATGCTCTCGCACATGAGCCTCCCACAGACACTGCAGACATCTGAAGTGCAGGTCAGTCACCGGCATGTGCTTGCCACAGGAGGCACAGGGTTTAAAGCCCAGAGACAGGGGCATGCTCAGTCCCAGGGGAAGAGGATGCCCCTGTAAACAGCTGTGGGGCCTAACTTTATATACCACTACTAAAAGAAATAAACTGAAGGTAACTAAACTTGCGAAGAAAGGAGGGTATAACAGCACCACTAGACGAACGCTTTGCCGAGGCAAGAGGAGATGTTCAAGCAACCGTCACGGGTGGTATAAAGGAACTGAGAGGATGTGGGGCTGGTTAGGACCCTTATACCAACACATGAGTGTGCGACCCCAGAGGGTGCTAGAGCTGGCCTGACGGATACCATCAAGGGCAAAATCTGTAGTGACTGGACGCACACCTAACATGGAATGGACATAAGCAAGCACTCAAAGAAGAACCCTTGTGTTAGAGAGGACTCTCTAGAATTTGCGTTGGCACAAAATGTCTAGGCTGCTCACCAAAAACAAGACCATGAAAATTATGAACGGTTACCCTTAAATTGTTTAAAAGTGAGACTGATCAGTTTTCTAGTTTTAATATTTTTGTAAAAATATTTGCAATTTAAGATTCTCTCCAGGGTTTATAGTGCATAACCAATGGATATTCACCAAAACAGGGGGAGTTGATATTTTCCAAAAATGGAAGTTGATTCAAGTTTTCAGTTTGAATACCTTAACATTTTGTTAGGATGGAAAGAACAAAACACAACAACAACAGCTAATATTCTTTGCTGAAAAAAGAATGACAGACAATGATAATTGAGACTTCATCCACTATGTGGATGGGCAGAATGAACAGACTTCAAAAGTTTGTCATTTTAGTAACTAAACTGAACCTGATTCTTAACAGACAGACAATCTGGGAGTCTTTGCACTCAAGATTCCTTGCAATTCAGATGCAACTTTGTCTAATGATAAAGATGAGTCCATTAAACTTTTACATTGAAACAAGTTTGGCACAGTTTACAGGAAGCATATTAGTCTCTTACATACATTCCTCCGAAATACAAATCCTCCTTGTTAAAACTATAGGTAAATATCATATTAAAGGAATTTGTTCCATGCAGAAACAACCCTTCAGACTTGTTCTAGAAGTCTGGAATCTTGTTTTGGTTTACACAGTCCACTTACCTGACCAAGCTTTTTATTTGCTGCATTAGCTGACTGCTCCAGTGATTTAGCCTTTTTCTTTTCTTTCCTCTTTTCCTTATCAGCAAATGTACCGCGCATTTTGGAAATCATATCAGAATCTGTTTTTGCATACTGAATACGCTGTTTAAACAACAAAGCAGAACATTTTATGCTTCACTATGCTGAACAGCTTGCACTAGCCTCATTAAGGCCCCAAATATCTAGCAGAACACTGGAATTCCAACAAGAATTTCTTACATTAAAAACTTTAATTAGACACTACCCACAGAATATGCTGAATTCACCAATTAATTCTGAGCACTTACTACAAAAGCGCCTTGTTTAAAACATGCAAAAGATAGAAGAGGTTGATGGAGGACGGTTAAATGACTCAATGAGGAGGATTTGTTTTTGAATCAACACTTTCAGTAACAGCAATAATTATTATAAAGTAGAAATATGACATAACACTGAACAATTAAGAATGCTTAACTTCAACATAAGTGAATGCAGGCAAAGTTATGGCATCACTACAC
Source organism: Eretmochelys imbricata (assembly GCF_965152235.1). Classification (NCBI taxonomy): domain Eukaryota; kingdom Metazoa; phylum Chordata; order Testudines; family Cheloniidae; genus Eretmochelys; species Eretmochelys imbricata. The sequence continues at coordinate 191,721,881 of NC_135574.1, read as the reverse complement.
AAACTTGGACTTATACAAGACCAAAAAAAAAAAAAAAAAAAGGGGCAAACTGGAGGCATGCAATTTTACTCCACCACAGAAAAGTTGATTGAAAGCCTTCATTTAGAAAACATACAAAATTTAGACTTCTAATTTAAAAAAGTAAGGCAGTATGATGTTGGAGTAAAGCAGTTTTATCTGAAAGCTAAGCACACTGCCCCTCAAATATGCAGGTATATGTTCACATGGAGAAAAAGAGGACATCAATGAAAAATAAATAGCAGACACACCCTAGATAGAAAAACAAAAATCTGATTCCCAGTTGCAAAATAGTGTACTGTCCTAGTCCACTAAAAAGAACATAAATAAATAAATAAATAAAAGACTTACCATTGGTTTGCCGTAAAATGGAAAACCTTGTAACTGTCTCAAAGCATTGGTGGATGATCCAAGTTCTTTAAATATGACAAAGGCCTGTCCTCTCATTTTCATTGTCTTTAAAGCCACAATATCTACTACATGACCAAACTGTGAGAATAGTGCATACAAGGATCTCTTCAGTTCTGTTGAGAATATAGAAAAGCCATTACCGCATTTAGGTTGGAAACATCAGTGTGCTTTTATAAGTTTCAGAGCGGTAGCCGTGTTAGTCTGGATCAGTAAAAACAACAAGGAGTCCTTGTGGCACCTTAGAGACTAACAAGTTTATTTGGGCATAAGCTTTCGTGGGATGTAACCCACTTCATCAGATGCATGGAGTGGAAAATACAGTAAGCAGGAATAAATATACAGCACATGAAAAGACAGGAGTTGCCTTACCAAGTGGGGGGTCAGTGCCAACGAGGCCAATTCAATTAGGGTGGATGTGACCCATTCCCAGCAGTTGACAAGAAGGTGCGAGTATTAGAGGGAAAATTATCTTTTGTAGTAACCCAGCCACCCCCAGTCTTTATTCAGGCCTAATTTGATGGTGTCAAGTTTGCAAATTAATTCCAGTTCTGCAGCTTCTCATTGAAGTCTGTTTTTGAAGGTTTTTTTGGTTGAAGAATGGCCACTTTTAAGTCTGTTATTGAGTGTCCAGGGAGCCTGAAGTGCTCTCCTACGGGTTTTTGAATGTTACAGTTCTTGATGTCCAATTTGTTAATTAGTTAATTAGTTCTCTTCCAACCATCAAAGTGTTGTATGACTATCACATATATCTTACGCAACTCATACAATATGCATGTGTAAACTGGCATAACTTCTGCTGTCCTTGCTACTTTCTTGTCATTTCTCTTTTCTAATTGGTTAATTACTACTTCTCAAACACTGATGATCAGGGATCCTGGTTTTCCAGTGATAAAAACAATTCTCTGATTTAATATATATAATCATCTGTTTTTCCACAATTAAAATGAAACACTGGACTTTAGTTTTGCTAGCCATAATATATTACCTATAGAGAGATCAGTTGAACACAATGTGTTATTGATATATTTGCAATTTTTAAGCTGACAGCCAGAGCCCCACCTATTGTCTGATCTAATTGGTACTGGGGCAAGATCAGATAATCAGAGTTCCACTGAATATGTTTATTTTTGTAAAAATGTAAAAATTCTCTGTAAAAAACACAAATTATGTGGTTTTCCATGGCAAGCAGATTTCTAAGATCTCTGCTGATCCTGCATTCTTGACCAGACCACTTTTACCCTTTACTTGATATTAAGGAAGGTGTTTCTCTAACGGCTTTTGGCAACACATTGTGTGTCCCCATTGTCCTGTTTCCTCTAGTTTTCCCCACTTGGCTTTCCTGACATACATCAATATGTGCAACATCCCATTGGGAGATTTAAGAATCATGGAGACTTAGAACCAATGTACCTTACTACCTAGTGGACTATGTTTGTTTCTGAGCGTTTTTTTTTAAATTTACTCTCTGATCCTCGCATTACTATGGGGCAACCTTTGGGACTCAATTTTCACAGACATTTACAGCACCACTTTACAGCGGTATTAAATTTGAATGTATACTGGTAACCAGTTACGATGGTTGCTATCAACTCTAAAATACTTTTAGTTTCATTTACATTTTTATACCAATAAACATCTCCATATGGAGGATCCCAAAACACATCACCTGGCTGCCAGGTTCCATTAGATAGAAACCCAGATAGTATCCAATTACCATTATTATTTCACCAGGTTTGGCTACACAATAATGCCACATTCCCTGCTGGGATGTGGGACAGTGTCCATGTGAAAAAATTACCACCACTTTGGGAAAATCACATCCAGAACACCACTAGAGCCTGATCTGATAACCCACTACTCACAACAAGTAGTATCAATAAAGTCAGTAAAATTAGTTGCATTATAAAGGACTATTCATGTGAATATGGGTTTGCAAGACTGGAGCCTTGAGTCTCAATCTGAAGATAAACGTAAGATTCAGTGGGACTACCCACACAACTAAATTACTCACATTCACAAGAGTTTGTAGAATTGGACCCTAAGATGATAAAAAGAAGAAAGCCAAAAAGTTTCAAAAACCAAACTAAACCACTCAAATGTGCATTAAGACTTGGTAACTTCAGAATGAAGTTACCAATTTTAACTCCTTCCCCATTGGCAGTAATTAAGCATAGAGATCTTAATTTAGATTTCCTGACTGCTTTCCTTGTAATTATTTATTTGTATTACAGTAGTGCCTAGAGATCAAAACAGATTGGGATTCCATTGGGCTAGGCACAGCACAAACGTGTTGACAGTAGAAGACTCCTAGTAACATTTTATGTCAAGATTATATTTCCAGAAAATAGAATAGCATATTTTTACTGAGATAGTTTTCCCAACACACTGATGAAAAAAATTAACTTTAAATT